>NC_083725.1:5438750-6112500 GCF_028564815.1 Eubalaena glacialis
ACACTTTTAGCCTTGTGGCCAGGCGACCTATGGTCCCGAGGCGCATGCACTAGACCTCGCTCCCAGACAGGCCTTTCCCCGCTCCCAGCACACCCTGCTTCTGCCATGGCTCTAGGACTTGTCACATCATGTGATGCTTAGTCTGGCAGGTGCCCTTCCCCTGGCTGGATTGGGAGGTTCCTGATGGTGGTGCCATGACTTTTTTTTTTTTAAGTTTTTTTTTATTGTGGTAAAAGTCTCATAAAACATACTATTTCACCCATATTCAACTGTACAGTTCAGTGGCACTAAGTACATTCACATGGCTGTGCAACTCTCACCATCATCCGTCTCCTGAATTCTTCACCTTCCCGGACTGAAACCCTGTCCCCATCAAACACTGCCTCCCCACTCCCCCTCCCCGCCCCCCCATCCCCCGGCCCCTGGCATCCACCAGTGTACTCTCTGACTTTATGAATTTGACTATTCTAGGCACCCCATATAAGTAGGTTTTAGACAAATACACCTTTTTAAACCCCCTCTATAGTGCCTTACAGAGGGGGTAAGCCATCACTGTTTTTGGAGTGAATTATTTCTGTGGCATGTATATCATTTTAACATGTTTCTCACACCATGTTCTATTTGAACTTCCCAATCACCCGCCAGGATAGGCATGGCAAGGGTTAATATCTCCTTTCTACGGTTAAGGAAACCAGAGAAATACACGGCCAGGTTAGGCCCTGATACTTTGCAGTGTGGGAGCAGAGGGTTTCAGCTCAGCGACGAGCATCTGTCTGGTGACTGAGCTGACATCTCACTTGGGGCCACCTGGTGCCCACAGCAGCCTGGCAGAACACTCTGCCTACCCCGAGCCCAGGGCCATGGAACTGCCCCCACCAGGCATGCCCAGGCAGTGCCATCCTACCCTGCCCTCGCTTCCGCTCAGCCACTCCAGCAGCGGCAGGACTGAGGGAGATGACTAGAGGCCAAGGAAAGGCTGCAGCCCTGGTTGTCTGGAGCAGGAAGCATCAGTTCTGGCAACCTGGGAGACAGCCAGTCCTCGCAAGAGCTCCAAACCAGGCTTTCAGACCCAGGAGTTCAGATAAGGTTCAGATTACAGCCGGCCAACTCCGGGCTGCAGAACCTCGCAGGGCTTTCCAGAGGCCTGGCCGCTGCCCTCCCTCACTCTGCTGTGGGCAGGAACAGACCATCCAGAGGCCTTAAGGACCAGGGTTGTGCCAGATCGACCCGCCCGTCCTGCAAAGGCCGAAGCCCGGCGGGCAGGAGAGCAGTCACTGAGCCAGGAGAAGGGAGTAACAGCCTGGGAGGGCGGGGACTCGGCAGGGTGGGGGAGGCCAGAGCACATTCAATAAAGAAAATTAAATGAATTTGTTTCTTAATCTGAAAGGAAAAAAATATTGAAGATCACTTATCATAGCTGGGAGATAAATGCCCCACTGAGATATTAGAAGTCAGACGGTAATTTTTTCCTGATGTCTTACAGAGGGGAACATGGGCTGAAAATGAAAATAAGATGTATAACTTACACATGTTAGAATTTAAGGTTTTACTATTCGCCTACTGTTTTTCCAGGCAGAGAACCAAGAACCAGCCGTCAGAGCCCCAGATTGTTAAAGGTTTAATGTCCCCATAGCAGTCTGAGAGGAGGCAGTAGCACATCGGGGCTTTGCACCAGAGTTTGGCCCTTTGGCTTCTGCTGGAGAAGGACTTGGCCTGCGATGAAGCAGTCCCAGAAAGACCCTGGTGCTGCGTCTGAGCTGAGCTCTTGCGGAGCTGGCGGGGTCTCCTCCAGCCTCCTCAAGGCTAACCGCAAGTGGGCGCATGCGCACACAGGCGCATACGCTACCCACGCAGGCACACGCACCCATGCACGCACATGCAGGCACACGCACCCATGCACGCATGCACGCACATGCAGGCACATGCACACATGCATGCATGCACACACACGTACACACACCACCACGGCCTGGCAGCCTTTCCCAGCATACTTGAACATGGTGAAACAACCCAAGTGCAGCAGAAGTTTGGAGGATTAAGTTGGCCTTTAACCAAGAGAGCAACGTTTTCATTGGCTGGGAACGCAGTGCAGAGGGTGAGGTTGCCAGAGCACACACTTCCCCTGGCGGGGGCCAGAGAACTTTCTGCGAGGGGGCGGTGTCGGGCGGGGGCGGGCTTGGCGGAAGGGGACTTGCCCTCCGCGGGCTGCGCCCCACTTTGGGAACATCGGGGAGACGAGTTGTGAAAATTCTTTTCCACGTCAGCTGGGCCTCTGGGGATTTCTGTGCCCAAAACGGACCCCTTGCCATGCAGAGGTGAAAAGTCAGACCTCAGAAAGCATCGCAATGAAATGACCCCTTATGCCATAGGTGCCTGGGGCAGGGCCAGTCCCTGGGGCCAGGAGGAGAGAAAAACAAATTTGGAAAGAGGAATTGTTTGGTAAAAGCTGCCTGGTATGTCACCTGGTAAGGAGTCTGAGCACTGCGGTGAGAGAAGCACCTGCGTGGGGGGTGGGGGGGAGGGGGAGGGGGGGCGTGGCCAGGCCAGATCCCCGGGGAGGACATCTGAACAGGGTCAGGCCCCGGGTTCTCCTGCTAGGGTGACCACGGGGGCCGGCCAGTAATGGGAACCTTCTCATTTCCTATCACAAAGAAAGCGGCCATATTTCAGGGTCCAACCCCTCCCCCGCCCCGTGTTCCGCACCTGCTCCCCAGCGGGGCGAGGTGATCTGCTTGCCCTCTCGCCCGCCTGGCTGCTTCTCCTCCGGGAACAAGGCCCTGTCCTTGGTCCCAGACCCTAAGATCTGCAAAGGGGCGCCCTAAGGGAGAAGCCCTGGCCACCACCCTGGCCCTCCTCCGGCTTCTGGGAGAGAAGGAGGGAAAGCCACGCCCTCACCACCCACCTGCCGCGCTCCCCTCCGCGCTGGGGCTCTCGGCTCTGCGACTCTGCAGACAGCACAGGCCTGACTCAGGGCCTCCCCAGCTACTGCAAGGCGGGGGGCGGGGGGGGTTAGTGGGGTACAGGTGAAGCACAGCATAAAGGCTGCTCTTCAGTGAGGCAGCTGGCGCCCGTGAAGAGGCCCGATGAAAACAAGGGGGGGCACGCATGGAGGGGGAGAGGTTTTGCCATTCAGCTTGCCCATACTGCTGCTGATTTGTATTGAGACCTGTACTTACAGCTAGCATGGGGTCAGGGCCCACAGGCAGCTGACAGCACCGGGACAGGTGACAGGAGGGCCTGGGGCTGCCACAGTAGAGCGGGGGGAGGTGGTGGCTGTGAGAGGGTAACTCAGAGCATCTCCCGCTCAGAAAAGCCACGCAGTGGAGGCCACAGCAAAGGCGTTGTGGACCCTGCAATCTTGTCCTTTATTTTCACCACTGGACATAGGCTCTTTACTCCTCTGGTTTTATCTGTGTGTGTTCAAGGAGCTTTGCTTTAAAAAGGCTACTACTGGTTTCCAGAAGTGCCTTGCAAACTGTCAAGTGATTTAAAACAAGATGAGAAATCTTGAGTATTTGGATAAAAGGAGATTTCAAAGACTTTGCCCAAAGATAACCCCTTCAGACTATGCAAACATCTTCTCTACCTTCCCTTTCAACTCAGAGCAACTTAACTCAGGGTATGTCATCCAGACCCACAGATCTGCAGCCCAGGCTTACTGTCAATGGATACGCAATATCCACACAGCTAACGTGAGGTCCCAAGGGCTACTGGAGCCCTGTGGTTGCATTAGGACTATCAGGTGTGTCTTCCACATCATGTGTGTCTTCCACATCCTGTGTGTCTTCCACAACATGTGTACGTACACTGTATGGAAATTAAGCAAATCTGTGCTGTCTTTAGGATTTCCGTAGGAGCCATGCAGAGATGTGTGCATATGTCTTTTTTGTTTTTGGAAAGGAGATGCAATATGTTAAAAGCAAATTTCAAGACAAGAAATCACCTATAGTAAAGCCATCACCCTAACTCGTATGTAGTAGATGCTCATAGCTTCTCCAGAACCCTGAGTACGCCTCCCACCCAGCTTATGTGTGACATGCTTCGTATTGTGAGGTTCAGAATTTTAGGAAGCACCTTAGGAAGGGACTCTGCATTCGGAGGCAGAAGTGACAGGGTGTGTGGGGCTCGTCTTCCTGTATGTAGAACTGAAGTCTGTAGGTGTCTAATAAGGGCATCCGGATCCTGCTGGCCAGTCTAGGGAGCGTCGGGGCAGACTAATGCTGAACTCTGGTCCAGCAGGTCAGGCAAGCGAGTCTTTGCATTTCCCCTCTATAAGTTGATATATTTTTTTCCTTCATGGGATGTTATCCCCAAAACCTGTGGTTGGGACAGGATGAAGCTGAGAGTTAATTGCAGACCACAGCTTGGATCGAGATGCTGAAGTCTACATCCAGCACAGAGCCTATGTGCCACACTGTTTGAAGAGCAACTCATGCTAACAGATTCAACCACAAAGGGAAGGTACAGAGAAAGAGAGTGGACCTTCCTCAACGCGGGCAAGCTCGAATTTCTATGAGCTCCTCAGACCTCCGTCTCTCCACCAGCCCCTGTGACTTTGCCGGCGGCATAAGAAGCAAGAAGGGTCTTGTAGCTTTAGGTGCACAGAATACCTCCTCCAGTGACACATGTATCTGTGGGGTCTCTGATAAGCATCAACTAACTCAGAATCCCAAGTTAAAAAAGAACATGGAGAGAATTCACAGTGAATCACGGAACGGTCCAAAACATTCTAGCCCAGCACTGTCCAATCGAAGGGGCCACATATATAATTTAAAATTTTCTAGTAGCCACATTTTTAAAATAAAAAAACAAGGTAAAATGAATTTTAATAATATATTAAAATGTATTAATATATTAGTTCAATACAGCCCAAAGATGATCATTTCAATAAAATCAATATAAAAAATTAATAAGATATTTCACTTTTTTTCTACACTAAGTCTTCTAAAGCCAGTATGTGAAAATATATTTCAAGCACATGTCCATTTTGCATAGGCCATAGTTCAGGGGCTCCAAAGCAACCTGTGACCAGCGGCTACTGCCTCGAAAAGCACAGATTCAGTCTGTGAGCCAAGAGATCCCAAATTTTACACTCTGGTTTTTTCATCTGAAGTTAGGAATTATCTTTTGCATTAAAAGTACCATCATCAGTGTTACTTGGAGGATAGAAGCACAGAGTGGCAGGTGAGAGATTTAAATAGGCCGGCATCTGTTTCATCACATTGTTTCTTTTTGAGTTTTCGAATAATGGGATCTGACGTGGTTCCATCTTAGGAAAAGACATTTTTCTGAGAATCCTTGCTCCCTGCTGCCCACCGTCCAGTTTCCATGTGAGCACTTAGAGGATATTTATGAGGTGCCAGTGACGGCTGTGCCTAGCCTGCCTGGCTCTGAGAGTGCACTGGATCTTCTTTGTTTCCCAGGAGGGGTGAGACTACATCGGTTTCTGAACCTACTCTGTCACCGGCTCCTAGCTCTGGTCAAGACCGGCAGATCAAAAGCAGGCGCTGCTTTGTGTAACCAGAGCCAGGTAGATATGACGTCTGGTCCCTGGGGTCTTCACACAACTCGCCTCCAGCTGGCTTCTGGTGTGACCGGAGCCAGGGATGAGCTGGCAAGGCGGTTCTGAAAACCGGTTTCCTTGGGGGACCCTCTTTGCCCAGGATTAGTGTCTTGCAGTGCTTGAGGCTTCCCTGCAGCAGGGGAGGGAGCGGTCAGCTCACAAATGCAGGCTCACCTGAGCACAGACACAGGGTCTTGGGTCTTGGGTCTCTGTCCCGGCTTGTACACGGATGACCTACATGACTATAGAGGGACCTCTTCACCTTTGAATCGCGTTAGCCACGCGTTCATTCACTTATTTAACAACCGCGTGTTGAACAGCCAATGATCACGTGCCAGGTGCTGCTCAGTAAACAGACGAAGCCCTGCCCGCACTTTAGTGAGGGGTGTGCCGAGAGCCGGGAAGGACCCAAGCAGGGTAAACACTGGCGGGTGCTGTTTCAGATCCGGTGGTCAGAGAAGGCCTCTGAGAAGGGGACATTCCGGCAGAGACGTAAAACAAGTGAAGGAGAGAGTCAGAAGACCAGATGGAGTAGGAATGTTCCAGAAAGAAGGAACACATGTGCTTGGCATGCAGGAGCAGCTAGAGTCTTGTGTGGCCGGTGTGGACGGAAGGAGAGAGATGGGGGTGGAGGGCGAAGAGGGTGTCAGAGGGATGGTGAAGGACTTTGGATTTTTGTCATAAGCCATTAAAGGATTTTGAGCAAGAAAGTTAAATATTTTGAAAGGAGGACTCTGGCTGCTGTCTGATGACGAGATTTCAGGAAGGCAAGAGGAAGTGGGAGGAAGAGGGATGCTCCCAGGTGGCCTAGAAGGAGAGGTGCTTGGATGGGGCGAGGGGAGTGGAGGGGAGCGGGGGTTGGATTCAGGCTACAGCAGACCAAAGCCTGTCCAAGGGTGGATCTGGATCGTCGGCAAGCATCGGGAGCGCCTGTGTTCAGGCCAGTTTGGGAGGCCTTGCTGAACGGCCCTCCATGCTGCAGGGTGGGTGTCGGCAGACACGAGACGGTGGCAAAGGCACAACATGCAGGCAGAGGGGGCGGAAAGGTGGGCCACGGGGCCAGGATCCGAGAGCCTGGGCTCCGGGGCCAGCACTGCCTCCTCTGAATCCTTAGGCAAGTCATTTACCACCTCAAAGCCCGCTTTGCCTCTGTATGTCAAGATGCAATTACAATATGGACCTCATGGGAGAGTGGGGGGGAGCAAATGGTAACGTGGAAAGATGTTTGACAAACTCCATCCTCCCTGCACTGGGGGCAGGTCATTACCCTCATTCTCTCTGTGGAGAGACACTCACTCACTGGAGGGGCTCCTGGCTCGGACCCCCTGAGCTTCCCTGAAATCTTAGAGGCTGGGGAGGTGGCTGGGATCCCAGCGGCTGGTTTTGGTTAGTGGAGTTGGAGTGTGTTGGGGCCAGGTGTTTCCACAGGCAGGTCCGAGACCAGGGCCATCTGGGGGGTGCCTCCCCACCACATGCGCACCCCTCCTCCTGCTCTCTCTAGACTTGTTTCCTCCGTGACCTCATCCACCAGCTCAGTTAGAACTCTTCCACGATGATGCCCAAACCTAAATTCCAAACCCCAGTAGCATCTGAGCTTCGGTTTCCAGGGCCCCGTAGGTGTTTTGATCTGGATGTCCTACTGATTGCTCCCGACGCATCTCATGGGGAACGTTGACATCCCAACTTAAAGCATGTCCTCCTCCTGCCCCCTGTGACTGCTGCTGGCACTGTCCTTCTTGGAAACATCCAAGCTTTGCCAATCTTCGATTCTTTCCTCTCACAAACCCCTCCCCCCAGTGCAATATTTATCCACCTAAGCCCCGTAAATTATCCCCCGGATATGTCCCTCATGTGTCTTTCCGCTTTTATTTCCACAGTCAGTGCCATCACTCTAGTTCAGAACTATCTAATTTCCTACCTGGGATATTTCACTAACTTCTTTACTTATCTTTCTGACTCTCCCCTCCCCACTCTCTGTGTACAATGATCCTTAGCTTTCAAGTCACAGCTCTTATGATGTTCAGATGTCACGTCTATGTTTCAAGTGGGCGTCTGCATGCGGAATAAATTCCCTATTTTCTTAGCCTGTCCATCAGGGCTCTCTCTTAATTTCCATTTTTATCTCCCTGTGCCGTAGGCCCCTTGGCTTGCCTGACGTTTCATGAATGAGACTACCATTTTCTCTATTTTCGACCTTGGCTCATGACGGTCACTATTGGGATATCCAGCACTTTCCAAGTCCAGGGCCCTGTCCTGGGTCCTTTCTCCTACAGCATCAGTGTCGACCCTTGTAACAAGCCTACGGAAGAGTAAATGCTCCAGCCGTGCAGAAAGGAGGCTGCTGGTGCTCAGAGGGACCCGTAACTGGCCCACGTTCAGAGGCAGGACTGGACCCTGGGCCACCCGTCCCCCAGGTGTGCTCTTCCTCGTCCCTGTGATTTTCTTCTCCTCGGTCCCCTCCTGTCCTTCTCTATCTGCAAAGTCTTACCGGCCCCGGGCGGCACTAACTCCCAACACACTTTCCAAGCGTGACATGTCCTCCCTCACACGGGGAGCCCTCAGATGTGTTCACCCTCGTCATCATCCTGGACTTTTACTCCAAGAATGGTTTGGTCATCTTTGCTCTGGTGAGACCCACCCAGAGAGGTCAAGTATCTGGAACAAGACACGGAAGAGTATCTTATTGCTTCGTTATCCCTAAGAGGGGCTGCACCTGGGCCTGACATAACGTAGATGCTCCAAAAGTGCCTGTTAGTGTCGTGGGCCTGAGGGCTGCCTCGGAGCCCAGAGAGCAGGGGGGCTTCCGGCCCTGCTCTGCCCCAGCCCTCGGGTAACTCTCTCACCCCAGCTCTCTGGGGACTGGCTTGGGCTCCCCGGCCCAGCACCAGAGCCCCATCTGCTGCAGACACCCCTTGGTGCCAGATCTGCTGACTCAGCCCCAGAGGAGCGAGCCGGGGTTTTGGGGGGGAGAGAGGGGGCCCAGCGTCCCCCGGCCCCCGACGCTGGGCAGCACAGGCCTGGTGGGCTTACCTGGACCCATTCATGTGGTCGTACTCCCGCTTGACACTGACCCTCACGGGCTGATTCATCCACTCCTGCTGCGGGGGGAGGGGGTTGATCTTGTGGGGCTGGCCGTAGTCGGGACTCCCGGAGGCGGTCATGTCGGCCTTGGGGAGATGGGCCGCCGGTCCGTAGGCGGAGTCGAAGAGGGATTGGTCGTCGCTCACCACCGACAGAGCCTCCTGGAGGGCAGAGAGGAGATGGAAACCTGGCGTCACTCTTCAGCCAGCACCGCTCCCCACCTACCCTCCCTGGGGACCGGCGGGCTGGCCCAGGGCTGCCCAGTTACGCAAGCTTGGTGGGTTCTCTGCAGGTTACCCTGGGTGACGAGGCAGTCTGTGCACTGGAGCGGGGATGCAGATCCCCGGGAGTGTGTCCATCTGTTGGGTCTACAGGCTGGGACCCCCAGAAAGGAGGGTGGGGAGCGGGAGGCCAGGAAGAATGGTTACACAGAGCCCACACGTGGGTTGGGGTGGTGCTTGAACCCCAGGCTCTCTCGGGATAAACAGAAGTGCCCCTTACTAGCTGGGGAAGCAGTCAAGCTACAGGGCATTTCTTTTACAGGTGAGGCCAGTGAGACCCACCCGAAGAGGTTAAGTATGTGGCTCAAGGTCACACCAGGGAAGAAGGGTGAGGCCCAGGGTTGTGGTCCCCTCCAGTTTCAGTTTCCTTCTCTGCAAACAGGAATAAGAATAGCTTTTTCAGAGTTGATAGGTGATTGAATGAGAAGACCTAGGTACAGGTGTCTAGCTTGTTTGCTTAGAGGCGCTCTAGGATGTGCTGGGGCATCTTACACATCTGAGATGCGGATGGGAGGCTGCCTGCCTCCCCGGGACACAGTGCTTTGTCATCCTTTCCTGCCAGATTCCTTCAGATGACAGTTTCCAGTCCTAAATGTGAGGATTCAGCCTGCCCAGGAAAGAGGGTGGAATCCCAGCTATGTGGATGGAGGAGTCAGGGCTGATCTTCCCATGCCTACTGTCCCATCACCTGCCGGGGCAGGTGGAGACGGCGGACGAAGAAAGGCGGCGGCATCGCACTTTCCGGAGGTCTACCAACCAAAGCAGGGTAATGAGATTCTCTCATCATCCAGCTCACGGCAGATCACAGCGACCCAGGTCGTGGACTGGGGTGTGATGGTCACTAGATCACACAATTCCACCAAATTAAGTGGACCACGTTTCAGAAAAGGTAGTAATTCACCATCTAGAATTAATTATAATCAATATAATCTAAATATAATTACACAATCTGTAATCGTGGAGAGGTGATGTAATATTACAGGAGAAATGTCTAGCACAGTCTCTGGCACATAGTGACACCCAGTAAAGTTAGCTTTGATGGTTATTAGCTTCAAGTAAAGATTCTCTTAGGCCACCTGCTATGGTCTGAGTTGTTCCCTTAAAATTCATATGTTGAAGCCCTAACCCCAGTTCCTCAGAATCTGACTGTATTTCGAGATAAGATTTTTAAAGAGATGATTAAGTTGAAATGAGGCCTTTTGGGTGGGTCCTAATCCAATATGACTGATGTCCTTATAAGAGGAGGATATTTGGAAACATGGAGAGACACCAGGGATGGTGGGCACAGAGGGACCACCATGTGGAGAAGCAGCAAGAGGGTAGCTTATCTGCAAGCCAAGAAGAGGCCTCAGGACCCGCCAGCACCCCATTTTGGATTTCCGGCTTTCAGAGCTGTGAGAAAATACATTTCTGTTGCCTGAGCCACACTGTCGGTGGTATTTTGCTATGGCAGCCCTACTATGGCACCTTTACTTTAGTCCCCGCTCCCATACCTATAAAATTACAATCTGCTCTACCAGCTAAGTGTCACCCTTTCTCCCACGGCTGTTCTCAACCCCAGCAGGAGGACAGCCATACTTCAAAGGAAGAGGCTGTTCTGCAGCTGTTTCCGGCTGGGATCAGGAAAGAATAACTGGAACATAGTCCGGGAAGTCTGCTCCGACACCAGAAGGCTTTGCAGAGTATAGACATGGCCGGAGACGGCAGTTTCAAAGCTGAGCTGCCTGCACAGTATGGAAAGGACAGGGCGGGTCCCTTGATTCAGACCTAAAATCTACTGGGATCCTTCACTTTCCACCTGCTGCCCTGTGGCATACTCAGAGGAAAGCTGTGCTTCTTGGAACCATTTGTCTGTTGGTTATTATATCCATTGTCCATTTCAGTTAGGGATCTGCGCTGGCTCCACACCCCAAACCAGGGGTCTGAACTGTCATCCAGGCACACAGTGGTCCCAAGTTGAAAAGTGTGACACTGTCATCTTCCAGAGGCGTGAATCTGAGCCCATGAACTTCCTGGGGTTCTACTCTAGGAGTGGAGATGCATTACCAACTAGGACCCATAAATGCCTTTTGGTGACGGATGAACAGTCACCAGTTCTGCTACAAAAAGAGACTACCCCTAAGGAATCAGGTATCATCTGCCGTGGAGAGCGGCTTACATGCTTGCTTGATCATGCACAAATCTTGGAGTTTCCAATTAAAGTATTTCTTCCATCTCCTTTCCTCTGGGTTGGGGGAGAAGATGATGGAATAACGGAGGCCAGGAGGCCTGGGAGGCAGGACCGGGGATAGTGATACTCGGGCGAAGATTCCTACCATCATTATCCCCAGAGATGGCAGGTCAGGGAGCAGAGAAGCAAGGTAGTCAAGTCAGAGGGACCAAGCAGATGGCAAAACCAGGGTTCACAGCAAAGAGGTTGCAACAGAGGCCAGATGAGACGAAGCTGGGATTTCTGGAGGCTGACCAAGGAGAGACTTCTTAAGTAGATGAGAAAAAATACTTTACAGAACAAAGTGCAGTGTGGTAAATGGTACAAAACCGGTTTGAAGTCATTTTGGGCAAAAGTTTCCTTCAGTTCACAATCAAAGGAAGCTCCAGTCAAGGGGCCACGTCACAGGAGGCGAGGACGCTGGTTTACTCCAGAACGCCTCTCCTTCCCCTTTCTGTCCAGTCCCGTCCTCGGCTCCCTCCGCTGTTTTGTTCAGACTCTTTCCTCCGTGATCGAGCACCTAGTCCCTCACCCAGCCCACCCTGCACATTCCCCCGCCAGATCCAGCTCCCTTGAAAGCTGTAAATACCGTCATCTGCCACAACCCGGGCTCAGATCCCTCCGAGAGCATCCTCGGTTTCAGCCATCGCACATCTATTCTCATCTGCCTGTTTTCCAAGAGCTCAGCTTCGCCCCGGCGGCCCCCCATCCACGTCCCCCGTTCACAGTGTCCAGGCTGCACCTCCTGTCCCAGGCTCGCTGTTCCCACTGCTGCACTAAACGGGCCTTCAAGTGCCCTCCTGTGTCTTAGACTTTGTGAGTCCTTGCGCTGGGAGCATCCTTTCCTTGCCCCCTGCTCCGGACACACATCCAATTCTTCCCATTTTGTAGGTAAATGAAATCTTCCTTGCTCCATGAAACCTTCCCTGATAATAATGCCCTGTGACTCATTTGAGCTTTGAAAGGCCAAGTGAGACTACTGCTTGGGTCAACATACACATACACACACACACACACACACACACACACACACACACTTTTCTGTTTGCAGCCATTGATAGGGAAAAGGCTTTTTAAAAAAATTTCATCACATGGTAGAGAAAAGAATTGGTGGCTGGGAGAAGCTGCGGAGAGAGAAGATGCAAGAGAACGGTTCCTTGTCTGGCCTCCTGGACTGGGTCAGAAAACCGAACATGAGCAGGGGAGGGAGATGAGGACCGTTAAGTGGGAATCGTAGATTTGGGGAGACCAGGCCCCAAACAAGCTGCTTTGGGATCCTGGTGGAGCGTGAGAGCTGGGGAGAAGATTCACACTGGCTCTGAAAGGAAACAACGGCGTTTTGCCATTCAAGGCTGGATCTTTGGGGGTGTCCCGAGACCAAGCCCACGGCATGTTCCCAATGGGCAGTGGCGAGTCTTTTCCAAAGTGCTTTTGGGGCAGCGGCGCATTGCAGGAAGACGGGCGTGGAGCAGGAAGACGAGGCCGACAGGAGCGCGGTGTGAGGTGAGTGTGGCCATCGTACCTGTATGACAGAATCTTGTCCCCACTGGGGGTCCCGGAAGTCCCTGGGGGTGACTTGACGCCTGGGGGCGTCGGCACCAAGGAGCTGCTTTGCTCAGCTAAGAAGTCGTTGAGCTGGCAGACGGATCAACAACACGCCTGTAGCTTGTTACACGCTTGTGGCTCTCGTTATTTTCCCTATGTCTTAGAAGCTGTTTACTTTTACTTAAATTCTTAAAACTTATAAAAGTTTCAACATGAAACTCTTACTTGTACTTAAAACTCTTTATAGGAATGAGTACACAGTTGGGGTTCAAGACCTTTATACTGAGGGATGGTTGCTAAGTGTTTACCTCCAGGATGATGGGCTGAAGACAGAGAGAACATCAGCATAAGAGTTCACACACTGTTCTCAGGGTGGCTGGGTTCCTTCACTTCTCCTTTTGACTTTGGACCTGACACTGATCCCTTCATTCAGAGGAAGTCAAATGATCCTTTAAAGACTTGCTGAGTCCGGGTTGCTGTAGAGCACATGGCAGGGAAACTGACTTCAGTGGGAAGGACAGAGGGTGTGGCCCTAATCCCGTGTGGTGCTCAGTCTGGGGTCTCTCTCGGCCCTTGTCGCTGTCCCTGTGAGGTCAGCCCTGACTTGCTTAGTAACTGGATCCTGAGAAGCACATCCCTTTGCTCTGCTGAGTGCTGGGAAGGAAAGGTCTGTCACTTAGGATGCTCTGGTCCCTCAGCCACTGAGACCTAGACCCAGAAGGAGGCACAGGGCCCCTTGACTCCAAGCAGGGAAGTGGCCCAGCACATCAGTATCCCACTTGACCCGTTTACCAGAGCACTCAGGCAAGGGCAACTACTTGGAATGGCAGCTTGATTTCCGAGCTAAGCGGATAGTCATACTGGCTGTAGAAATGCTGACCAAACTGTGTCAGCTTTCCTTCCCAGGATGCCCTGCTGGCCCAGGGAGCCAGCAGATGTACACGGCCAATGGGCACTAGTCTTGGTGCTTCTTACCCAATTTGTGTAAGGTGCCTTTAACACATCACTTATAATATATCCCTGTTATCATTATAGAAAACAGATCAAAGTAGCAGACGATTATCATAGCATTTATGAAGTGCAAATCAAGTTTCCCTGAGCGATCTAATTTAATCCTCCCTGCAATTCTACGAGGGATGTACTGTTATCACCTCTATTTTTCAGATAAGGAAATGGATATTCAGAGAAGTGAACTAACTAGCTCAGGTGACGTAGCAAGTGAGTGTGACCTGGGATTCAAATTCAGATCTGCTGTCTGGGCACTTAACCATTCCCATCCACCTCCCAGTTAGACTATAACTTCTTTGAGGGTAACTCTTAATGTTTGTTGAGATGTACACAGAGTACAATCTTTGGAGTCAGAAAGATTTGTGTTCCATCAGTTTCTCATCAATGCACCACCTGGTGTAATTTATTTATACTTTACAAACTCCATTTCCTCATCTGTAGAATGGTGATAGTAACAGTACCTAATCTGGCAGGTTTTGAATAAATATAAAACGAGGTAAGTGAACTCCCTAAATCAAGAGCCTAAAGTTCTTAGGACACAGCAAACACTAAAACAAAAAAACAAAAAAAAAGGGTTTTTTTTAAAAGAGGCACAATGCTGAGAGATGCCTTGGGACCCTTTGGGTTGGAGATGGGGGCAGGGGGAGGGGAGACAGATAAAGCCTGAGAGATTCCTCCTTCTCAACTGTGTTGGTTACTTAAAAGTAACCAAGGTTGCCCAAGGTTCAAAATGAGCGGGTTTGAAGATAATAGTTGGATTTGAAATGCAGATTCCATGGGCTTCTAGAAAAGAGAACCTACTTCCTAATCTATGTTTCTCCTTCTCCTTGCAAACCATCAGATTGTTCCATTGCAGCTTCAGCCCTCTCTCTCTTTCTAGCTTCTGAATTCAGACCTCTAGGAGGCACAGAAAAGGCACTGAAATAATCCTGCAAACGATGGGAGGAGGTGGCCAGCACCCACTCATCCTGCTGTTCCTACATCAGGCATGTGGTAAATATCAGAAGAATGCCACGTGCATAACTGTGAATTCACTAATAAATAAACTTCCCTTATTTTGGAATTTGCCATATATACTTTTTTTCCCCTCTCTTTTCCTTTTTTTAAACACCAGCAGATGTGTCTTCCACCATTTGTTTCCCTTAGATTAAGCAAAGGATATTTTCCACGCTCACATCAGTTGAGTGATGGGGGATGTGGTCAGAGCATGGCCACATGATGGCCTGGCTGACATCAGTGGTGAGCCAAGAACTGCATCTCCAAAGACCTTAGCAGAGATGCAGGCAGAGAGGGAAAATGCTGGAGAGGGTGCTGTGAGGATCTCCCCATTCTCTGCAGGAGTGCATGGAAGAAATGTCTGCCTTCGTCCATGTGCAGGAAGGACACACACAAGCCACGGTGATGGGCCAAATGGAGTTAGAGAAGGAAAAGACCCAATTTTCCCCAACCCTTTCCTGGTTCTTACAATTAGGCTGAGTATTTATTTCTAGCACAGGGAATGACCCAAAAGATGGGCCTGAGAAGAACTGACCCTACGTTGTTTCCTTCCCCTCTTCTCCCCTGTCCTGCCCCGAAACTTGTAAGGACAGCTTTCTGTGGCTCAGGAACTCTGCTGGAGCAAGTGAAAAAGATGTCAAAAGCAACCAGACTGAGTTCCCTGCCTCTGCCCCTGCTCAGTGGGTCCACGACTCCCAGACCAGGCCTCTGGAAAGCTAATCCCTGGGTCACCGCAGGGAGCCCACGAGCTGTGGCTTTTTATTACATTCTTTGCATAATGACGTGAAGTCCCTTCTCCTGGCAGCCAGAGAGCATACAAAATGCAGACAGGATTCTAGGGAGCAAAGTCCTCTGTCTTCTCTGTTTTGGGAAACCAGCAGGCTCTGCAGCAGTGTGTGTGTGTGTGTGTGTGTGTGTGTGTGTGGCTAGGGGGGTGGTCAGCACATTCTCATCTGAAGGGTCAGGAGAGGTGGCTCCTGTGAGTTTGCTCAAACCTTTGGCCTCTCCCTCCCTTCTAATTGCCAGCCCTGTGCCCAAATTTTGCCCGTTATTTCCATCCCACAGAGGGCAGGTGCCAAAGGGAAAAGGAGGTAAATGTTCTGCAAAGTTGGACAAGGAAGAAGGTGGAAACATTGATCAGTCACCCAGCTTTAACTGAAAGCGCTTCTGCGCAGAGCAGCGCAGGTGCCCTGCTCAGTCGGGAAGGTTGCCTTTGCCCCAAAACAGCCACAACAGTATTTCCAATCTCTGCCACTCCCCACCGAGAGGCTGCGTCTATTTCCCTCTGCTTGAACCCAGAGGAGACTTTATGACGCCTCAGCAAGTGGAAGGTGGCAGAAGTGACCTTGCAAGACTTCCGAGGCCAGGTGATAGACGCATTACGACTTCCACCTGCTTCTCGTTCTCTCTTGGGCCTCTAGCCCTTGGAAACCAGCCACCATCCTGTGAGGAAGCCCAAACCAGCCCGAGCAGAGAAACTACATGGAGAAGTCCACACACAGAGCAACTGAGGCCACCAGCCACCAGCCAGCATCAGCCTCCAGGCCTGGGAGTGAGGAACCTTCAGCGAAGGTTGACAGAACTCATAAGCATAATAATTGTTTTTTGCCACTAGATTTGGGGGTGATTTCTCATGTAGCGACTGGAGCATCTCCTATCACTTTAATCAGCAAAAAGAGATCCATATTCAAAGGAGGTAGAGGAGGATTGTGTGAGTATCCTTCTCACTATGGTTACTGGCAGGGCCTAGCAGGAGTCAGCACCAGGACAGACGCCGTGGGGAAGCTGAGGCCCAAAGCCTAACTTCACCAGGTTCGCACAGTGAGGGAGGGTCAGGCTCAGCCATAAGGCCTGACTCCTCTGATAACCATGTAGGGGAATGACCCCAGACAAACAACAGTGAGAAAACCAACAACCAACAAGCAGGGACCACTTTTTAAAATTAGAAAGAATAGACAGAACAAGTATAATTTGATAACATGAAGCTTTTAAGGAACTTTTACAACCATCACCTCATTTAGCCTTTCAGGATGTGAGTTAGGATCCTCATATTATTGTAAAGAAAACTGAACTAGTGACTCTCCAACCCGTAGCTTGACTGCAAAGCCTATACTCTTCCCTCCAAACTGTTCCCAGTTTGCTAACTCTGTCTAATCCTATCCTGGGCTCTGCCGCACAGCCAAATTGGCCCTGGAAACTCAGAGTGCTTGGCTGATTTCTAAAGTAGCTTATTGAAATTTCTAACCTCATCCCCGCCCCCCCCATCCTCCGTCCCCACTCCTTGTCACTTAGATCTTCACTAACTGGGGAGGGGGCTTCGGCTGTGGCCGGCCCAGAGAAAGGCAGCCAGCCAAGTCCCTAGAAGATGGAATTGGAATCCTTTGCAGATGAAAGTACTTTATTTAATGGAGTTTAATAAATTAAGGGAGTGAGCCTAAATGAGTTCAGAGGAGAGGGTCTTGGCGTTCCATAAAGATGGCCATGTAACAGAATCCAGAGCTGGAGGTCCCTGTTAATCACCGTCTCCCATTAGACGCTTCTCCACGTCTCCCGTGGGTATTTACCTTTGCCTGTTGACATTGAGTTTTCACAGTCACTTTTTTGACCATAACCACATTTAAAGGGCATCTCTAAAGATCAAAGTTACATTCTCCTCCCACAGAGAATGATTTTACTGCTGAAAAGAAGAAAAGTGCTGAATGTAGACACTAACAGGAAGGCAGATAGAGGTTAGTCTGAGCTCCAAGAAGGGAACATTTTACAGTGTGTTGTCCTTTCTGTTTCTTTACAATGGGACTGACCACTCTTCAAGCTGCTTTTTCTCAATGACAGTGGGGAGTGTGAAAAGGCCAGCCACGATCTGCTGTGTATAACTTGTTACATTTGACACTCCGGGGACCAAGCCCCTCTCTAAGAATAAGGTGTGACCTGACCACAGAGGTGGATCCCGAGGTTCCCAAGGGGCAGAGTGGCAAGAGGGTGGGATGTGAGGCCTCGCTGTGGCTGGGAAGCTTAGATGTTCTCTTCTGTGCAATCAAGCCCGTATTCTCCTGCCAGTTCTGACTGGCTGGAAGGGTTAAATAAGGCCCTGCCAGGTGCAAAGGGGTGATGATGAAGAGAGAACTGTCAACCATCAAAACACACCCCCAGATGCCATGGGGAGAAGCAGGCGGGCAAGGCGGCCGTCCTGGACACTGGACCAGCCGTAGTTCCCAATGGATTTCACTGCTCTTCCCTTGCACTGGGACGGTGTTCTGCCTAGTTGCACAGCAGCGGCTGTACCAGTCATTGAAGATACAGGATGCTTCCGCACTGGTGGCTGAGTGCTGCTGCTATGAGCCCCCTCCTGCCCGTCTCTGCCCCGGGATGATGACAACTAAAGGGTCGAAGATTGGCACCGCAGGTCCTCCGGGACTCCGCTCCAAGACCAGGAGTTGGTGCCCTGGTGCCCCCGTGGCACCACATGATTGGTTATACATCAGAATGTTTTCCTTGCCCTGCTTTTCCGATTGCGGAGGTGGTGGCATGAAAGGATGGCTGAGGATCTGGATGGGCTGGGAGCGGCCTTGTCCCCCAGAGGGTCCCTGAGCATGTCTGCTGCAGGGGGGGTCAAAGACAAAGGGCAAAAAGGAAGCAAACCACTTCACCGCTCTCTTCACTCCATAGGGTGCCGTTGTAAAATCCGTTCAAATAAAAGGCACAGGCTGCCAGCTGGGTCAATGCGGGGCTTTATCGGCTGTGCAACTTTGGGCAAATTACCTAACCTCTTGGTTCCTGGGAAATTTTAACTGTCTTCTACTGAACGTTTAATGCTCTTTGACCATGATGAATGGCCGCCCTGCCCTGATCACGGAGAGTGGAAAGCTTGGAAGAAGCATCGTGGTGGGGAGAAGCTGCAGTGCTTCCTCACAGAGTCTGAATTTCCCCCATCGTGGGGCTGATGGGACGGCCAGGGAGATGGGATGCAGTTCCTGAGACTGGGGAGTGGGGGGGCTCTAAGAGTTTCCCTTGGGGCTTGGTCTTTATGGCTCTGGTCTGCTAGCTGGACCAAGACGAGCTCAGTCTGGTCTGTGGTGACAAGAGAGTGACGAAGGGAAGAAGGGGGCGGAGGCAGTTCAGGTCTGAAACGATGGGCTTCCCCGGGGGAAGCAGACATTTGTCTACCAGTCTGATGATGCCTTCTGACATCTTTTGCAAGTGTCTGGGACGGGAGGAAATGTAGATGGCATGTATCCTTGGGTGCTTCTCCAACGCCACGGGTCCTGGGAACTTTCCCATCCTTTCTCTCAAAGACCAGTTTTGCTGCTAGAAGCAGCCCAAAGAGAGGGACCACGTCAATCTTAGTCACTGTCTGCATCCAGCAGCGTGCACAGTTCCTGGCACCTAGTAGGTGTGCAACAAATTTTTTTGACGGATGAGAACCCCAGAGCATGATGGGAAACACCGAGAGCCTCCCTCTCCCGCCAGCACCTCTGTCGCCAGCCAGACCTCCCGCTCACTCTCGGCCACGAGACATTAAGCCTTGCACCCAGGCTTGTCCATTTTTTTAACCCACCACACCCAGTGACCGTTTCTTGTTCAAATTTAAACACG
Source organism: Eubalaena glacialis (assembly GCF_028564815.1). NCBI lineage: Eukaryota > Metazoa > Chordata > Mammalia > Artiodactyla > Balaenidae > Eubalaena > Eubalaena glacialis. The sequence goes on from NC_083725.1 coordinate 5,458,027, forward strand.
AAGCTACTGACTACTCCGCACCACCCCCCCCAAACAAGCACTTGAGGTCCTTTTCCTAGAAGCTGTGATCTTATCTGCCGATTTCCTCATGTGATGGTTTCCGTGGCAACGGGTGCCCTCATAATCACAGGAAGCCCGGAAGGAAACAAGCACGTAGGGGCCCTTCGATCTATTCTTCCAGCTACACCCAGGGAGCATCCTGGCGGGAGGGCGAAAGCAAAACCAGCCTCAAGAAGCAGGGTGTCCATATCTGTGAGCCCCACTGGCCCTGGCCAGGGAGAGGGGAGAGTCCACTTCACCTTGATGGACACCCGGGGTCCAGCATGAGTGACTCCGTTTGACTTCACTTTCTCCAGGGCGTTGGGCAAAGAGGATCCCGAATCCATTTCCCAGTGCTTAATAGCTGTTTCCTTTCCGTGATTCATGCCCAAGGAGCCACGCTGGGTGACCTCAGGCCCATCTAGCCCTGAGTGTGCAGGATTTCCAGCTTTCACATCTGGATGAGCTATTCTAGCCAAGGTGTTTAGTTCTTCTGTGGCCCCAGGGCATATGGTTACCAGATTGCTGCAGCAACACAAGGATGGGAGTGACCAGAGGAGGTGCCCAGAGAGGTCCGTCTTCTGGGCTGGCTCAGCCACCCCGGCCCCGTCTCTGCCCACCTCCTGGGTTTACTGTACTCTGCTCCTCCACTCCATTTGCACCTTCTTTTCGTTTTCCCCTTTCTTGTTCCTTCTCTTGCATTTTAATGTCCTATTTTTTTAAATTAATTTTTATTGGAGTATAGTTGCTTTACAATGCTGTGCTAGTTTCTCCTGTACAGCAAAGTGAATCAGCTATACATATACATATATCTCCTCTTTTTTGGGTTTCCTTCCCATTTAGATCACCACAGAGCACTGAGTAGAGTTCCCTGTGCTATACAGTAGGTTCTCATTAGTTATCTATTTTATATAATACATAGTAGTGTGTATATGTCAATCCCAATCTCCCAATTCATCCCACGGCCCCCTTCCCCCCTTGGTATCCACACATTTGTTCTCTACATCTGTGTCTCTACTTCTGCTTTGCAAATAAGTTCATCTATACCATTTTTCTAGATTCCACATATAAGTGATACTATACGATACTTGTTTTTCTCTTTCTGAGTTACCTCACTTTGTATGATAGTCTCTAGGTCCATCCACGTCTCTGCAAATGGCACAATTTCGTTCCTTTTTATGGCTGAGTAATATTCCATTGTGTATATGTACCACATCTTCTTTATCCGTTCCTCTGTTGATGGACTTAATGTCCTATTTTAAATAGTCTCTCCTCTTGTTATATAAGACCCGCCACCCCTTTCTCCCCAGCACTCTTGGCCTGTAGACATCTCTATAATACAGATTTCTGATTGCTCTTTGCGTGTCTGCAAACACCTATCTGGACACCAGCTTTCTTCTCCCTTTGCTCTATCCAGACGTCCCTGCATAGACCCTTCCTCATCCCCTCTGCCTCATTAAATCTCAGCTTTTCACCAGACCTTTATGGAGGACCTTCTACATGTCAGGCATTCAGTACAGGGGATGCAAAGATAAACGAGCCCCAGGGTGCTCAGTCTTCTTCTGGGGAGAAGGTTGACATAAATACAGGGACTTATGTGTGGGGATGGGAGGGCAGTGAGTGACGGCCTTGGGGGTTGGCCTCCTGGAGGAAGGAGAGCCTGAGGTGGGTGGAAGGGACCTTCTAGAACACCTGGAGTTCCACCACGTCTTCCAGGAAGTTTTGCCACTCTGCAGCTCACCGCAGTAACCTCGCACTCTGCTGAAGTCTGTCGTACTTTCCATCTCACCCCTGATTCAGCACTTTATTCTAGACTGCCTTGTCACGTTGCTTTTATTTGTATTTAACGCCTTCTGGATACTGTAGTTTTTCATAGGTTGATGCTCTGTCTCTCCAGAAAGTAAATCCCGCATGGATGGATTTTCTTTGTGGTTTTCCACAGACGTTATGAACACTTACGAATACCTTGGTTTCCTCATCCCTAAAATGGGCACAATGACAGAACCTACCGCAAAGCGTTAATGTGAGGATGGGGTGAGGTGAAGGGCTCCCCACTGTGTCCTTGCTCTGAACGGCACAGTGCTGGCCCCTTAGAGATGTTGCTTCTGGTACCTCTTGTTAGTTCTATGACTTTAGGCAAATTCATCTCTCTGTGCCACAGTTTCCTTTTCAGTAAAATAGTGATGATGACATTAGTATGCTGACTCATGCCTGTCACACAGTAAAGCTCTCCTTAAGCTTAACCTTCGTATTCTAATCCACGGGTTTTAAGATAGGAAAAGCACTTCATTTCTCCCGGCCTATTTCTTTACCAAAACACAAAAGACTGAACTAGGGGAGAGCAAGATCGCTGCCGGTGCTTCAGTCCTATCATCGATTAGTAGATCGATCCTATAGCCCCGTTTGCCTGCGACGGTCCCAACTGATGCCTTTTGTGCCAGAAAATGCTTAATAGTGCCTCCTTTGACTCTCAGAATTATCCTGGTTTGGCTGATGCACTATGGGGCTGCCCCATCTATGGTCACTCAGAGATCGCGCTGTGCCTCAGCTCCAGGGACCCACTGCTTGTCATCCTTGCCCTCTCCTCCAGGGAGGAGGTAAGGGGAACCGAGGACAGCCTGGTCTCCACACAAGAAGCCAGGCATCGCTCCTCTTGGAGCGCAGACTCTGCCTCTGGTACACAGCTGGTCTCTCGGTTGGCAGCCACCCTCAAAGCAGTCACCCACTGGGTTGGCCTTCATCCTCGTTTGACTTGAGTGCCAAGCCTAGGCATTCTGGCACTGGGCCTCCTGTCTCTCGGCATCCATCTATAGGAAAAGCAGATATTTTGTGAACAAGTCCTGCCAAGGGCTTCCAATGAAAACATCTCAGTGGGATTACATGGAGGTATTTTCTTTGTCACTCTCAGTAAAGCTGGTTGAGCAGAAAACCCAGCTGAAGCCCCCTGACAGTTCCTAGGGACTTGGGACTGATTTGGTTACTTTCTCTATAAAGGGTACTTAGTGTTCGACTCTTGGAAGCTTCTGGAGGGACTGGCCTTGCCACGTAGAAGCCACGCCTGTCTGTCTGTCCCAAGGACAGGAGTCACGATGGCAGTAAGGCTTAATCCTTGACGTTCCAAAAACTTATGGGAAATGGGAAACCGCTCTCCTAGGTGGGAAAGCCATGAGGAGGTGTCCAAAGCCTCATCAAAAAGCCTCTCGGCTCCTTTCCCTGCTTGGTTCCCTTTACTTCAGGATCCACTGTCGATGACTGTCAATCCTCATGCGCTACTTCTGCTTGAGTTTCTTCACGGTTGGGATCTCCCACGTTCTGTAGGCCTTGGTGATTTTCATGAGAAGGCCAAAGCCAACAATGTCAACCTTCCCAACCCTGCGCTTCTTGGAACCCGTCGTCACCTTGCTCTCTCTAATCCCGAACCAAGAAAGGTTTCAGGTCTCCCAGCCTGAATGACTTTTAAAAAGTGTTAGGGATTGTGGAAAGGAGGAACAAGGGTAGGTATACTCTTCAACCTCAGTCTTGTGATAAACTCAGAATTAAGAAACAAAAACTGTTTACATAAACCTATGATCCTTTTACATAGAAAGAAACTGAACTCTTGAATTTGGTCCTTCCGACCAGTGCTGTCCAGTAGAACTTTCTTCGATAGGAAACGCTCTCCAGTCTGCACTGTGCAATGCACAAGGCACTAGCCCTGGTGGCCACACGCATTTGAAATGTGGCCCGTGTGACTGAGGAAGTGAATTTTAAAATTTTAGTTAATTTAAATTGAAATAGCCACATTTGCTAGGGATTGCCATATTAACCAGCACGGGCTCTAGACACTCGTGCTTGGTGGCCGGTCTACGTACTACTCAAAATGTGTGACGGTCACTTTGGATATTTCTTGAACACGTCCTGTCTCATTATGGGATCGTGAAACATATTTGTCACGAAAAGCATTCCTTCTTTGAGGCATTCATTCATTTGACGAATATTGGTTGGACACGTGCCTTGCTCCAGACACTGTGATAAAAAGTCAAGAATGTGTCTGTGGAAAATGACCTCAGAGAGTTTTAATAGCATTTGTTGATTGCAATGGAATTAGGAGATTTGTAGAAACTTTCCCTCCTGCTGATCTGGCTGTGTCTGTGTAGTGAAGTAAATGCCTGCAAGTGATTTTGTGAATAGAGGGTCCCCTGAGAAGTGAGCAGCCTCTCCAAGTCTTCTGTGTAATCACGACCGTGCCCAGGGCGGGGGAGGTGATGGTGGGAGAGGGAGATGGGGGAAGATCCTGAATTAAATACGGTAGGAATTACGGTATGTTGTGAGGACCAAATTAAAGAGGAGCGAGGTCTGCAAAAGAACTCTGGAAAGTGTAAGGCGCTGCCTTTTAACGCTACCGTGGGCTCATGCAACCATCCGGGCCGATGGCTTTCCCAGATACCCTGGTGTAGCATCTCCGAAAGCGATAAAGCAGCTGAGCAGTGCCTCCTGAGAAAGAGGCAGGGCGTGAAGTAGACAGAAGGCAACTGCCAAGGCAGGGGGATTTCAGAGGAGGGGAGAGCAGTGAGCTGAGCAGGAAAGCAGGAATGGGGGAGGGGAGGGTGTTAACACTCTATCGCCTGTCAACAAATGTACGGCAGGGGCTTTCCTGGTCACAAATAGCCAGCTGGGACCTCACGGAAACATCTCATCCCGTATCTAAAGAGCACACAGCAGGGAGAAGGGGGCCTAGACACAGCACCCCGACCTCCGGAGGCTTCTTCCTAAGGGATTTGGAAGGACACCGTCTCCCTTTAGAAAAAGGTTGTGGCTCTCACTGCAGGGCCTTCAAACAACAACTGGGTCTTGAGCGATCTGGAAGCATGGTAGGAGGACCCCACAGTAAGATTCCCTGCATCCTGGCAGGCTGCTCAGCCCCAGAGCCCAAGTCCCAGTGGGTGGTGACTGTGCTTTAAACCAGAGCTTCAGCCTGTGCACTCTTGGCCCCGTGACACATCACGGGTGCTTCTGCAATGCTTAGCCCTTAGGAGACCGGCAACTCTGATGGGCGCAGCCCAGGGCTGTGGGTGCCAGCTCTGCCTGGGAACCCTTCTTCCCACAACATCAACATTTGCATGCAAACAGGATCTTTGCTGCTGCACCTTCTCTCCCCTCCTTTCTGGCCACGCTGTCCCCATCCTTCCCAGGCCGTGGCCCAACACCAGCTCAGCAACCAAACCACACACTACCCCAGCTCTAAGCGGTGACCCGACCATTAGGATGCCTCAGATCACCTAAGCCTCTGAAGGGAGGACCCTATGCCATGGATCCACCCCAGGTCCCAACTGTCAACATGTGATGGTCTGAGCTCATTGAGAAAGAGTTAATCTAAAATATTCACTCTTATAATCCGAAGAGACCACTACAGTTTTAGAGGGGTTTCCCCTTCCCTCCCAGCAGATAAATCCTCTTAATTGTTTTTAATAGAGGCACATTTTTTTTTAAACGCATCCTCTAAGCACACAGAAAACTAACTGGGACGATTAGGGGAAGAGGAGGGGGTAAAAGCATGGTGAGCCCATGGTCAGGCCGGCTGACAGGAAATCAGGTTGACCACATGCATGGGGTCTTGGTCTTTGACAACCCAACAGTGTTCAAGGATTTCTCTGGCTTAATTTCAGGACTCCCAATGGGCCAGTCTTTCTATAAACACCAAATGTGAGCGCCAAGGGGAAAAGATAGGAAAGATGTCGTCTTTAGATACTGTTATTTGTTGTGATCGCAGATTTACTCTTTCAGACCCTGTGTGGGTCCCTCGAGAGCTTTCCGAGCACACCTTTCAGATAGAGACCATCTGATCACCACCCTCCCTGTACACGTGTGTACACATATCCCGAGTATTTATTTCAATATACAGCTGCTCTTCCCACTTTGGGTCAGAGGGTTTCTTGGGAGATTACTCTCTGCACTCATGGAGCACAGCCATACATAGAAGTTGATGGCCAGGACGCCTCTGTTTCCCTCTAACACCAGAGCACGTGAATCAAGACCCATGTGTCCCTCACACGTGGGGACACGAGGCGTAGCCAGAGGGTCTGGCCAGACCTGATGCAGCTCAGACGTGGCCCTTTGCTCTTGCGGCAGGAGGAAAATCCTGTCAAAACGGCTTAAAGATCTTCTAATATTTCCATGCAATTAAGGCCACATCTGTCTCCCAGGCTCCCGCACTTCTTTGCTAGTTCACAGACATGAACCAAACAGTCTGTCTTGTCGATCTGGAAGGTAACAAAGAGCTCCATTCATAACTGTAGGCACTTTCACCAGTTTTTTTTTCAAAGTAAAATAGAGTTTTCACTTTGAGAATAACCTGTGTGGCAAGCGAGCGAAGGATTTTTTTCCCCCCTAATAAATCAAATTCAACAGCCTAATAAAATGCTGGCTCCCCCCTCTCCGCCCCCCCCCCGTTCCCTCCCTCCCTCCCTCCCAAGGTCCCACTGGGCTGACAACTGCTCTGCATTGAGAGCAGTGGGTGCCCCCAAGGAGGTGGGGGAAGGTGAGCTGGGAGCAAATGAAGGGAGTTAAAACACCTTTGGAAGGTGCGATGGGTTGTTTGGCAGATTAAGGTCTGGGTGGGTGGGGGGGGTGGGGTGGGGGTGGAGGTAAGGCTAGCCTGCCTTCCCCTCCCCAGCTTCACCTACTTTTTCAACCTTTCAGAGCTTGTTTCAAAATATTCCTTTTCTTCCACAGCTCCCTCTACCCCAGTACCCATCCCTGAACATTGGGTAAACCTTCTGCTTCCTTCTTTTGCACGAGGAGGAACAAAAGCGCCATGTTCCGAAAGATGGAGCAAGGGCTCTGGGACCACACCTGCAGCCGAAGCCCCGCAGGAGCTTGCCCCTCCTCAGAACAAGGCTGAGAGATCTCCCCTGTCTTTGAAGCCTCCAGAGAGTGAGTTTGCAGGAGATAAGTGCTGATAAACATCGGGTTGGGTGCTTATCCGCAGTGAGCACAATCTTTTGAGGTTCTCTCTGCACTCACAGGCCGTAGAGACTCTAATCAGAAAACAGAAGGGAAAATGCAAAACCAAGCAGTATTTGCTGCTGCTTTTTCTTCTTCTTTTTTGTTTTGTTTTGTTTGGTTTCAGTCTACACACTGGAAAGCCCAACACGGATGCTGTAACACAGGGGACTCCAGAGCAGAAATGCAGCCCTGGGTCTTTGCTTTGTTCAACGTTTTTGTTCTGACATCAATGGAAGAAATATTTTCAGTCCTGTACATAAGAGGATGAGTCAAACGTTGATAACAATGATTATCTACCTCCAACATTTTCTTTTCCAAAGTGCTTTTGCAGGCGTTGTGTTATCTGGCCCTCATGACAACCCTCTAAGGAGGACAGATGGTTTACAAGGGAAGAAAGTGAGCCTGAGCTTGGTTGTATGATTTATCCAATGCCACACAGCATGAAGTGGGGTGGCAGAAGGAAAACCCAGATTTTTCTGGCTATAAAGCTGGGTTCTGTTCCTTCTATCCCATGCAGTGGCTCAGTAGCTAGAAGATACTCACAAATCAGAATGGTCTTGAGCCTGGGCATGGCATCTGGAAGGATCTGGAAAGCTTGGGTGGCGGTGGACGAACCAGGGTGGAGGGGAGCTCTGAGCTTTGCAGCACTTGAGTAATGCCAAAAGGGCAGAGCCTTGGCCGTCCTAGATTTCAATGTATTGGTGATGCCTGATTTTTTTAGTATGGGATGTTAGCAAGAAGCCCACGGTGAAGACGTGGTGTAGAGTAGAAGGAACACAGGACCAGGGAATCCACAACTCTGGCCTCTGCTCTACCACTGACCAGCTATGGGGTCCTAAGCAAAGGTTGCTTCTCTGATTTTCCACTTCTCCTTCGTAAAATGAAAGAGTGGGACAAGATGGCAGCTGATGCAGGAGGGTGGGGGACAGTGAGGAGAGCACGGAAAGCGTTTTCTCCCCCACGAGCACATCCTCTTAAAAATCATGCAACCACCATGGCAATACTAGGGTAAAATGTTGACAAGGCTTGCCAAGACTACGATGGAAAGCTCAGTGGTAGAACCTGGCTATCCCTCCCAGCTCCCAAGTTCTAGGGTGATGATGTAGAGGTCTTTAGCTCAAGGAACCACAGATGGCTATTTATATCCATAAAGATAAAGAGTTATTTCCACACAAACTTTGATTAAGCAATTCTGCACCTGACTGCCAAGCCTCAGTATTATATGTGCTATTGACCATCTGCAGTTGGATAGAAAGTAAACTCTCCACAAAAACCTCACAAGTCACATTACAGCAAAAGTAACTGGAACTCAGCCAAAAAGAAAGTTTCCTAAGGGAAAAAGTGATATATCATTTGTACAATGCGTCTTAGGCCCCTCAATAAACCCTCCATGGCCACTTCTAGGATGGGAAGTGAGACCGGGGTGTGGTCTCACCCCAGACTCAGGGGGCTCTGACTTTATTTGATTTTTTTTTTTTTTTACAGGAATGTATTCGTGTTATTTATTTAATTAAAAATCAAACTGAAAAGAAGGGTAGAAAAAGGAACATCTTGTTCATGGCTGGATTCATGGTTTGGAGAGGAGGTGGAGGGGGTGGGGCTGGATGAGATCCCCACTTAGGACTGAGTCAAGATTGCTGACCCTGGAGAGAAGCCCGGTGTTGCAGAGGGCCGGTGTGCAGGTACGGTGGAGGCCGTCTGGAGAGATGCAAATGTGCCCCGTTTGTGTCTGTCCTACCAGTCTCACTCGTGAATACCTGACTTTGTGCTTCATAGTCTAGCTTTTCAGCTCCCAGTTGAAGACAGACCAGAAGATAATGCTGGGAGGTGGTCAGAGAGGCTCCCCTCCCCGCTACAGATGCGGGGATGGAGCTATGCTGGCTCCAGGTCCTTTCCTACCCTTGGTCTCTATCTCCTGCTCCCACCGAGAGCCCATGCCATCATCACTACGTAGCTGGCTGGATTCAACAAGTTCAGTTAAGGGTTTTCAGAAGTCCCTGTCTATATAAGAGCTAAATCTACTGCAGAAATATGCCTCTAGAACTCAGACAGCCATATTCTTATACATACACTTATCCTTTAGAATATGTTTGCTTGGGGTTTGGGGAGGGAGACTCATCTGGTTAGTATCATCCTTTGGAAACTGGGCTGGACTGGTCTAGGGTGCTGAGTCAGACTCTACCCCCAACGACAAGAGGCCTTAGTCTTTTTCACTGCCCTCCCCACACCTGCGCACGCACGCACACACACACACAAACACAGATACCCACAAATTACAATGCATTTTGAAACTACTAAAAATTGAGCTATAAATATTTAACGTATGCAAATAGTATTACAGCAGAAAGAATGCACATAGACAAAGTGGCAGTTATCTATCTCTTCTAGAATCAAGAAAATAACCATTCTTTCTAGTTTTCTTCTGATCCTACAGTATTTGCTGAACATTTGCCCTGGAAAGCCAGTAAACAACACAGTTTATTGGTGTACTATTAGCCATAGGCTTCTGTTTTTAGATGACATAGCTTGAGTGGAGATTTTTATCTGTACCTGGCACGTTTCGGGAGTGTCTGAAATGAGCGTGTCTCAAGAACTCTCTCCAGGTTCTTGCCTCTCCAAAGTTGGTCAAGTGACAAACCAATTCAGGGTATCAAGCCAACAATCGGAATTTTAGATGTGACGCGCCTGCTACAAGTACATATTCTAAGAATTTGTAATATCTAAGAATCGCTAATATCACCATCAAAAGCTGTAGCTTATCAATTCGTATGACCCCTTTTGCTGGAAGTTTCCTGAGAGTAAAATTCCTGAGGGTAAGAATCACCACCGGGTCTTCTTTTTCTAACAACTTCTGATTGCATTGCATGAAATGAATGTACACATCTCATCATAATGAATGGAAAGCGAAGAACAATGTACTTATGCTGGGTGGGGTGGCAGGGGGGCCCTGGGGGGCGGTTGCTTGCTCAGCTAGAGCAGCTTGCACTTCCTGTTTAGTGGGGTTGGGTGAACGATTGAAGTAGGAAAGTCTCAGTGCTAAAGTAGATAGATGGCCTCCTTGGTGATGCCCAAGGAACTGAGATTTGGCCTCTGATACCAGATGGAAGCTTTAGTATTAGGAATCTTCAGCATCAACCAGTCCCCAATTCTAGCTGTTTGTTTCAATTGGCCTTTGTCTTCCCTTTAAAGTGGAATTAAATAATTTCTCAGACCAGCACATGAGATCCTTGAAGGAAAATTAAAAAAAAAAAAATCTTATTCTTAATCCTATTTTCTGTTTGTGGGAATCAGATGAATTTCCAAGGGGATCTAGCACATAAGGGTGGTTAAGGCTCGGGAAGGCCTATGAAATTCATTAACATTTCACAATTTATTCTCCAACTACAGCCAAATTCAGACTCCTGGTTCATCTAGCTACCTAGGAAATCATAATCACACAGATGTCATAAAGTTACCTTATATTTGCCTCTCTTATCTAGACACCTAATAATACTGATAATCGCTATGATCATTTCTTGATCATCAAACTGATCTCTTAAGGAATTACACCAACTACACGGTCACAAAGTTCTACTAAATTGAAGGTCAGCTCCCTGAAAATTAAAACCAAATGGTGTCTTAGGAAGTATGTTATCTTCTTGGATTTCTCCAAATCTTAGACATGATAAGTTCATCTTAAATCTTTCAATACAAATGATAACCATGATTACCTTTAAATTATTATAGAGGAATTAAGCAAAGAGTGAGGGGCTAGAACAGAGTCCTGGGCTGGTTTAATTCCTGTACTCAGCTCAGTCTCTGCCTCTCTCTCTTTTTAGTGGAAATAGCAGAAGATGCATCTTCTAGACTGATTTCCCTCCATGCTGTTACTATAGCATTAATAATAACTAAACTTTTAGACTATTTTATAGTGTAAGGCATTTATCCTAATAGAAGCCTTCCCACACCTATAATCGTATTTAATCACTGTAATAAACTAAAGAAGTAGGTAGTATTATTCCCCTCCCCCATTTTGCTGATGAAGAAAGGAAGGTACAGAAAGACTAAGACCTCATTTCTGGTCACAGAAGAATGTGAGCCCACCTTCTGGACCCCAGAAACCCAGCCCTCCCCGTGGGGCCACCCTTTCTCTGACGCATGCTTTGCCCCAAAACACTGTAGCAATGAGTACATTTATTATTTTTCTGTTAATGCCATTTTTCCTTCCCTTTTGATCTCGCGCCCTTGGTTAGATGGTAGGCAGTCTTGAGGCGAGATCTTTATCTCTTAGTTACCGTTTTAACTGGCGGTGGGCTCCTTGGGGGTCCAGAGACACTTGCTGATTGATGGCATGCACCGGACAGGAGGCTGCTGGCTTTGACATTTTAAAACTGCACACTTCCTGCAGTGACACAGTATGCCCAAGCGACAGGCCTCACTGCCATTTTCTCAAAACCAGGAAGTGAAACTGGCCACCAAGAGCAAATGACCACCAGCTAGAGCATTAGTGCAAACCAAGCAAAACACAGCAAGATGCAGACCGGGCGGGTCAGAAAGACAAACACATTCAATGTGCAGTTATCTCTGAGGAAAGGTACTTCACTTCTTCTCTCACCATGGTTTGGGTCACAATCACCCTCAACTTTTAACCAGGTTCTATGTATGTGTTCTTACACAAAACTCATCTTTAGACCTGCCTTGCACAAAAATCTTGGTCTCTGGCAAACACACAAGTACAGCCTTCCCTAAATTTTTTGGCTGAGTGTCCTGAAAAGGACAAGGCAGGGCTGTTGAATGTGCAGGAAAACACTATTTTTCCTCACATTTTTCTTTCTGTGTCTCCTCTTCCCACCTCCGGTCTCTCTTTTAACCAACTCAAATCTCTGGCAAATTGGGCTTAGGAATGACACCGAACGTGTTTTCTGTCTGCAGCTGTGCAGCACTTGGAGCTCTGGGGGGTTACTGGGGCCCAGGTGAGTAATCTGAACCTTGCCTCTTAGCAGCAAGCCCTGTCCGGTCACGTGCTAGGTCACCCCTCCTCGGGATGCTGATTGCAACCCAGATAGGAGGGGCCTGGAGAGTCCACCCCCCCACCCCTCCACCCCCGCTGGTAAGAGCCCCTTTCTCCAGCCTTTTTCCTTCTGTTGGCCAGGACAGGAGGGAGAGAAAATAAAAACCACAAACTTCTTTTGCATATGAATGCATCAAGAAGTGTCTTTCTGAGCACTTTTGTTCCATTTGAAAGCAAGGGAGGTGGCTAAAGAGCCAGGGCTAATTATACAAAGACAGGTGGGCCATCCTGCAGAAACAATTTTGCTGGACCCCGTATTTGCACAGCTTCAGGAATTTTCGACGCGCAGCATCGTACGTATACCACACATTGTATACCGCACACGTGTTCCTGCCAACCGAGTCCAAATGGCAAAGGTGGTCTTTGTAGCTCCACGTGTGACACCCAACAGATACTAGACCAAGGGCAAATTTGCTGTCTCTGACTTATTTTGCTTATTATTGTTACTTTAAAAAAAGTCCATCCTGGCCCAATAACGTAGTCGTGTTCACCCAGCATCAACCAGATTTAAAGGAATACAGGGAGCCAGGAAGGCTGGTCACGGAAATAAGCAGAGCTGCTGAGATGCTCTTCGGAATTCTAGCCCTATTAGTTTTTCTCCAAGTGTGGTTCCTGGATTTGCTGCCTCAAAATCACTTGAGGTGTTGATTAAAAAGGAAGCTTGCCAGGACCGTTCTAGATGGAGTGAATCAGACTTTCAGGAGCCAGAGCCTTGAATCAGCATTTATTATTCTCCCCAAGTGGGTCTTAAGCAGAATCAAATTTAGGTTAGGTGCTCATCGGAAAAAATTGTTCCACCATCACGTATTTTTGGAAAACACGGCAGAAGGTATTGCCCCTCTCCTTCCCTTAGAGATTCATGATCTATATCAGCGTGCGCAAGGTTCTGATAAGTCCTGAAACATAGGCAAGGTTCTGATAAGTCCTGAGACATAGGCCTCTGTATGTGTGTATAAGCCAGTACTTCCCACACTAATTTGAACACAGAATCCTGTTTGCATAAAGCACCTGTGAACATCTCCCAGGCTCACTCACTCACTCCCAGCAATGATGTGCCCTAATAGGACTTTTATCACAAGTCATCGGCGGACCCTACCTCCTTGCGTCTCATTTTTCCCCTCTTTTCCTGCCATAAACCACCTCCATTATTGGGAGAAGGAGGCATGGTTCCCTCGGTAAAGACAAATGCACTTGAGCTCAAGAGAGCAATCATTTCTCTTTTTTTGGTAACTAGTTGCTTCTTAGAATCATAACTTGCTTTGGTTTTGTGTTGAAAAAGCAGTGATGCATGGTCCTTCCTTCCATCTTTGTCATTTACATGTAAATATCCTATCTTCAGAGGGTCTTGCTGTGACTCCTCAAACTAACTTACATCCAGCCTTGAGTTCTTTCTCTCTACCCTTCTGTCATCACAGGAAGCACATTTAGAATTAAATACTCATTTGTGCAAAAGTGGGATTAATGTCTCTCCCCCACTACACGGAACTTTTTGAAGGCAGAATCGCTGGTCTAGTCTGTTTACTCCTGCACCCAGGACTTAGCACCAAGCCCGGCAGACAGTAAGCACTCAGTATTTACTTGTTGCCTTGGTAAATTACAGCGTTTTAATTTAGCAATTCATGTAGAACATGTCAGGCGAAGTGACTGAGAGCTACAGTGATTCTGTCTGCACAACAGAACTTCCTGAAAAGCTTTTAAATAAATGTCAGGTTCCACCCCAGACCTCCTGCATGAGGAGGGGGGCAGTGCCCAGGAATGAGGTGGCAATCCCTGGCTTAGCAGATGGAGAACGGTGGGTCCTGGTGAATTTTATGCCGGTCTCTTCTCCTGACTTGCTCTAGGTTTGGGGCAGGTCTGTGCATTTTTGGTGCCTACATTTCACTGCTTAGTAAAGGGGGAGTCTTGTCTGCAGCTCCAAAATTACACTGTGAGATGTCTACTCAAGCATTTGAAATCCTAAGCTGAGAGGCCACTCTGAGAGTCCAATCATGGCTGCTATTGCTGGCATTGTGGGTTTCTAGCACGTGGCTGTGAGCCTTGGGTTTCGCCAAATGATTTTTAATACAACCTCACTAAGGACGTTTTTACTGAAGCTGCCCCTTTAACAGAACAAGGGCCGCTCCCTCTGTTACCACCCTTTCTTACTTGACCCCTTGTTCTGTGGTGCAGGAGTTACACAAGCAGACCGTTAGACACGCATGTTGGCTGCCGGCTTTTTGGTGTTTTTCGCACTGACATCTATCTGCAGCGAGGCGGTCGGTACCAGGGAGGATGGGAGTGCACCTCGCAGACACCTATAGACACCCCAAGTCAGGTCTTGGGGGCTCCCTGCCGCTGGGCAGCTCTGAGCAGTGCTGGGCTGGTCCACCCGGGCAGTCAGCAGCACAGGAAGCAGAGGGCACGGCTAATGTACATGTCACCGTGTGGCTTATGGTCACGGCCTCACCCCACCTTTGCTGTACAAGCTGCAGAGCAACAGGAAACGGCCGCGGTATATATATAGCCACATTGTGTTTATCCAAAGGTGCTGTTTTGCACAGATTCTTCTGCGCTTTTTCACCGGGAGAGGACACGGCATTCGCCTTTTCCTCGGGGCCGCCTAGGTGCTTGTAAAATTAATCACTCCACCTGAGAAAGAAGAGGGACATTTCGCCTCTTTGGTTTCTTCACGTTCAAGGTGAACAGACCCGTGCATTTTCTTTTCCAGAGGATTTCCGGATCCGTTCAGCTGAGGCTCAGAAAGGGTGGGAAACAGCAGTGGAAAAATGCAGGATTTCCAGGAGCCTCTAAATACAGCCCATCTGGGAAAATCATTCATTCCACAGATTGAAACTCACTAATTAGGCTTTGTTTCCTCCCCATGACATCCTCCCGGCAAATAACTAAGCGCACCCCTTTGTGGTGTGTTCATCACACAGCCTTGGTCTAGTCCACAGAACCCTAGCAGAGGCAGGGCCGACAGGGTAGTCATGGTGTCAAGACTTGGAGGGTCCCCTCTGCCCTCACGCAAGAGCCGCCAAAGGGAGGGAGAAAGACCTCTCAGCCCAGGTCCGTCCTCTGAGCAGAGCCCTCTTCACCGCTTTGGAAGTGGCTTCCTGGGAGTACCAGCTTATTTATCAACCATCTAGACTGAAACGCACGTTCTTGAGCCGGGCCATGGCTTTAGCAGCGGAGGTCCGCCCTTCACCATGCTCCTCTCCCCGCTGAATGAACACGGGACGAGTATTGGGACAGTGGAGCTATTGAAACACCGGTCCCACGAAGCATGGATGGAAATGCTTTGGTCTAAAATGTGCAATGGGGGACCTTGGGCAAGTTAGGAAACCTCTCTGAGAACAGGTTTTCGTCTGTAAAATGGGTATCACGAGGTGGTGAGAGAGGATGGGTGAAGTTTTCAGCACGGGACCCATACAACCAAAGACATACACGGCAGGCAGAATGGAGACGGTGAGAACAGAAATCAAAGTGGGACTTCAGAGCAGGAGGAATCCTGCAGCGTACAGATCCTGATTTCAAGATCTTCAACGTTTCTATGACCCACACCTTCTTGCTCTGAGTCAGTTGGCTCAGCTAACACAGATAAACTCTGTGTTGGGAGAGGAGAACAGCTTGGGAGGTCAGGTGTGGTTCAGTATAGCATCGCAGAGCTCTCCCTAGCAGAGTGCCACTCAATAAAGGGGGTTCCTGAAAGTCTTGGTTCTTCCTACTCTGAAAAGACGTTGAAGTTACAGATGCATTTTGAAAAACTAGGCATCCCTTTAGTGCAAGCATTCTGGAGAACAGTTTACAAGTTTCCCCCATCTCAGAGTCCCCCAGCCGATGCTGGGACGTGTTCTCCAAGCAGGTTCAGAAGAACCCAGCTCGAGAAGCAGAAGTGAATGCCTCTCGTTTCCATCCTTTAAAAAATGGTGGGAGGTACGTGTGTCTCCTTTGCATACTTTCTCCTCGGTACATGGAGGCAAAGTGAGTAAAAGACCTGAGTTGGATGCAGCCGGTGTTCCTACTTCGTGGGCCTGCGTCTCTCATGGAAAGCCCCAGATCCCTCAAGCCTCCCCCGGTTCTTTTCCCACCTCTTCAATTGTCCTGAGTCCCGAACCATTGTTCAGTCTCATTACTGAAAGTCAAGCACACAGTGGCAGGGGCCAAGGCCTGTGCCTGTGTGTGCCTGAGATTAAGACTTTTATCTGATCTTTGACAACTTGCAGAGGAAATCCTGTTCCAAAACCCGGACCCCTGAGTGAAAGGTTGCCAGCAGTTCCTCCCTCCCACCTGCGAGATGAATCAGGACACCTGAAATGCGAACATGGGCTCATTGTTTATAAATATAATAGGCTCACTTCCTGTCGCTCTATTAATCCCTCCCCCTACCTCTTTTCTTTTAAACACGGAGCCTAACAAGGTCTCTTGGCAAAGCCTGGCCGAGCGTCCTTCGTGTCCTCATCCACACCGGGTCACAGAGTGAGATGCCGGCGCAAGGCAGATGCTCCCTGCATGACACTCCGAGGCTGCCCATCTCTAGCACCTTAGGATTCGCACAGGAGCCCAGCCACCTCCTCGTGGACCGAGACAGGCGCCGGCAGCTCTGCCATCACCGTGGAGCCCAACGTGGGTCACCTCGAGGAATAAGAGAACACCAGGCAGAAGGCATGGCCCTGGTGGTTGGAGTACAGGTTCGGGGAGTCGTAGGTTTTTCCCTCAGCCCACCCCCCGCTAGGGGGCTAATTGACTGTGGTTAGTTTTACATGGTTTATTGCATCCCTCAGCATGGTGTAGGTGACGCAGGCACACCTGGTATTCAGGTAAAGTTGGTGATGCCCGCTGGGGTATATGGGGAGTGGAAACAAGATACTTCCGGTAACTGAAGGAAGGAATCCCAAGACGGAATTTGCTGGGGCGTCTGCCCCGATTCTGCTCCTTTTCCCACCACTCCTATCACTTCCTTTACTGCAAACGGGAGCAGATCTGCTCATCAGCTAATCCACGAGTCTGCCCAGGGCTGTGCTGGGTGCCGGCGGGGAACACACACGAAAGAGGAGGCTTGCCTGAGGGAGTTCACTCCTGCAGGGGCCACAGGAATGAAGGAAGAAGTGGTTGAGGAAAACACGGGCGAGAAAGGGAGGTCTGGGTGTAGACCCGCCCCAGTTGAGGGGGTTGACCCCGCCCATCCCCTCACCTGGCAGCAAGTAGGCACACAGACCATCCCTAAGACCATTCCTAAGCCACTTCCAGCTCTGGCGTCCTGGGAACCTGTGCCAGCTGCTGCCAGATAATTCACAAAGGACGAAGCCAGATGCTGCGGCCACTTCGCACAGGACATGAAGCCTCATCAGCTCCCTTGGTGGCCACTCCAGCTCAGGGAGCGCGAAGCAGGGGGGACGTTTGCTCCCAGAACGAGGGTGGTGACTCTGGGGCCTGCACCTGCTGACCCCTCTTAAAGCAGAGCTGAAGGCCTCCTGGAGAGAGCGCTTGTAGTGTTTTGTTTTGTTTCAGCTTGTGAGGAAAATGAACTTGCTAGTCAGGATGGAAGTGGCCTGAGGGGAAGTGGGTCCTGGGAGGGAACCTTTACTTCTACCCAGTGGAGGACAGAGGAGACGGCAGGGATGCCGTTCTCCCCCTTCAACCCCTCACCCTCTGCTTAACAAACAAGAAGCAAAACCAGGCCGGCCCGGAGGGACGGGCGCCCTTCCCAGCGCCTGGATGGGGACGCAGGAGGCGTGGATGCTGGACCGGGTTCCCATCGGGAGACCTCACCGCGCGTGTCTCTTCCCAGCCCCAGGTTCAGTGTCATTGCTGGCAGCTTGAAGGCGGCCACGGTGGGAGCGTTGACACCATGGAAACAGGTTACACACCCTGGAGAGCTGGTCGTTAAACATTTATCAGCACGTGTGGGTGGGTGTGCCTGCTTCTCAATCGGATGGGACTTGAACCCTTGCCCCCGGGGCCTCTGGCTGCAACAGGCCAGCGTTTGACGCTGATGTGTCAGCCCTGTTCACAATCACTGCTGTGGACCCAGCACTCAGATTGACTCAAATCTTGGCTGACTTCACCCACCGAAAGGTTGACACAGGGCTGACCTGCTGAGATGAGCAAGAGCCCAATTGCTTACACTCTCTCCCTTGGGGACTTCAAGCAGTTTTCTGTGGCTGCCTTTCTAATCTGTAAGCTATAAAATCGATATGACCGGTCACTATCGACTTAGGAGCTGCTCTTTGCCAGGTACAGAACCAAGCACTTTGTGTAAGTTATTTCATCGAATCTCATTCTCACCATAGCCTTATGAAATAAGTCCCTCATTTTATAGTTCGGGAAGGTGAGGCTTGGGAGGTTCCCCGGCTTGTCAATGGCAGAGCTAAGATGTGAACTCAGATGTCTGATGCTAAAATGTGCTCCTTCCAAAGTCTACGTTCTTGCCGCTACATAGCAGGACTATTGCTAATAAATCATTCTTCCTGCCTTGAAAATATACCCAAATGATATTAACTCTAGGTGGAACCACCAAGCGTGGCCCAGCTCCCAGGGCCACCAGGCAAGCAGCGTTCGTCCTTCCCAAACCAGCCCCTCCCCCCACAGGACACACTTCCTCTTCCCCCTCCTCTACCCGGGCCGTTGTCCCTCCCCTCCTTCAACCTCTGCTCAGAACCTACTTCCTCCTTGAAGCCTTCTGTCATTCACCCCGCCCAGTGTTGATCACTTCACCAACTTCGCTTCTCCTCAAATACTGATATCACACTTACCCTAGATTTCTCTGGCCTTGTTTTTACAGCTGGAGTCCACCAGGCTCTTCTGCCCTGAGCGGTGCCTTGCCTCCTCTCTTTTGTCTTTTCCCACAGGGCCTGGCAATGAGTGTGGTCCTCGGGGGCCTCTTGGGGTTGGCCTCGGTGGTCTCTGTCTGTGGGTCTACGGATGGCCTGCTCTTGCTGTCCGTAGCACATGTCCCAGTGATCTGGCCAAAGGATGCGAGCAGCTCCTTTATTCTGGCCAAAGATGATACTGGTGTGGAGTCTGGGCAGGAGGTCAGGAGAAGTAGCCCAGGTCAGTCAATGTCACTCAGGAACTCTCCTGTCCAGCCTAAACATTCAGTGAAACTTCTGAGGACTTCTTCTTCCAATCTTGGGCCAGAAAAGGACTTGATTCTCTCTGAAACGGTCTTAGGATTTCCTGTCAGGTCCTTCCTACTCCTTTACCTTGAGTGGTAGGTTGAAACTAGCAACTAGAGTAGGAGTTTGGGGCTGGGTTTGGGGAGGTACCTTTCTGTTTAATCAGGGTGTTCCAAAAGGTGTGAACACACAGGTGAGTGTGAGTGGGTGTTAGCTGGGGATGATGGGACGGAGACAGGCCTTGGGACACACGTACAGGTGCTTCAAAAGCTTCCGAGTGGACTTAGGGTAGAAGCCGGGTCTCAGGTCTTCTGGAGGAAGGCGCCAGTAACGTGGTGGCGACAGCTGGTCTGATTTGCATTTGGGAAGCCGGACTGTTTCAGACAGTTCATCCGATGCAGACAGCCGTTCCTGAGAGCCTCCCTGGCCGGTTAGGACTCTGCCCTCCTCCAGAGGCCTCTCCTGCCTTGTCCCTGACTCCCCCCGGGCCCTGGACACGTTACAATTCCTGCCACTGGGAAGACCCAGCCGTGATCTTCACGCTCCGTGCTCCTGACACGTGAGCAGGCTCTCCTCCCGCACGGCCTGCCGCTTTTAGACTGGCACACACAGTTTTCACAAGACGGGTTTTTGTGGTTTGGGTTTTTTCCTTCATAAGTTTGCAGGTGCTAGTTTTGAAACCACCAGCCCTGAGGCAACTCAGTCAAAAAGAGAGCAAGAAGAGAAAAGAAAGAAAAGGAGAGAGAATCCAGAAAGGGAGGACAAGCTGTCTTTCTACAAACCGTGCACTACACACACAAGGTCTGTGCAGCAGTCTTGGCCTTGCCTGGCCAGCTCTGCAGGCTTCTGTTGGGGACAGGCTCTTGGGGGGTCCGTGGGCAGGGTGGATTTGAGGAAGTGGGCCCTGGATCCCCTGCCCCTGGCTGCCTGTGGTCACAGGTGAGTTGTGACAGGCCAAGACTTTTGGTTATGATCTGAAGGGGACCTGCCAGCTCCCTGGCTCTGCTCAAAGGTGCGTGCATGTAGGGACAGCAAGGTGTGCGGGCTGGGGTGAGAAGGGGGAGGAGGGGGGAGACACAGGAAGACCCTGATTGAGTTTCCCAGTCCAATTCAGGGATGCTGTTCAGGCCCACCTAGTGGGTTCCTTTGCATATGCAAACAGAAGGATTTAGCTGAACACAGACTCCAGGCAAGAAGGAGAGCCAGAAATAAACGAATCCAGAAACAACTATTCACATACAGGTCTCCCCCTCCCCCTCTCACATTCACGGGTGTTTGTGGCAGCTAATTATAGTTTTTATCTAAACCGAACACCTAGAGTCCCAGCCTCAAGTCATGGCCCTGGGCTGGGCATGGAGGCCAGTCAGGGCAGGGAGCTGTCAGGCTTATTCTGGGGGGGCTTTGGGGAGTCCCCTATTTGTTGGCAGTCCGACCTGAACCCCACAGTTCTCTGGGGGGCTGATAAAAGCACTTATGCTGGAGGGAAGAGGGAGAATCCAGGGGCTATTACCAAGGAAAGGAAATGGGAAATGGTTGGGCCTCGAAATCAGGCCCGAGCAGGCAGGGACAGATGGGGCTGCTGGGAATCTCTGCCTCCGTAAACCTGTGTCCCCTGTGGAACAATCTTGCATCTAAGTTATTTGTGCTCGTTTCTCCTCACCCTCTCCATCGCTCCTCTCCACAATTATTGGGGGTCCCTTGAAGGCTGGGAATATGTTTTCTTTGAGTGACCTATAAAGCTATCCAGCCCAGTGAGTGAGTGTAGTAGGCGCTCTATAAATGCTTATTTAACAGAATTGAATAGAATATTGCTGGTCATACTCTCTTACAAAAACATGTACCGATGTTCTTGTTGTCTACAACATAAAATCCAAATTCTCTAGAGCCTGATATAAAAGTTACAGTATTTTAGGGTCAGGCCCTAGCTATGTTCCAGCTTCCCCGCCAGCTGCGCCATGCCTGTGGCGCTCTTACCGGCATTCTTTCCTCCGTTCTTGCTCCCTCTCCCTGGAATACCCTGCCAGGTAAAGTCCAAGTCACTTAAAAAACCAGCTCCATCGTGAGCTGCCCTCTGCGCAGCCCAGCTCTTTCCAGCAGAGTTGGTTGTTTCTTCAGTTGGTCTCTTGTGACATTTAGTACATAGTATTGTGAAAGCACTTGCCCTTCTTTAGAGTGAGTATTCAGGTCCGCCTGTGTCCATCAGGAGACTCTGAATTCATCAAAGATAAGGACCACGACTTACGCATCATTGCATTCTCAATGCTGCAAGATGCTTGGAAATAGCAGATGCTCAATAAATGTTTGACGATTAAATTAATGAAAGAAAGAAAGGGTTCCATCCATCTATTCCTAGGAAACCCCAGCAGGGTCTTCCTGCACCTGTTCTCCTTCTTTCCTTCTCTTCCCCACATGTGGCCACCTCCTGGCGCTCAGATGGCACCAGGAACACAATTCTTTTATTTCCACTTCGGAAATGTCTCTATCCTTGTGCACAAGCTCCACAGAATCATCCACAGCCATTGCTGCTCACCACTGCTCACGGGCTGCCAATGTCTGTAAAGATGTTGATTCTGGCCCTTTATTACCCAATGGTATAGACTCCCATGAAGATGAGCTTTTCTGGATCACAACACACCTCCTCCAGGAAGCCCTCCCACACTAGTCCAAACCCACAGGGACTTTCCTTTTCTTCTGATCTTTTTTTGGCTTATCCGCTTATACTGCCTGATCCCTCACTTGCTCCTCTGTTCCCTTTCACTGTTCCACTGTTATTTTGGACTTGCATGCAGTCGTCAATGGATATTTCTTTTCTCCCGATTCTTTGGAGAGTCCCGCCACCACACTTCACAATACTTGATACACGATCAGAATACAGAACGAGCGACTGCAGTAGATGCTCCTCCACTGGCTTTGTGCAGTGACGTTCACGTTCCTCAGACTGAGGGTTTTCCCAAGGGAACTTTACCTGGTCCGACTATAGCCCCTGCTCAGGCAATAGTCATCAGCAACATCTCAATGATTCTAAGTCCTGCGGTGGAAAAAATCTCCAATAACTGGCATGTTTTTTTTTTTTAATTTATTTATGGCTGTGTTGGGTCTTCGTTTCTGTGCGAGGGCTTTCTCTAGTTGTGGCAAGCGGGGGCCACTCTTCATCGCGGTGCGCGGGCCTCTCACCATCGCGGCCTCTCCCGTTGCGGAGCACAGGCTCCAGAGGCGCAGGCTCAGTAATTGTGGCTCACGGGTCCAGCCGCTCCACGGCATGTGGGATCCTCCCAGACCAGGGCTCGAACCCGTGTCCCCTGCATTGGCAGGCAGACTCTCAACCACTGCGCCACCAGGGAAGCCCAACTGGCATGTTTTTGACTCACATAGTTGTGCTTTCCTGTGGAAGCCATATTACTTAGTCCCTTGGTTCAAATACTGATAAACATTGTAGAATCTTCCCCAGCAGAGAGAGCTGTTCTCTCTGGAGATTGATCTGGTACGGCCCTGCAGAGTGTGCCGGGACCCCAGGGCCACAGGTAAGAGAGGGAATGCCCCATGTGAGGGCCACCTGTAGCCAAGTAGGTCAGGTGGTTTTCTGGAGTCTACACTCAACCAAAGTGGTGTCTCCAGCCTGTTCTCTTCGTTGTCTGGACATCCCCCTCCTGTGCTCCCTTCTCTGGCTTGGGCCTCTCTGAAAAGCATCCCTGGACAACGTCTCCTGTTCTCTCCCTCCCTACACCCAGTCAAAATTTGCCAGGTTTGCCATAGTCAAAGGACCTTGCTAAGATCAGCTCAGACAGTCATGTCAATGAGTAAGTTGCATTTTTTTTTTTTTTTTTAATAGAGAGATAGGAAGAAGGGAGGGATTCGTTTATGTTTCATAATTCTCAGGATTTTTTTTTTTTTAAAGGAATTCCTTTATTTTATTTTTTTTAATTATTTATTTATTTATTTATTTTTAGCTGTGTTGGGTCTTCGCCTCTGCGCAAGGGCCCTCTCCAGTTGCGGCAAGCGGGGGCCACTCCGCATCGCGGTGCGCGGGCCTCCCACCATCGCGGCCCCTCCCGTTGCGGAGCACAGGCTCCAGACGCGCAGGCCCAGCAGTTGTGGCTCACGGGCCCAGTTGCTCCGCGGCATGTGGGATCTCCCCAGACCAGGGCTCGAACCCGTGTCCCCCGCATCGGCAGGCAGATTCTCAACCACTGCGCCACCAGGGAAGCCCGAGTAAGTTGCATTTTGACATGAGCTTCCTGAGGCTCAAAGGAATCAGCTCACGGTGATCATTTCAGGCAGATGGGATACTGGGGATGGAGACTTTTAGGGGATGGATCGTTCAGAGCCGCCCAGCACAGCTACTGGGATGCCTGCATCTAGGGCCAGCTGTGGGCAGGGGCAAGGTCCCCGCACCCCATCCCTGCCTCAAGATGACCAGGGAGTCTCTGACTTTAAGGTCACTTGGGGGGAGTTCAGTCTAGAAGGGTAGGAAAGGAGGTCTCCCCAGTAGATACCTAGCCTGAGTCATCTGGTTTGGAACTCAGGGTTTGGAAAGTCACCCGAATGCCTCATTCCCAAGTCCAACCTTCTAGAGAGTCTGGAGCTGGCAAGCTTCAGATTCATTTGCGTCAACATGTTGTTTGGTTAATGCAGCTGAGCATCTAAGCCCACTTTCTTAGAAACAGGAAATCCCAGTGTGCCAAGAGTAAACAGATCCCAGCCCCCAAAGTTCGAGTTCATTTAGGAACTCCCTGACCACAAGGGTCTGTGGGGCTGTGCGCTTGAGCCAAGGCGGGCTCTCCTGCCCATAACTGATCTTGCACAAAGAGATGGTCTCTCTGCAGCTCAGCGGCTGGAAGAGCCGTGTGCTCAGGAGAGGCTGCGGAGGCGGCTAAGGGCAGGGTCCCAGTGCGAAACCTAAGACAGAGGGGTATCAAGGGTCTTTTGTCACTTGGCAGGTGTCTCCCCTGAGAGCCCCACCATAAACTCGTCAACTCTAGTCGCTTTCCCTTTATATTCTTTGTGTCTTCCATGAGAGCAGGGGTCTGGCCTCTTTTATCCTCCATCCTGTCGACACTGTCAGCACAGTACCTGCAACAGGAGGCACTAAATACTTATTGGTGGAATGAATGAATGATGGACAAAGCACCACCAGCTGAGTCCAGGATCTGAGGAAGGGCTCGGCTGGCCCAGCTCCGCGAGGCATCATGCCTGGTTGAAGTGGCATAGCTGCTGGTGCTCCCAGAAAATTCTCCCTCACAAACCTCCCGGCGTCCAGCTGGGGAGGACAGATTCTCCGGAAGCTGCCGGAAGGTTCAAGCTTCTCAAGGCCGGCTGAGTGAGCTCAGGTTTGTAGGGGGCTGGAGGAGAACGATCATTGGCTGGGTGGAGGGGGACAGACAGGGGGGTGGCCAGAGGGGCTCCTGCTGCAGAGAGGTCCCACTCCCTCACTAGCCAAAGAGCCCTCAGAAAGCTACCTTCCCAACCTCCGGCACACACGGAGCGGGCGGGGAGGGCCTGGCCTCTTTCTGACAAGCAGCCCGGCTGACCCTACTGCTGGGAGGGCAGAGGTGTGGCAGACAGCTGCCCCAGACGCGGAGTCGCTGAGCAGTCACGGCAGGGCCTGAGGATGGAAGAGAAGAGGCAGCTCTTCTATTATTAGTGGCTGCTTTCCACGTATGTGTTAAGTCAAACAGCCTATGCAAAAAAGAGGCCTCACGGTAGCAGGAAACTCAGAGTTGTGGGTGACCTGGCGCTATCAGATCGGGCCCTGGGCTGGGCCAGCTTCCATCTGGGCTACGCCATGAGCTGAGCCCAGGCCCTATCTTCTGACTCAAGGGGGATCCTGTGGCTGCTTTAACATCCCATTTTCAGCATTTCACATGGGCTCATTTCTAAAGCCCATGAAGAATATTTTATTAAAATAAAAAGAAAGAAGTCTAGCCCTGTTACAAAATGCCATCCCAGGTCCAGAAGCTGGGGAGCAGCAAGATGACACATACTATCCAAAAGCCCAGCACTTAACATCTATGCATGGTTTAACTGTACATCCATTAGACATAGTGATCTACAATAATACCTAATGATATAGGAAAATGGCCATAATTTAATACGAAGAGAATAAAAGGAGATTACAAAACAATACGATTCTGGTTATATAAAAACAAGACATGTATGTCTGTATATTTGTATTAAAACGACTGGAAGGGAATGCACCAAATATTAATAGGTTGTTTTCTGGGTTGTTAGACTGTGGGCGCGCTTTGGTATTTTTCTATTGTGATTTTTCTGTATTTTCTAAATTTTATACAAAGATGATGTATTGCTTTGGAAATTATTGTTTTAAAAAATACGTAAAAATAAGCAATACCTTTAATGAGTAAAAGAAAAATTGAAGCCAAAAAACAGAGAAGGAAAGAAGTAGCAGCCTATGCAGCGTAGGCTTGCTAAGGCAGCTGATTGGTCAGCGTTGGGTGGATTTAATGCCCTTTACCTTCCTGTCCCTGACTCCCTCTCGCTCTCGCCTCCTCTCTCACCCCTACCCA
Source organism: Eubalaena glacialis (assembly GCF_028564815.1). Classification (NCBI taxonomy): domain Eukaryota; kingdom Metazoa; phylum Chordata; class Mammalia; order Artiodactyla; family Balaenidae; genus Eubalaena; species Eubalaena glacialis. The sequence continues at coordinate 5,483,721 of NC_083725.1, forward strand.
GCTCTGCTCCTTCCAGCCAATGCCTGGGCAGGGCTCCGACAGCACCTTGCTTTCCTACTGCACCTGCCTGCCTGGCATTCCTGATAGCTTGTTCCGAAACAAGAGGCCCTAGAAGCAAACGCAAATGTGATGAACCTAACTCAGCTTCCAAAGTCCAGGGTAAGTCTCACTTGTTACTCCAAACTGCCTGAGATCTTTCCAGGCCCTCAGAGCTCTCATCCGTTTTGCATCCAGAGCCCTCAGTGCCTGGGTGTGGAGGGCCACTGGACAGTGAATTAGGGAGACCTCAGTGACCTCCAAATGCCACATCTATCAGAAACTGGCTGCCTTAGACCCCTGGGGGAACTTGTTCACGGTATAAATAAATAATACATAGACACACAGGCACACACACCTCTATTTGGTATACATGTACACGTAGACATGTATGTACCATACAGCCATACATGCACACATCATACACAAATATGTGAGCAAAGAGGAGAGAGCTTGAGCGTGCAGGTTTGCACGCACGTGCGCACACACACACAATTTTGTCCTCACCACATTATGAAATGGTATATTTTCTTCATCTAACTGATGAAGAAACTAAGTGTCTAAGAGGTTAAGTCACACGGCCGGAAGTGGCAGGGCTAGAAGTTGAACACAGCCCTGTGTCTCCCAATCCCGGACCCTTCAGCAGAGGGCCTTTCCCCCTCCTCTATCGCCATCCTGGCAGGCTGCTGTGGTCCTAGTGAGCCCGAAAGCTCCATAATTACTGGGTTGGACTTGGCCTCCAGAATAACCATGACAAAATTTGTGGAAATGTTCACAACAGCTCTTTACTTCCAGGTTCTGAGATCAGAAACGGAAGTTTCAAAATACCGAAAGTTCGTTTATGTTGAACACACTGCTTGGGTTAGAAGCAGGAAGTCCAAGAAAGCCTGATCTCATGAGATTTTTCAGCCCAATTCGGATCCACATCTGCACCTGCTGGATTGTCCACTGAGTGCAACTTCAGCTGCTCTGCCGCTTCTCCCATTTCACTGACTCTCCACCTACGGGGGGTACAGATAAATAACACAGTCTGTGGCTATTAACTAAGATTTATCCAGCGATCGGCCAGTTGCAAGGTGGTGAGCTGGGGCAGGCAGTAGAGGGGAACAACTGAAATTTGAAAAATCTGCAGGTTTCTTTCGGTAAATTTTTTAAAAAGCCAAACCAAAACAAACAAAAGCTTCAAACAATAAGTCATCCAAATAATGGCCTCTGTGCTTGTTTCCAGGTGCAGGAAACAAGTGGAAAGGAATCCTGCCACCTACTCCTTCCCGCAGACCTGGACCTGGCCTGGCCATGGGTCAGACCCCAGCCGGGCTGGGAGAGGACGGGAAGGCGGTGGGCTCAGCAGCGGGCCTGGGTCACCAGCTTTGGGGAAGCCTCAGAAGGTGGGGAGAATCATTTCTGTATCCCAACTAGTTGACGGCAGGAGCTGGGATTAGAACCCGGGTCGAGGGCTTCAGGCTGCCTCTCTTTCCAGCTATACTAGCTACCCTGGCCACCTCTCAGCATTCGAATGAGTGAACAGCATCACAGAGTTTTTAAGTGACAGAGGACAAAGGGAACATTAGCTGTTATAGTATTTATATAATGGGTGGTTACTACAGCCGATACTATTTTTCACTGGAGTCCCCTTCCATTCCAGAGTTTCCTGGGGATGCCAGCATCTCTGAGGCTTCTCTGCTGGAGGGTTCAGAGGCTCCCAGGGACACCTACCCTCACCACCCCCGCGCCACTTTAGATGCCCCCCAGGGCAACATCTGGAGGACTTGTGCAAAGCGAGAATCCTCAGTGCCGTGTGGTCTGGGCTCCTCTGCTCACGGACTGGCGCACACTCTCTTGAAGTGCAACTTTGAATCAGCCACACCCAACTGAAACAGGCCAGGAGAGGGGCAGACCGCACCTTACAGCCACCCACTTCACCCCATTTTCAGTTTGAGGAGCTCAGGCACACGTGGGTCCCTGCCTCGCCTTGTGAATCTGTGCAAACTGGGTGCAGAGGAGGGGCAGCGTAGCAAATGTAGCCGCTGTGTGGCCTTGAGTGAATCACTGAACCTCTCTGGGCCTCAGCTTCCTCCTCATAAAATGCTAAGTGCAATATCCACCTCGTGGGTGGGTGTGGGCCCGACAAAGTCCCCAGGGCACACGTGGGCGCGGGCCCTTCCCGCCTGCCCTGCGGTCCAACCCCACCCTTTGGGGTAAACCCTGGGGGCCTAAGTGTCTTGGAAGCAGCCCTTCTGTGCTCCAGAAGAACTGCCAGAATCTGGAAGCAGAAGGCCTTAAATCTGCAGTGCACTTTTTAGGGGGAGGAATTTCCTACACTTAGCAATCATTACATAAATGCCGCCTTAGAGCACACCCTTAATAAGCCTGCTTTTCTACTAGAGAGGGCCTTGTGGGCATCGCCTCTCTCCTTACACAGGTCCTGCTCTGTTTCCCTGGCCACATAGCAGGTGCACATCCTTCGCCGGGTACCCTGGCCTGGGGTGCACCTGAAGCAGGATGAGGAGGGTAGGCTTCCCCATCCCTGGAAGCTGCGGGAGGAGGACACAGGGCCTTTCATGTGGCAGGGGCGGGCACTCTCCCCAGAGCAGTTTGTGCCCCGGAAGTCAGGCTGGTGCGCAGAGGCCGCGGCCGCTGCTGCTTCCTCCCCACCTTGGAAAATTACACAGAGTGCCACTCTGCCCACTGGCAGCCAGGAGATGCCCTGCTGCTTTCTGAAACAATCCCACCTCCTTAGAATCAAAAACAACAATGTGCCTGCAGTGACCAGCTTGCCCTTTCCTCTTCCTCCTCCCTGCCCTGGAAAAAGTACAGGATCTGTAAACAAGTCATTAGATTCGAGATCCTACCCAATTTAGACCTTTGTCTCAGTTTTCTCCAGAGTAAACTCGTGGTCACACCCACCCAAACCAAGCAAAGCCCAGAAGGAATGCAGAGTCCTGCGGCCAGGCTAACCACAGCCGACCACACCATGTCGGGGCTCGGCGCGCTCCCGGGGCTGGGGGAGGACGGCGGGGAGGAGAGAGCACTGCGATCCACCAGGGCAAGAGGCGTGCGCTCCGACGTGCCAGTGGCTGAGAGCTTGGTCTCTGGGTTCAATTCCCCAAAGCAGTGTTCATTTTGCAAATGCCTCCCCAAACTATCAAAACCCAAAAGTCTACCTCCTTTGAAGTCTGGCAAGAAAACCCCCTCAGATCAGCTTCTCTTTTATTCCTGTACTTCCCGTACAGGCCAGCTTCTAGAACACAGAGGTTGGAGAAAATGAAAGTCAATGCCAAATACTAACCAGACAGAAGAATAACTGCTTTTCCCCACAGCCCTCCACCCCCAGCTCTGGCATTACGGGCTGGGGAACTGGGCCCCTCTCCTGCCGCCGTAGATCTGTTTATTCTGCACTCCATAAAGGGAAACCAGGCCCTTTGCTGACATTTTGGTTTGGAGGGGGTGGGGAGAGACGGAGGTCCAGAATTTAAACTCAAAACCAGATCAACTTCTCTAAATCTCCTGGTGCTTTTTCTGCAATTCCTCAATGGGCCACATTGTACGATTCAGGCTTTTAACCCTCCCAGCCCGTGCGCCCCCATCACTAACAGTCTGGCTCCGGACTGCGATGAATGCCATAAACTGCAGTGACCCCTTCTTGACTTCCCACCCCGTCAGGGCTCCCCAGATGAAATTCGGGAGCAGCCAGCTCACGAGGAGCTGGGCAGCTCCCTGATCTCACTGCACCCCTGGCTCGTCTCTGCCTCTCTTGCCCGCCGACATGTGCCCCAAACCTTGCTCTCCCGAGTGGATGGGGGCTTCCTTTGAACAATGAAACAGGGAATTTCCTTTGTCCTGGAAATGTTCCACTTGTCATCCACGTTATCCTTATCAGCAGACCACAGGGCAGTGAGCAAAGGCCCCTACGTGCTCGGGACCCGGGGGGTATCATTGCAAAATGTTTTCTTCGCTTTTTCCTCTGCCTTGAATTCAAAGCCTGACCTTTATGGGTGGAATTCAATCAGGTCATCACTCAGATTCCCCAGTGGGGAAATAAAAGTAGCACAGGCAAAGTCTATTGTTTCCATTTCAAGAAGGTAGAAATGTTGTCTTCTCCCTAGAGCATCCAACTAAACTAGGTGGGATGGGGAATAGAGGAGGTAATAAAAAGACCCTTAAAAATAGTTTAAGGTCTTGGTAATAAAATGTAGCCTAGATCCTCCCATTCTCTCTCCATTTCACAATCTGTTCTCATCAAACGTGATTGACACTTCAACTTCAGTCCTTCAGGGCTGGCTTTCACTAGTTTTAATGCAATTCATTTGTATTTGGACAAGTTTGAAAAAGATTTTTTTTTTTCCGCTTTAAACAACAGGAGAGCAATACAGGCACACCTTGTTTATTGCCCTTCGTAGATATTGCATTTTTTACAAATTGAAGGTTTGTGGCAACCCTGCATCAAGCACGTCTGTCAGTGCCATTTTCCCCACAGCATTTGCTCACTTTGTGTCTCTGTGTCACATTGGCAATTCTTGCAATATTTCAAACTTTTTCATTATTGTCCTATTTGTTATGGGGATCTGTGATCAGTGATCTTCAATGTTTCTTCTACAACTTGTTGCAGGCTCAGATCCTGGTTAGCATTTTTTAGCAATAAAGTATTTTCTAACGAAGGTTCTCAGACACAGTGCTGAACACTTAATAGACTCCAGTATAGTGTAAATGTAACTTTTCTACACACTGGGAAATCGAAATATTTTGTGACTTGCTTTACCGTGATACTCGCTTTATCGTTGTGGCCTGGAACCGAACCCGCGACACCTCGGAGGTCTGCCCGTACAGTTAGGAAGAGGCATGTGGAACACCAGAAGGCCAAAGGAATTGTAAAAACAACTGCTAATGTTAACACGCTTGTCTTCCGGGGCAGGAATAATTAATTGTATATGTTTAGTCACTTAGCAACCCTGAGCTCTTATTCTGAAAAGTTCAAAATATTTCCCATATGTAGGGAATAAAGTCTCTGGGATCAGACAGACCCTACGAGCTGCATAACTTTTGATGAGAAACTTGAGTTTTCTGTGCCTGGGTTCCTCTCACTGGTAAAGTCTAATGATAGATGTATCCCACGGGCTGTGGTGGAAACGAAGTGCTAACATGCACTGAAGTGCTGGTTCATCTGTAACTACTCAATAAATAATATTAATAATGATATTAATAATAGTATTATTATTGACATTACTGATATCTCCTGTGAAAATTGTTTCCAAGTAATAATAAGGTGAAGGACACAGACACTCCAGAAAAGATCTTGAAGGCCAGTCCCAGTTCTTATCCTCTATAACGTCTTAGATCAAACAGCTTTCTCTGAAATTCTAGCAAACACCACATATAGAGAGCATGTCTCTTCAGTAGGCGTTTTTTGTTTTTTTTTTAGTTCTTTTTTTGATCTTGCAAAATGCATTTACGGCCATCTTTATTACAACATTGCTTTGAGGTAAAATTATCATTGGCAGAATCTCCCTGCTCTGCAGTTGAGGAAACCAAAGCATGAGGAGGTCCAGGACCTGCTGAAGGGCAGAGAGCAGCCATACCAAAGCCAGCAAGCATGGCTTCCAGAGCTCTGTGTGCCAAAGAGCTGCCTCACTCTGCCAGTGAGGAGGTCCACCAAGCTGAGAACAGGTCCATCCCAAACGCTGCTGAAGTCTTCAAAGATGGAAGTAAGCCTTCTGGACTCTTCTTGCCCTTGACATTTCTGGATGCACTGCATATTCAAAGCATGCCAACCGATACAAAGGTGCTCTGTGTGCTCAAACACTAGTCTGATCACGTCTTTGAAACTTTGAAAGTTACTATCCTCTCAACAATGTTCATTATTCCACTTTACTTGCCTTCACTGAAGAAAATGGCTTAGGGACCCACAGACAATGCCTAGAGGGACTAAAGTCAGAGTCACAGGTTTGTGACACTCCATTTAGCAGAGCTGTAGGAAAGCAGCATTTCATTCATTCACTGATTCAGCAAACACTTCTCGAAGGCCTGCTCTCCTTCATGCCTACTCCTGCTTGTCACTCAGGGTTCAGCCCAAATGTCACTTCCTTGGGGAAGCCTTAGACCTCTGACACTAGGTCAGGTCCCCATAGTATACTCTCCTGAAGCATCTTCTATTTCCTTTTTCACCAAGCTCTTCGCACTTATAACTGGCTCAATATCTCTTTTCCCTCTTCGACTACAATTTCTGTCACAGCAAAAGCCTTGCCTGTCTTTTTTTTTAAACCACTGTATCCCAGCACCTGGCACACAGAAGGTGCTCAATAAACACACAAATATGTGCTAGGTGCTAAGGTGTCAAAGGTAAACTGGCAGAGTGTCTGCCCTCAAGGAGCTGACAGCAAACAATAGAAACCCACACTTTGATGCGCGCCACGATGTACCAGGAGTAACGCAATTATCATGGTCACAGAATCGTATTCTACACACACTTCCTCCCCTTTTTCCAGATGCAGTCTGAAAAGAACAAAGGTGGAAGATTTCAAACTGCAGAGAGATTTTTCTGAAAGTGCATAAGCCCTAGAAATATCGGACTAATGACGGATTTTATACGTAATCAGCATGAGGTGATCAAAGACTCGAATTGGGCATTCACAGGGGCCTGCGGGTTGATCCATATTTTCTCCTTTCTGGTGGGCAAGTGTGAGAACCACAGTGGTTCATCACCCCTAAAACCATCATGGAGAGTTAGACTGCAGGGAGCTTTGCCCTGTTTTCTCTGTGGCATCTGTCCATCTTGCTTTTAAACAATCCAACTCAGAAATGCGTGCCACTGATTCAGTGATAGACATAGGATGGACCTTCCCAGTGATGTCCAACTGAAGACTTCCAAAGCAAAAGCCACCAAAGCTCTGCTCATTAGAGAGGCCTTAGGAAGGAGGTCCGATCTCCCCAGAGAAGGACTGGGTGTTTATTCCTCATGGGCATTCCAAAGCCGCAGCCGGTAGACCATGTCATATGTTTGATTGTCCACGGGTGAGGGCCACGAAGGAAGGAGAGAAATTGCTCCATGTCTTGGACATGTCAAGCACATGGGTCTCAGTGACTGAGAGCACTGCAAAACAATGCAAGCCCAGGGAACACTCACTGGAGGGAAACGGGTTCAAAGTTACCACTCTAGCTACCTGTTTGCTAAGTAAGTTGCTTTGCTCACATTTATACTTAAGGAGAAATCTACCTACAAGGAACTATAAGGATTTTGGAACTAGAAAAGCCAAGTCTCTTAATAGCATGGAATCCTCTGTAATAGGAAATCATATATTCACAGCAGGACAAAGCATTAGAGCTGAAAACGACCTTAAAAACAATTGAGCACAATGCCAGTATTCTACAAATGAGGAAACTGAAATCACCATGCTGTAGAGGATTCCCTTTGGCTGAGGTCATTTTCAATGAAAAGATCTACAGGAAAAGTCCACACCTTTCTTTGACAAGCCCAGTATACGTTTAATCATAATTTGTGAATATCCCTGTGGCAGATTCCAAGTGCACCCATTTTATAAATGGGAAAAGAAAGCATTATATTCTTAAAGGTCAGTGTAGAATTGGTGATGAAGCCGAGAGACTAGATGGTTACCTTAGTTCCAGCTCCAGGCCAGCACTGGTAGTACCTGGGTAACGCTGGACATCCACCCTTCATCTGGTTTTGCTTTAATATCAGTCATAAGGGTCAATGGAAGTGTTAGTCTCCATGTGGACCACACATTGCTGACTCAGATAAAAATAATCCACATAACTATACCTTCCAACTGAATTCAGATTTTAAGACGTTTTTGACCTGAAATATATAGACTTTTATTGTCTAATACGGGAGCCACTAGCCACATGTGGCTATTTAAATGTAGAATAACTAAGAGGAAATAGGATGAAATTAAAAATTTAGTTCCTCTTTGCACCAGCCACATTTCAAGTGCTCAGCAGCTGCTTGAATAGCTAGGCTAGTGGCTACATATTAGACGGCACAAAACAGGACATTTCCACCTTTGCAGAAAGTTCTATTGGACAGCCCAGATAATGACAGTTTTCTTAATCTTCCACTTTGCTTTGCCTTTAAGATCAGGTTAAGTAAGTTGAGTAGTACTGATGAAGTTTTCCAAATCTCTTATCCTAAAAATTGTACAAGAGCTACATCACTCATGAGGTTTTCTATACATCAATACTTTCCAAAGAGAGATGTTTAAGCCTTCTACAGCCCAAGAAAATATCGCTCTCCCTTCCACCCAAATCAATTTAAAACCAGAAATTTAGTGTTACATGAAAAAGATGAGAAAGTGTTACATTAGCTATTTCCAAATCTGTAATACGTTTAGGCAAGACATTGGATGTGGTTAAGATGGTAGGATGAGTGTCCAGAACCTTTATACAATCCAGTCTTCCAAAGATGGAGACCATTTGTCAAACAAAATGAATTTTCTGCAAGGCTGAATTAATTTCCATGAGCGAGATGTTCTTCATAGTTTGAAATATATATTTGAGACGCTCTCTAATCTCTTTACCTCCACTCTGTGGTTTTGGTGTAGAAAACACAGAATGCTCCTTCAATACAGCGTACAGATCTTGGAGGTCATTTATTTTCACTGAGAAAGAAGCAGTAGGGTGACCTTAGCTGGACTGAGGTTCCTAAAGAGCTAATAGATCAGTGTCTGAGCAGCTCAATGCCCTCCCCATGGACTTTGAAATCCCAATTCTGTTGGCTAAGAAGAAAACCCTAATCCCTAATTCAACACGTTCAGAAAAAAGATGTCAGGAGAAGCTCTTAATCTCAATCCTAAATGTCTGGATCAGCACTTTAAAATGAAAAGAGTCAACTTCATTTTCCAGTTTTTAAATCTCATCATCATTTAGCTACTTCAGTGTGGGTAGAACAGGGGCAAATGTTCTTCCCCTTCACTCCACCTCTGGTCACACAGTCATACTGGTTGTGTAATGTCACACAGAAGACAGAGACACAAGCTTTCCTAAAATATTACTGATGCGGGATGAGAACAGAGACAAAGCTTGCCTGTCGAGTCTCCATACGTGGGGGAAGAGCCACCATCATTCCTGCCTTCTGCCCCAGCAGAGGACCACCTTCAAGGCAGATGACTTCTTTCACACTGTTGCCCCTTCACTCACACTTAAGTAGGTTAAACCTTTTAGTTCCTTCCACACTTAAACGATCACATTCCTTGATCAGGACCATTCAGTCCTACAGTCCCTCCTAGGTTGGAAAATTCTTCTTTCTGGAAGGGGATGGTAAAGCAGAGCACATAGAAGGACTGAAATGTTAGCTCCCTCTGAATCAACCCACTTCAGGCCTTGCCCTGTATCCCCACAACCCATGACCACAAGGACACAGAGAAGACAGAGGAGGTGGCATAGGTGGACCACTGGGAATGGGGCAGCAGGTGTCTGGCTCGCTAGATGGGCATCTAAAAACCATTCACAAGGGGACGTGGTACAAGATACATGGTTTACATTCTAGGAGGGCTCTTGACTCTTTAAAGGCAGAGACAAAAGTAAAAAAAACAAAACAAAAAAACCTGAGTAGCATAGGTTGGACAGGAGAATTTTGTTTCTCTGGTGTTTTCAGTGTCCACAGCCCTCTTTATCAGCAGCACAAGCCTGGAATTCCTGAAGCTGCACTCATATCCTGCCATCGGGGTTTTACGTAAAACCCCCATTGATGGGGATGGGAGTTTCATGAGGAGAACAATGACCGGATATGAGGGAGGGGCGAGGAGGAATAGGTGATGTTTGGTCTGTACTGGTGCATTCATAGGGGAGAATGTCTATACTGGCAAAGATATGAAATAGCTAACTGACAAATTTTACCAAATGCAAGTAAGTCTTGGGAACCATGAAAGCCAGAAGAAAGCAGCCCAGTGGACTCAATTTAAGCAACATTTATTATCTGTTATGTTCAAATGTCGACCTTAGAGTAATAACTACGATAATAATAACCAGTATGTACATAGCTCTTTACAATTACAAAGTGTTTTTCCTTCCACACTTATTTTGATTCTTATCATTGGTCCCTAAGGTAGGTGGAAAACTTAATATTACTTATTACTATCATTACTAGTCTTATTTTACAGATAGGAAGGGAGGAGACTAAAGAAGTTAATATCTGGCCCAAGATCATACAACCAATCAGCCGCTTTGAAACCGAGGTGTTCACACTTCGAATTGCACAGGGCTTTCACAGAGCCATTCTGCCACCATCACGATAATTTGCAAAACATTACAGCACCTCACTGCCCACCTGAATAAAAGTTTTGTGTCACCTTTCTTAGGCAAGAAGCACCACCCAGCACACAGCATCCCTGCATTACACTCTGTGAACACAAAGTTACATCTTGTAACTCTGGCTGAAGAGGGCTAACCAGCCCCTAACAATAAAGAGAGAAGGGTGACCTCTCTTTAGTAAGATGTCCATACGAGGCTCAGAAACGGAAATGAGGCATGATTTACAATTGACAACAACCATGTAACAAGCCACCCAACTGTTAGTCAAATGGTAGTAATTAATTGATGCTTTTCTTCAAGAAATTCAAAGCAACTCGTCAATCCAGATTTTCACGAAAGCCACAGGAGGAGAGGTTTGTACTACGGCTCCTCTTCATCCTTTTGGGTGGATGGAGAAGCTGAAGTTAAGAAAAGGAGAGTAACTTGTCCAATGTCACCCAGCCAGCCAGAGGCAAAGCCAGGAGCGGAAGTCAGATTACCCCACACCCTGTGCCCACTTCAGCACTTTAGAGGGACTGGTACAAACGTAGAACCTGGGACCTCTCCCAGGGGTCCTGGGGGACCCGCTTCATCAGCCTCTTCTGCATTTAGTGCAGAGGTGTGCCCAGGTAGGTTCACCATCAAGGCTTTCTACCGAGGATGAAGGAAGAGGTGGAGGATGCGGCTTGCTGTCACTGCAGACCACTGACTCCCTCCGGTCAGAAGGAAACTGGAAGCAGCATCAGCCTGTGGAAAACGCCACTCGACCCGGTCCATCTCTGATGAGACGGACTGCCCCACTGACAGCTTGTTGATGCTGACTGGCTGCTTTAAGAGGGACTCGTGTGTTTCCCATAACACTCCCTTGACCCTTCCAGAGGAACTGAGCTCAGAGCACCCCTCCCTCCCAGCGGTGGGCACACCAAGGTGTCTACCTTCAGTCATATTCCTTATTTTCCCACAAGAGTCACCTTCACCGAGCCATCTGTCTCTCGCTTTCGCCTCATAAATGTGCTCGTTTTGTGCACATACAGTAAACATTCTCTGCTGTTTCCAATTATTTTGAACAGTTAAGCATGCAAATGTCTGAGCAACATTTATTAAACTTCTGTGGACTTTTAGGAGGAAAAAAAAAGATGAACCAACAAGAATCTGAATCATCAAAGAGCTCTTACAAAACCAGCATTTTGAGCCTTTAATTGGAAATGAATAAGAAACAGGCGTGTGAAATTTCCCATGAAATACACACAGGGTTTAAATTTTTTTTATAAAGGGTGCTCTGGGCAGAACAAAATCTGGGTTATACACAGTCCAAACTGATGGGAAGAAATCATTAATTCCGAGGTGCTCCAAACCCAGCCCCACTCTACAACATCTTCCCATGCAAACTCTGGGAAGGCAGGGAGGGAGGACCACAGTCTCCCTTTCTGGCGTTACAGATCCGGTAAGTACATAGGGAACCACAGATCTCCAGAAGGAAGAGCTTAGAGGCCCCAGGGTCCACAGCAGCAAATCCACATGTCTGGATGCCTTTCCTGAGGCACCCTGGGAAAATTCTCCGCATGCCGGTTTCCTGAAACACATTTCCAGAAAAGTAGTCTGCCCTTTCTCCCTCCCCTTTCTCGAAAAGTGCAGAAAGTACAGGTGCCCCTCAAGTCCCTGACCTCTAGGGAAGTCCTGTGTTGCACCAGAGACCCCATTTGAGCAAGATTACCTATACCCATTGACCGAATATGCTCTTACTGTTGAGAAAACCAAGGTCAGCACAGTCGGCCCTTCTTTCGGCAGGTTCCTCATCCCTAGGTGCAACCAACCGCGGATGTAGTAGTATTTCTGACCCGCGGTTGGTTGAATCTGTGGATGGGGAAGCCGCAGCTACGCAGGGCTGACCGTAAGGGACTTGAGCATCCGCGGATTTTGGTATCCATGATGGAACCAACCCACCGGGGATACTGGGGGACAACTGTACCTATATGGTTTTCTACAGACAGCATTTTGTGGGCTGGGAGAGATAACGCACGGATCTTTGTTCTAGGATTCCTGACTGGTCATGGACTTAGGTACAGGGCTGGCGGCAGAGTACAGAGCTGGGAAAAGAAAGATCTCATGCTCTTATGTATAGGTGCAGACATTCTAACCCTTTTCCCCTGGCATCCCCAAAGCAGGTTATGTGAGGCCTGCCCTCACGCACTCCCCTCATGCCATATAGTTTCTGAGTGATTTTCCTCTCTGAGATCACCTCTTCAACGCATTTACACCTAGAGATGATTCCATTGAGGATTGGGTTGGGAAAAATCAATATGAATTACCCATGATAATTCCTCTTGTCTTAAAAATACCTCTCTTGCCAGGGGAGCTACATTTCCGTTTCAATTGTTTTCTATTTCAAATCAGTGATCTTTGTAAAGAGAAGAACTGCACTTGGGTGGCTGCGTGACTGCTTAGCTGCCTGGGTGGCTCCTATGGAAAGTGCTGTGTTTGATCCCACAGGAGAATTACACAATGGCCAGGGAATAAGACTGAAAGGCAAAGAAAGCAGGAACGCCTGTGGATTCGATGAGTCTTGCTGTCTTTGCTTCTGGAAACACCCTTATGGTGGAATGTGTGGTTTGGGGGAATGGATACCTGCGTTCTGCTGCCAGGGTCTCCTGCCCAGTTCTCATCTTTAGACACATCACACCTTGAAGACTCAGTTACCTCTTCTGTGCAATGGCCTCTTGTGTTCTAACAATCTCAGGGGTACTCAAGTTGGCAACTTGCAATATTTGCATTGGGGAATTTGACAGAGATACAAACGGCTTTCTTAGTGTTCTCCTCTCACCCGGGATTACGCTCAAGGCCTTTCAGAAATAACGTGTAGAGAAAGAGGTAAGGCCAAGTGGTAGGGGGTGATACGGCACCCTCCAGGCCAAAGAAGAAAGCAGCGCCTTTATCCCAATTTCTGGAATGTCTTCTTCAGTTGATGTCAATGACCCTTTGGATAGAATTTGAAGCTTCTTTGCTTATATGCATGTTTCTAGAGTTAGAACTTCAAACACAAATAGGCTGAAATCTCTAAATAAGAGAGTTTCTTTGCTGATGGATTATGTTGAATTAAGGTAACAAAAGCGCAAACCCTATACACAGAGATATTCCATGTGACTCCTGAAGGTGTATGTGTGTATTGGGTGGGGGGGCTCATGCAGTGTCAGTGAGGAGAATGGGTTAATTTTCCCGCTTTGAAAGAAATCAAACTACAACTATGATGAGTTTGAGTGCCTCCTTGACCCTGCCCATTGCACCCAGGGTCCACCATGATGCCATACAGAGTGCCAGGAAAAAACGCAAAGCCAGGCACTGGGCCTCCGCATTGAGAATGAAAAGTTTAAAATAATAGGTTCTTCAGTGCTAAATGATGTTTGGTTCCAAGGATCCTTGGAGCTATGGCTTTCTTTGTTCTGCCAAAGGAAAAAGGAAATACATCAGGAAGCTGGGCCAGTCCGCAGGAAGTCTCACTTGAGCTGATAAAAGGAACTGATGTGAGGTGTCTGGGGATGCAGTTATAAGTCAATCAGCCTTGAAATAACAAGAAATGCTATTCAGGAGAAACTGGAGCCTGAACTTAGCCTTTCTCGATGATTTCCTTTTAACCTTGCAAAACATTCCTTTCTTTGTGCTTTGTAGAACCCCCCCAAAACCAGGGGGTTATTTTAGTGTGTGTAGTTAGTGTGTGCATATGAGTGAAAGAGAATGAAAAAGACAGCAAGAGTTAGAGCTGGAGAGAGGAGGAGAAAACACAGAAGGGTGCAGAAGGAAGTATTGTCAAGTCACAGAATAGACTATTCTCTACTGAGCTACAAAGCTTTTTTTTTTTAATCATCTTGGTAGCTCATTAAATTAAAACAGAACCTGTTGGTTTCATCCTCGCTTGCCTGCCTGCTCTCCAGTACACCTGCCAGCTGAGTCAGGCAGAGACTCTTACCTGGGGAATAGAGGGCTGAGGCCTTCTTCAGGAGAGGGTGTGGAGGATGGAGCGAGGCCATGAATCTGCCCAGTGCAGACTGAGGGTGGGAGTCACTTAGACAAACACCACCGCCACCTGCAAGGTCCTCAAGAGATGGGTTGGACGTGTGTGTGTCAAACCGGCTACAGATCACAGTGGCTAAGCTCTATGAACTTCAGAGGCTAACAGGATAAGGTTCAAATCATTGCTTTTCCACTTTCTATCTTGATGGCCTTGGGTAAGTTACTTCACCTCTCCAAAATGAAAAGAGTACATCCAGCATAGGGTTGTTACAAGGATCAAAAGGGACTATGTCCTAGAGAACAGACTTGTGGTTGCCAAGGGGAGGGGTGAAGGAGGAGGGATGGATTGGGAATTTGGGTTTAAGAGATGCAAACTATTATATGTAGAATGGATAAACAACAAGGTCGTACCGTATAGCTCAGGGAACTATACTCAATATCCTGTGATAGACCAAAATGGAAAAGAATATGAAAAAGAATGTACATATATGTATAACTGAATCACTTAGCTGTACAGCAGAAATTAACACAACATTGCAAATCAACTATACTTGAATTAAATAAATTTTTAAAAAAGTGAGTATGTCCATAAAGGTGAAAACAGATATTGGCACATAGTAAGAGCTCGATAAATAGTTCCTTCTTTTTCTTCTTCTGAATGTGATTACCCGTCCTCAACGCTATTCCCCTCAGATGGAAGGTGAGTGCATCTCTTACTCTCAGGTGAGGGGTAAGGAAAAAATGGCCTCAGCAAGGGCCATTGGTGCTCATGCAAAATGGTGGGTGATACGGTTTCAAACTGAACTGGGGCCTTGCAGGGTTGACTGTGTTTGCCCAAAGCCTAGCACCACTTCCTGTTTTAAGAAGAAGAAAAAAAGCTTCCCAGAAAACTCATTAAGAGGCTCAAAATTCTTCCTGGACATCAAATATGTCCTCAAAATAAAATATGTTTGTTTATTTTTTAAAGAGTTAAGTGTAAATGAATCAAAACCAGACGAATTCAATTTCCCTTCAATTAAACAGAATTTTTTAAAAGTCCAAGGAAAAAGCACTTGGGACCAAATGTATTTTGGGTTTTAAATGAGACCAAATTTTGGGAAAGAGTGTAAGACCCCAAAGCAGATTCAGGCCCCATTGTTAGCTTACATTAATGCAAAGGGATTAACACAGCTCCAGTGTCACTTGGTAATAAAAACACCAGCTCACAGAAATTCAGGAAGCACTTCCTAAGACCCCCAGACTCCAACTGGCTGCAAGAACACTCTATGACTTATCCTTGGGATTGTGGAGAAGAGCCACATGGGCCCAGATGGAACTTCTGTGAGAAGTTCAGTCACCCACGCCCCCAAATAAGAAATGCTTTTAAAGCCTGCCTGGGATCAGAGTCTTATAAACACAGGAGCTAAAAGAAACTTTTGAAATCATACATTCAATTTATAGATGAGAAAATCTTTAACATGAGGAAATTTACACAAATGCTGATGGAGTGAAGTGACTCGTCTAAGATCTCAGAGCTCGTTTGGGGTACAGCTGGAGCTAGAATTCAGGTCCCCGGATCCTTGGCTGGACAATTTTTCTCCATATTTTACTGTGAAAATGGGATCCCCAAATCTCTGAGATCAGCACACTGGGGCTAGAATGATGGTGCTCAGCTTATTTTTTACAAATCTATTTCTAATTGTCCCTCTTCATTTTTTACATCAGTTTTTTAAATTATAAAAGTAATATATACTAGTGATTGAAAAAGCCAAATACCGCATGTTTATAGTGTGAAAAGTAAAAGTCTACTTTTCCCTGCCCAGAGGCAGGCACTGTTTAAAAAAAAACAAAACAAAACAAAAAACAAAGCAAAACATTGAAAATGCACACATATGTATGATTATTTATGCATAGACAATTTCTGGAAGGGTCTATCCAGAAACAAACAAATAAATAAATAAATGTTTTCAATTTTTTTTTTACAGAAATGGGACCACATATTTTGTAATTTGCATTTTTCCATGTATTAGTATACCTTGGAGAAACTTCTAAATCAGTGTATATAGACAATTGATTTTATTCCATTCAACAATTGCATGATTTTTTTTATATGAGTCTTCTAAAATTTATTTATCTAGTTCCGTATTGATGGACGTTTAGATTCTTTCCAGTTTTTGCCATTACAAACAATGCTACAATAAACATCTTGTACGTGTATCTTTGGTATCCGAGTGAACATGTCTGTGTGATACATTTTTAGATTTGGAATTATTATCAAATTTGTATAAGTACTTAACATCATCATAATTGTTTCCAAATTGCATTCCAGAATGAGTGTACCAAGTTAGAGTTCCACCAGCAGGGATAGAGAGTGACATTTCCCCTTATTCTTTCTAACATGAGGCATTATTAAGCTGTTTTAATCTGTGCTATCCTCATAGGTGATAACTGTTGGAACTTCATTAATTTCATTTGAATATATACATGCTTGAGATTCTTTTCATATGCTTCTTGGCCATTTGCATTTCTTTTTCTAGCAGTTATTTGTAGCATTTTTGCCTATTTTTCTGCTAAGAGGTCTACCTTTTGTTTATTGATTTGTAAATAGTCTTTATATCTTAGGACATGTGCCCTCTGTTTGATGTATGGGAAATATTCTTTCTCAGTTTCTCATTTATCTTTTCACTTTACTTATGGCATTTTTCTTTACATTAATATATAGAAGAACTACAGCTGAGAAAGGGAGAATAATAATAAGAAAGAGTTTCCTTGGCTGAAGCCCTGGACTTCCAAAAATGTCCATACAATAGACTAGTATCGCCAAGAATAAAGGGTCAATGGAAATTATAAGCTGGGTGTTACTCTTGGGAAAATGTGCCTACATTTCCTTATAATAAAAAGCCACAAATAAAGATTCCCCCAGTAAGTACTGCTTCTTTTGGAAACTCCAATAGTCAGAGCTTAAAATCAGTAAGCAGAGAAACTTCTACTCTCTAGAAGCCTGGAAGAAACAGTGAAGGCATCCTGCTCTTGTTCGTTTATGCGGGGTTCTGTGTAGCACTGTGCCTCGTAATAGTTTTCAACACTTAGTTGAATGAATAAACGCACGAGTATGAATTAAGTGATAAATACCTGAAGCCAAAAGGACTCTCAGGCATAAGAATTTTGATGTAAGTATATGCATCTATATAGACTGCAAAAGCACTGACAACTCACGAGCTGAGTAATTTTATAATATTAACCTGTTTGTTTTCACATTTCTGCTACATGAACAATATTGCAAAATTGTTCACTCTCAGACTTCTTCCCACGAAAAATCAGTGAATTCCCATATATTCAGACCTAACAACCCTGCTCCTGGTATGTTAGATTCCAGTAGACACGAGAAAACCACGTCTGTCTAGAAATGCAGAGTTAAAGCTCCCGTGACACCTGTAATGCTGGCCGCTTGCATGTGTGCCCTGGGATGTGACATACCGTCTTTTGTTACCTGGGACGCATGGCACTGTCTGAGAAAATGGGCCCTGCTGTGGGGAACACATTTCACATTTCAAGTCTGCATTCTCTTGAAAGTGGCTTGAAAAATTTCATACTCTGGAATTTTGATCATGATCTAAATGGCAGGCACATTGTTCCCCAAAGATGGGAACTGTCTCAAATATTCAGTATTTTGGTTCGTTTTTGTGGGTATAAGCCATTTTGAAGCTGTTATAAAGTTGATCTGAATTATCTGAAAGTGCATCTGAACACATAATCTCTGATCCTACTTGCAAAGATGGTGATAACTCTCTGAGTTTTTGGTTTGCTTGGGTGAAATGTCAGTATTTCTAAGAGAGGTGATGGGCCCAGCCAACCTATGAAAGTCTGTCAGACCTGTCTGAATTTCCATAGAGATTGGATTTGAGTTTCAGGGAAACAACTTTTCCTTTTGTCTCTTCTCACTTACTCCCTGCTGACTCATTCTCAAAAGGAACTAAAGTGGTAGCCCAGGATAGATGGGCCCCGTTGAAAAGACAGCTTGTGGTGAAATCTCTAGAACAACTACGAAAGAAGACACAATCAAAGAAGGGAAAGGATAATCACATTTTTATGAGATCTGGTGAAACAGAGTTTCTCCTCCCTCTCTTGACTCCATATTTAATAAACAAACATCTTTAAACACAGCTGATAGCATGGTCTGGTGGCTGTTTATTTATCACTGTTTTTCTAAGCCTTTCTGCTGCTCTCTTCTTATGGCCTCTGATAAGTGATGGAGCCGCTTCCATCTCCATTTCTTAAGGAGCAGGATGAGAATAGGAAGTCTTCTGAGATTTGTACAATTACCTAGATCATCCCTCTATTAAAAATTTTGTGATTCCTCCTTTCTATGTATTTGGTAAGACCCAAATTCTTTCATATGGTATTTAAGGTCATCCATAATCTAATTCCACCCAATATTTCTACTCTTACCTTCTCCTTCATATGCGCCCCCCCCTACAAAAGTATTCCACTTTCCTAGAAAGCCCCTGAACCATATCTTCCTGTGAAAGTCCTACCCATCCTTCAAAAGCCAAGAGGCATTGTGGCTGGTTTGTAGAAAAAAACAAGTATTCTGGAAACAGAAAACCTGGGCTTGAAAACCAAATCTGTCACCTATTAGCTGTCATCTTAGGCAAGTTACCTAACCTCTCTGAACTTTCATTTCTCCCCAATAAAACAGAGATGTGATGATATTACTTCCCATAAGGCTGTTTTGAGGATTAAATGCACGGGTGTATGTGAAAGTGGTTTGTAAACAGAAGGGACTAAACACATAACTCTTGTTATTCGGTCTTTCTGTGTCTCTCCAGTTGAAATTGCTCTTTCGTTCCTTGAGGCTAGCAGAACACTACTGCATTCTGCTATGCAAACACACACACACACACACACACACACACACACACACACACGCACGGCTTCTCCTCCTGCTCTGTCTCGAGGGCGGCAGCTCTTTTGCCACCAGCCTGGTGTCTTGATAGCATTTAATACCTAGTTCAGCCCCTGCCTAACAGGCATGCAGCAGACCTACTGGCCTGCATTGCTACAGCTGGCATCAGTTTACGATGCCAATTGGACTAAGGTGACAAATTCCCATAAGGCCAGCTAGCTTTGTACGGAAAAGGGTTATTTCATAGATTGTCTAATTCTGTCAAATGTCCAAGATATTGGTCCTACGGGTGATAATGTGGGGATAGACACACCCCATCCATTGCCTCTGGGGAAACATCTCAAAGTCCGTGGGCTACTGATGTTGGGTCTATCAGGTCAGTAGAAGAATTAGAGTGACATCACTTAGTAACACTGTCCCACTGATGAATTAGCACATGAATGGGATGAACACTATAGATAAACATCATTAAAGCAACAGAAAATGAAACAGTGCGTAGTCTTCTGCAGAGAGAAAGACACCTGCATAGCTCTGAGATTTCCAAAATTGCTATTACGGCTGGTTGAAGATTTTGTGAGATTGTGTGTATATGTGTGTGTGTGTGTGTGTGTGTGTGTATAGATAGTGGCCAATGGCCTTTAGTCTCCTCAGTTTGTCACAAAACAACAAACAAAAGATAGACTTAGAAAGACTGTTTCAAGACAGGACAAAAAAAGAAAGTCTTGTTATTCAAAACAAAACAAAACAAAAAAATTATTCTATACCTACATAATGCAACTGCATGTCTAAAATAAATGAAAATAGTAGGGTTTTTTTCATTCTAACTCTAGACAGTTGGCCCCTAAGCTGAAAATCTTTCTATCAAGTTTCAGGTAGAATGAGACTTTTCCCACAGAAGACGAGGAACTTGCTGATGGCCTGAGTGTTGACTTACAATTTGGGGATATTTTCTGACGTTTGAGGGAGGATAAAGTCCTCAGACCATTCGAAATCCTGCCTGGTGGTTCATCATTATAAAGTTTTCCCAACTCTTTTTTTTTTTTTTTTTTGGCTGGGGCAACTCAGTGCTAGCATTTGTCTAATATTACATTTCTAGAAAAGAGGTTTGGTTTAAATCAACCACCTTTCAAAACCAATACCAAATTAACTGGTTGACCCCAAATAGAAAGAGACATGGAAATCTTAAATCTTACATAATGTGGTTATTATTGAAGACCTACTTAATACACAGACTACATATCTTGGGCCACAAGATAAGTTCTAATGCATCTGAGTATATTTTATTTAAATAGTCAAATATTCAATTATTAAAAGAATTGAAATAGGAATTCAGCCCACCTGCCCCTGGTCTGTAGAGGGGCCTATTGGCTATTTAAGTAAAACACTCTATTTTTTGTTGTCTCCTGATTATGGAGACCTTGTTTGTCTACCGAAAGAGAAGGGTTTATTTTGGAAAAATAAAAAAAAATTATGTAAAAATCCTATCCAGAAATTTGGGATTTTTTAATGAATTATGGAAATAATTCAAGATGGTAGCAATACATTTTTCATTAAATAGCAGAAGTGTCTTTAGTCTACAGAGTCAGAGTCTCCATGATATTTTTTAAAAGCTTATCTCTCTGTCTCTGTCCCTCTCTGTGCGTCTCTGTTTCTGTCTGTCTGTCTGTTTCTTTTTCACACACACGCACACGCACACACACAGAAACACACTGCCTCCAGGGTTCTATAACTCATAAAAATGTAAAGAAAGCAAATAAAATGTTCATGGTATAGTGGAAAGAACACTAGCCTGAGGGTTAGGAGCCCTGCTTTCTCACCCTGACTCTGTCACTAGTCAGCCATGGGATCTTGGATAATTCAGTAAACTCTGGGCCTCAGTTTCCCTTCCCATAAAAGGAGGATATGCAGCTAAATAATCTCTAAAGCTCTAAAGTTGCAAACCTGAAAACCTGAAGTTGAACAGCAGCTGAAGTGGTAGAAATTATTCACAAACAAATAGGATTCATCGTCTGGTAACTCCCCGAGGGAGGCAATTCTACGTGGTCACGGGACAGAGAAAAAGACACAGCCTGTTTCGCCCAGAGTTCTCGTGAGTCTAGGCGCTACGAAGGTTAATTAAAAGATGCAGGTGGGTGAGCGGTTCACTCTCAGAGTGAAGACAGCATCCACCTCTAATGACAGAAGTAAAGTCTTCGTTCCCGGGTATCCATCTCTCTGCTGCTTTCTCCCGGGATCCCATCCTGAAGTTTCCCGACTTGACATGCACTGTCAGTGGTAACCTGCAGCCTGGGCCAGTCTGGCTCATGGACTCTGCTGGTTTTCAAAGCCCAGCTGTCACCTCAACCCTCCTTTCCCATTTTGCTCTCCCAACATGTACTGGTTGTGTGATGCTGTGCTTTCCTGAGGTAAAGGGTGAAAGCTGATAGTATCTCTGCTCAACTGCCGCTTCATTGCAAGCATCCTCCCTGACCACTCTGGCTGATACAACCACGTTGCTTTCTATCCCCTAACTTGCTTTACGGTTCTTCAGAAGTTGTATCACCCTGGACATAGAATTATTTATTTATGTGTCTGTCACCTCCGCCAGAGTGTAAATTCCAGCAGGGTTTTGACCCCTGTTTTATCCTCAACACATAAACCAGAGCCTTGGAACATAAGAGACCCCTAATTAAGATTCATAGCATTAATGAAATACCTATTATAATAAATCCATACCCATGATCTAATTTTCTGGCCAGTCGATCCCCACAAGCCCTGTTCCCAAGGAGAAATTCAACTAATGTACAGTCAACGAAGGTACCAGACTTTATTGAATCCTTACCATGACCTACAGCAAGGAGGTACTTTGGCCCCATTTTATAGATGAGAAAACTGAGTCTCCAGGAGCTTAGTGCCTTGCTATAGGACACACAGCAACTGAGTAGCAGAACTGAGAATGAACCCAGGTTTTCTGACTCGGAGTCCCCAGTTCATTTCCCTATTTCATTCACCAGGTCTGCATTTTCTCTGACTGTTTCCCCATCTTTAATGGTACCATGTGCATTGACTGAATCAAGCTTCCATAGATGAAATAAGTAGATTCAATTGAAGACGGCCTAGAACTAAGATGCAGTTTTGGAAACCAGGTCATTCTTAAAGCAGCAACCAGTATCACGTGCTTTTCAACAACTGATACCATCACCGTGGGGAGCAGGGTGGTATAGGGTGTTGTTTAACATTGAGGCTAACTTATCTGTGGCAAAAGAACAGTGGAAGGCCTCCTGCAAATTTTGGTGCTCCCAACATGATGCTCGGAGCCTTCCCAGCAGACATTCTTGGCAAGGAGAAGAGAGAGTAATACAGAAGGACTTATAACAAGGGTGATGAAGTTAAGATTTTGTAATCACACGAAGTTGTGCAAATTATGCACAAAGTAAAAAGCTTCTGCAAAGGAATCCAGACTTCCCTGGCATTCTGGACCAAACAGCTCCCCAGTGATGAGACCCAGAGGTATTTTGAAATATAAGTATGCTTCATATATGAGGAAGAAATACGCAGGTGCATAAAAATCACATCCCAGAATTAGTCAAAGATGACTTGTCAAGGCCATTCAAACTGGGAACACACATTCTGAATCTGTGTCTACAAATTCGACATGGTATGTGGTGTCTTCTGACCTCTCTCAGCCTAGAACTGGATTTCGTGGACACGTAGGTACATGTTCTTGCAAGAGCATGTGAGCGTGATATTTTAGGAACTGAAAGGATTGGAAAGGCACTATTGTAGAGGTAATTTAGTCCCACTATTTCACTTTTACAAAGAGTTTGAAGCTCATACTGGCTGAATGGACTGTGCATCCTCGCATAGAGACCTGGCCTCTCCTTGTCCACTGTCCTCTCCAAACACAGTGTTTGAACCAATGTGGGAGTGGGGTCTGGGAACCCCAAGATCCGAAGGTCACCCATGAACAGGAAACTGTGGCTTTCACACAATTTCAATACCAAAGTATAACTAAACACTCAATCCTTCAGAACGCTGGGCAGTGAAGAAGCCTGCTTGAAAAGCCACTGCTCTGCCCACCAGCAGGGAAGCCAGGCAACCTGGATCAGAGACAAAGGTGCTCTGGGGGAGGGTCTGGACGGGACTCACAGGCTCCCATCACCCAGCTGAGAAGGAATCCTGTCACTCCCACCCTGGCATGAAGCGCCAGGGTCCTGGTCTAAGCTTGTTCTCATTGACGGCCATGCCAATCCCTGTGTATGCATCTAAAGAGGTTAGCACATCCTGGGTTCACAGACCACAGCTTCCTCCCTACCCTCAGGGCCTGTGCTGAGAGGTCTGAGCATGGGGGAGATATTGCTTCACTTCTCCTTAGGGTGTCCACATCAAGACCCTGGAGCCATCTTACCACCCTTCCGGGTCAGCTGGGGGCCTTCTGGGTAAGTGGCAAGCATCCTAGTGAGGGGAGTTTTCTAGAGTGGAGCATCTTATTACTAAACCAGGGATACTGAGACACTTGCACGCACCCACCAATGAGAAGAGAAACTGGCATGAAATGACCGGTGGGTGACCACCTCCCTGCAGGAATGCCGTCTCACCCATTCCTCATCCAAGCACTTTAAAGTGGAGGAACCCAGACTCACAGAGGCTCCCTTCAACCCAACGCAATCAGTAATCTCATCTCCACATTTTCAAGTTCCTGCTGTTGGTGACTTTTACTTAAGTCAGCATATTTCAAACTTTCAGAGAAAAAAAAAAACAACAAAAAACTTAGAAAATAAAAACCACTACCCCACCCAAATGATAAAAATCTCCTGAATTCTCCAAGCCCGACATCTGAGCCTCCTCTTCCTCAGCCCTGAGCAAAGACTTGATTCCTTTGGGTTCCGGGAATGGCGGGCTCTGCCAGCCCCCACCTCACCAGACTAATAGCTTTTCCAGACCGACTCGGGCTTGGTGTTGGGGGACAGCCTCGCAGCCAACTCCTGGTCCCATTCATTCCTCTCGGGCCTCTTAAGGCCAGTCTCATTAGGGGCTGTCCCTCCTCTCTGCTTCTGGCTCCACTTCCCCCTTCCAGAGGGAGCAGGCAGTCAACCCTCGTGAAGCCTGCGGTGAAACCCAGACCCTCACCCGTCCCTCTGGGCTGCACTTGGCAACGTGGACACGGGCGCGAGGCGCGGGGTGAGGCTAGGGGCTGGGGGGTAGGGTTTGGCCGCCCGGCAGTCGTCCGGGCCGCCGGCTCAGGGCCGCTCACTTTACGAGGAGCGGCTCCGCAGGCGCGGGACCCTCTTCGAGAGGCCGGTGGGAGCCCGGGCGCGGACTGCGGGAGCCGGGCGTGCGGAGCGGCGCGGAGCGGCCGGGAAAAAGATGCCCCGGCGGAGGAGCGGTGAGGCCGGCCCTTTAGTCCCGAGGAGCCGGCAGCTCCCGAGCGCCGAAAGCCCGGCAACAGAAGTACCAAGAGGCAAGGAAACCGGCCCGCGCTGACATGTAAACAGGGCTTCCATCTGGAGCAGCCCGCGCACACAGACCCCCAGACACACTCACTCGCACCCCGATCCGCCTGCAACCAATCCACTTGCCCGCCCCTGGGCCCTCCCGGCAGGGGCCCGGGCTGCTGGCGGCTGCCCGCCCGCCCCCGCCGTCTTCGGCCTCGGGGGAGAGGAAGCCGGCCGCCGGGCGGGTGCCCAGAGCCGGGGCCGGGGTGCCCGGCTCGCCGGGTGGGAGTGGTGGCCCCGGAGGTCTCCGGCCCCCGGCTGCGATCGGCGCCCGGCTCCCCGGGTTTCACGCCGCCGCCCCCGCCCGCAGCCCGGCCGGCAGCGCGGTGGGAGGGGACCGGGCTCCGCTCCGGGCAAGGGGTGCGGGGGAGATCGCCCTCGGCGGGGAGCCCGGCGGCTCGCCCCCGCCTGCGAGACTCGCCACCCGAGCGCGGGAGGAGACGGCGCGAAGCCGGGGCGCGGAAGGAAGGGAGAGTGGCCACGTCTTCCGGGACCCCGGCGCCCCGCGCCCAGCCTGCCCGCCGCCTCGCCGCCCCGGCCGACCCCGGCGCTCCGCGCCCACCGCCCGGTCGCTTACCTTAATAGTCCCGTCCATCTGGCCAAGTCTGCAGCCGAGCCCCCCAATATTCCACACATTGACCCGGTTACAGCCTGACCTCGCAGCCCCTTCGGATTAGCCCGGCGCGGCCTCTCTGGCGCCCTGGGCCCTCCCTGCGTGCCCCCCGCGAGCGCCCTGCCCTCGCTCCCCTGTGCACGTTTGTTGTTGTAGCGGAGCGAAAAAGAGACAGTTAACCGGATGAAACTTTTTTTCAGCTAATTTTGGGAAGTGACTTCACTTTGCGAATGGGGAGGAAGTCCTATCTCTCTCTCTCTCTCTCTCTCTCTCTCTGTCTCTCGCTCTCCTCTCTCTTCTCTTCTCTCCCCTCTGCTCTCCCTCGTCTTCCCTCTCCCCCCCTCACACCCCCTCTTCCTCCCCTCCGCGGGTCCTGCTTTTCGCATCACACACACTATATAAATACACGCGGAGATGCCCAGATACATTCATGCGCTGCGCACACAGGATACTTGCTCCCGGGAGATAAGAGCGAGCTGGGAACAATGCCGGGGTCCACGCCCGGCGCCCGCGCCCTGATTCCCGCAGTCTGCATGCCTCTCCCCCCACACCTTCCCCCAAGGTCCAACACTGAACGCCTTTGGCCTCCTTCCTTTTCAGGGGCCGTTGGCCGAAGGTGGCCCTCCTGACTCATTCACTTTCCGTTTCTTCCCACAGATACGTTCATTAATGTTTTTTCCAGCCGGAGTCAAACTTTTTCGGGGGTGGGGAGGGGAGGCGGGGGGCGGGAGAGTTTACTCGGGCTGGGGATAACCTGGAGCCTACTGCCCGGGAAGATCCGGACGCAGACCGAAGCCGACCAACCATTAGAAAGTGCATCCAATGGGAATTTTTCCACTCGGGCCCTCGGCTGCGGAGTCGCGCAGACTCCCGGAGCGGCTCACCCATCGACGCGGACTCGGGGCGGTTTCGGACGGACCCCGGCAGTCGGGGGCGTGGACTCGGCTCCCAGCGAGCTGTTAGCGGAGGGACGCACGCGGGGAGGAGCGCCTCGGCCCCTCCGCTCCTGGGGAGGTCCCGGCGCCCGCCGAGGGCCGGGACCTGCGGCACCCCAGGCCACTGCTCCGCGCCTTCTAGGGTCTACCCCCCGGCATATACCCCCACCCGATGGCCCAAGCCCTGGCACTCGGGTCAAAGCCGCCTATGCAATGCCACCTTGGGCCCCAAGAAACCTACACTACGGCGAGACGATCTCTCCAGGCTGGCCGGCGGGTCTCCAAAGCACAGCAGGCAACATCCCCACACCGACCCAGACTTCTCCCGGGTGAGACCCCCGGGGCCGGGACTCCAGACCATCATCCCCACCCCGCCGTGAGGCCAACCTCCCCTCGGCCCGCCTTGTCGGGCCCCGCCGCCCGGAGAGTCCCGGGTCCCTCCGCAGTGCCGCCGCCCGCTCCAGTTGGCGCAGCGAGGGGACCCCCGGGCGCTCTCGGCCTGACTCGCTTCTCCCCGACCTCCTCCGAAACAGGTTACCTTGTCCACGCTCTCCAGACCACGCTTTGGACTTTCTCACTTTTATTTAAGAGTCCACCCGGAGAAAGAGGAAAAAAAAAAAATCCAGAGGAGATCCGAGTCAATTGGAAAGAAAAATTTTCAAAAGGGTGTCCACAGCGGCGAAAAAGGTGACTTATTAATTCTTTATTTCTTCAGGAGCAGTTGAGCCCGAGAGCTCGCTGGCCTCCCTCCCTCCCCCCACCCCCCTCTCGAAATTAGTCTCATCAATTCAGCTCCAATTTTGGGTTCGAATACAGACACGGGTCTGAACGTGACCAGACCTGGAGTGGCGGATGCAGCTTGCCAGCGATTGTGACTCGGTGCGCGTACGGGGGAGAGGGGTGGGGGATGGGGTGGGGGTGGGATGGGGGCCGGGCCGGCCCCCTCCCCACCTCCTGTCTGCTTCTCAATCCAGGGGTCTGCTCGGGGGCTCCCCTGGGACCGCCACATCTGGTTACCGCTAGCGGGGTCAGTCCCCCCCTTTGCCTGGGGCCACCAGTTCTGGAGTTCAATTAAAAGAAATCAGGCTTAACCCTTTCCTCCCCTCGGCCCCGACGCCCGCCCTCTCTCTCTCTTCCCTTCAGCGTTTCCACATGCTTTCCAGAGAGGAAAGAGGTTAAAGGGAAAGGAAGAATGAATTACATCCTTTCAAACCCCAAATTGTTTCCTTTTCAGCCCAGACTCTGCCGACCTTCAAACGACAACAAGGCTTTCAGGAGGGAGCGGGGAGACCGCTTCCCACACGGACCTGACCAGAAACCCGGCACCCCCGGGCCACATTCCCCCTCTTTCAGGCATAGAGAACTCCAGTCTACGGCCAGAGGCCCCCTTCCTGGTGCGGGGCAAACACTCAGGCCGTTAAAGGCCACCGCAGGCCAGCCAGCGTCTCCCCCTTCTACACCCGGTCTTCCTAGTACTTGAGAAGGCAACTCTGTGGCCAAACATTGGCCAGGTGTCTCTTCCCAACTCCTGTCCGGCCTGGCAAATAACAGATCGGCTTCACTGCTCTGATCAGTAAGTCACCCCAACATCTCTAGTACCCCCAACTCCTTTTAGCAGGAGCTGCCTCTCCCCTAGGGAGAGCTCAGTGTGGAACTAGATTGAAATGAGGACTTGCCCTCCTGCTTGAGCTGTGGAACTCAACAGCACTTGCTCTTTCTGCCTGTAAAACCAAAGCTTCTGGCAATTTCGTAATTTTGAGGATGGTGGGGAGGGGGAAGAGGCTGGCACTGGTACAGCTGTCACCCCTTAGTGACTCACTGACTGGCACTGGGGCCGTGGCTTTGAGTGTTTACCAGCCCCTCTGTCAGAAGCTCCTGTCCATTCACAAGGTCCTCCACCCAGAAAGAAAAGCCCCCCAACTCTGAAGAGCCCTCTGAGGGAATCTGAGTCTCCCTGTGACCCGCATTGGCATGGCAGTGGGCAGGGCTGCCCACTTATGTAACTCTGGGTTTGATGTCCCACTCCACTGCTGCTGCTGCTTTTTTAAATCCTGAAGGGGGAAAAAAGCCCTAACCAAACACAACAGTAAACAAGTCTGCCCTGTTTAATGTGGTTACCACCAGACATCTGGAAAGATGGTTTGATCCTGGCAGCTCACATTGTTTTCACGAGCAGCCAAAGAGAATATTTCGAATGTTTGCATTGAGACAAATTGATAGAGAGCCTGTGGTGAGGCGGCTACAGATGAAAACGGTCTTGGAGCTGGGGAGGGGGAATCCTTCCCCTTCTCTCTCCTCACCCCTCTTCTGCCCTCTCCCCTCCCCCTCCTCCCCCTTCTCCTGGCCCAGCTAGGGGCTTGTTACCCCAGCCCACGCATTTGCTCACACCCTCTTTCCTGGCTCACCAGAGACTGTCCTGCCTCTCCCTTTCCCAGTCTGGGCAGGGCTGGTGACCAGGAGCTGATGCCCAGTACCATCCTGCCCACTCCACCAGCCCCGGCTGGCTTTCAAGTCAGGGGAAGCTCACAGCCAAGGGAGCCGAACCCGCATTGAAAACAAAAGCTAGCAACCGGGGGTCGGGGTGGGGTGAGGGGGACCAACAAAAGGGCCCACCACACACTTCTAAGTCTAAGGTCACTTGCAGAAAGCATGCCCACGGGGGCGAGTACTCAGGAAACCTTTGGACTTGGAGCATTTTCATTGCAACTGTGGTGGGGCGACTTGCCTCGCACCATCCGCACTTGACAATATTTTCAAAGATGCGGAAGTCCTGCTTCCCCCGGGAGGGGAGCGGCGGGGTGAAACGTGTCTTGGCTCGCTCAATGTCAGCCCTTTTGACCCGGTCAAGACTTTCCAGACGCGGCTTCCCGGGCTTCTTCGGTCCCAGCCCGGGTTGGGGGTGGGAGGACGCGACAACCGGAGCCGGGTCCCTGGGGTGCCTCCAGACCTCGGGGCCTCCGGTCACTTGAAACCCCGAAAGATGCCAGGCTTGGCAGGGCGTCTCGGGCGGGTCCTTCCCCTTTCGTCCTCCCTCCTCCCGGCCCCTCCGGCCCGGCGGCCTCGGCGGGTATTCGAGCTGGCAAGGGGGGTGGGGGAGGGCGCGCGGGGGAGGGATGGGCGAACGAGCGCCAAAACTCCAGACTGCACAACTGCAGCTTCAAGTGTCTGGCCCCTCGCTCGAGGCCATAATTAATTTGAGATTTATTTTTATTGGAGAACTCGAGTCTCGTCTGACCTTAGCCAAACAAGGCAGCTCGAGCCGCCCCTGGATGCGCTTGAATGCCGGGGAATATTTCTGCAGGAAGGCTCTGCAGGCGCGCCTGCTTTGAATTTGTTTCTCAGACTTCATCGACTCACAGATTGAAGGAAGATTTAGAGCCTCTGCTGGCCCGGCCCGCTCCCCACGCTCGTTCTTGCCTTAGCGCCAAGAGGGTTCAAAACGCTACGTGGGAGGCCGCGGCGGCGGGAGGGCCCGGGAGGGGGAGGGTCTCTGCGCCCCGAGCCCCTGGCGCTCCGGGGCCGGGTCCCCAGACCACGCGGCGTCGAGGAGGAAATCCCAAGGGAGTCCGAGACTGACCAGAGAGCGCAGGCTGACAAGAGGTGGAGACCAGCCAGGTGCCGGGACCCTCACCCGGTGGCGGCGCCTAGATGGGGGCTTTGGGGGAAGGGAGAATTCACCCTTTCCAAATCTCCAGCCGCCCTGCCTCCCAGCCGCCCCAAACAGCATGCAAAGTACAGACCTGTGTCCTTGAAACGCCGTTTCAGGACCTGCCGGCCAGATGCTGCCCCTGGGCCGTGCCGTTGCGAACATTCTGGGGCTACCAGCCTCTTTTCGTCTGGTTGGGGGGAGTCTCCCCCAGAGTGCAGCGTGGGCTGAACCAGCACGCCGGTTGGAGGGGGAGCGAGAACAAGGAGTCTGGGAGACTCGTAAAGAGGGAAAGTGGGGGACGCTGCCAGTCTCGAGTGGGGGGGCGAGGGGTCTTCAGGGATGTGCTCCTGGCGCTGGGATTGACAAGTGCTTTGCCCAGTGCGGGCACCTCGCAAGGACGTGGTCAGGGTTCCTCCACTGGGTCTCCTGCCCCTCCCCGATACCTGCAAGTGGAACGTCCTGGTTGAACATTCGCATTGGGAAACCCGGCTCCTTGGGTTTATATTCTAGCTCTGCACTTACCAGCTCTGTGGCCTTGGACAAGTTCCTTAACCTCTCTGTGCTTCAATGTCCTCATCTGTACGTTGGCTTTATAATAGGATCTACCTCCAAGGGCTGTTGTAAAGATGAAGTGAGTGTTTAGAACTCGCCTGGCAGTCAGCACAACTTTGCCCTTATTGTTTGTATCTTGGCTCTGCCCCTTGTAAGCTGGGTTACATTAACCTCTCAATGCCTCAGTTTCTCATCTGCAAAATGGACCACCTCCTAGGGTTGTTATTAATATTAAATAAGTTAGTACAAGTACAGTGCTCTCCCCCTTTTCACCTTTCTCTTGCTCTTTCCAGCCTCAAACCCGCCCTACGCTCTCTCCTGCGCGGTCCTCCTGGAGCACTTGGAACCCAGATCGCTGCCCGGGTGGAGTGGGCACCCTTGGTTCCCCAGGGCCCGGCTCGTCTCCTGGCTCCTGGGGCCCAGGCGCCTGGACCTGCCGTGTTTGTCAATAATATCGGAGTCGAGCGCTGAGGCGGGATGGCCGGGGCTTGGCGGCCGGGGACTGTTTGTGCCCCTCTGGCGAATGGTAGGCGTAGGGAGCCTGCGGAACAGACCCAAGATTGTCACCGCCCCGCGGACCTCCCGACCTCATCAATGCGCCTCTTTGTGCAACAATACAAACTTTGTGGCTGCCGAAAAATCCATTTTTTCCCCTTGAAAGGAGCTCCTGCGGCGAGCGGCTCCCCTGGCGGCCAGAGCTCGTAGACTGCCGCCCCTCTCGCCCTCCCCCAGCGGCTCCCTCCGCTCGCCGGGGCCCGTTTGCTTTTTCTCTGACTCTTGGCCTGGGTCAGGCTCCCGGGCTCCCACTTGCCCCCCTGGGTCAGCCTTAAGGTTTTGGGTCCCCGGGTGTGTCCAGGCTCGGGGGTCCCAGTGGATGGGAGAGAGACTGCAGCTCCCCGCCCCGGGGCCCTTCGCAGCCCTCGGGGCAGAGCCGGGAGTGAGAGCCGGGTCAGCTGCGCCCCGCGTCCCGGGAGCGGTGGGGTGGGAGCGGTTACCGCGCCCATAACCCCTCAGGAAACCTGGACGCCGCGAACCGAGCTCGCTGTAGTCTGTGTCTGCTCTGCCACCTCCTGGGAGCCATCCATCCACCCATCCGTTTACTGATTACCCATCCATTGATTCACTCGTTTTTCATTCATTCATCACTGATAGATTAAACACCCCTTCCCGGCCAAGCCTTCAAAACCTGGCTTCCCCAAAGGGACTGTGGACTCCTTCAGACCACAGGCGGGGAAGATGCTACTTGGTGTCAACAGATTTCCCTTGAGAGAAACAGCAGGAGGGCTGGACGCAAAATTGACGCGCCCAGATAAGACCCGAGAGTCCCCACGCCGTCGAGGTGCCCGGTGCCCGCAGACGGTCACTCCGCCCGGCATTCGCGGGTGCTGGACGCAGCGGAGGGGGGCAGGAGGGAGGGGCGGGGGCCTCTCGGGGCGGGGTTTCGGGAAGGAGGGGGCGGAGCCGAGACCTAAGGAGGTGGGAGTTAGTTTGCCGAGCCGCAGCGGTCCTTCCTTTTCGGAGCTGGGGAAGGATCTGGGCTGCTACTCGGAAGGCGGGAGGTCGCGCTTGGGCTGCGAGAGGACCTCGCCGCGGTCCCCACCCCGGGCAGCTCCGCACCTTCGGCCCGCCCCGCTGGCGGATTTTCATTAAACGTGTAACCCAGATGTCCTGGCCTCGGTTTGTTTACATTTTTGGGAACTGCTGTGGAAAAGGAAAAAAAAAAAAAAAAAAAAAACCAACCCCCTTCGATATACCTTCAAATACAGGAATCTGCGCTTTTGAGGGGCCGGTGGAGCCGAGGAAGGTGGGCTTGAGGACCGGGGGTGTCGAACCCGTAAGAGAAGCGCGTCGCGATCACCTGCCCGCACCCACACGCGCGCGCTCACACCCTCACACTCTTGTCCACACAGACCCCTGACTCGGGGAACCTGCTGTGCACGGCGCGGCGTGGGCGCACGACCCATCGGGACCGGACGCTGGCCCGCGGGTCCCGGTGCCGGCGTCTCGGCTTTCCTGCACGGCCCTCACCAGGCTCGCCCACCTCCATTCTCCCAAACAGAAGCGGCCAAGAAGCTTGGTCCTCAACCAGGGATTCCCGAGGGTCTGCGCCATCCTCATCCAGTCTAGCTAGTGGCCCCAGCTCCACACCCACCTGCTAAGAGCGCGGCCCGCTCTACCCGCCTCTTTTCCCGCGGAAAGGAGAAAGGAACCCTAGGTCCGGGGAGAGGCTCGGGGGGTGCTGGGGGGGGTCATTACCTGTTTAACGACGCTGTCATGTCTTACCTTGACGTAAGACGACGTGTCGGGGACTGTCTGAAACATCCTGGGTGGGTGAGGAAGGGTCGGGAAGGCCCAAGAACCAACCTGGGTGGGAGAAACCTCAGTCACCCGCGAGCGGAGCAAGGGTGAGATGGTGGGGGGCAGGGTGAAGTGGGAGAGCAAAAGAGAGACGACAGGAGGGCTGGGAGGCTCCGATCCACCTGGACCAGTGAGGGAGGGTGGGGTGCAGGTACCCTCACCCTTCCTGCGCCTCTATCCCCCAGGCTTCAGGCTAAGGGGTGGTGGTGAGAGGCAGCTCACACCGTTGGGTCTCTTTCCTACAGTCCTGTAACCTTCTATCGGCAACCGGAGATGCCCGTCTCCCCCAGGGCCTGCGTAGTTTCATACCTGGGGATGCAGGGGTGGGGATAGGGGTGCGCCCTTGCCAGAGAAGAGAAGGTGGCCAGGATAGAGGTAGGTCTCCTCAGTTTTGCAGCCCGAGGCCCCAGGAAACAGATATATACAGAGTTGCCCACGCTGGGGCCCTCGGGGCACAGACCTTCTGCCTGACTCCCCTATCCCCCACCCCAGGGCTCCACTAGCGTCCAGCTGTCTCCCTCTTCCCTGCTGGGGGACCGCTTAGAAGGGCCCCCAGCTCAAGGTTCTGGAGGTCTATGGAGGCCCCTTTCCCAGAGCGCACCCCTCACTGCCACCGCTTCTGGAAGAAATGGAGTTTTCCCAGCAGAGACAAAGACAATGAATGAGGCGGCCTCATTTCTAGTGGCAGGGGAGGTGGG
Source organism: Eubalaena glacialis (assembly GCF_028564815.1). NCBI lineage: Eukaryota > Metazoa > Chordata > Mammalia > Artiodactyla > Balaenidae > Eubalaena > Eubalaena glacialis. Next base: position 5,517,165 of record NC_083725.1, read on the forward strand.
GTCTGAAGTTCGAATATTTGGACTGGAGGATGCAAAAACTACCCTAGGAGGCCAGGTGCCTCTGCGTGAGTCTCTCCCCGCCTGGCCAAGTCTGGCGGCTGTCTCTCTCCTCTTCCTTCCCTTCCTTCTCTTAAACCATCTCTACCGTGGCAGGGCGCAGCTTCTACAGCAGCCAATGTGTTTCTGATAAAACGCTTTTCTCCCCACTAACGAATTCCAGCTTTTTGGCTCCCGAAGCCACAACAGACACACAAGTTCAGGGACCAGGTACGTTTCTCCAGGCTCCTAGATTCCCATTCACTGTTCTCCCCTGGTGCCCTTGCCCTAGAGTCTCCCCATTTTCTTTGAAAGTTGGAGTGAAATTTGCAAGAAGAGTGAGCAGGAGGGAAAAAAGGACAGAAAAGAAAGCCTGGGAGAGAGTGAGAGAAGGAGCCCCAGAAAGCCTCCAGGCTGCACCGAAAGCAGGCAGCCGTGACCCTGCATCGCCCCCAGAGATCCCTCGCAAACGAACACCCACCTTAGACACCCTTTCCTGCTCTGCCAGCAGGAGCTGGATTCCGACAGCTCCAGGGTGTTCAAGCTCTTGGTGTGAATCCTCTGCCCCCAGACTCCTGATCCTTGGCAGAACGGAATTAAACCTGCTGGCTGCCCAGAGCCAACGTTTGCCTTTCTTTCCAGCGTATCCAGACAGGCAGCCTCAGCTCCCGCACATCCTCGGGGGCTGCAGGAACCACTCAAGTCTGTGCGTCCTGCAGCTTTCCTCCCCGCCGCCTCTCTCCAGCGTTCTCCGTCCCACTCCCTCTTCCTCTCTCTTTTCCGTCTTTTAATTTGATTTCCGTTTTCTTATCAATATTTCAACTGCTGTCTGATGAATTGTTCTAACAGACAGCCACCCATCTGCCCCCAGCTGCTTTTCCAGAAACCTCCCTGTGTTACTAGGAAATGTCAAGGATCACCAGAAACCACCATGTATCATAAATGTAAAGACACACAACCGAGTCAAGCCAGGAGGAGACGGAGAAACCAGGGCCTTCTTTAAGCTGATTATTTAGTTTCAAACGATTGCAGTGCAAAGAATTATTCTTCAGATTTAAATGATATGAGTGATGTCTACTTTGATTTTTCAAGCCCTTAAGTTTTTCCTCCTTAAAAGTTACTCCTTTCTCTTATTTGGTCCTCTCCAGGCATCTATCTCCTGACTCACATTTTCTAGGCAGCATCTATAAGAGCAAGTAGATTGCAAGTGTCAGGGAACCAACACCATTACGGGGTTTTGATTAAAAAATACACATACATTTAAAAACACTCTTGCTGTAACACAACATTGTAAATCAACTATACTTCAATTAAAAAAAAAAAACCACTCTTACTAAGGGATTTTTTCTGGGTCCTTAGATTTGTGTTTTCTTGAAATTTGGAATGTTGCTCATTTCTTGGCTTGTAGGCCACTTGTAGACCTGGCCTTGAATGGGGCTCCGATCTGGGGGTCATGCTTGCACTGCCTTTCAGTTGCCCCATCCCAGGGCCATTCTCCACAGACCCTGGGCCCCCCTCTCCAGAGTCTCCTGTAAAAGGGAACTGCTTACCAAGCCCCAGACCAGAACTTTGGCGGGGGTGGGGGTGGGGGGGAGGGGATGGCGGAGAGAAGAAAGCAGAGGTGACAGGTAAGAGTAGAGCATGTGTCAGTTTGTAAGAACAAAACCGACCGTTTTGTACACCTCTGATAATTAGTCTCAGTTTCTCCAGCCTTCCCCTCCTCTTCCTTCCTGGGGTACCCAGATCCCTGGCTACTTTGGTTCTGGACACTGGGAAAATTTGTTTAGTACCTGCTCCCTCCTTTCCACCTCCCCCTCTTCCCTCTCCTCCCCCTCCAACTGGCTCTGGAAATTTCTGACCAAAAGGCAATTGCTTGGATTCCATTTCTGGAGAAAGCACACTTATCACCCAGATCTCCCCACGTGGGGGGTATGGGCGTCAGGGTTATTCATTATTTCCTTCTCAACAATATCCCGATTTTTCTCTCCGTCCCTCCCCCCAAAGCTCAACATATTGAAACATTTTGCTGCTTAATAAGAGCGGCCGGGAGAGCTGGGAGGTGAAAGGCCAGCCTGGGACCGTGACTGGGGCTGCCTGGGCTCAGCGCTGACAGCCGGGCTGCCCCCGCCCAGCACATTCCTGGCCACGGCTTAGGAAAACAAGACAGGGCTGGGGAGGGGAAGGGACTGAAGTACCAGAGCCATGGCCCCGTATTTTTGTTCTTGGTATTCTTGGAGAGCTTGTCTTCCCTCCCAAAGGGAACAAACGCTATTCTACACAACCACGAGTAAAACAGAAGATGCTCCTCCAGCAGATTATAATCCTGCACTAATGTCATGCATTTCAAAGGTAAGCTCTTTTTAGGAAAGTTAGAGATTTGAAAATGAAGGCTTCAGCTATCTTAGAGGAGATGAAAATGAAGCACATTGTCTAATTAATACCTCACCACTCAGATTAGGCTTTTCCTCCCTTTGTCCTCCCTTTATTTTCTTTTTCCCTCCCTCCCACTCTTCCTCCTTCTTCCTTCCTTCTCTTGAAGGTGATTTCTAAGAGATCCCTTGAGTACCTGCCCCTAGATTTTTAACCCTTTTCTTTATGTTTTCACAGTTGGTATTACATCCTTATTTGTAGACACATCTGTCTAAGGTGTGTTCCCTTCATTAGACTGTAAGCTCCCTGAAGGCAGGAGTTGAGTTTGTCTGGATACTTACTGTCCACACTGAAACTGACAGGCAGAGAAACAGAATGATTATTTAGCTACATCCCTCCTTTCTGACCAAAAACTAAAGAAGGAAATACAGAACAAGCACACGGAACCATCACATTGTTATTAAGGCGAAACTGACGGGAAAATTACACCTGAGTGAGTGATCCTGATTCATTTTCTGCTTTGCAGGGTTACATGAAATCAGTGCTCATGTGTTGGCTGCATTTTTACATAAATGGTTTAACCAGGGAGCGTGTGATCATCCCTCTTCCCAAACACACGTCGTGTGGTCAGCTGATGGAGGTGTCCCATCTCCAGGTTCTGTACCAAACTCTTCAGGTTTCTGTGTGTGTGTGTGTGTTGGGGGGTGGTGGGTGCGCTTGAGCACGTGTCCTATTTCCTACTCTTCCGGTAATTTTAAAAGCCAAGAATGGGCATTCATCCCAAGGGTCATGCAAATAATAAAATCTTGTTGGTCCTGGGAAAACAGATGAGTTGAGAATGAAATGAGGAATAATCTGGAGTTCTTTTCAGAACTGGACATAGACCTGGAAGCCTGCCTTGTTTGTGCATGTATGAGGCGGGGGAGGGTTAGGGATGTCTTTGGCCTTGACCACGCAGTCTGGGAGCAGGGGTGGGTGGGAGTAGACACAGGCTCTCTATCCTCCAGGAGGATATGACCAACTCCCTTAGTCACCTGGAGCCTTCGATTTGCCAGAAGAAGACTGCTGAAATTGGTAACAGCTGCCATAAGAAGGCACAGAAGAGAGGAGGATGGGGGGGGGCGGGGAAAGGGGTAGGAAAACTCATGAAAGCCAGTGTATCCCTCCAACTGTTTCCAAAGGAGAAGGGGTGGGGGCTTTCTTGCTCCAGGTACCAGCCTGTACCAAGCTGCTTCCTTGGGCTGTAGATTTGCAGTCCAGGGCCTGGGTGGCAGGTGACCCTGGTGTAGAGTTTAGAGATCAGGAGACTGGAATCCAAGAAAGGTCCCCAGTGGGGGAATATCTGGGTGGCACCAAGCTGGGCCATCCATGGGTTCTAGGATTCTAAGCAAGACAAGTAGGATCGGCTTCTTTATTTGGCAAATGAGAGCGCTATGATTAGATCATCACGAGATGCCTTCCAATCGGAGCGTGCTGTAATTCTGTGAGATTATTTAACCTGGGAAAGGATGTGAATCAAAGGCAAATTCACATTCTCGGGTTAGAAACTCTGGGTTCCAGTCTTGGTTCTGCTCCTGATGACTGGTGTTAGGGGCTGAATCGTGTCCCCCTAAAATTCATACGTTAAAGCCCTGATCACGCTTCAGAGTGTGACTATGTTTGGAGATAAGGCCTTTAAAGAGGTGAATAAGGTAAAAAAATGGGCCCTAATCCAAAAGGGCTGGTGTCCTTATAGTAGAGGAGATAGGACACAGAAATGTGAGAGCACAGAAGGAAGACCACCATGTGAGGACACAGCGAGAAGGTGACCAACTGCAGGCCAAGGAGAGAGGCCTAGGAGAAAACAAACTTGCCAACACCTGGATCTGGGACAGCTAGTCTCCAGAACTGTGAGAAAATAGATGATTTAAGCCATTAAGACTTTGGCATTTTAATATGGCAGCCATCGCAGACTAGTACAACTGAGGAATAGTATTTTGCCAAGATCTGGTTTCTCCAAGCAGGCAAAAGGAATTGACTATGTTGACTCAACATTTCTAGAACTTGCTATGATGATCAATGCCTATTGTGTATCCACACTGTTTTGGGTCATGTGTGGCCTTGTGTATAAAGCAGTGTTTCTGTCTTTGGGGTTCTTTCCACCCCAGATAAAGTCCAAAACCACATTGAGTTTCAGTGTCCTCTATTTGCTTTTGCTCGTAATGATGGGGGAGGAAGGAAGGAAGGAAATTGCTCTTCCAAGAAGCAACTTCAGATTTTAAAGCGTAGTCAGCAAGGTGTCGCACTCCTTATCTCTCACTATCTGTGTCCTCTTGTGGCCCTGGACAGGCTGTAAACCTAGATTGGGCTCCTGGAAATTACAAGGAGAGGGAAGGGGTGGGAAATTTGCCCGGGGAGATAAGTCCAGGAAATAGAGGCAGTGAGTAGAACAGAACCCATGAGAAGAGCGGTCAGACGGGGGCTCTTTAGATTCCAAGATGTGTGTGACCTGATCAGTCCTTTGATTCCCATCACATACCAACACATGCGCATGAACACACACGCACACACGCGCTCGCGTGCACACACACACACACACACACACATTGGCACATTCACACATATCCTCAGTGTAAAAGAGGATCTATCTTAGGATGAGTAGCATGGGATGCAAAATAGGGAGCATCCAGAGCCAGGATTGAGAACGGCTGGGGCAACAAATCAGCAATCCAAACAGGTACAAGAGAAATGGTCCCCCCCAAGTTGACAGATTCACCTCCTCGGCCCCATCTATAAATCTAAAATATGTAAAATTTCCCAGGATTGGGGATGAAGAGGTGAGGTTACTGGAGAATGAATGGGACTATGCATTAAAGCAAAGAAGTGCTTTGAAGACCAAAGATTTTTATATACTTTAGATTCATTCTTCTAACTCCCTAAGCAAGTTTTTCTCCCCCTTAAGTTATCTACTCATGGATACCAGTTAACTAATTTTATTTTATTAGATAATCCCGAGGCCTGTTCTAGCTTAAATTTTCGTAATTCTAAGGAGCATATTACTAATCTCATCTACGGTTATATTTTTCCAGGTTTTGGGGAGATGGACTCCATCCCTGTTCCTGTTGAAAAATTGTGGAATGTTTCCTTTGTAATAATTCCAGTGTGATTCCAGATAGGGTGATGTTTCTTTTGACTGAATGAAATTTATTTATTCATCCATTTATTTATTCATTCGTTTGCCAGGGGTGGGAGGATGGGTCATAAAAAGGACCTGAGTGGTATCATTTTGCTATCTCTGAGAAGGCAAAAGTTTGCAAAGACTATGTTATCTTTGCTCTATCAGTCTGGTCTTACTCAACCCTAAAAAAGAAGGAGAATAAAATTAAAAGAAAGCATCGGGTTCAGGACCTCTTGCGGAAAAAGTGGCCATCATAGTTTGAGGGGGAATGAATCGGTAACTAAAGGATTGAAAACATAATTACAGAGTGAGACAGCTGGTCCATCCACTGCAACTTTGAGGTAGAAGATAATTGTGTTAGTTGAAAAAAAAACAACCCTTTGAGACACCGCTGAGAAAAATGCCACAGAAATAAAAGTGGGCTTACTCTGGCTGCTGAGGATTGGAGAGGACAATAGAGGCCATAGTATTTGCCCCCTTCCTTCCTTTTTTTAAATTAATTGTTATTGGAGTATAGTTGCTTTACAATGTTGTGTTAGTTTCTGCTGTACAGCAAAGTGAATCAGCTATACGTATACATCTATCCCCTCTTTTTTGGATTTCCTTCCCATTAGGTCACCACAGAGCACTGAGTAGAGTTCCCTGTGCTATACAGTAGGTTCTCATTCGTTATCTATTTTATGCAAAGTGGTGTATATATGTCAATCCCAATCTCCCAGTTCATCCCACCACCACCCCCGCCCCCTTGGTATCCATACGTCTGTGTCTGTATTTCTGCTTTGCAAATAAGTTCATCTGTATCATTTTTCTAGATTCCACATGTAAGCGATATTATACGATATTTGTTTTTCTCTTTCTGACTTCACTCTGGATGACAGTCTGCCCCTTTCCTTCCTTAATGACCCCCAATTTAAAAAAAAAAAAGAAAGGAAAAAACCCAGACAAAAGTCAAGCTGGGCCAATGCCAATTCTATATGACATGAAGGTCTTTGACATCTTTTTTAATGAAGGTGGTAGGAGTGGGGTGAGGTACAGGAAATGGTTGATTGAGGAGAGGGGTAAACAATACTCCTCACGCTAATGCCTGAGGAGAGTCTTTTGAGAAATGAGAGGCTTTTGGCCGAGCGCTTCCAACTTCTAGAGGAAAAAGATGCTATGTAAATACTTGCCTGATCAAATACTGGTCTGATGTGTCATTATTATTATTTTGGTGACCTTCAGCTTTGACAGACAGGGGACAGCGGGGTCCTGGAGAGAGCATGGCCACTCAGTATCACTTCAGTGCACTTCACAGCTGAACGCAAAACAATGTACCCCACTTAACACAATAAACACTGGGGACCCACCGCCTGCCTTGTGAGTTCCTCTGAGGGAACCTGGCTTTCCTAGATAAGAGATCAAAAGTGGAGGACATGTTTTCATTTTCTTAGTGTGTGTTTTTAAATCAGACTTTGTGAAATAAGATGTCTCCTAGATCTTTGTCTGAGGGCAAGAGGGACATAGATTTATTCCAAATCCTATTTTCTCTTTGTAAAAGATCAGACTTGTGAGTGGCACGTAGAAGAACTGAGTATTTGACTCTGGAATTCTTGTTGCTTCGAAGGGATTGGTAAGTTGGCTATGGAAAGGGTAGGAAATTATATGTCACTCTCTATGCAGCCTGTGTGCCGCTACTTTTGGTGATGACTTTGGTTCAGTTTTACAAAAATTGACTAGAACAGAGGGGGTGGCATAGAGTGGACCTTGAAGAAATAGGGCTCCCCTTCCATTAGGTAATATTCCCCTCCTGCCCCTATCTCTCCCCTCCTCAAGTTCTGACCAGAGAGTGATTTGGCCTGGGCGGCGGTGACCGGCACTTGTTTGATTTTAATTGAGTGAGTCTTGCACGTCCTTTGTTAACTCAACTGGCCACCTCTGCTGGCTGGCTTCCCTATTGAGGTCCCTTCCCTTCTCATTCCATGAACCTTTTTATATGAGCCACGCAGCAGTGTGCCCACCGAACATTTCGCAAGTCAGCTGGACAAGAGTCAAGTAGGCACTACAGCTTTAACTACTAGCTTGGGGACCAGATACCCCAATCTTTTTGCAGCACCCCCAGGTGATTGCAATGTGCAGCCACGTGGAGAGCCAGTCTCTTCATTTCCTTAGGAATTCCACCCCCCCCCACCCCGTCCAGAATACCACCCACGGTGAAAATTCAGCAAGTCGTTCACCTGGTTTCCTTGCAAAGGCTGACAAGGGTGGGTGATGATCACATTTTTTCAGTTGGGTAGTCCTTTCGATTTGGAACCAAACTGAATTTTGGCCTGCATCTCGAGCAGAGAAACTGGTCATAGCTGTAGGGCCCAGGACCCAGAGACGATAAGGACTTGCAATCTTGAGTGCTTATCTCCCCCTGTATCTGGCCTTCTTGCTTTCATAAAGTAAATCGGGAAATCTCACCGCAACAGGCTTTCCTGTGAGGAGGCTGGCATTTCCTGCCTGCCCCACCGGGGACAGGGATGGAGGGTACACGTGGCTGATGCTTAGGCCACATATTAGCTGATTTTCAACTGCTGGGACAGGAAAAGTGGGCACCCACCGAGATCAACAATGGTGTGCGTTTAAGCTACAGAGGTGGTTGTTTTCCAGACACACTTTTCATATAGCTTTCTTACACCTGGAATAAGAAAAAAGAATCCGTAGTTACTTGCTTGAACACACACACATACACACACACAAGCTCACTCACATATATATGCTGCGTGGATACTCAGCTGACATTCTCGGATAAACTCTGGACCGTTAAATTGGTGATATTAAAATTAGGTCACATTTTCATGCACTGGGGAAACAGCTATATAAATTTCATGGCTTAACATTTTTCAAATTTTGTAAACAAATATTGCTTCTGTAAAGAGAATTGCCTCTCCTCACCTCCCACATTTATCTTTAGGGTAATTTTTTTTCCAATCATAATACATGTGCTATTGAAAAGGTCATTTGTGCTAATAAAGATTTCACATATTACTTCTGTCAAAGAATGACATGAGCGTACATAGAAAACTTGATCTTGTTCTACTATTATAACATTTACATGATATGTTTTATGTAGCCCTTAGAGTCATGTGTGATTGGAAAGGACCCTAGAGAAATTCATACTCAATTTCCAGATGGAAAAACAGAATCTGAAACAGAAATTGCTTTTTTTCATGGCAATATTTAAACATGCTATTTCAGTAAGTGACACGATTACTGTTATCACCACCTTTTACTTGGTGAAAACTGAATCATAAATGAGAAACCCGAGTCTCTTAGAATCATCTTTTATACACTATCTAAGTAATGTGTTTTAGACATTATCTAATTAATTACATAAACAATTTGTCACACTTTGCCTGGGGAGCCGCAGGGCCTGGCTAGACCCCAGGCCTTTTAACCTCTAATCTCACATTCCCTTGCTGAGTTTCTATCCATGTGTCCATGAAATAGAGTACTTTCCATCTCCTTTAGGTGGTGGTGGGGTTGGTTTTTCACTAAGAATGCCAGTTCACTGACTTTATCACTCCCTTCTCTCTTTCCATGTTTAAAGCATTCAGTGTTGCCTTCCACTTCTTTTCCCTTCATCCCCAGAGAAAGAGTCACAAAGATAGTAGAGATAGTTTGCATACCCTTCCCCTGACGTTCCCATAGTACATAGCCATGGCATGATTATAAAAACTTAGCGTCAGTACAATACCATTCACAAACCACAGACTATTCCGATTTCATCGATTTTCCTTCAGTGTCCTTGCTTTGTTCCAGGGTCCAGTCCAGGGCCCACGTTGCATTGAACCGTCAGGTCTCCTTAGCCACCTCCTCTGTTATAGTAACTCAGTCCTTCCTTATGTTCCATGATCTTGACCTTTGGAAGAGCACTGGTGAGGCTTTATGTAGGATGTCCCACTGTGGGTTTGTCTGAAGGTTTTTCATGATTAGATTGAGGTTTTGCGTTTGGGGGAAGAACACACAGAGGTGAGGTGCCTCCTGCAACTCATCATTCTGGAGGATCCATGACACTGACCTGTCTTATTACTGGTGATGTTGACCTTGAGCACTTGGTCACGGTGCTGCTGACCAGGACACTTCCCTGTATAGTCACTATTTTTTCCCTTTGCAATTAATAAGAATCTGAGTGCTGGGGGAAGATACTTTGCAATTACCAAGTATTTGGGGAGGAAAATACCTTGAGACCTTGAGACCTTACTCTTTTGCTCAATAATTTTAGCATTTGTACTTGGATTTCACCTTGAGCAATAATTACTGTGGTGCTCTAATGGTGAATGCGCTCACTTCATCTACAGTTATTAATTGGAAATTTTTGTAAGAAAGAGTTGTCCCTTCTCTTCCTTCCCTGCCCCTATCTCCCTTTCTTTCTTTCTCTCTCTTCCTCTATTTCTTCCTCCCTCTTCCTCTATTTCTTCCTCCCTCCCCTCCCTCCCCTCCTTCTCTCCCTCCCTCCCCTCCTTCTCTCCCTCCCTCCCTCCCTTCCTTCCTTCCTTCCTTCCCTCCCTCCCTCCTTCCTTTCTTCAGTATGGACTCTTGGGTATTTATTTTCTTCTTTGGATTGTAATTCATTACTATCATTTATTTTTTTTTGTCTCAAATTGTTCCACTTGGGCCATTGGGAACTTTTTCAGATTGACCCCTGCATCCTTTTGACATGTCCCATCCTTCCTGATTTTTTTCCTTTAGCATCTTCTTACTTTCTGGCACCAGGATTATCTTGCATTTTCCCTGCCCAGCCCTGGAATCAACTGCTCCTCCAAGGATCCCCAGTTCCTTGTAGAGCAGAATGGTATTTGGAAACCAAGATCTGGCAATTAGTTGTGCTCCTTGCTATTAGGTGCTATTGCTTCTAGGCCCTCTCAGCAGACAGAGTAAGGAAATATATGTGTGTACACTAACCTAAGTAAACACACGTATCTGTATTCCTTTCTGTATCTTTCTTTTTCTTTTTTTTTGCCGCACCGTGAGGCATGCGGGATCTTAGCTCCCCGACCAGGGATCAAACCCGTGCCCACTGCAATGGAAGCACAGGGTCTTAACCACTGGACCACCATGGAAGACCCTCCATTCTGTATCTTTCTATTTGTGTCATAGTCTGCTAGGGTGACCAAAACAAAATATCACAGACTGCGTGGCTTAAACATCAGAAATTCAGTTCTCATAGTTCTGGAGGTTGGAAGTGCAGGATTAAGGTGGTGACTGGGCTGGTTTCTTTGGAGGCCTTGCTCCTTGGCTTGCAGTAGGTGGTCTTCTTTCTGTGTCCTCACATGGCCTTTCCTGTGTGCATGCCCATCCCTCCCTCTCTTCTTATGAGGACACCAGTCATTGGACTAGGGCCCCACGCTTATGACCTCATTTAACCTCAGTTACCTCCTTAAAAGCCTCATCTCCCAATACAGTCCTATTGAGGGTAGGGCTTCAACATATGGACTCCACAGTCCATAACCATCTGTATAGACGTATGTTTAAAAATGAGTCAATGCTGACACCTCAGATGCCGGTCCATACCATAGGGTCCATTCTAACATTTCTTCTTTTCTTACTTGTTATTTCTTTCTCCACCAGTGAGAAATCTGACATCTACGCTCTACAGTATATTTATTTATTTGTTCAGCCAGGGTATACCTATGTTGTTTCAGAATTGCTAATTCATACCCTTGGAAGAAACAATTCACCCAACTAAAATACGGAGTTGATGCCTGGTTCTTTTGTTTTTAGCCTTACAGTATCTGCTCAGTGCAATGTTTCCCAGAGTTACTTAGGTCATGTTTCTTCCTCAGCCCTTGAGTGTGGTTATGTCATTCCTTTGTAATGCAGTTAATTTCACTTGTCATACTCTGCATCCCATCTCGGGTTCCCCTGAAATTGGGGTTGAGTTTTAAAATTTACATACAGTAACATTCACGCTTTGTGGTGTACCATTCTATGTTGTTTACAAATGTAGGGCATCATCATAGTACCATATAACACCATCACCCTCATCTTTACCGATCAGTTCCATCACCCCTAAAATTCTCTCGTGCTGCCCTTCCTCCCACCCTCAACCCCTGACAATTACTGGGATTTGCTTTCCATCTGCAGACTTTTGCCTATTTCACAATGTCATGTAAATGGACTCATACAATATGTTGCTTTTGGGTCTTGCTTCTTTCACTCACCAAAATGCATTTAAGATTCTTTCATGTTGTTGTGTGAATTAATAGCTTGTTCCTTTTCATTGCTGAGTAGTATTCCATTGTTGAGTAGTACTCATTTTGTGAATGTACCACAATTTATTTATCCGTTCAGCTACTGAAGGACAACTAGGCTGCATTCCTCCCAGCAGGTCTGAGAATTCCACTTGCTCGCAATACTTACCAGGACTTGGCTGTAATTTGCATTTCTCTAATGACTAATGATGCTGAACATCTTTTCATATGTGTGCTTGCATCCGTATATCTTCTTTGGTGAAGTATTTTTTCCAGATCTTTTGTCCAGTATTTTATTGTTTTTTTCTTACTGTTGAGACCTGAGAGTTCTTCATTACTCTGGACACACATCCTTTATCAGATTTATGTTTGCAAAGATTCTCTTCCATTTTGTGCCTTGTCTTTTGATTCTTTTGGTTCTACCAAACTCTAAAGAATTCAGTAGCTGCAGTTGCCAAAGTGTACCTATTCTGAAATGTAGCAACATCCCTGGAAAAAACTTCTAATAAAAATTTGCTAAATTATTTCCATTGAAATCAGTCTACATGAAAGGGATGTATTATTCATAAATTGTCATTTATCAGTAAAACTAAAGGTAGAAGTGACTGAATGCTGACTGATTTTTAAACAGACAGGCAGCATGATAATCTAATAGCATTCTTGAACTAATCACTAATGTAGGCAAGCCCTCTCCCGTTTACAAGCACACACACATGTGCACACACAATCTGGTGGGTTGAAAAGTGAGTTGTTTGACTTCAGAAATTCATCTAGTTTAGTTCATAAACAATCCAGTTTAGTTACTTTGTTAAAAAGTCCTTTATTCTCTCACTACTCTTGTGTGATTTCAGGAAAAGCTGACTTTATGGAGCCCCAAATCTTCATGATTTATATGGATGAGTGTCATCCTACAGATTCTACACACGTGGACTATTTGATCAAAGGCAGCACTAGCCACAGAAAAGAACCTTTGCGTGAAAGATGCTGGGAAAGTTGTCTCCATCTCCACCTCCTCGGTGTTCTGTCCTTCTACCTACAGATCTGTACTCAGAGCTGATGAACCCTGGTGACAAAAGCAAAGCAATCTGCATTCAGATTTTTTTGCTTGGTTAGGAGCAAGGCTGGGACCACACCACCGTATTCACTGTCCAAAGCTTGGTGCATTCCTTGACCCTGTGGAGTCGGTTTTTCAGGAAGCTGAGGACAGTCCCTCAAAGGTGACTGGGCAGCATCAGCTAGTGAGGACGCAGACACAGGTTAACAGGAGTCCAGGAAATGCACTGGGCCCCCTGGAGATTTGTTCAGGTGCATGTCCGGTGGGGCTTTGGGGACCTGGGAGAGCTTGAAGCACCCTGGGCTCTCCATGGTGGGTAAGTCTGTGTCTCTCTTCTCCGATTCCATTTCCTGCCTCTAATGGCCACAGCTTGATCGTTGAGACTTAGCCACCCGTGACTGTTGAGGGAAACAGAGGGAAAATTGAGCTGCTGCATTCACCTCCTCTCCTGGCATAAGGGGCAGGGCCCAGCCAGAGCCCATCGTTCACTGTCACCCTTGGTTTTAAAACCATTCTATTAGGAGCCAGGAGAGAGATTCTGAGATCCCTGCAGAAGAGATCCTTCTGTACTTATTTTTTTTTTCTTTTCTGAGCTTAAAGATGAGGAAGTAAGTCTGTGATGGAGAAAGACGAAAGTAATGCCTAACGAAGGGGCAGTATTTAATTCTAGGGAGGGAGCCAACAAGTGAATATTGAGAAACAGAGATGAAGAATGATGCAAGTTGGAGTCTCTGCCCCAAGAGGTGAAGTTATCAAGGAATTGTCCCATCTCGATCGTCATCTCTGCTGTTCAATCCCTGAAAAATAATGCTGGTCACTCTCCCTCCATCTGGGCCTCTGTTTTCCCAGTCTTTTAAATGGGGATATTATCCACTGTTGAAAATGAGGTGAGGATAGCCATGGGTAGCAGAGGTCATAAAAAACACACCCCAGGTCCACGTGGAGAGCACCATGTCTTACAACTTGATTCTAAAAATTCACTGATAGCTAAAAATACCCTGTTGACACAGGCCTGTCTGCACCCTCTGATTTTTTACTTTACGTGCAAAATTTATGTTTTTCCATTTGCCTTGGCTAGGGTTCTGTTATTTGAAGGTAAGGTGTGGGAAGTCCTTCAGAGGTTCAATGGGAGACAGGGAATCGGATATAGTTTTTCTCTCTGGAAGGAACTTTCATCGAGTTTTAAAGAAAAATGTTTAGGCTCTGCTTGCTACTGTAACCTCTAGTCTTCTGCCAAATGGCAATACAACAAAGAAATCCTCCTTTTCAAGTTCTGGTTAATAAAACAACACAACGCAAGACAAATAAACAGAAACAGAAGGCTTGAGCTCTTAGAACTTAGTGAGTCCATGTGTGAAGTGAAAAGGAGCCACTGTGCCTGGCCGGGCAGGCGACGTCTCCGAGAGACCATGGTACCCCTGACCCTGGTCCGAGGTCCGAGACCCACTGCGCACGCAGGTCCCCAAGCCAACAATATGGAGGGCTGGAAAAATCTCACCAACGAGCAGCCTCTTCTTTTCTCCCTCTTGCCCCGTTGCTCTTTAGCTTTGTTTTTTTTTGCTCATGGAGACTTGAGTTGGTGGCTGAGTTTCTGGAGGTTGTGGCTCCAGGCATGATGGTTGAGTGGATAGTGCTAGAAAGAGTGGACGTCCTGCAGGGGTCGTGGTGACAAGTCCTTTCGGGGGGTTTGGTCAGAACTTAATGGGCAGCTGAGTTATTGAAACTATAAGCTCAGCTTTCTCAGGCTGCCAGTCTTTCCTCTTAGTGATATTGCTTCTTAGGGCTCAGCTGTGAGTGGTGAGGGCTTGGGGTCTTGTGCTAGGAAGGGGAGAGGCATGGTGCAGGGGAGCTGGTGGCCTGCAGGGACCTGGACGGTTCATGCTGCTTTTGCAGTATGGGCTCCGGGTGGGGAGGTGGCAGCTCAGGAAGCAGCGTAGCAACAAAAGCCACCCATCGCTTCCATGCTTCTCCCCTTCTCTTTTCCTCTTCTACCTGTGAAAACACTCTCTCCCCTCTGCTTGCACTGGAAGCCCTCTCTCCACCTCCCCCCAGCGGCTTTCAGCACAAGATTGAACGTAAGCCCCAAACCCATGAGGAAAGCATTTCCTAGTAGCCGTCTTTCCTTGGCTCACAGGGAATGGTTTCTCAGTTCCTCATCCCTATTCTCAGGGGACATCTTCAGGCCATTACGAGGCCGTATCTGTGGATCAGCTGCTGCTAAAACCTGGAAACAGAGCAAATCCAAAACTAGAAGAACTGCTAAGGATTTATGATGTTTCAGAGAAGAAACCGTTCATAAACAGCCGGCCAGCCAACTTCTCTGCAACGTGTTAAATAACAAACCGAGGATGGAGAGCTGCTTTTTGTTATTTGGAGCAAATTAAATGACAGGAGAGACCATGAAGCAGTTGGTGGGATGTCCTTGGAATTCAAGTGCATGGCATTTTCATCTTTGGGGGGATTTCATGCATTTAGCTGCTCTTCCTTCAGACTCATTACTTCTCCTGTTTTTGATAAATGTCTCTAGGATATCTTCTGGGGTAGATGATTCCTGCAAATCTCGCAGAACTCTCCCCCAAGCTCACTTCCTTGTTGAGGGTTTTATTAGATTCATCTAAAACTCTTTTTTTTTTTTAAAAGATTTTTTTTTGATGTGGACCATTTTTAAAGTCTTCATTGAATTTGTTACAATATTGCTTCTGTTTTTTAAAATTAATTAATTAATTAATTTATTTATTTTTGGCTGCGTTGGGTCTTCGTTGCTGTGCGTGGGCTTTCTCTAGTTGTGGTGAGTGGGCTTCTCATTGGGGTGGCTTCTCTTGTGTGGAGCACGGGCTCTAGGCGCGCGGGCTTCAGTAGTTGTGGCTCGTAGGCTCAGTAGTTGTGGCTCATGGGCTCTAGAGCGCAGGCTCAGTAGTTGTGGTGCACAGGTTTAGTTGTTGCACGGCATGTGGGATCTTCTCTGACCGGGGCTCGAACCCGTGTCCCCTGCATTGGCAAGAGGATTCTTAACCACTGAGACACCACGGAAGCCCTGCTTCTGTTTTATGTTTTGGTTTCTTGACCGCGAGGCCTGTGGGATCTTAGCTCCCCAAACAGGGATTGAACCCACACCCCCTGCAGTGGAAGGCAAAGTCTTAAGCACTGGACCGCCAAGGAAGTCCCTCATCTAAAACTCTTTTTTGGGGGGGTAGGGGATGATTGCCACAAAGAAAGCAGAAGCTGGCGATGCCCCAGTAGGAAGCTTTAAGTTTTGGGCACCATAAAGGGCTTGATGGCCGCCTACCTGCCTCCCCATCCCTCCTCCTTCCTTCCCGAGTGAATCCTGGCAACGGGCATATGCCTTCCTGCACTGCTTGAGTTTCTCAGGGACTGTGGAGCTACCCTCAGCTCCAGGGATGGGCCACGATTTGACTCCAGGGCAATTCCCTCCTTGAAATGCTTGGTTCAGAAGTGGTCATATGACCTTATTCTGTTTGAGGCAAAGATATCAAAGACTCCTGGGAACATTCTTTTTCATGTTTAAGAAGAACGGTAAATAGCCATTTTCTCTCTTTCTGCCTCATTTTCTGTTGGTGGCCTTTTTAAAGACCATGAGGGAAGCTGCTCTGAGAACAAGGCTGATGCCCAGAGCAAGGCGTCTTGAGAGGATCTCAGGGAAACGTAGCCAGAGTCCTGATTGCATGTTCTTGGAAACTGTGCAACCTCTGGACATCCAGTTATAGAAGCAAATAAAATTCCTTATTGTTCAAGCCATTCAATTTAGCTGAAATCATCCTAACTTGTCTAGGGGTGTAGACTTGTAGCATGGTGTAGGGTGGGCCCAGTGAAAGAGAACTCAGGTGGGAATCCAAGGCTCTAGCCTGGAGTTTTGGGCTACCGTGTACTAATTATGTGCCCAGGAGCAAGGCCAGTCAAACTTCCGTGCTCGATTCCCATGTTAAAGGGGTGTGATAATCTCTACACCAAGGTCACAAGGCTGAGTGTGGATCAGATAAGTCAGAGCTTCAAAACATGCTGTGTAAAAAAACACCCTTTGTTGGTTCAATTCTTCCATTCTTCAGATAATTCTTCAATTATCCCATTATACTGAAAATAATAGTGCCTAACTTTATTGAGAGATGATTAAGCGTCAGGCCCTGTTCTAATTGCTTTAATGACTGAGCTCATTTAATCTGCATTGCAATCTTATAAAGTATGTTATTATGTCTCCATTTTGCAGATGAAGAAAAAGCATTAGAAAAATTAATATTCTTTCAATATTAGACATCTGGTAAGTGGGGGAGCTTACTAGTATTTGGAGATAATGATACTTGCCTAAGCATGAGTTCAAAAAATTGTCAACTGCACAAAAATTGCCACCAGTCCCCAATTCTGTATTAGACTTGCTCCCATTTTCAGTGTTTTACCATTTATTCTGTGATTATCTAGCTTTCTGTTACTGCTCTCTAATCCTTAAGTTAATACAAATTTCCCTTTCACGTTAACTACTGTACTTATTTATTGCACTTGGAAAATAAGTAGTTTGTGCTGGAGTTGTTTTCACCACCGCTCTACAAGTGTGTGTGTGTGTGTGTGTGTGTGGTGCACGCGTATGTGTTGGAGTATTAATGGAAATAGTGAGTGCTTCAAATATTTTGAGACTGTTAAAACAAATGCACTTTACTGAGATGTCTGAGATAGTGGCTTACTGGTCACAAATTGTAGATAGTGGCTTACTGGTCACGAATATCTTGCCCTGAAATACTGGAGGTGGGTATAGATTCCACGTAATAAGGGAGGGCTTCCTTACTGTCAAGACCAGTAGTTCGCAGATGAAGACAGTTTTGCACCCTTCACTCCCACAGGGGACTGTTGGCAATGTCCGGAGACATTTGGATCGTCACAACTAGGAGGTGATGATGTGCTATTGACATCTAGTGGGTAGAGTCCAGGGACGCTGCTAAACATCCTCCAAAGCACAGGACAGTCCCCCACGACCAAGAATCATATAGCTCCACTTGGCAATCGTGCTGAGGTTGACAGACCCTGGTCTAGACATCCCCAGGGTCCAGTGCTGAGCTCTTGTTTCCAAGCCATTCCTGCTTGGTTAGGAGTTAGGCAACCCATCCTGTTCTGGGGATTCATATGAGTGGACTGCTCACAATGTGATACCAACACTCAGGGTCAGCAAAATTCTAGAGGCTGGTCAAGGATCCTTCTACTGGAGGAGCCACAGGCCTTTTGCAAGAAACTGATGATGAAAGCCTCTTGCCCCAAAGAGTTGAGGTCAGCTGATGTGCACCTTTTGAACAAAGAGGGATGGTCTTTGGGCATTCAGTTCCTACAGCCCCCTTCCACCTCACCGCCTGCATTCAGCTTCCTAGGATGCGTGACTGTCTCTCCGTTGACTCCTCCCCCTCCTCCTTATTCCCTCAGGTTTATTCCTATGGTCTCGGTCCCTGACAAGTTCCAAGGTCCTGACCTCAGCACCTTTGCTCCGCTACTGCCACCCCAGGGTCCCATCATCAAGTCTCTTTACGGCAAAGGGTAGGATCACTTTCTTTTCCTTCTGATTTATACACATCATGATAATACACATTATTCCCCATTACACTTAGGACCTTCCTTGTTGATTCATAGGAGCTTAGGTTAGAACTTTAAAAAGAAGAGACTATTAGAATTTCCTTTCTTTTAATTTTCTTGTATCAAAGTCGAAATTTTTCTTATAGCCTTTAAATTCCTCTAAATAATGAGGAGAGAGTCAGGACACACAACAAAGAAAGAAAAAATTACAAAGATGAAAATGTCAAGATCTTATTTCACTACATTTGAGATTTCATAAGTTTTTCTGTTCTCCCTACACTTTGGAGTTAGGAAGGAGGTAGTGGTGGTAGAGGATAGTTTTATGGGTTTAGCCAGATGTTAAGGACATCTGGTGACTGGATGTTTGTTTTTGAAACATTTCTGAATGTTATGCTCAGAGGATGGGAACTGGGGGTTGAACGGTGGCTGCTCTGACCAGTCTAATGAACAGTATTTGCTTTGAGAGCAGAGATTAGGGGCAGGTTTAAGGAGAGGTGGCTTGGGCTTGGCAGAAGGAAAGTTCTTCCTCCATGTGCCTCTGTTTATTTATTTGAAGATGAGAGTCTGCCTGATATAATAACCATACTGAGTCTAGCTGTAATTCACAGAGTGCTTATTATAAGACAGGCACTGTGCTAGACCCTTTGCTTGTGTTTTCTTATTTACATCTAGTTCTCATATGCTAATCTGTGATGTTCTGTAAGGATGTCTTCTAACGCTTCTAGAATTTACATCATTCTTTTTCTCCATCATCTGGATAAATGTCATTCTTTAGACTTAAACATACGGTTCTCACATTTAGGAATTTTACTACTACCAATCCTAGTATAATATTGATGGGTCGCCTTAAATTATCCACATCCATCAGTCCAATTTTCTTGGAGAAGGTGCCAGGTTCACAGTATTACTTGTGACAGTGAAAGTCTTTATGTGAAATGAACTTCCCCACCCCAAAGTCAAACCTTGGGACCTTTGTTTGATAAACTCTAGGCTGCAACTGGGTGAATCAATTGAAGAAAAGGCTAGATTTTCTGGAGGAATATCTCTTGGACTTGAGCCTTTTGGAGGAATATCTCTTGGACTTGAGTTTTTTGGAGGAATATCTCTTAGACTTGAGTCTTCTTTCTTTTTTTTAATTAAAATTAAAAAAAATTTTTTTGGCTGCATTGGGTCTTCATTGTGGCACGTGGGATCTTTTTTTGTTGTTGTTGCAGCGCGCAGGTTCTTCGTTGCAGCTTGAGGGCTTCTCTGTAGTTGTGGCATGCGGTTTTCTCTCTCTAGTTGTGGTGCGTGGGCTCCAGAGCACGTGGGCTCTGTAGTTTGCGGCACGCGGGTTCTTTAGTTGAGGCGTGCGGCCTCAGTAATTGTGGCACTTGGGCTTAGTTGCCCTGCAGCATGTGGGATCTTAGTTCCCCGACCAGGGATTGAACCCACGTCCCCTGCATTGGAAGGCAGATTCTTTACCACTGGACCACCAGGGCAGTTCCTTGAGTCTTCTTTCCATCAGAGGCAGCCTGAGGAAATAGATGGCATTTGATGCTCAAATTCGTGCTTCAGAAAAGGAAAGGCTGCTATAGGAATATACTCGGTGAGTGGATTTGAAGGCTTATAGAAGACTGCGAACAAAATTCTACCTCTTCCCAAACACCACGGCTAACAGTTTGTGACTGTTGCCCCAGTGAATTAAGTTGTCTCCTGGTGCAAGATTTTCTAGAGTTGGACAGAGGTTGTCAATGGCTGTAGGGAGAAGCTTCTGAGCTAAATAGTAAAGAAGCAAAAATGGACAACATATGTTGAATGAAACAAAAAATCCCGAGAGTCCTTCAAGGAAAAGAGCAGTGTTTTGACTATGAGTAGAAAGAAAAAGATCAGGAAATCAGGAGGTGAGCAAAAACCATCTTCACATGGGAGCCAGAAACTAGTGGGCTAACTCGGGTCCAGAAGAATCTGGGAGATGCAGACTCAGTTAGAACCCTGGTCAGTGGTCCAGAGCTGGCCTTCCATATGCTACTCCCCAATCCTGATGGTAGCAGTGGAGCAACCCTGGAAGGACTCAATGGAGAATCTGCCACCATCAATGGTAAAGGTCTGGGGAACTGGTGGTACAAATGAGCAAGCCTGCACCCTGAGGGCCGTCCTGACCTATAGGTTTCAAGAGGATCTGTCCATTATTTGAAGGCTAGAGACTTAGCACAGCTTAGAGGATTTACAAGGGATTTGACTGCTGCATTGGAGCAGGCACGCTTCGTGTGCTCAGATGGGCACCAGCAGGCCCCGGCATCTCGTTTCCTTAAGTTGGTGGGAAGGATTTGATTTGTCAGGAAGGTCCTCAGCTTCAGAGAGTGAGGGGAGATACAGAGTGGGATGAGTAGGAACAAGATATATAGTGGAAGGCAGAATGTATTCTGGAAGTTTCTCCAAACAATGATATACTCATACCTCCTCTGCTTTTAGGAAAGGAAGCTGATTTTAAGCAAACAAATAAACAAACAAACAAACAAAACTAGTGTAGGGAGATTTGAAAAAGTTTATAAAGCAACTCTGAAGGCCAAAGAGACCCTAAATAATCCACATCTTACTTCTCTTTTTCTATGACTTTTGCTTTCAGGGTAGAGCAGTCAAAGATATCAAGACGGGACTGTAAACCAGGACCCCTCCCTGTCACATCCTATAAAGGAGAAAGTTCTTTAAAAATTTGGAAATCTTAAAAGTAAAAAGAATAGTTTGTGAATGGATCCTTACAATAAACAAAGAAATAGAATGGTTACCTTCTATGATATCAAATTTCATGTACAGTTTAAGTATCCTTACCAGGTAGGATCAACCAAATACTTTTAACTCTATAAAGTTTCCATTATTTCATTTAGCCAGAGAAATCTTCCAGCTAATACTTTACTAAGTTTGGAAAAATATTAACTAGCCCTTTCCACATCTATCAAGTTCAGAGACAATATACTTCACGTACCAAACTGCATAAAGTTTAGTCCTAGAAATGTGGATTATATATATATATTTGTTTTTCATATAAATTTATTTATTTATTTATTTTGGGCTGAGTTGGGTCTTCTTTGCTGTGCACGGGCTTTCTCTAGTTGCAGCGATGGGGGGCTACTCTTCTTTGTGGTGCGCGGGCTTCTCACTGCAGTGGCTTCTCTTGTTGCGGAGCACGGGTTCTAGGCACGCTGGCTCAGTAGTTGTGGTGCACGGGCTTAGTGGCTCCGCGGCATGTGGGATCTTCCCGGACCAGGGCTCGAACCCGTGTCCCCTGCATTGGCAGGCGGATTCTTAACCACTGTGCCACCAGGGAAGCCCAATATATTCTTCATATTTATTAAATTTTTTCTTTGTCTATCGGCTGACTTATTTTAGTCCCATGGGCGTGCACTTTTATTGCACTTATCATAGGCTTAATTCATATATTCAGATGACTCTAGCAACTTTCTGTTCATGAAGATCATTTAAGATGAAAGGCATCAAAATAAGGTAGACTTGAGATAGCAAAGCATCTGTTTAATATAGCCCCTCTTTATATTACTTATTTCTGGTGCTGGGCATCAAAGAAAAAAATGAAAAGTCGGCACTGTTCTCTTAAAAATACGTCAAGGGCCCCCAACTCTTTAACAACACAGGAAATGTCAAATATTATATGGATATAAATAACTCAGTAAAACAGGGTTACAAGAACATCTGGCTTTGCACAGTTCCATGCACTCCGCTGGTGCAGAGATATTTCAGTAATACTATCCAGTCGCTGGGCTGTGCGTGCTTGGGACACAGAAGGGAATTTGAGTGTCGAGTGAAAAATGTGCTTGTAAAAGGGTCTGAATTGTTATCTGTCTAATCCGTCCTAATCTGTTCAGTCATTTGCTCTGGGGGCTCCTAAGAGGGAATACTGACCCCCTCTGGAAGCTACTTTCTTAGACAGACACCCCCAGAGTCCAGGGTGAAGGGTGGAGGGTGGAGGGTGGGAGGTTAACGACCCTTGAGACGCACGCTGCCCCAGTGATAACTGGAGAGATCATTTTAAAAGGGACATCTCAATCTTCGGGGGGAATTGTAAAGTAAAGTAAAGCTTCAGCTTTACTTCAGCTCTAACATTGTGGAAACCGTCGGGAGGGAACGCTGGTGACGTGTCTCCTTTGTTCTTGCCAGTTCTGCCTCTCAACCCGCTGGGCTCTGCTGTGTTGTTTCTCTCCTCTCTCTGCGACTTCGTGGTCCCCACTGAAGGCTTCCCTGGGATTCGGATGGACTAGCATCTGCGGAAGGCAGTGTGTACAATCTAAACCACTTGGCGTTCATTTCATTATGCACATGAAAAAAGAAAGTGAAACCCTCAAAACAGATATACACAAAACCTTCTCACAAGGCACCTAAGGTGTATGGCTTTCCTCCCAATTACAAAGTTCATCATTATTAAGAGTAATAAAGGGCAACATCATCCACCCCACAGGAGGGCAAAGGCAAATATAAATGCCAGGTATATCTTGGATCCTTTCGGGCTCATTCCCAAGTAACTCTTTTACTTATGTATTCTGCAAATATTGAGTAACTACCATGTACCAAGCTCAGTGGTAGGTAAAGACTCAAGGCCCTTCCTTGCCTTCGAGGAACTTACAGGCTGGTGGAGGAGGCAACACTTGGACACTAACAGTTTAAATCCAATTCAATGCAATCCAGTCCAACCTGATCCAACCCAGTCCAGTCCAATCCAGTCCAATCCAGTCCAATACAATGTATTCTAAAATAAACCATTGAAAGAAAATGAATACCAGGTAAAGACACTTGCTTAAATATCTCGTACCAAACTTTCGAAAATCTGGTTATACTGATATCCTCCTGCATCTCCAAGAGTCTTTTTGGCAATCACTTGATCCTCTGTTAAAATCAAGTCTAGGCGGGGAAGCACAGGTAATTCAACTGAGTGGCAATGCTGCCCAGCACTGAGACAGGAAGTGGAGGTGAAGATGATTTCTCTCTGAAGCAGCTGGGGAGATTGTGTTGAGGTGAAAGAAATCCCTTTATAGGCAGTATGAGTGGTAAGTGTGCATGACGATCTGGCTGTAGCTCCTGGAGACACCAAAGTGCTAACCTTATGGCATATTTTTTTTGTTCTTCCTCAAATAACCGTATTCTATTCACTAAATAATTGGTTAATTCAACTAATGTGTTTCTATGGAGCATCTTCTAGGAGTGAAGGTCTGTGGGAGATGATAATTCCCTGCTTTAAAGGAGCTCAGTCGACTGGGGGAAGCCACATAAATGCATAAGTGAAACAGCATGGGATCAGTGTTAAGGATCTGTGCTAGAGAGAGATAGAGAAACATCTGGTTAGAAAGCAAAACCCCATGGTGCATGGGTTGGAAAACATCGGATGGGTGAGAGTAATTCTCACACTAAATATTCATACGTTAAATTGAATTTTTCATTCAGAATGATCCTGATTGGCTATATACCTTGTTTGCTTTAATCGGATAATTTCCCAAATCCCTTTCACTGTGTTCTCTGTAGACTAGTCTTGAAAGGGATGATCAGTTAGTCACCTGAATTACAGACTTTGCCTAGACTGTGAGTTTGGTTCTCTAGAACCTCGAGAGGGTGCCCCCTTAGGTTTATTTGTTGGCGGGGTCCCAGCCCTACACACCAACCCAGCTCTAGAAGAATAGTGCTGAGTATCACTTGCCAACTTGTCCTTCTGCTGGTTTCTTGCACGTACTCTCCCTTTTCTGTTCCATTCTATTCCAGGGATTTGACCGAAGAACTGCCCCCAGACACCACTGAGATCATGACACAGGCCAGTACACTTCAGGAAATTCAAACTGACAGGAACTCCTGCCTTCTGCTATTGCCCAAGTGGCTTGGTGTAGCGAGACGCCAGCTCAGAGCCATGGGCTGCCACTGAAGGTTCTTGACCCTCTCTGCAGAGATGGGAATGCCTGAGGGGCTGAAAGCTTTGGCAGGGTTGAGATAAACACTCAGGTTAAGGCATTTTTCATCTGTTTAACCAGATCTCATTATGTTGTCAAACAAGACTGCGGTGCTCACAAGAAACAGCTATGGTATTCTTGTTGAGAGTTAGGACGAGAGGTAAGAATTTATTTTTTCCATTGAGGTTAATTTCCCTAATGCTGGGATGCCAGGCATAGTTTTCATTGGGATGGAAGTGGGGGGGGTGGAGAGAGTAAGCTGTTGGAGCCTTTGAAGGAAAGCTTAATGGCACTTCATAGAGCCCCCTGCCTGGTGTTGGGGAGAAAAGAAGAGTTTAGTGATAATCTCGCCCACATCCTCGGCAGAGGACCCCCTTCTCTAAGCCACCTACAGAAACTTCCCCTAATCGTACATCCCCTTGCTGTGTTATTCTCTCACACGCGCCTTCTGCTGGTTCCAGGAAAATGCCACTCTATTTTTTAAGTAACTTCCCTTATCTTTTCCAGGTTGAGTTATAACTTTAACAGTTA
Organism: Eubalaena glacialis; assembly: GCF_028564815.1. Lineage (NCBI taxonomy): Eukaryota > Metazoa > Chordata > Mammalia > Artiodactyla > Balaenidae > Eubalaena > Eubalaena glacialis. The sequence goes on from NC_083725.1 coordinate 5,542,017, forward strand.
CTTAGTCCTGATAATGCTCAAAAGCTAGGTAAATTACCGTGCTACCCAGCCATTTGTCCCAGTGGTTATAGGAGTAGTGGTGATCCATGCGAAAATACTTATCGATAGTCCTATAAAATGGACTTATTGAAAATCCAGAGCAAATGTCTGGTTACTGAATCCTTTCATTAACCACTGACTTCTAACATGATGCTATTTTATATTTGTATCGTGCATTTCACACGCTTAGCTGACTTCTGTTTTAATCACAAAACTCTATGATATAGCTTAAAATTTTAAAGCCAATTCTTTCTTCCTTTATTTAGAAAATATTTGAGTTACTAGTTTGTGAAAGCGGTCTTATGATGTTCCTCTCCCACATTTGCATGACTATTTTAAAACTTCTCGGCCCTCCTGGAACCTCTAGTACTCCCACTTCACCTCCTGCCCTATGGAGGTGGTTCTGCTTCACAGAGAAAATAGAAACCATCCAATGGGAATCCCTTTAACTTCCTGCCACCAGATCTGCATCTTATATCTGCCTCCATAGTCCCCTTCTTCCTTCCTATGACGGTGGAGAGAGGTCTCTTAGGTAGCTATTTTACAGCGCAGGAAAGCTGCAGAATGACTAGAAGAATTGTTTAATATCTTATACCTTGTAAAAGCAGCAACAGAATTTGAGCTCAGGTCTCTAGGCTTTTTGGTCCTAATGCCCTTTGGTTTTTCCTTTTTCCTTTTTTAATAGACTCTTCTTTTAGAGCAGTTTTAGGTTTACAGTAAAATTGAGAGGAAGCTATAGAGATTTCCCATGTAATACACCCCTTGCTCCCACAAATGTATAGCCTTTCCTATATCAACATCACTCACCAGAATGGTACATCTCTTTTAAACCAAGGATGAACCTACACTGACACATCATAATTACTCAAAAAGTCTATAGTTTACCTAAGGGTTCATTCTGGGTGTTATATGTTCAGTGGGTTTAGGCAAATGTATAATGACATGTATCCATCATTACAGCACCATACAGAGTGCTGAAACTACTCTGCCCTGAAACTACTCTGTGCTCTATTTACATCAACCCCACCCTGCCCTGCTGCCTGGCAACCACTGATCTCCACAGTTTTGCCTTTTCCAGATGTCATACGGTTGGAATCATATGGTATGTAGCCTTCTCAGACTGGCTTCTTTCACTTAGCAATATGCATTTAAGGTTCCTCTATGTCTTTTCATGGTGTGATAGCTCATTTTTTTGTTTTTAGCCCTGAATAATATTCCCTTGTCTAGATGTACCACAGTTCAGTTATCCATCCACCTACTGAAGGACGTCTTGGTTGCTTCCAAGCTTTGGTAATTATGAATAAAGTGTTATAAACATCCGTGTGCAGGTTTTCTGGTGGGCCCATGTTTTCAACTCCTTTGGGTAAATACCAAGGAGTATGATTGCTGGATCATATGGTAAGAATGTGTTTAGTTTGATAAGAAACCTGCAAACTGTCTTCCACAGTGGCTGTGCCGTTCTGTTTTCCCACCAGTAAATAATGTTTCTGCCACTCCACATCCTCATCAGCATTTGGTATTGTCACTGTTCTGGATTTTGGCCATTTTCATAGGTGTGCAGTCATATCTCACTGTTGTTTTAATTTGCATTTCCCTGATGACATATGATGTGGATGGAGAGGAGATGCTGAGGAAGTACTAGGAATGGGCTTAGTGACAGGTCGAATGTGGAGAGTGAAAGAGCAGATGTCAAGGAGAAATCTTGGCTTCTGGCTTTGTTGCCATGGATGGAGCATGGCGCATGGAGAGAGCGTCACAAGTATGGCGTCCGCCCAGGAGAGCCCGTCATGGGAGAAGTCACGTGGGAGCGGGCACGTGGGTCTGCAGCACACAGGAAAGGTCCAGGCTGGAGAAGCAAATCTGTAAGTCCTCAAAGATAAAATGGAAATTGCAATCATGGGCATGAAGGAGACTGTCCTTCACGAAGGAGAAAACAAGCGAGAGTCCTACTCACAAAACAGTCCAGAGCAGGTCTTTAGGAGCTGGGTAGGGAGGGTGAACTTTCAAAGGCTACTGAAAGGAGCAGCAGAGGTCAGAAAAAGCTGAAGAGTGCAGAGTCTCAGCATCAAAAGGAAGGGAGGGCATCAAGAAATGCAGGGCCATAGCCAGTGTCCAGAGCTGTGGGGAGGTCAGCAAAGATGAGGGCTGAGAAGCATCTTTTGGATTTAACAACATTTGGGCTTTTGGTGACCTCAGCAAGAACTATTTCAGAGAAGTGATGGGTTACTGTGGTTTGAGGAGAGGTTAGGTGAAGAGAGAATGGAACAAGTTCTGTGAAAAACTTCTAGGAATTTTGCTGAGAAGGGGAGCAGAGAGTTAGGGCTAACACGGTTCTCAACCCTGTCTACACACTACAATTATTGAGGCGCTTTAAAAAAATCCCAAAGCCAAGGCCACTCTCCAGACCAATTAAACCAGGATCTCCGAGAATTAGCCCCAAGCACTGAGATAGTTTATAGCTCCCAGGTGATTCTAATACACAACCAAGACTGACAATCACCAGGGTGGAAGGAGATGTGGGGTTGAAAACATATACAAATATATTTTAAGGATTGCAGAGACTCGAACATGCTTTATTGTTGACGGGAGGGGTCTGGTTGGGAGGGAAGAGAAGGATTAGTTTATTGTGTGAAACCCTGAGCTGTGGTGGCGAGAAAGGCCTTGGAAGGCAGCCCTTTAGAAGGAATGCCTTATACTTTTAACTGTATTATGATTACCTTGACATTAAAAAAATCTTTTTAATCTGCATTTCTTTAATTATCCAAACTCAAGAGTAAAGTTGCTTCCTGAAGCATTTCCTATAGAAGAAAATGCATTTAAGCTGTTTGACTTTTCCAGACACCTTTTTCCTTTTCTTAAGTGTTTGATCCAAATGATGGTTGCAAAATCCTTTCTTTGCATTCTCTACTCTCTCTTTTAGAACCACTTCTGACACTTGCATTTAATTTTGTAACCATGGTTTAAAGCAATTATTTTGGTTTAATTCTAGATGTACTTCATTGTAAATGCTACCTGCCCGTGTGATGACACCATGACACCCCCGTTCCTGGGTTCTGAAATTCTTCCCTCGTTTGGTATGAGTGTTCAAAATACGTATATGGCATTATATTTTCTGAATTCTTTAATAACTTAAACATTGTCTTATTATTGTGAAGATAACAAGTGAAACTTTTATGTGGAATCTAAAATATAATACAAATGAACTTATTTACAAAACAGAAATAGACTCACAGACATAGAAAACAAACTTACGATTACCAAAGGGGAAGGGTGGGGGAGGAATAAATTAGGAGTTTGAGGTTAGAGTTACAAACTACTATATTTAAAACTGATAAACGTCAAGCTCTTACTGTATAGTACAGAGAACTACATTCAATATCTTGTAATAAACTATAATGGGAAGAAATATGAAAAAAATATATACACACTTATAACTGAATTACTTTGCTGTACACCTGAAACTAACGCAACATTGTAAATCAACTCTACTTCAATTAAAGATTAATTAATTAAAAAAATAAAGTACAAAAGAAAGATAGCAAGTGAAAGATATCATCGATGAGCATTTAATTCTTTTATTTCAATATTCTCCATAAATACTCCACCAATCTTAATTTCTCTTCCACTGTAGGTGACATGGTTTCCTACCTGCATATTTGTAGGGTGTTTTCCTATTATCCTATGTTTACTATAAATTTCCAGGATGCGGCTCTTGTTGTTTAGCCTTGGACGTGGTGAACGCTTTTGGTTTCCAGGACACGTTTTTCCTCCTCAAAAAAGTGTTATGATTCTGATGACCACTCTGGTTGAGTGGTGTTGGTTTATTCCTCAGAGACACTCTCATTCTTTGTCTTCTGTGTCTAGTATCTTTTCTCTGTTTTCATTCGACTATTTTACTTGGCATTCTGGAAGAACTTTTCACGTTTATACTCCAATTACCAAATGGTTTTTCTGCAATTTCAACTCTTCTTTTTCCTGCTTTCCATGTAATTCTGCTGTTGTATTTTTCATTAGCTTATAATCTTCCATTATCTTACTCATCTCCTTTTTATCTGTTTGTAGTTTTCTTTCTTATCGCTTCCTATCTCTCCTTGGGCATTCTGTTACTCTTTCAAAGAGGCCAAACCTTTGGGTGTTCTATTGAAGTCTGATATTTTCCAGAGACTTTAAGATGGTGGGCCCTTTCTCATGTTCTGCAATTTTTTTTTCGTAAGACCCGTGGCCAACCGAACAAAATGTTTGCCAATATTCAAAGTGTGTGGATTGCTTGTGTATACTCTCTGCATCCTTGGGCACGTGTTAAATCCCCTTTCTATTTCAATATCAGGTATATGTCAGGTTGATAGACCCTCGGGACTTAGCTACATTCCCAGGGTCTGGCAGGCCTCAGCTAGCTTGCTCTACTGGCATCTTCTATCCACTGAGTTTACTCTTCTCTATCAAGCTGGACCTGCAGGCCACAAGAACACCTGTAAGCTCCAGCCTTCATGGCCTGGAGAACTCTCCTTGCTCTGTCCCTCCTGATGCTTATGCCTCGTGGGAGGCAGTGCACAGCTTCCAGTGCCCTGAACCCAGCTCCTGGCCAGTTTACTCCTGAATTTGTAGTCTCTAATTAGCTGTGGAAGCAAGGACCGATGCGAGTGTGAGACAGGGCTGGGGAAAGGGCCCCCTGGGGGACGGACGTGTCCGCACGGCCCAGGTTGGCGCCCTGGTTTCCCATCTCGCAGCCCTAGAGCAGAGTCGAGTGGGGAGCAGGGGAGCAGGCTTGCCTCGTTCTCCACACGCTCGGCTGTTTTTGTCAGTCAGCTTCTACCAGACACACAGTCAGTGGGAAGTCCTCTCAGATTCTATCAGTGGTCTTCACTTTGGGTATTGTGAGTTCGTCTTTTTCTTTTCTTTCTCTCTTTCTTTCTTTCCCTCTTTCCTTCCTTCCTTCCTTCCTTCTTCCTTCCTTCCTTCTTCCTTCCTTCCTTCCTTCCTTCCTTCTTTCTTTCCTTTCTTTCTTTCTTTCTTTCTTTCTTTCTTTCTTTCTCTCTTTCCTTCCTTCCTTCCTTCCTCCTTCCTTCCTTCCTTCTTTCTTTCTTTCCTTTCTTTCTTTCTTTCCTTCCTTTCTTTCTTTCTTTCCTTTCTTTCTTTCTTTCCTTCTTCCTTCCTTTCTTTCTTTCTTTTTTCTTTCTTTCTTTCCTTCCTTCCTTCCTTCTTCCTTCCTTCCTTCCTTCCTTCCTTCCTTCCTTCCTTCCTTCCTTCCCTCCCTCCCTCCCTCCCTCCCTCCTTCCCTCCTTCCTTCCTTCCTTCCTTCCTTTCTTCCTTTCTTTCTTTCTTTCTTTCTTTCTTTCTTTCTTTCTTTCTTTCTTTCTTTCTTTCTTTCTTTCTTTCTTCATTCTTTCCTTTCTTTCCCACCCCACATGCCTTGCAGGATCTTAGTTCCCCGACCAGGGATTGAACCCATGCCCTCCTCAATGAAAGCACAGAGTCCTAACCATGGGACGACCAGGGAATTTCCTCTTTTTCTATCTTAATAAGAATGTTAATGAGAGGCTGGTAGAGTCTTAAATGGAGGACTTATATTGAGGCCCGATACTATTTCTTACTTTCATTTTAAAATTTGAGAGATGGTACCATAGAAATAAATCTTCATCAACTAAGGTGAACACTTCTGGCAAAGGTGAGAAATGGTGAGAACCAGCCTGAGGACACACAGCAGGTGGTTGGTGGACGTGTGACCCTCAGTCTGGGATAAACTTCTTTGTGCTGCCCTCCGAAAGACTCTTACAAGTCCAGACCCTCTCCTGCTTCTTAGAGTGCATAGACCCCTCTTTTCTTGGTAACTCTGAGATCTCCTACATCTCCTAAAACTGTTCTGTTCCTTCTAGTAGGGTGTTTAAAATGTGCTTAAAAAGTAGTGCTGGAAGTCTAATTATGAGGGAAGAAGTTAGCGGAGAGGATGCTGGCAAACAGACCTTTGGGTGTGAACCTGTAAGACAGGTGGGTGCAGACCAGACATTGCACAGACTTAGCTAGAAACACCTGTGGGTCAACAAAAGGGAAGTGCTTGCTAGAGTAATCGCCAGCAGCACATAGTGTATTTGGCAGTCAGAGCTTATTCCGTTCATTTAAAAGTAGCCAATATTTACTGAGAACCTATACGTCAGACACTGAAGTAAAATATTGGAGGCACAACATCAAACGTGGCACATTCTTTGCTTTTAAGCAGCTTGTAGTGTATTGGTGGAGATTGACAAGTAACCAGAAGATCACATGTGCTACAGCCTGAAATTGATTGAAGTCCATGGTACTCTGAGAGAGTGAAGGAGGGAAAATTTGACTCACCTCAGTGGACCAAGGAAGGCTTTCTATAGGAAGGGATGCATAAACTCGAGAAAGAACACACAAAAGAAAGTCAATATTAAAACAACAACTGAGCTGAAAGAAAACCTAAGTCTGTGGAATCAAAGCAGGGACCAAGATCCAGTCAAGTTTAACTTAAAAAAAAAAAAAAAAAGCTACACATGTGGTGAGTGGTGAACAGCACAGATTCTGGAGCCAGGCCATTTGGGCTTCAAGCCTGGCTCCATCGCTTATGAGCTGTTTGGACTTAGGCCATGTACTTCATCTCTGAGCCTCAGTTTTCTCATCTGTAAAATGGAAAAATGATCATATTTATTGCAAAATGTTCTTGCGGGGATTAGAGTTAATATGGGAAAATTGTTGAGAGTAGCGCCCAACATTTAGTAAGTACTCAATAAATAGTGAATGTGGATAACCACATTCTTGTAGGATTACAGAGCTTCAAAGTAAGAGGGAAACTGTTTTGAATTTCCAGACAAAAAGAACACATTATGTATAAATGAGAACCTAACAGACTAGCATCTGACTTCCTATCTGCAACAGTGGAGGTGAGGAGATGGTCAAGTAACCCAACAACTAATGAATAAAACAAATGGGTGAATAGTACGTTGTCTGGAAATGTCTAATAAGTGCTAAATTACCATTGTTAAAGGTATAGACCATTAGACCATATAGACTGGAAGTGAAATCCTAATAATGTTCTAAAATTAAGCAATTTCAACAAAATGAGTTGAAGTGGGGTTTTTCTTTACATGAAAAACCCTGTAAAGATTCCTTTTGGGATAAGGAGGAGAAGTAAAATGTTCTAAATACCTCATCATATTGGAATATGGAGAGAGGTGGGGAAAAAGAATATCTTGGCAGGAGAAATATTTGGTGTTTTGTTTTTAAGCAATGGTAGAGAATTAGCTACCAGATTAAGGGCACTTGTAAAACAAAGGTAACCGTTAATTTCTCCCTTTTAACATTCACTTTCATTTGAGGTTTTGATAAAATATATTCAAAATGTTTACACTTTGGGTAGAATTACCTTTTATCTTTATGTTAGTACTGTCAATAGGACATAAAGTATTTAAAAATAATTTGATTATAACAATATAACTAATAATTTTGCCCAAATGTAGGCACGAGAAAGTTGATGGAATAAATAAAGAACACTTTATTATATATGTGTATCTTTATTTTATTTTCACCCCACATTGTTGGGCATATAAGCAGTCAAGGAAGCCTTCAAAATAATAATTAAATTCCATCATCTGATATTTTGTTAACTTTCAGTACCCTAGAGACCGTAGCTTTGCATGTTTTTAAAAGTGGTGTTGTAAAGTTTTATTTATCACATTAGGAGGATAGAACATATTTATTTTCCAGTTTGTTAGCTTGAGTTAAAGTTTTAAATATTTAGACATACCTTGTGTTGGCCTCCATTTGTACCCTTGACCTGGACCCTGCAAATGCCAGGGATGGACTTGTCACTCAGAGCTTGGTGATGTTACTGCCATGTCAGAGAGACCTTGCTTAAGTGAATATTTACAATAGAATACCTATTAGTAATTCCCATATCAAATGATCATCACATATACTTTCTGAAGTGGTGGAATAATTTTTCTCCTGTAATATGATTATGTTGATACTTTTTTTTTTTTCATGTATCACAAAAATGGAGATCTCAGCCCAAAGCTGGAATGAGTAGAAACTTTTAAATAGTGGGGAAGATTTGAATTAATGAGGGGTCTCTGTAGCACTTTAGGTCCACAGAGTCTTTCTGCTCGTATATCGCAAAGCATGCTCTTTTTAGTATTCAAGGAGGTTGGGAGAGAAAAACTCCGTTTTCGAGTGTTTTGAAGCAGCCCTGACTCTGCTTAACGTGAGGGGTCCCTGTCAGTTCCTTCGGGGCATCACATCTTGCTCATCTTTCTACCTCCGGATCTGGAATCATTGATTTGGGGTAAATGCTTGTTGAATTGGAAGATTCGAAAAGTTACAAGTAGCAGAGCTGTGTAACGTTGTGAGCACGGGTTCTGGAGCCAGACTGTCTTGGGTCCAGAGCCCGCATGTGATGCTAGTTTCCTGAGTGTCCTTGGGCAAGAACTCCATCTCTTGGCATTTCATTTCTCCTGCCTGGAGAATACTAGTATATACCTTGGGAGGATTGTTGTAAAGATCAAATGAGTTAATACAGAGATCAGCTGGCCTAGAGAAGCATTTGCCATTATTATTACACAGGACCAATAATTGATTCAATCCAACAAATATTAATTGAATATCTGTCTTGTGCCGGGTTGACAGAGGGCGGATGCATCTTAACATGTGCCAGGCACTGTGCTTAGCTGTGGACATCAGAGTAAATAGGACCTGGTCTCTGCCTTATTTGAGTTTATATAGTAAGGGATTCGGACAAGTCATCAGGTGATTACAGAACAGTTATTTTACAACATGGTCCTGGAAGCTTTGGGAGCACGTAGGAGGGGGTCCCTTCCCCAGTATTGGAAATGATTTCCTAAAAAAATGGCGTAGAAACTGACTGAGACTCCTTATGCTTATCGAAGGAAGTGAGGACTCAAGATCCATTCAGCTTATCATGACATTAGATTTCATTTGCCTGGAATATTAGGTATTTAAGGAAGAAGTGATTGGCAGATGTGCTTATACATTTAGATAATGGTTTCAGCGCCCTTCTCTGGGGCAACAGCAGCGGCAGCTGCAAAGACCACAGCCTCTAGGGGCTACACTCCATGTTTTCAGGATTATTTGGTGTCCTGTTTGTCTTAGTTTGTGCCCAACTGAGCACCATCTCTGGGTCTACAGAGTGTTGGTTTATCTTCTGAAACACTTGTTCCTCTTCTGGACACTTCTCCATAAGTTTCCTGTTTCCATCAGAACCAACATATCCTGTAAAGGCTTTCGGCTCATGGACGAAGCACGTGCACCAGGGGAGTCAAATTGCATTGAACACTCCCCAAAGTTCTTTTTTCCTCCCTTTCTTTCCTTGCTTCCTTCCTTCTTTTTCCTTATCTCTCTGCTCCATTCCCCACTTACTCCAAATCCTCTGACTTTCTCTGTGGATTGCAAAGGAGGATTTCAGAGACCTTGAGATTAAGGGCCTCTATTAGGGGCAGGGACCCTCTTGGGCTGAATTCAGCTTTGGACAAAGCAGTTATTTTGGTGCAAGCAGATGAGCAGAATAAAATCTGCAGGTCATTAAAAAGCTCCAAAATCTCCCTTCTGCCTTACAAACATATCCCCCGGCAGAGGAAGCGATATTTCATTACCCTCACTCACTGAGGTTAAGGCTGTAAAGACTGTTGAAATTTCAAATGTTAAATAAGGAAACTTCAAATGTTAAATTTCAAAATGTTAAATAAGAACCCTGGTTCACTGATACTAGAATATGAATTAGTTTCTCTGCTATTACTGCCCTAGTCCTGAAGGCATGAAACCCAAAACATGTGACTTTGTTTGGTTGGTTGGTTGAGTTTTTTTGTTTTGTTTTGTTTTGTTTTAATTTTAATTTTTATACTGGAGTAGAGTTGATTTACAATGTTGTGTTAATCAGGTGTACAGCAAAGTGATTCAGTTCTACATATACAAGTATCTATTCTTTTTCAAATCCTTTTCCCATTTAGGTTATTACAGAATATTGAGCAGAGTTCCCTGTGCTATACAGTAGGTCCTTGTTGGTTATCTATTATATACAGTAGTGTGTACATGTCAGTCCCAAACTCCCAATCTATCCCTTCCCCTCTGGTAACCATAAATTCATTCTCTAAGTCTGTGAATCTGTTTCTGCCAAAACATGTGATTTTTATAGGAACTAAAGAATCTGGAGAATGGTGGCTATTACCTGAGAGACAGAGGTATATGCTACAGCAGAAGCCCTGCTAGCATGGGCTTTGAGGATCTGGAAATGGGGGCACCCAGTTTCACCCCTCCCTTCCTTCCTTCCTTCCTTCCATCCTTCCTCTTTCCCTCCCTCCCTTCTTTCTTTCCTTCCTTCCTTCCTTCCATCCTTCTCTCCTTCCTTCTTTCCCTCCTTCCCTCCCTCCTTCCCTCCCTTCCTCCCATTCTTCCCTCCTTCCCTCCCTCCCTCCCTTCCCTCTTTCTTTTCTTTCTTTCTTCCTATTCCCTATCTATCTCTCCCCTCATTCACCTATTCATTGAACAAGAAGGCTCGCGAGTGCCCCTCACAGGCAGGCAATGCTCTGTCTCCCTTCTGGGGACTCGAGGGTCGGCATGGCCCACGAGGAGCTGAGTGCAGTGGGATGGCAGAGCTAGTAAATAATGACCCTGCACAGTGTTATGAGAGCCAGAGGCACACCATGCCCTTTCTGGTCAGATCAGAGACATTTTCTCAGGGCATTTGAGCACGAACTTGAAGGTGAATCAAGATTTTCCAGCTGGATTTGGAGGGGGAAGGACCCTGGGTAAAGCTGTGCGGGAGCCTGACGTGGTCCGGGAGGAGAGCAGCCCCCTGTGTCTGGGGCAGGATGTATGGGGGGAGATGAGGCTTGAGAAGGGCTCTGTGGACCAATCTGAGCCCAGGCCCTGGAGTGTTAAAGCAGAAAGCACAGGATGACCTCTTAGCAAATATCTCCATTGTGTGGAAATCAGCTCAATGGTCCTCCTAGTTTTCTTATAAATACTTGTTTTACAAAGGAGGATGTAAGGCCCAGAGCACTGAAGAGGGAGGAGGCCAGTCTGCTGGGAGCTGCGGATTTTCCTTTGAGCTGGGTTTTGAGGGAATAGAAAGCGTGGAGGACCTCCCTCCCCAGGCCGCCGGAGGCTGTGTCAACACAGTCATCAAACACAGTGAAAATACGACCAACAGGGAACGCAGTGCCAACGCGCTAATTAAAACCAAAATCCATTTTATTTTTCTTAGATTTTCCTGTTTGGCTTTTGACAACAGTTGAATGAAATATAGTTTGCTGGAGTCTCCCTTCTCTCCAGACGGCTGGTACCAAGCTCGGCCTCCTTGGGATTCAACCTTTTGTAGGAGAGAGAAGCAAGGGAAGCGGAAAGAGTCAAGGGACACAGGCACAGGCAGAGGCAGAGATGTGCGTGCGGGGGGGCGTCCTTATCTGTCCCCTTTCCCTTGAGACACAAGAGACTTTTTAGGAGAGGACCCCGTGGACTTTTGTGGGCCATGGGATGGCGTGTCGTGTTCCTGAGGTTCCCGAGGCCCTGCTTCCCGTGGATCCCTTGCAAGCAAAGCCCCGTGGAGGCCAGAGGTAGGGGAGGGATAATCCAGAGAGAAGGGAGGGGAGAAGCGAACGTCTGTCCGGTCAGCGGCTCCCGTTGCTTTTGGTCACTCAGGAGTGAGATTCTGAGCTGACCATGGGTCTCGGGGGTCTGGAAGGCCAGGGGACCCTAGGAGCCCTCTCAGGTTCTGAGGTTGGGCAGCTCAGTTTTGTTATTTGTTTTCTTTGACATTTCAGTGTCTTCTGATTCACGGAAACAGGTGGGGAGCAGGAGGGGCAGGGATTCAAGGTCTCTGAGGGCCTTTCCTCCTCGTGGTGGCTTCCCTGGTGGTGCAGTGGTTAAGAATCTGCCTGCCAATGCAGGGGACACGAGTTTGAGCCCTGGTCCGGGAAGATCCCACATGCCACGGAGCAACTAAGCCCACGAGCCACAACTACTGAGCCCGCGTGCCACAACTACTGAAGCCCGCGTGCCTAGAGCCCGTGCTCCACAACAAGAGAAGCCACTGCAACGAGAGGCCCACGCACCCCAACGAAGAGTAGCCCCTGCTCGCCGCCACTAGAGAAAGCCTACGTGCAGCAACGAAGACCCACTGCAGCCAATAAATAAATAAATTTATTTAAAAAAACCTGCCTTGGCAGGCAGATTCTTAACCACTGCGCCACCAGGGAAGTCTGGCAGGAAGTCTGCCTGCCTTGGACGTGCAGGCAGAGGACGTGGCCACCAGGCGGCAGGCCCTCGGGGCTGCTCTGCCCTAGTCGGTCCTGCCAAGGACGATGGCTCCTGGGCTGCCCCAGGGCTGAAAACTGAAAACTTCCAGAAATGAAGGACCTTGAGGTGTTGTAAAGTCTGGCACGTGGGAGGTGATCAAATGCTTGTAACAGCTGGGTGCAGGGAGTAAATTCTAGAGCCCAAGCTGATGGGATGGTCCTCGCCACGCCCGTCATGTATGGACACTGAAAACAGAACACGGGTGGTCTGGATTCCTAGCTCTTCCCCTGGCCAAAGCAGGGCATGTTTGTACCTTGCTGATTCTGTTTCTTGCTTTAGAGTTTGTTCATTTGTCTTTTACGCCCGTTTCTACACTATTGCCAGTGTTAGTCTGCAGGTTCCAAGATGGGGCGGCATGTTTGTTTTATTCTTTCTGCGCCAGGGAGCACCGACGGGCCAAGGACAGGTCATTCTGCAGGGGAGCAGGCAGTGCTGACCCGACCCACCCGTCACTGAGACTGAGGACTCCTTGTGTTTTGCACCCAGGGCACCGGGCTTGCCTGGTGGTGGCCCTGGTCCCTCCCCACTGCTCCCAACAAGGAGATGCTCCTCTGGGACAGAGTCTAGGAGCTACAGCAGTAGCAAATGGGGGGACATTGCCTGAGGGACAGAGGCAGCCATGAAGACCTTTGCGCCCGCCCGAAGCAGCACCTAATTCTGTCTCGAATCCTAGGTCAGTTTGGGCTCCAAAATAATTTTGAACCGAAGCTCAGGTATTTGAGATCAGCTGCGTTCACCCAGGCTGCTCATCCCTATGACACGGTCATCGCACTAAGGGCCTCCTGCCCGCCCCTCAGCCCACCTTCTTTCTCTCCCGTCCACTCAGCCCCCTGCTGCTGCCCTCGCACCTCTTGCTCTCTCGTCCCCTCCCTGACACTTGCCAGTCCGGCCTCAGGAACCCTCAGTCCAACATTTCATCATCCTCTACCATTTTTAAAGGACATTTAAAAACTAAAACTACAAGTTTTCAACTCAAAGTTATGGTCTCCTAACTCAGCTGGACTCAGAGCTTCCCAGCAACGCTTTCACCGGTTTGGGGTCATCTCTCTTCCATGACCCTCACCGCCTGCTTCTCCCCCACTCACTTCAAGCTTCCTTTATTTTTCTTAACATCTTTATTGGAGTATAATTGCTTTACAATGGTGTGTTAGTTTCTGCTTTATAACAAAGTGAATCAGTTATACATATACATATATCCCCATATCTCTTCCCTCTTGCATCTCCCTCCCTCCCACCCTCCCTATCCCACCCCTCTAGGTGGTCACAAAGCACCGAGCTGATCTCCCTGTGCTATGCGGTTGCTTCTCACTAGCTATCTATTTTACATTTGGTAGTGTATATATGTCCATGCCACTCTCTCACTTTATCACAGCTTACCCTTCCCCCTCCCCATATCCTCAAGTCCATTCTCTAGTAGGTCTGTGTCTTTATTCCCGTCTTGCCACTAGGTTCTTCATGACCTTTTTTTTTTTTTTCCTTAGATTCCATATATATGTGTTAGCATACTGTATTTGTTTTTCTCTTTCTGACTTACTTCACTCTGTATGACAGACTCTAGGTCCATCCACCTCACTACAAATAACTCAATTTCGTTTCTTTTTATGGCTGAGTAATATGCCATTGTATATATGTGCCACATCTTCTTTATCCATTCATCCGATGATGGACACTTAGGTTGCGTCCATGTCCTGGCTATTGTAAATAGTGCTGCAATGAACACTGTGGTACATGACTCTTTTTGAATTATGGTTTTCTCTGGGTATACGCCCAGTAGTGGGATTGCTGGGTCGTATGGTAGTTCTATTTTTAGTTTTTTAAGGAACCTCCATACTGTTCTCCATAGTGGCTGTATCAATTTACATTCCCAAGCTTCCTTTAAATATTCCAATCTCTGATTCTCACAGCTGCTCTTCTTCCCATTTCATAGAAAAAAAGGGGAGCCTATCAGGAATGATCTTCCCCACGTGCCGCTGGCTGCTTACATACGTCTCTACGCCTTTCCGCACGCCACCGCCTCCTTCCGCTTAGCTCTGAACAGGCGGGATTAGGCTCCTGCAGGGCGGGGCTCATTCATCCAACGCTGCCTGCCTCCCGTCCAGCCGGCTCTCTCTGTGTCTTCCAAGAATCTAGCGTTCTTTTCCTACGTCTTAGCGTCTCTCTCTCTCTGTTGCTTGCTCCCCTTGGCTTGTAAATGTGCAAAATCCCTTCCCCGTCTCTCTCAACCACACTCTCCTCCCCACCACCACCAGAGTTCACTTACTCTCCTCAACCATCCTCCCTGAGCACTTTGCATCTGGCGTTTCCATTTCCTCCCCTAACATGTACTCCAGACCCAGTCCAAACCATGTCCGGTTGGGACTGGTTATCCCATCCAAGAGCACCAAAGAAAGACTTGCTTTACAGACAGCAACTGAGGCTCAGGTCTGTCATCGATTAGTAAACGGTGAAGCTGGAATTCAGACGTAGGTTTTACGTATTCGACTATCTGTGCTTTCCCATGACTTGATGCTGATGGAGAGCAGCCGACTCTGGGTACCTAAGATGCATCTCTGGAGGTCGTCTAGAAAGGCAGGCATTTGGGGGTGAGCGGGTGGTGGTTGGGAGGGCAGTTGAGAAGTTAGAGGCAAGGAGACGAGTTAGAATGGCTTTCTGGTTCTGGCGATTCCTGCTCACCCCTCTCCAGTGCCCACTCCCCACTCCCCTCAAACACACAGTCACACACCTACAGAGACCCACACGTGGCACGTTTAGAAGAACATAGCATGAACATTCAGTGATTATTCACCAAATGAATGAAAGCCCTGGCAGGAGAAGAGGTCAATGCCACAATACTTGATCCCGGCTTGAGAGTGGGGAGGAAGCTGTGTCCTGGCTCCGTCGTCACCCCTTTGGGCAGGAAGGAGGCCATTCTTGGGGTCTCACCAGGGACTGCTGAGACCCCAGGTGAGCTGGGCAAGGAGGGCGTGTCTCTGAGAGGAAGCGCACCTGTGCGCAGGGGCAGGTGGGTGTGGCCCGGGGTGCAGCCCAGCTCTGCTAGACACTGCTGTCACCTAGCAACTTCTCACCTGGAAAAGGGGGCGATAGGGGTGTCCACCTCATGGGGTCGCTGGGAGATTTCAGTGAGCTCCTGCGGCACAGCGCCTAGGACATTGGGGCTGCAGGAGCTTAGATGCTGCTGTTGTTTGATGATGACGATGATGATCGTGGAGACCAAGACCTCGTAATCCTGCTGTCAACTTAGTGCACCCAGTAAGCAGTGCCTGAGCACCTAGTGCATGCCAGGAACCATGCCGGGCGGGGCGAGTGTGGGGATGAACTGGACTGGAGAAGGGGGAGACCCGAGGCTCACTGTGACGGCCCCCGCACTCTGGGCCCTGAGTGGGCTGCCCTTCCTAATGAGTGGACACCTTCGGTCTGGCAAGAACCTTTGAGGAGGGACCCCTCCAGGATCTGAGGGACTCCCATTTCCTTCTCCTTCTCAGAAAGAGGACTGCGGACAGCTTTTGAGCCTGTGTGCCCCAGGAAGCAGGGTTATGAGAAAGCCGCCGGGTGGGGACCCGGGTGGGATCACGTTACCTGCCTTGGAGCTCCTGCATGGTAATAGGAGCTTGCGAGGCCATCCCCTTCCTCTGTGGAGCTTGTGGGAGCCGGTGAGGCTCCAGGCTTTGGGGTATCCCCTGGGCTCAGCTCTGTTCAGCACTCCAGAAGTTTTAGGCCATTATGCTCTTTCTGGACGAGCAAAGCAATCCCTCCATTTGGTCCTTTTTGCCAAATGGACTTTTCCCTTCCTCTCTGTACCCAGGATGCCCAGATGGCAGGAGGTGCCCAGAACCCAGGGCAGCAAGGACAAGCAGGCCGCTGGGTATCTGGTGGTCGAGCCACCTGAGGCCAGGCTCTGCTTGAGCTGGGATCCAGGCTTCTGATTCCCAATGAGTTATTCCAGTTTGGTCTCATAGGGACCACTGTGTTTATGGACATTTAAAAAGACTACAGAGATGCTAAAGGTCTGGGTCTTTGGGGACACTAGTCATTTCTTTACTGGCTCAGCTGTCACCTCTTCTATCACCTCTTCTGTCACCCAGTATGGCTGGGTTGATGTGATTTATCTTTCTTAAAAACAGTGTGTGCTGTAAAGGTGAATTTAGTCATGCTTTTCTTTCTTAACATATTTGTTGGGGTTTTTTTGTCTCTTTACCCCTGTTTTGTTGCAAATCTCCTTCCAGTTGGATTCTGGTTGTCCCAGAAGTCCCGTGGAGGGAAGGGACCTTTCTTTGAGGTGATTATGTGCTTTAAATTAGGAGTTGATTTGGGGATTCCATAGCCAGCCCCTTGGTCATCAGTGCAGCATATTGTCCTCTGGAAAGAGGTGATAAATGAATTTTAGACAGAAAAACTGAGGCTAAGAGACGATGTCCCTGGCTCATTGGGAGGTCACTGTCCTGTCGCTTTGTCCCTGCATCATTCCAACCCCAGGCCAGGCAGGCATCCTGACAGAGTCTCAGGTTTCTCTTGTAAATCTCCAGGATCTTCTAAAACCCAAAGCGGCTCTGCGTTGCCTGTAGGCCAAATTGCAAACCCTCAGCTTGGGTTCCCACCCCCCCCATCCTGCCTTTCCCACGGTGTGCGCCAGCCCCCGAAAACCCCCGGGGTCCCCCTGTGCCAGGCCCCCCTCCCCAGGCCTCCGTGGCTTTGCACACTCTTTTCTGACCAACCTCTCTTTCCCCTGTTGAATTTGGTGGATGGTCCTTCCCAATAACTCAAATGGTTCCTCTTCTGAAAAGGTTCTGTGTGTCCCACCAACAGGGTGGTCACTGCCTTGCTATGCCCCCTGGCAAGGACCCTCCACCACATCATCATCATGCATGCTGGCTCTTTCCTGCCTCGGGCTCTGAGCATCTTGGGAAAAGGGTCCTCGCCTGCCCACCTGTGTCCTCAGCAGCGCCCAGTGTGGGAGCCGGGCAGAGCTTGCTGGATGACGCGTGGTCCAGGGTGAGCACAGCAAAGGGCATCGCGGTGCCCTGACTCCTCAGGGACCAGAGGGGCTGCCTGACCGCTGGGTTTTGGCCTCGCCTGTTTCCCAGCATCTCCTGTGAGATCTCGGTGTCTGCTGTGTTGCACCACCGGCGTTCGGGCAGAAGGGGTCTCTCCAGGCGCAGAACACAGGTTCCCAGCGCTGCAGTCAGGAAGGCTGCCGAGAGGGGCATCCTCTAGTGAGGAGCAAAAGCCAGGCTTCCTGGGCATTCCGGGCTTCACTGCTACACCAGGAGGAACTCTGCACCTCTCCTTTCTCCAAAGAAAGTATCCTAAATTTGGCTGGAAGGCGTGCTGCGAGACCCTTCCCCACAGAAAACCAGCTTCTCGCCTCCCTCCTAGCCCTAAATTCACCTGTCCTTTTCGTGAAAATAAAGTACACAGAGAAGGAGTTTCTCTCTCTTTTTATTTTTACATTTTAATTATATTTATGATGGCAATAATCATGTACTATAACCCCCAAATGGGGTGAGGTAAACGTAAATTAGACTTCATGATTTTTTAAATTGAAGTATAGTTGATTTATAATGTGTTAATTTCTGCTGTACAGCAAAGTGATTCAGTTATACATATATGTACATTCTTTTTAAAAATATTATTTTCCATTATGGTTTATCATAGGATATTGAATATAGTTCTCTGTGCTGTGCAGTAGGACCTTGTTGTTTATCCATCCTATATATAATAGCTTACATCTGTTAAGAAGTTTCTCTTTATAACAACATTTGTGTGTGTGTGTGTGTGTGTGTATGTGTGTGTAACAGGTATCACTGGGAATTTCTTCCTGAACTAAATTTTTCTCCTATTGTCACAAGTTAACATCAAGAATCAGAATACTAAGAATTTATAGGAAGAGCTAATTGTATTTTTTGGATCCATAGCATAATTTATTTTGTTGTGGTATGCCGATTGCCCAAACACTGTTTACTTGTTTCTTTTTCCGTTAATTTGGCACTTCATTTTCATATTCTATTTCCCCACAATGAGATATCACCTCACATCTGTCAGGATGGCTGTTTTTAAAAAAAAAAAAGACAGCAAGAGTTGGCGAGGATGTGGAGAAATTGGCAGCCTTGTGCAGTGTTGGTGGGAATGCAAAATGGTGCAGCTGCTGTGGAAAACAGTATGGAAGTACCTCAAAAATTAAAAATAGAACTAACATATGATCCAACAATCCTACTTCTGAGCATTTACCCAAAAGAATTGAAATCAGGATCTTGAAGAAATATCTGCAGTCCCACGTTCATTGCGGCACTTTTCACAGTAGCCAAGATATGGAAACAACCTAAAGGTCCATTGACAGATGCGTGGATAAGGAAAATGTGGTACATATGTATATACAATGGAATACTATTCAGCCTTTAAAAAGAAGGAAATTCTGCCATTTAACACCTTGGATGAACCTGCAGGACAGTGTGCTAAGTAAAATAAGCCAGTCAAGCAGGAGGTAATCGAGTTTTAAATTGCAGTGAGCATCTTCTTAGTTACTGCTTTTTACCAGTTCCCTGCGTGTCTGGTAACTTCTATTGCCGGGAGCTAACTCGTTTTGGATTCTCCCTCCCACCTGAGAGTGGGAAGAGGAGCTCGGTCCAGCTAACAAGACTGTAGCCTGCATGCATTCTTCCTCTGATGCCACGTCCAGTTGAGTTGAGGGTAGAGAACATCGTCTCTGTGTTACAGGGTGGACAAGTGTGCCCAGAGGGTCAGAACACCAGAGAGCCCCTGGACCACCCTCTGCCTCCAAGCCTGTTTCCTCATCACATCTCGAGGACTCCTAAGCAGCCTTCCTGCTACAAAGGCTCCAAGAACCCTGAGCAAGGGCAGAGCTGAGGGGAGAACCCACGGGTCTTGGCTTTCATGCCTGCAGTCCATGATGTGCTGTGTCTCTCTCAAGAGTCAACAGAAATGGCTTAAATCTCACTGAACTCAAGGTGTTCTTAAGGACCACCAACCACTTCTTTTCATTGATCAGAAGGTGTCTTGAGAGGTGAAGTCTTGATTTGTCTAGTAGATTCTATGAGAATCTTAGGTTAGCATAAAATATGCACTTGAAGGTGCCTGGGAGGGCATTTCCTTGGACCCATTCTCCAGATTAAGAAACTGAGGCACAGAGAAGTCACTCCTGGTTGACCAAGAATGGGAACCTAATAGGAACCTATTATATATAACCAAATAATTATTAAATCTATCTCCTATTTATTGAGCATTTACTCTGTGCCAGGCTCAGAGTGAAGCAGTTGACATTTCTCTTCCCAGTGCTCCAGGGGCCCCGCCGGGTAGTTTGGGAGGTAGTGGGACGTCTGATTGAGTCCAGGCTCCCAACCACACCACCCAGGTTCCAGCCTGGTCCTGCCCGTTACCAGCTGTGACCGTTTCTAGCTCTCTCTGGGCCTCAGTTTTCTCATGTGTATGAAGTGGATAATCACAGCACAGAAATCAGAGGGCTTTTGGGAGGATGAAATGGGTTAACACATGCCAAACCCTACAGCCTGCGGCTTAGTAATTCATCCAAAAATGTTACTTTGCATCCATGTTGTATAGAAAGGAAAAGGGAGTCAGGGGGTTAAGTAACTCGTCTTTGCTGGAATTCCATCCAAGGCCTGTCCTGTGCCAAAGCCCAGTCTCTTTCCGACATGCATAGCCAGCTTGGTGGCCTCAGAGCTGGGGAGGAGTGTGCGACAACTTGGTTTTACTGACTCTGCCTTAGGGTGGAGACCCTGACTTTTCCGGGCTGGTTCCCACAGGTTCCTCACCTTGTCCTTTCTTGCTGCACTCCTTCCTGTTGGCCTTCAGGGGGCACCATTGAGCTGCATTCACCAAGTTCGGGCCAAGGGACCGCAGCACGATTTGAAATTACACATGATGAAAGGAAAAACGAAACTCGAAGGCTGAAATTCCAACTGCTAAGACTTTTGTCTTTATGACAAACAGCTCTTAAAAAACAAAATTGCTCCCCTGCAGGAAGGAGAGGACTTTTCAGAAGTCAAGCTTATCGCAACGTGTGTTGTTTCTTTGCTCCAAGTACTTTAAAAAGAAAAGGATAAAGCTACCTTAACACACACGCGTGCGTGCGTGCACACACGCACACACACACGCACAAGTCTGGAGACAGTGTCAGACTCTGCAGCCTTAACCCTGTCAGGGACGGAGTCTTAGCCTAGCTGACCACTGAGAGAAGAAGACAAATGTTTGCCTCTGGTTAATGCTCACAGGAATCTAACATGTCAGAGAGAAAGGGAAAATAATTGGGACCAATTTTCCCTTTGCTTATTTTCCAAATCTGAGGTTCCAAACTGGGTGGCTTTCCTGGAAGATTTTAACAGGAAAGGTCCAGATTCTTGGCGCACTGGCCGTGCCCACCTGGGGCATTGCCAGTCCCGCTGTCCTGCTCCCTGGCCTGACCCCGATGCTGGCCTCTGCCATCAGCCTCTTGGAGACTTGTCAAAGGCCTCACGATTACCCTTTTATCCCAGAAACAGTGCACACTCGGGTGGTCGCTATTTTCTCTCCTCCCAGGCATGAGCTAAGTGTGGAAGAGCTCCCGGCTCGAAAGAAAATGCTTCCAATCTCACTCCTCCTGGAAATGAGTGGCAAGCATTTTCTGCCCATCTCTGAACGGAGGGAACTTCAAGTGCATTAGACCTTTTCATCTCTGCCAATAATCTCTTGTGACTGACCCTGTTTTACAAGGTACAGACCAGTAAGGTGGCTGGAATGCCACACAGCTACCGGAGGGGCTTTGTGGAGGAGGTTCTAGGTCCTCTGATTTAAGTCCAGGGGTCTTTCAATGACCAGATCTTAGCTGAGGATGGAATCACTCAGCTTCATTGGCTGGCTCTCCTCCCTTTTTGCAGGACTTCCCAGGGCTGTGCTGATAAGATCTCATCCTTCTGCCACCCCCTGCCCCGACCCCAACTCATGCCTCCCCTCACCCTCCAAAGTTCACCTTTATCCAAAAGTCCTCACTTCCAGCAGAACCATCAAGGCAAATCTGGCGGGGTCTGTGGTGCACTCAGAGGCCCATTCTCCCCTGGCCCCCATTCTGGTCTCAGCCTTCCTGGCTTCACGTTCACATCCATCTCCTGCATCCCTGGCCTGACTTCTTCCACTCTGTAAAATGCAAAGGCCTCCATAAGGGATGTGACTTAGCCCCTCATGTCTCCGTGTGATTCTAGTTTACAGCACCTTTTCTGACAAAAATTAGGACTGGGAAGTGGAAGGAGAAGGGGCAGGGACCAAGACGCAGAAGGGATGCAGTGCTGCCTGGCGGGGCAGAGCCTGGTCCTGAGTACAGGTTCCGAGACCACTTCAGTGGATTGAACTGTGTCCCGATCCAGGCTGTGTACACTGTTTCAAAACACCCCCGCGCTCCGCACCGACCCACGTCAGCAGAGAAGGGTGGAGATGGAGCTGAATATTAATGATACGCCCCACCCCCCCAAGCCCTTTGAAGGCATCGCCGAGGTCTGACAGCTCTGTTTTCTGCCATGCAGTGTGGGCGACCGTGAAACACTCCTCGGGGACACAGAGAATCAGCCTTGACTCCAGAAAGCACCTCATTCTGTTCTTGGAAGGGTCAGTCGTGGAAACGGAGCTTTCCTTAAAAAGGACTTTGGAGAGAAAAAAATCTAGCCCTTTAATTTATAAAAAACAAGTCAAGTCCATCTGCTTTTTTGAAATAAACAGAGATACAGTTAGTTGTTTACAGGCTTCGGTGGGGTTTTTTCATCTTTCATTTGTTTATTAGACGGTTTTGCTCCTCACCTTCGGGAAGAAACGTCACCCTCCCTCTGAATGTGTCATTACTTGGAACGCTGCGCTAAACCTTACCCTCAGTTCAGCTCGAGGAAACCCTCGCAGGAGCTCTCATCAAAGGCGATCTTTAGGACTTCAATCCTGGAGAACCTTCAAGGGGGGGAATGCCTCACCACTTCATCAGTAACCCCAACCCAGAAAGCACACCCTCTGAAGGCCACCGAAGTGTGATCACCTGGGAGCCATTTGAGCAATGTCCGGGGTCACTGGGCAAACACACACTGCCAGGCCCGAAGTGGCTGGTGTGTTTTCTCGCCAGGCAGGAGGCATCTGGACTCTATCTAACTTCCTACCAACAGCTCACGGTCAGTGACCAGGAGCATTACGGATGGGGCATAACGTGTCAAGCAGCATCTGTCCTCGTCCTGGTCTTTCTACCCTTAGTGTTCAGCCAGGGTGGTCCTGATAAGGGCTCTGCTGCCATAGATCGTTCTCTCCTCACAGCCTGCGTGCGGTGGTGACCCCTGAGCTCACGGGGGTGCGGGCTCAGGGGCCGTGGAAGGAGGGGAGTAGCCTCGGATGTTATGGGGCAGCCTCTGCATCATCCTGCTCTCTCTCTGTCCCCACTTTCCTTCCCACTGTTCCTACCTGGGTGACTCTCCTCATGAGTCCCTTTTCCCGTAGGTGATAAAGTCCCCCACCCCTGCCCTCGCAACATTTCAGGAAGGATGGAGGAGGCTGGGAAGACTCCTCATGGGGGTCATTCTTTGCAGGACACCAGTGAAGATTGTTCCTCAACTTAGCAAGAAGAGGGCCAGTGTCTTTTGATCTCTGCAATGAGCTTGGCTGCCCCGTAAGACCTGGCCAGGCCCACGACCGCCACGGCGCCCCTGGCATCTCCAGACCCCAGAAGGTCTCGCTAGGGGACACGGCAGCGCCTGTTGTGGTGGGGAGGGCGGCTGGCAAACCCAAGGGCCTCCTCCCTGAATTTCTTCTGTCGCATCTGTTGGATTCGAGCCTTGGAACAAACCCCACCCGCTTCCCAACAATCCCCAGCATCTAATTGCTCTTTCCTTTTCATTTTATTTAGTAACTGGGTTCAGCCCAGGAAACCCTGGCTTCCAATCTTTGAGTGTTTTGACTCAGGGACTGTAAACTGTCTGATTTCTTGGACAAACACAATCTTGAAGAATTTTTCTCTTTACACAATGGCCGGGCTGTGTGAATGTCATAGCTCCCCATTCAGGCCTCGGTAGGTTTTTTTTTTTTCCCCTTCCTACCGACGTCAATCTACTTAAAATAAATATTCCCTTTCGTTTTGGGGGCCCTTTCCTTTGGATTACTCACCTTTATCTTTGGGATTAGAAAGCAGCTGGGAAGCAGAGATAGGAGGGCAGGAGAAAGAGCCCACGCCAAGAAATCCAAGTTACACTGGAGATTTTTAGCAAGTCTGGAGCTCACCTTTGGCTTTGCAGATTATGCTCCTTGACTATATGGGGCCACCAACCTGCGTGCTCTTCCTATTTGGAGAGACTGCTAACTCCCCCTGCCCCTGCTTCCCCTCGCCCATGACCCCCGCACAGCCCCCGAGTCATCTTTCTGAAGCAGATCTGTTTTGCTTCAGAAAGAGCAAAATCCTGTTTCCCCCATTGCCCCCTGCTGGAAACCTCTGCGGACCTGGATCAAAGCACCACTGCTCAGGCAAGCTGGGCCCATCACTGTGTGGCCCTGCCGGCCATCTCCGTCCCAGTTCTCGTGGCTTCTCCTCCGTACTCCACCACGCAGGCCACCCGACACCAGCGGTCTCACCTTGGTGCTTGGCATGTGTGATCCCTTCTGCCTGAAATGCCCTTTCCTTTCCTTGTTGGATTCTTCCTTGTCCATAAAGACCCACTTCAGTTTTCACCGTGTGAGGCTGTCCTCCACAGAGAGTGTGTCTGCCCCCCTTCAGACACATTTTTTTTCTTATGCTTTTCTTCCTTTCTTTCTTTCTTTCTTTCTCTCTTTCTTTCGCTTTCTTTCTTTCTTTCTTTCTTTCTTTCTTTCTTTCTTTCTTTCTTTCTTTCTTTCTTTCTTTTTCTTTCTTTCTTTCAAGATTTTTTTTGATGTGGACCATTTTTTTTAGAAACCTTTATTGAGTTTGTTACAATATTGCTTCTGTTTTATGTTTTAGTTTTTTTGGCCGAGAGGCACCTGGGGTCTTAGCTCCCCGACCTGGGATTGAACCCTGACCCCCTACATCGGAAGGCAAAATCTTAACCACTGGACCGCCAGGGAAGTCCCCAGACACATTTTTGTGACAGCCCTTACAGCCTTACCTGTGGCTACCAATTTTCACCTTCTACAAAGCTGCAGGCTTACTACTGTCCTTATTGTTTCAACGCAGATAGACTGCTAACTGCTCTTAAATCTTCTTTTTCTTTTTCTCTTTCTTTGTCTTCCTCTTATCTCTTCCCTGTCTTAGTAGCTCATAAAATTATCTTTGAAATCGCTGCTGGGCCTCCTATGGTACCTGGCATTCTACCAAAAGAATGGAAGATTGACGTGCTGATTTTTGCCTCATCAAATATCTTCCATGCCTAGACACCGACCAGACGCCTTATGTTTGCTATCTCACTTAAATATCACACCCACCTGGGGAGTTAGACCTTATTTTCTCATTTTCACATGAAATCAACTGAGACTTAGTGAGTTTAAATTCCTTTCCAAGGTCACACTATCAGCAAAGGTGTAGTTCATACTCAGGTCTCTCTGAGCGCAAAGCCTGGCCTTTTTTGTGCTGCCCCTGGCCACTGGCACAGCGACTCCAGGGCTGAACGGACCTGAGCCCCAGGTTGGGTCTCCTGGCAGCTCACAAGAGCCCTTGACCTTTCTGTGCCTCCAATCCAGAGTGAGAGATGGAAATGGATACGCTAGCATGCGGCGCTCAGGATGGTGGCTAAGTGCAAAACGTGTTCATCAGAAAACGCCCGCGATTGTTCGGCATCAGAAGAAAGTTAGATCAGGAGGACTTTTACCCCCTTCCTGCTCTTACTTTCTACCCCACCCCGAATTTATTGTGCTTTCCTGGTTGAAGAAGTTCATCCCTGGGGAAGATGGGTTGCAGTTAGTCTGGACTGCTGGGTAAAAACCAGGCTTTCGTGTCTTTAGACTGTGATCAGGCAGGAGTGGGTCTGCTGGGTTCTACTGGTGGGTGTTTAGGGACTCTGTGGAGACCAGGTAACGCTGAGTGAAGCATGGAAACGCTTATGCAAACAGAGTGTTATGGGAAAATGGAAGTCGGTGGGAGAGGGGAGCACGGCAGCCCTCGGTGTGCTGTCGGGCTGGGGTGAGACTGAACCCCAGCAGAGGGCTGCTGGGCGAAGGGTCTGATGGTGGGTGCGTTGTTGGTATGACTCAGCGTGACTCCCACCTGTTTGTTTCCTGTTCTTTACTTCTCTCCTTTCCTCCAGAGCCAGAATCTAATGGAAGCCTGTTCATTAGAGCGCCTACTGTATACAAAGCCCTAGGAGGTACAGAATCGTAAGACGCAGGCCCCGTTCTTAAGAAGCTTAGACTGAGGAGGGATAAATAATAGATTCCTACAAGGCCTCCCTCCTTTAACCGCTATTGATTGAATGGTTTGCCACGCTTCAGGGATGAGGTGGGGGAAGACCCACACGGCATCATGTCGGGTGGTGGCAGTGGCCGCACTTCACAAGGAGTGTGGAGAACCCAGGGGGCACGTGTGGAGCCTGTGCTGTTCTCCACGGGGCCGTCGGGAAGGCCTCCTGACCCAAAGCCGGGTCCGAGCTGACCCACCAGGGTGGCCCGTGGTCATGGTGACTCCCCTCCGCCGTGGCAGGGGGACCCGTGGTCTGACAGCGAGGTTGTACATGTGGACACATTTGGACGGCAAATTGAAACTGGGTCTTGCCCAGAAAATCTAGTACGGCTGCTGTCCTGCTGACCCGGCAGTGCCCTTTAGTCCCACGGCCCCTGCTCTGGAGTCCCCGCCCTGCCTTAGGTCTTTTCCTGTGATTAGCATGAGAGCCAGCTCCCAGCGACAAGCGTGTGTCTCTGACTCTGTCACCCTCTTTGAGCGCCGCTTTCTTTGTTCCCTGACAGGAAAAGGTGACCAGAGCCAGTCAGCCTGGCTGGGAGCTCAGGGAAGGCCCCAGAGCCTGGCCCTGCCTTGGCCTCCTCCCCTCTGAACGAAGCCCATGGCCGCCTGGCTTTCGAAACTACTTGTCTGGGGTAACTGTATCTCACCTCATCAGCCCCGCTGATGCTTACGTCAGGAGAAGACCGCTGTGTCAAAGCTGACTGGTGCCCAGATTATGGCTCTGAGCGTCTACCCACCTCTGTTCTTCAAAAACAGGAAGTCACCCCAGGCCAGCGCAAGTCAGCCCCAAACCCAGAGGCTTAGATCTCCTTCGCGCTCAGAAAGTCGGTGTAAAACTTGGCAAGCTGCATGTGTGTTTGTCCTCTTCCAGATGCCTAGGTTTCTCCTCCTGCCCTCACGCTCGGCTTCCGAGTCAGACTCGAGCTTCTTGGGTGAGACCTGGAGAAAGAGACAGTGGTGGGAGGCCGAGACCCTCCCAGGGGTTTGAAGACCCTCTGGCTCTGCCCATGGACAGAGGATAAGACCTCAGGTTCCAGAAACCATTTGTGCTTGTGTGTTATTTGGTTGATTCTGCAGCCTCTGAGCCAAAGTGATACATTCATATATTTCACTATCAAGAGTGACAATACTCTAAAAATACCAGTAGTGCTTTTTAGGGGGAATGCTTTTCACTTTGTCCTAAGCTGTTATTTTGGGATAGATCAAGACCCAGACTCGGGGACTCAGGCTGCTGGTGATCAGGGCAGGAAGGAAAGAACAGGCTCACCACGTCCACTGTGTTCACATCAAGACAAGAACATTCTGGGACTTCCCTGGCAGTCCAGTGGTTAAGACCTCGCCTTCTACTGCAGGGGTCGTGGGTTCGATCCCTAAGATCCCACATGCCTCGGGGCCAAAAAACCAAAACATAAAACAGAAGCAATATTGCAACAAATCCAATAAAGACTTTAAAAATGGTCCACATCAAAAAAATTCTTAAAAAATAAAAGAAGACAAGAACATTCTGCATAAGACACGCAGGCTGGGCCTGGGTTAGCTTCCCTGGGTCAGATGACGAGGCACAGCCCATACATCTAACTGGCATGGCTTTCTCCCTCCTTGTCTGCCACAGGTCCACATGCCTTACGCTTTCCTCTTCTTTAAATCTCTCTCCGTTCTGATCTCTCTCCCTCTTCTAAATCAGAATTCCTTTCTGTGGAAATAAGCCACCTAGAGGTCTGAGAGATGGAATAAATAACGAATAAATGAGTTCCCTTGCCCAGTCGTTGAGGAGATATGGCTGCCACCTCCCCTACACTTGATTACCAGCTGCAGAGGAATGTCATAACATGGAAAGGACTCCAAAGATGAAATTGGCCACTGGGGAGGGAAGGGAGGATTTTAAACCAAGACGCAAGAAATAAATCCAAGAAAGGGCTGCTGTGGCGGGATTCATGGCTGGGTAATGT
Source organism: Eubalaena glacialis (assembly GCF_028564815.1). Classification (NCBI taxonomy): domain Eukaryota; kingdom Metazoa; phylum Chordata; class Mammalia; order Artiodactyla; family Balaenidae; genus Eubalaena; species Eubalaena glacialis. The sequence goes on from NC_083725.1 coordinate 5,569,716, forward strand.
GTGGGGACTGCTCTCCGTCCCTGGGGTCCTCTCAGAGGTATCCCGGGGAGCAGACTTTCTTCCCCCAGCTCTCTGCTGCTCCCTCATCTGCCCCAGGGCCACCCCCGGGGCTCCCCGTGAGCCATCTTGGAAACAAGCATGTGGCGAAGACTCCAGACCCCTCCAGGCTCTGATGGGCTTTGTGGCCAGGAGGAGGGTGACCGGGTGGGAGAGAAGTTGAGAAAGTTAACAGTGTTGTCTGGGGACACTTTCGAAGTCACGTTTTAAGAGGCAGATCACATCTGATGCAACACGAACCCACCACCAAGCAGCGAGATGCATAGGTTCTCAGGCTCTGAGACCCTATGGGAAATTGCCTATAGGCCCGACAGCCTGGGAAACTGGCCTGGAGGTTTTATAGAGTGACTAATATCCTACAGGGATCCGCTGGGTCCTAGGACTTGCATCAGGGTCAGCACATCAGCCCCTCTTAGAGCAACACCCCTGGGACCGTCCATGTCCATCTGGAAGAAACTAGTCACAGAGTGGATTCAGGACTTATTTCTCTTTCCCACCTCTCACCCAGTTGTGTGTTTACACATGATTTTATATTTTCTGTTGGGAAATCCCAAAGCATCTAAAAGGCAAGCAGAGATTCTCAAGCTGCAGGCAAAGGTGTATATGTGTAGGGTTGAAGGGAAGGGAGTGATGCTGAAGAAAAGAGAGAGAGACAGAGAGACAGAAAGAGAGAGAGAATGTAGAAGGAAATGAAATGGCCAGGGAGAAGCTGGGTCTCCAAGGTTTAATACTGTGATATTATAGTTAATAATCCTGTCACATTTGACACTACATGGTACCATTATGGGTGTTTGGGTTGTAGACTCAGGTGAAACAGTGTCACAGAAACACAATTTCTTTCTCCCCCATTTGGGGATATTGGCCAGCAGGGGATGTGATGTGTTTAGATGTTTATAACTGGTTGTCCCTGACCTGGGGGCTTGTCCCCGCTCCCAGCCAAACATGGCATCTGCTCCGTTATTGTCCAGAGGGTGAAGGGTCTCCAAACCCCTAATCACCGTGAGCTCCTGACACCCTAACTTCTTGCTGCCAGCATGAGTCCCTGGCAAGGGGATACATTTGCAACTTGGTTGTGATTCTTCTGCATCAGGACAGGTAAAGCTTGGGGCTGGAAGAGGTCCAGGGAGGCAGAGGGGGACATGGAAATGCCTGGGATTTGGACGACACAACAGTGATTCTAAATCCTGACTTGCTGGCTCTGTTAACCTTTTGAGATTCAGTTTCTCCCTATGAATAATGTCAGAGGTCTCTGAGGATCTCCTATGTTGCATTGCATGGGGAAATTGATCAGTAATAGCTAGAAAAAAAAAAAAAAGGAAAAAATAATAGCTAGAAGCCCTTCTTAGAATCTAGTATAATTGTCTCCTTCACTCAGGTGAAACTAGAACCCAGACTGGCAATTCCCACAGAAGGGGGATTCTGTAAATACTTGTTGAGTAAAATTGACAAGCTATTGTCTCTGGACTCCAATTCAGGGCTCTTTAGAGTCAATTTCACCTTGTTCCTTTTCTGAACAGGCATCTTCTCCGCTTTCAATGCCACAGGCAGCAGAGGCTCCCAGAAGGTCCCTTTCCCTGAAACTGGCTCTCGGAGGATGCGACGTGGACCTAGTGAGTTTAGCTCAGGCTGCTTCTCTGGCACCAGCAGAAGCAGCTGCTTCTCTAAGAGGCTGAGCTGGGGGCTCCATCCAGAAGAGGAACTGGCAGATAAGCTCTCAGCCCTGCCGGTCTGGCTAGAGGTTGATAAGCGATCTTCAGAGACGTGGAGGGAGCCGTCTGTCCCTGCTTCCTTGCAAAACCATGACTCAGGAATATGGTTCACATCCTCAGGATGGCAGAGGGGCTAAAAATAAACCATGACCAAAAAGACCCTGGCGACGGCCGGGGGTGGGGGTGGTGACGGGAGAGGGAGGGGTGCCAGTGGAGCTGGGGGAAGGCCAGAAAGAGGAGAAGGGGGAGGAGGGGAAGGTTGGGCAGGGGACCACACAAGGAGAGGGAGAGGAGTCAGAGCCTTGAATCAGAGGGGGGAGGGGGGAGAAGGAAAGTCCTGGAGGGAAGATGTGTTTGTCTACTGCAGGGACACAGGCTGGACGCTTGGCTGATGGTCACCTCTGCTCCCTTTGTCCCTAAATAGGAACGTGCGCCTCTCAGCACTGGGCTCTATCGCCCTCAGTGATGTCCTGAATGTCTCTAGTTACCACTTCTATGCTGGGGACGCTGAATCTTCATCTCTGACTCTAATCCCACCCGAGTCTGGTCAGTATCTTCAGCTGCCTCCTTTAATCTATTTTATGTATTAGTTTCCTCCTAAGATTTTTGCGGCCACTGAAAAAAAAAAAAAGGTTGGCAATCATTGACTTTTGGGTTGAAACTGTCTTTGCTGAAATTTAAAATGTCCCCAATTAAAGTGCCCCTCTCCCATCTGTCCCCCAGCCCCCTTTCTCCCTTCCTGTGGTGCTACAACCATCTTCCTAGTCATTCAGACTCTGGATCTAGGAGTACAAGCAGGGGCAGGATTCCCGCCTGCTGCCTTGGAGATGTTTCTGGGATTCGGCACTTTCTTGCTCACCTGCTGTGACCCCCTTGGTCCCAGACTGTTAGGGCCTAGACGGCTGTGACATCTAACTAGCTTCTCTCTCCTCCTCTGCTCTGCGCATGTCACCCTCTGCTGAAACTTCTGGTGCCCACCTTTCAAAACCCTCAGTGCTCCTGTGGTTCCCTCATGGGAATCCTCTGACCAGAAGTCAAAGGGCTCTCCTGGCCGGGTGCCCCACTGATTTGACGCATCACTCTGTCTCGTCAGGCATCCCTCCCCCATCAGGGTACAGACCTCCTTCAGTCCCCACCCCACCGGGAACACTCCCCACTCTTTTGAACTCGCCCAGTCTTGCCCATCTTTTGCTTTTCAAGTCTAACCTTCTCTACTTCCTTCTCCAAGACCGCCCCTCCCGCAATTATTTTAGCCTAAGGATTTTTCTGAATCCTTGCAATCTCTCCAGTCTGCAATGCATAGCTTAGTATTTGTTTATACACAGCTTATCCCGATGACTGGCGCAGCCCCTGATGCCACACATGCTGCTCCCGGCCCCTAGCTGGGAGGCCCTGGGGCCTCTGGCTCCGTAGACCTGACTCCTCTTTCCCGCCCCACCTCTCCGAAGGCACAGCGGGCCTCTTAGGCTGACCGCTTTGTTCCTGAGCCACAGTCTCAGGAGAGTTCAGACCTCAGCTTGACATATCTGCACGTCTCTTGCTTTGGATTAGTTTCAACATCCTTGACCTTGATGCTACCAGCAGGAGTGTCTTCATGTCCCTGTCCCCAGCCTTTCTATTTCTCGTCCTCGGTGGAGTCTCCGGGCATGTTCTTATTTGCTGCTCTGGAGCCACCCCGGCCTCTTCGTCTCTCAGACAGGCCAGGCTGCCTCCAAACAGGGCCTTCCCACTCCACCTCCCTTCCTGCCTTCTTTGGCTGGGTCACTCCTACCCACCCTCCACTTCCCAGGGGGCCACTAGAAGTCACTTCCTGGGGGGCAGTTTCCCTGACTGGGTCAGATCCCCCTGACAGATGCTCTCAGAACGTCCTATGCTTTCCTCCACAGCACTTAGCACACATGCAATCACGTGCTTAGTTCCTTGTTTACACACTTTCCCCCAGTGGCTGTATGCACCATTTGGATGGGGTCCTAGCTGGTATTATTTTCTGCTTTGTCCCTAGCATGGAGAATACACAGTGTCGGGCTCAGAGCAGAAGCTCTTTGTTGAAAAACTACAGAAGATGTGTTTTGGATTTGACTTGGGAGTTAGGGTCTGGTTGGTCCAGGACCCAAGGATTCTGCCTTCCAAACACACTGTGAGTTGTTTGCCTTTTGCTTTGTGTTGAGCCAAGAGTCAGCTTGGAGAGGCCATCCTTGCCCTCCTACATTTTCTCTCATTCCTTGCAACAGAAAGTCCGGGTCTGGCTTAAATTCTCCATTCTTCTAACATCCATGGCAAAGTTTCCCCTCCTCCATCTCCCCACCGCCCCCAACTCTGGCACAGATTGGAGGCTGGCAGATGAACGGACACAAAAGACAATGCTTCTGCCAATCCTGCCCGTCGAATCTCTGGGCCAGTTTCCTCTCTGTCTCCTGTTCTGCGGGAGGCTCCTCACAGTAGGTTTGGGGAGAGACAGAGCTGGAAATCAGGAAAGGGAGAGAAGCAGTCACCCCAACAGGAGCCCAGCCCTGGGAAAGGTAGCTCGGAGCCCAGGGCACAGGGGTGGTGTCTGAGACATATCTGCAGAGGATCCGTCACGTTGGGCAAAAAAACTCCATTTTGCATCCATCCATCCATCCTTCCAACCAGTGTTTACTGAGTACCCACCACCCCTCCTGTTCTCACCAAGCTCACAGTCTATCGGGGGACTCAGAACGCCGAAGAGGTCACCAAGCCACGGATTACAGGTGGCTCCTAGGGCCAGGAAGGAGCAACAAGGTTTGGGATAGGGAACTGTGTGGTCCCTGCTCTGGATCTGAAGGTCAGGATAGGTTAAGTTTAAGGTGATCGGGTTCATCTTGCCTCCCCACCTCCACCCCACCAATTGTTCTACCCTTCAATGACTTTTCTTTCTTTGCTCATCTCTGATCCACTCTCATATATTCACATCGCGATTTTCTGTTTTCCAAGTTCTCTCTCTGCCGGTGTTTGGTCTTTGTCTTTGGTTCCTATTTATCAAGAAGTTTGAAAACCTAGAAGCTTTCCTTTTCTTTTTCACTTGACTTATTCCAATGAAATACCTGGAGTTCCAGGTTCTGGGTCATCCCCCTAAATCACTAGGTCTCACAAACTTGGAAGTTTGGAAGATAACTTAGAAGTAAGCATGCCCAGTCTTTTGATCTTCATTTTCTCTCTCTCTCCTCCTCCTCCTCCTGTTTCTCATTTTCCATCACTCTGTTTCTTTCTCTTCTCTGGCTCTTTCCTCACCTCCTGGTGTTTCTGTCCCATCTGTCTTGCAGGATGACAAGTGGTTACAAGATAGGAAGGAGAGCCTCCCTCCTAGGGCAGCTCATTTTTTCCAGGCACGTGGACAGATCTCATTTCAATTATCACCTTTTTGATATGGGTCAAGCTGATATGCCACAGTTCTGTGCCTGTCACTTCATCATTCCCGGCTTTTGTCCTATCGTCTTTGTTCTATCGTGGGAGAAGGAACTAAGCAATTTACTTTTTTTTTTTCTGCAGAAGGGAGGATGCAGAGATGGGAGGACCCAGAAACATATGGACTATGCTTTTTGGTAAGTGGTACCAAGCTTTGTTAAATCCTCTCTCCCTTTCTTTCTTGATGCAGAATACTTGAGGAGTAGGAAAATTGCATGTAATGTGTGAATGGTCCTTCTCCCCTGCTTATCAGGGAATCTAGGCTCAGTGGTCAGCTAAGTTAGCAAGCCTGGGGGTACTGTGGAAATAGCATGGGTTGGAGGTGAACCACAGTGTGGCCATTTATTAGCTGTGCAACCGTGGGAAAGTTACTTACACCTTCTGAGCCTCATTTTCTCATTTGTCAAATGAAGACAGACTAGTACTGACTTCTGAGGCTGTGTGTGAGGATGGAATCTATGAAGGTATCTAAAGCACCTGGCTGGGTGCTGAATGCACACTCATTCCAATTAGTAAGCACGTCCTGAACCCCTCACATTTGATTCTGCAAACTGTACAGAGCCTGGGCCATGCCTTTGAGGGTGCAGTGAAGAAGCAGCCAGGAGTGTGGAGATCAGGTTAGAGACATGGTCCTTTCTCCTGCCCAGGGGGTTGGCTCTGAGCTGGGGGTGCTCAGCTGGGTCCCTCTCCCCAGGAGCTGTCATACCTCAGGAACCGGCCGCTGCGCCAGCATCTGGGTCTTCTTAGATCTCGGTCTGGACTCCTTCTGCTGGTCTTGTAGAGTCAGTCATCAGCAGCGAGCAGAGGGGGCTTTGACTTTCTTCTCTGTGGCCCAGCCCGCCGCCTTCCTATCCGTAAAGAGCCTGGAGAGGGGCAGCAGGGAGAGGGGCAGCAGGGAGAGGGGCAGCAGGGAGAGGGGCAGCAGGGAGGGGGCAGCAGGGAGAGGGGCAGCAGGGAGAGGGGCAGCAGGGAGAGGGGCAGCAGGAAGGTGGCTCCTGGGGCTGCAGGTGATGCTGCCCTGTGCGCTCCCTCCATGCCCCTCTGACCTCAGATGCTGCTGTCTTGATGCTAAAGCAGGGCTTCTTTTAGTATCCCCTGCCCTTAGCTGAGAGGTGCGTAGGCATCAGATGGAAATTTAGAAATTGTTCAGGAAGAGGGAATGTGGAGGTCTGTCTTTAGTTTCTGCTTTGCATCCCATTCCTATCAAGATGCTCCTGCCAGCGGCCCCCTTCCCTCAGGCTTCTTTCCACTTTCTGCGACCCTTCTCTTTACATTCATGAACTCATGAGTCCACAGACGAAGGCTGGTTGCAGCTTTGGAACGGACCTTCCATCGGCAGTGCCCCTTGCCCGGACTGGTGCTTCTGTGCCTGGGAGGCGTCTATGCTGGAGTGTCAGGTGGGGGTGGGGAGGGTACCACCAAGAATGGGGAGCTGTTTGTGGGGGAGGTTTTGGACACCCCTTCAGGTGACTCTGAAAGAGGAATGTGAGTTCTCAGTCCTCGTTTTTGTTTTCCACTCAAACGCCGTGGGACACGGTCCCTCCCTCCCTCCTTGCTGTGCTTACTTCCCTGGGCTGCCAGGATGCCCTCCCTCTGGGCCCTCTCCCGCCTCACTGGTCTCCACTCAGCCCCTCTGAGCTTCCTGTTGACTTTGGAGGGTCCCCAGCTCTCCTTTTAATCCTATTCTCCTCCTCGGTGAATCCAGCCAGTCTCACGGCTTTGGAAGCATCTAGAGCTGGCAACCGCACATGGATAGCTCCAACCCAAAGTCCCTCTGAATCCAGGTGCACGTGGAACTCACAACATGGATGTCTCGGAATTCCTGTGGCCACAACCGGACGCTGGTTCTCCTGACATAGCTTCTCTTGACATAGCTTCTCCCGACATAGCTTCTCCCTGCTTCTGGGTCTGAGCCGAGGTCCTCAAGGGTCCTGCTACCACCTCTGGTTCTCCTGACCCCCGTTCAGCTGGTCAGCAAGTCCTGTGGCCTCTACTCCTAAGCTCTGTCCAGTGCCCTGCTGCCCTGCGGCCCCTGCATCGCCACCCCCCTCAGGCTAAGCCCTGTCTCCTCTTGCTTGGAGCGCGACCAGGGCCTCCGCGCCACCTCCCCGCTCGGCCCCTGCTGTGGGCCTCACAGAAGAAGCCAGGGTGGATGGACGTCCGTGCTCTTCCTCCCTCACCTTCCTCCAGACTTTGCCCAAATGTCGCCCCCACAGTCCGTCTGCCCTGACCATTCCGCGTGAACTGACAGCACCGCCGTCGCCCCGCTCCCCCACCCCTACCGCCCGCTCTTATTTGCCTCGGGTGCTTAAGTCATTATTATCTCTTTTTAAAGAAAATTTTATTCTATTTTTCTTTTCAATCAAATTGTCTTTTTTACTGAAGTATAGTTGATTTACAATGTTGTGTTAATTTCTGCTGTACAGCAAAGTGACTCAGTTATCCATATATATACATTCTTTTCCGTTATGGTTTATGATAGGATATTGAATATAGTTCTCTATGCTATGCAGTAGGACCTTGTTGTTCATCCATCCTATATATAAAAGCTTATATCTGCTAATCCCACCCTCCCACTCCATCCCTCCCCCACCCCTTCCCCCTTGGCAACCACCAGTCTCTTCTCTACACCCGTGATTCTGTTTCTGTGTCACAAGTAGGTTCATTTGTGTCCTATTTTAGATTCCACATATACATGGCATCATATGGTATTTGTCTTTCTCTGTCTGACTTACTTCACTTAGTATGATCATCTCTAGGTGCATCCATGTTGCTGCAGATGGCATTCGCCGCCACTCTCCCTCACCAGGGGCGGCGGGAGCTTTGTCTTCCAGTCCGGAGAGCCTGGTGACACATCGCAGACGCTCTGTAGTGGATGGAGCTTTGCTGCTTTCGGAGGCTGGCCTCTTCTCACCCGCAGGTCGTGGCCCAAACACCACTTGTGGAGGGAGCATTCCCCATAGAGCAGGGCCTCCCTCCCCCGCCCCACCCGGTGCTCTCTGCCAGGCCCTTCCTTCAGGCCTATTGTCACAACTTGTAAGTTCACATTCGCGGGTCTGCTCACTTGTTTGTTGTCTGTCTCCCCAGCTGTGACCCCGTTACAGCGTGTTGGCTTTGTTCTCTGCGGTGTCCACAGTCCCTGGCACAGGCCTGCAGAGAGTGGACTCCTGATACATTTTGGTTGAATAAATGTGAACACACATTTCATGTGTTATCTTATTTGCTATGAGGCTCAGAGAGGTCGTGTATTTGGCCCACAGACATAGAACCAGGCGGAGGAGCCAAGCTTGGACCTAGGTCTGTCTAACGTGCGTGCGTGTCTGTGTGTGTGTGTGTAACGTGCGTGTGTGTGTAACGTGCGTGCGTGTCTGTGTGTGTGTAACGTGCGTGTGTGTCTAACGTGTGTGTCTGTGTGTGTGTCTGTGTGTGCGTGTCTGTGTGTGTGTGTAACGTGTGTGTGCGTCTAATGTGCGTGTCTGTGTGTGTGTGTGTGTGCGTGTCTGTGTGTGTGTCTAATGTGCGTGCATGTCTGTGTGTGTGTAACGTGTGTGTGTCTGTGTGTGTAACGTGTGTGTGTGACGTGTGTGTGTCTAACGTGCGTGCGTGTCTGTGTGTGTGTGTCTAACGTGTGTGTGTCTGTGTGTGTGTAACGTGTGTGTCTAACGTGTGTGTGTGTCTGTGTGTGTGTGTAACATGTGTGTGTGTCTAACGTGCATGCGTGTCTGTGTGTGTGTGTCTAACGTGTGTGTGTCTGTGTGTGTGTAACATGTGTGTGTGTCTAACGTGCATGCGTGTCTGTGTGAGTGTGTCTAACGTGTGTGTGTCTAACGTGTGTGTGTCTGTGTGTGTGTAACGTGTGTGTGTCTAACGTGCATGCGTGTCTGTGTGTGTGTGTCTAATGTGTGTGTGTGTGTCTAACGTGCGTGCATGTCTGTGTGTGTGTGTGTGTCTAACGTGTGTGTGTGTGTCTCCCCAGTGTTGCACTGTGCAGGCAGCTGCATCCCTGTAGGGAGGGCTGTCCATCCACGGCTGGCTTCTCCGGGGACCCCGGCCCAGTAGACGCTGCCAGAAGAGACTCCTTCCCTACACTTTGGGCTCTTTCTCAAGAAACCTACTCTGGAGGCCCGGTGCCCAGCTCTGTGAGGTCCCGTGACCACCTGCTGCCCTCTCAGCCCCACCAAACCCATGGCCTCCAAGGGGACAAAGGGCTAGAAGTCCCACCTCTTTGGACACCGAGCACGTGGCCTTGGGAGGCTGGGAGCATTGCGGACAGAGGCAGCCACCCGAGCCTCTCCCACCACGGGATCCGTCCTGTCCGGATCCTGCGGCCCAGGAGGAGCCAGCTGCCCTCGCCCCGTGATGCGAGCCCTCCGTGGGCACAGCTGAGAGGCCCCAACGGTCCCCGTTCCTTCCCGCCCACAGCAGGTGTCAGGCTCACATCTGCGTCCCACAAGGATCCGAGGCTCTTTCCTACAGGAAGGGAGAGGGTGAGGAAGATGCACGACGGGGGTTTCAGACACTGGCTGCCCTCCCCTCCCCGGCCAAGGGCAGAGAGACTGGGGGAGACGAGCCCCTCACCCCGTGCCCAAGGTCCGGTGCAGAGCTCTCGCCTCACAGCAGCCCCCGGAGCCGCTTCTCCAGGTGGGCCTGGGCCTGTCCCTGGACTTCAGGGGTGGCCCCCGGGCACCCCGGGCAAGTGGCAGTCACCTTGCCCCCTGCGGCAGGGCGGCTCCCCAGGGCTGGCAGCAGGACTGGACGATGACAGGCACTTGGGTTCAGAAACTGTGGCAAATCCAGGGGTCTGGCGGCCATTGCCCGACCTTGTGGGTGACGCCTGGCCTGATACACGGAAGCTGAGGGCTTGTCTTTTGTCTCCCTGGGCAGGCAGGTGAGAGTAAAATGGTAAATTAAATAGACTCATTTAAAAAATTATTATCTCTGATGCTTTTCCCCCAGTTACAATGTGGACGCCCCCAGTATGACCCATTTGACATTAAGCCACTTTCCTCTCCCAAGCTGAGCTGGTTTTGCTTAACTAGTAGTAGGTACGCTGTGCTCGTCAGTAACACTACAGAGAACCAAGCCCAGGTCCAGGTTTCCATGCTCAGTGGCCGGGAAAGAGTGAGGCGGGGGCTCAGGAGCTGCGAGCGAGCACAGCCCGACTTAGTCTTCACTGCTTCCCAGCTTGGCCCACGTGAGTGCGCGCACGCACACACACACCCACACGCACACACGCACACACGCACGCACACACAGACTAAATTTGCATCAGGCAATCCCTAAAGCAGACAGTTCACTGCTGTCGCTTATTCTATCAAATAAATATAGATCTATAAATAGACCTCCCACTTTGCCTTGGAAAGTGACAAGTGTGCAGAAACTATTTCACTCACAAGCCAAACGCTGGCTGGCTTCACAGCGTTAGTGTGGATGTGGCATCTCCTGGATCCTGGGCGCTCAGGCAGATTCCATGAGGGTTTACAACTGAGTTGGGATTGTTTCTTCACCTGAACTGGCTTTTGGTTTCATTTGGGGGGATAAAATCTTAATCTATGTCATTTTAATTAAACTCTTCCCAGAGTGCTACTGACACCAACGGGCATCTACTGAGAGAGAGAAAGAGGGGGCGGGGAGAGAGATAAAAAAGAAGGAAGGAAAGAGGCAGGGTGGGAGGGAGAGAGGAAGTAGGAGAGAAGAGAGAAAGAGAAAGAAGGAGAGAAGAAAGAAAAGAGCCCTGCTTCCCTTTGGCTCCATTCTGAGCTCAGGACAAGCCCACAAGCCATGACAAGGGCACACAGCTCCGGCCCCCGGCTCTGCTCTGACCATCCCAGACTTGGCATCCACCCAGCTGTGTCCACAGACTAGACAGGTCAGCCTCCACGGCCTTCTGAGCCAATCACAAATTCTGATGGACAGGACACGTGGAATCCGGTGTCAGCCCAAACCTGCCAGGGCCATTTTGCACAAACTGAGAGCAAGCACACAGACCCACAAGGAATTGGATCCGGGGGAAGGGCCACAGCTCACCGCCCCCAGCCCCCTGTCAGCCTTGCGCTACGGGCTCCCCTCAGGCCCACCTGTCCGCACCTGAGCTTGCAGCTGGGTCCCCGGGCCATCTCTGTTCTGAGCTAGTCCGAAGGTGGCACTGAGTATCGCCTGTTTTAAGGCAGTATTATACCTTGAGGCCAAAAGCGTGCGTCAAGGGAGGCCAGCAGACACGCCATGGGTGAGCCCTCTGTGCCGTGAACGTCAGGGTCACAGGTCCTCTCACCTGTTGCTCCAACTGTCCCTTGGCACCAAGAGGCTGCCTTGATTTTTTTTTTTTTTTTTTTTTTTTTGTGCGTGATCCTCCACTCGGCCGCACAGCCTGCAGGCCCGTCCTAGAGAGAGGAGGTGCCCCCGGCCTTCTCTTCCCCTGGGGGGCTGGATCGAACTCTCTGTGCCCCCAGCCCCCAACTAGGTCTTGTACACGAGCTCTGAGTCTCAGCGCCCAGCACGGCTGGCTCTGCTGGCTCCGCCCAGATGGGCCCCTCGGCTGCCCTCCAGCACTGAGCTGCACTTGAGCCTGACCTCCCAGCTGCTAAGCTGAGCCAGCCTGGCCCCGGGCAGCTTCCCCGACCGACCGCATCACCCCAGCCTTCCTCCTCTTCCTCCATCTGCCTTGATCGTCAGGCCCAGCAGCTTTTGCACCAATGCTTGTTCACTTTAGAACAGCTCGAACCTCCGGGGTGAGAAGAAACACGGGGTCAGAGAGGTGAAATGTCTTGCCCAGGACCCCGGGCTAGTTGGAAGCATAGTCTGGACGGTGACTACTAGGCCTTTAGACCTTGTGTCTGTGAGTTTCCCTCCCGGACCAGCAAACTCCCACGTCTGTGCCACACGAACCAGTGGGCGCCCCGCAAGTAGACAGAACACAGAGCCAAGCTGGACCCTACAGTCAGACGCCGACCTCCCTCCCCTCTGCTCGCCACACGGCTGTTCCTGCCAACCCAGGACCACATGTTTGACATCTCTGCCCGCACCTCACCAGCCTGCTCTTGCAGGTGGCAATTTGCATGGGGGAGTGTACCCTCTCCCATGAGGTTTTTGCCTATCTGAGTTTCTTTTCTGCTCTTGGGAGATGAGCAAGAGATTTTCTTTCTGCCTCTTTAAAAAGAAAGAAAAACAAGACCCCAGTAACTCCCTGCTCAGACGCAGGCCTTAAGGTGTTTCAAAGCCTCCCGGATCTATTTCTGGCCTATTGTCCTCGGGGTCTGAGAGGAAGGCCTGATGGCAGTTCTTTGCTTTCAAGGCAGAAACAGAACATTGTTTCTCCCGGCTTTGATTTAATGGCCAAAAACAGTTATAGGAAACTGTTCAGCAGATGTTTTATGAAACTCAGAAAAAAATTGGGTCTTTGAGAGGGGCTATTTTTAGACTAATGCTTCCTACCATTGGGGGTTTGGTGCTCACAAAAGGAACAGAAAATGGGAGAGAGAGACAGAGAGGTGGAGAGAGCTTTGAACATTTAGACAATCACATTTTATTTTTTCTTCCATGTTCACCCTGAATTAAATGTACCTGGGAATCCATGGAGGATGGGATACGGAGGTGGTTCCAGGCAGGAAGGGTGCACTTTACCGTGTCCTTTCTAAAATGAAGGTTTACTGGGTGCAAGGAAAATCTCTATTTTTTGTCATTTCCCCACCTCCTTCTTGTAGCAACACGGAAATGCTTTTTTCCTTGCCCACTTCACTTCCTTGTGTCCCTTTGCCTGAATTAACCTTTCCTCCTCTATCCCACCCCTGCTTTCCTTTCCCTTCTGCCTCTTTTACCTATTTCACTCTAAGGTCTCATTCACACTCAGGCCAGGCGCTTCCTCCACCAGGAAGCCTTCCCTGAACTCTCCAGGGTGGATTTGCTGGGCCTCCTCTGTGATACACTGGCTGTATTTCAAACACTGCATTTACTGCCTTGCTTTACAATCTATTTATGTATCTAGCTCCTTCCTCAGGCTGTCAGCTCCTCGAGGGTTGGGGGCTCTCTCTTAATTACCTTGCCGTCCTCAGTATCTAGCCCTGTTTAGTTCAATACCATGTAGAGAATAAATGTTTCTTGAGTGGAGGGATTGATGAAGAATAAAGGGAGTGAGCAAGCAAGGGAATTTTATCCAGTTGAAAAGATTTTACTTTACGTACAGAAGCAGAAATGAATCTTTTTTGGTCTTTGCTGTTCAAGTAGAACTAAAATCTGTTACTACTATAATGTAATAAAGTAATTATTATACTTCGAAGTGGTTATTACGATTTCCAGGAAACTGAGGCTTTGGGATAATAAACAAAAGAGCTGATGTGAGAGCGATCAGCTTCAGATATTTAATTAAAACCTTTGGTTTTCTCACTCTATGGGAGGGAATCATATTTAAGAAAGCCTCAGATGCCTCGGTCCAGGTAGGATACCCGGTGAGGGCACAGAAAAGGAAGGTGGGGAAACTAAAAGCAAACTTTTCCTCCTTTCTGCTTTTTCTGGGGCCACTTCCAGTTGGAACAAGAGGACAAGCATGGCCCCAGTTGAGGAACAAATAACCTTCCACGTTCCCCTTTGTCCTGAGGCCTTTGGCCAGTGTCTCAAAGTCAGGTGAACAGAACGAAGGCCAACGGCTTCTAACTTTCTGCAAAGTCCTGGAACTCAGCCCAGGAAAAATGAGGTTTTCCCTTGATTTGACCTCGTCATTCATCACGGTCTCCCTCGCTTCTCAAGACCTTACTGAGCACTTTCCAGAGAGCATTTTTAGCTGGCGGAGGTTGAGGCAAGTTCTGCTATCTGGAAAAAGTATCATCATCACCTGTGTGAGGGCCTATGGCCACATCAGTGCACTCTGGGCAAACGCGTTAGAGTTACCTGGAGGCTGGACCCCGGCAGAGCGCCCTTTCGTGTGCCAGGGCCCTGGGTGAATGTTTCCATATCGTTTTATTTCCTTAGAGCTATCTTTTTTTTTTTAACACTTAAAATGCACTAGAAAATGATCTCACTTATCTTTATTTAAGACTGTTTTAAAAAGCACATAATATAATTTGTTTCCTTATTAATAAGGAACATTATCTTCTGTGTCTTCAATTATCTTCTATGTCTTCAAGAACCGGTTTCTATTCTTACTCTGTTTTCTGGATGAGGAAACCTGAGTGGCTAGAGAGGTTGAGGAAATGTGCCCAGAGTCACCCAGTAGGTGAATGAAGTGCTGGGACTGGGCTGACACCATCGATTTCAGTGTCTCAGTGGGTCGTGACCAAGGTCCTTGGGAAGTTCTGTCTCATGGAACCCTCCCTTTCCAATCTTTGCACACTCCTTCAGACAATCTGTCTATTTCTAACTCTCCCCAAAGTTCTCTGCCCTCTTCTAGGACAATTTATGGCATTTCTTTATTCTGACTTTTAAATTCTGCAGGCAAAGACAGAGACCTTCCCTGCTAAGGGAAAGTAGCTTCAAAGAGGAAGACATGCAGAAAAATATGAAATGTCAGTGGCTTTGAAAGGCTATTCTCTAGAAACAGGACAAGGGCATATGAGGCAGACCTAGCAAAGTCTATTCCAGTGGAGGTCGCTTTCCCCAGGGCATTGCCAACCTAGTTTATTCACCTCCTACTTATGGGCTACGATCGAGCCACTGGGACAGAGCTTAGGGGATATTTGTGGAGCACTTCTGTACCAGTCAGGCCGGGCTTGGTGACACCGTGGTGACAAGGGCCAAACCTCAGTGCTTCAAGCTACACTTCCTACCAGGCTACTGGAGCATCGCAGGTTGGCAGGGAATTTGTGCCATGGCATCTGAGTCACTCTGGACCCCTGGCTGCTCAGCAGCTGTCACCTGACACATGCCCAAGAGAAAAACAGAATGGCTGAAACTCTTCAGGCATTCTCCAGGTTTCTGCCAGAGGGCTCGAATTTCATCACTGAAAGCAAGTCCTAAGGCAACTCCCAATTTCCAGGGTGCAGGGAAGTGAGATTCTACCTCGTGCCCAGATTGGGAAAGAACTGCCATCTATATTTGGTGAATAAATTGGATGTACTTAATTTTAGGTTAGGTATTGTTGAACAAAGTCCCAATCCTGTCCTCAGAAGCTTTTTATGGTGTTGGGGAACTAGGACCTATCACACATCAAATAGTTAAGGACATTATGCGTGAGTATAAAACAATATATCCTGGCAAACCATGGGGCACGAGGGATAGTAGGGTTTTAGGCACAGTGTTTCAGGCCCCAAGGAAGCAAACGAAGCGAATTTGATCGGTCAAAAATGCCCTAGATAATGCGATGTTCAAATAGAAAAAGCAATTATACAAATTTTGGAGATGAAAGGGTTCTCCCAGATTTAGTATCCCTAACTCTTCCCTCCTCTAACTCTGTACAAGCCTCCACTAAACATTTAGATCATCTTCTTCCTTGTTCCCCTGATAAACGTCCATCTCTAAGAACAGACCTGACTTTATCTTTTATTTTCAGTTCTTATAAAATATCTGGAACCCAGCTGTTGTTTGGATGAGTTAATCCTGCTGAGCCCATCGTGTAACAGGTTTCTTACAAGAAAGAGTGTGAGGACCACCCAACAGAGAGTCACCAGCATCGTCAGCTGGGCTCCAAGGAGACTTTCTTGGGGGAAGGGTCTCCGCATTTCTGTCCTTTCCCAAGCAGACCAGCTCACTCTAACTCAGCTCCACCACACACCTTCTGTTCCTTGGGCTTCTTCTTACCTACACCTCTCACCTGGCTATCCTGGGAAGAAAACACCATCTTCTTCTTCTATAACATCAATTATTCAGAACAAACATTCTTTCCCTGCTCGCATCAGGGTCAGCATGGCCAGGGGTCCAAAAACACTGAGATTTTAAAGCTGGGAGGGCCCTAGAGGGACCTACCACCCAGCACTGTTGTTTCCCTTGCAGAAACTGAGGCTTAGAGAGCTTAGGAGACCCTCCTGAGGCTTCCTAGAACTGACTGGGAAATCTGAGCTTGAACCTAGGTCTTACGAATCACCTTTCACTGCTCTTCAGACTCTGTATTTACAGATGTGTATTTGTGTTTAGACTTTCAATAAACTTTACATTGATATCTGAGGCCTCATATTTTCCCCTTTATATCAAGATAATGTTCAAAGCAATGCAGAAATGATTAAAGGAAATCAAAAAATGTGGTTTACATGCAAGGAAAAGAATAATCCTATGCCCAACATAAACGTGAGATCTCATAGAAACCTCTTCACCTGCATGAACGACACCAGCGCTGCAGGGAGAGGATCTTGAAATCCACCAGCTGAAGTGGACCACCGCGTCAGGATGGCGTGAGTGGGCAGGTGCTGATTCTCATTAGAGGTTCTCTAGTTCACCCATCATTCAGAGTTTTGATAGAAAACAGGCTAAAAAAAGAAAGAGAGAGTGGAGCAATGGAAGCTGTGGTGAGAGTCAGGTGAGGACCAAGGAGGGTGGGAAAGGAGGACAGGTACCTCCCACAAGCGAGGGCAGAGTTAAAATTACATGATGGATAACAGCAATGATACTGCCTCTCACCTCTCCTCTCTGAAAGCGCTGCTTCTCCAAAAATAAGCCAAGAGCAGAAAGACAGTATCATATTGTGGTCAATAATATGGGTTGAAGAGTCAGACTAACTTGAATTTGAATTCATATTTGCTTGGATGTGACCTCAGGCAAATTATTTAACCTCTTGTAGCCTCATTTTTTTTTCTTTCAGCAAAATGGGAATAATAATAATACCGTCTCCAATAATAATACCAATACCATTAACAACCAGGGGTTGTTAAATGGGATAATGCAGGTCAAATGTTTAGCTCAGGGCTGGACAAGTACGCAGTGAGTGTTAGCTGTTATTAATATCAACAATGTAGTTATTAGGAGGGGAAATTCTTGAACTTGAGCTGAGACATTACTCACCTTGGCCCCTCTCATACTGAATCTTTGTCTTTTTTCCTCCCCCTCCTCCCTGATAAACTTGAGCTCCTCTTCACCCAGTCTTAATTAATTAAAATTTTGTTGAGTGTTTTAAGTGTTGGTCACAATCAAAGGCAAATGAGACAATTAACTTGTCCATAAGGAGCTCTGTGAATTAGGACCAATTTAGGAACTTCATGAGCTGATATCATTTTCTTTATTTCTGATCAGGCATGCATCTGATGTGATGTGAGTAGGAATATGCAATACTCCCGAGGTTGTCAGAGATGCAACTTCAGCTCCCTGATAGCAGGTGAGGTTCCAAGAGCCTTGCGTGGGAGTGCAAGCTTGGCTTGAAGAAAGCCTCCACTGCATTGTTATAACGGGTACCATAATTAACCTAGGTGAGACTCTATTTCCTGTTTTTTGAAGCCGTGCTTGCTGTAACCTCGGATAAATAAACCCCTAAGCAGCCATTAGACCAGGAAGCATTTTTAGGGCCTATATCCTGTCCTGGCAGAGAGATGGGATCAGATGAGCTAATGGGTCTTTCCATGGCGAACTGCTTTGACAGCTGCCATGTCAGTAATGGCAGGAGCATCAAAAAGCGAGCTGTCCAGTGTGAGAAAGGTTGACTTTTACTTTCCATCAGCACAGGAAGATGAGGTATCAAGGCATCCAGGTTTATTCTGTTCATGTGGAAATTCAAATTAGAATGGGAGGTATTAAAACCCACCTGTTCTAGGATGTGTAGCCAACTCACGACCAGAGGGGATAAGTAACAAAAAACAGAATAATACACAATAATAATATAAAAATAAACCCCTTGGCGTTATATTTTAGGTCTGCAGGGAAAACATGTAGCCCAACACCTCCCTTTTTTTGGTGGCAGGGCTTCAGTGAAGTAGAAGATCTGACTGGTGCTGAGGCATCACTGAGTGTTTGCAAAAAAGGAAGCAGTCATCGTGATGTGAGTTGATGTGAGATCTAGTCCCCCAGCTCTGTGTGGGGAAGACAGGGCTCAAGTCTCCCCTCTAGCAAATGTCCCCCCAGACCTTAACTTCCAGCCAAGTGGCTAGCATTTCTGTTGTCAAGCACTTGTCTGCCGGTCGCATAATGATATCTACTGGTAAAGTGGCCTGGGGCAAAGACCAGAAAACAAGATGGCCAAGGAACAGAGTGCACTCCTATCTGTGCAAATCGGCTATGACCTGAATCAAATCTGAGCTGTGATGTCATTATTTATTAAATGGAGACAATGTGGGCTTGCCCCCAAAATTTACCTGGAGGACAAATGAATTAAAATTGCAAGCACTTTGAACCTGGACAGGAATTGACACACGGATAAAATGACTCGCCTCCCTCTCTTTCAAACCCACGGTCTTGTCTCTTTTGCTTGCCGGGCCTGTAGGATGTTCTGGCTGCCTCTTTTTGCTTCATTTGGCTGAAGGGTGACTGGGGAGGGCAGGTTTGACCTCAGAGAGAGTATCCAGCCCACAGATGTGGGTGGTATACGATGGAGCCAGGAGAACGACTGCTCCTATTGGCTCCCTTTCTCTGTTCCCAGCTCCCTCCAGGGGACCATTTTCTCATCTCCTTCCCAGTTTGGGGGGAGTGCATAGACACTGCAGAGAGGTTGCTCCTTTCATAAGCCTGACCACAGGGGATCCAGCTGTGGGGTCACCTTTTCTTACTCCTTTTGGCCTCCTGGGAAGAGAATGGGCGTCGGGCACATTTTAAAGCCATTTCTATAAAATTGATGCTGCAAGTCAATGGGAAGCCTGCACTCAGCTTTCCAGGCGGGGGTTTGCCAAGGAACAAAGATCTGATTCATACTAACTCATTGACTGCCTTATTTGTAATTTCCCCCTTAATATTATAAATGCAGGCAACCAGGAATGCAGGCTTCCCAGATGAGGATTTGCACAAATCATTTTTGTTTTCTATTTTCTGTATATTTCCTGTCCACCCCCATCCCCAGCCCAGTGCACCCGTGGAAACGCCATCACTCTCAGGAGGGGAACTGGAGAGCCCTTTGTTGAGAAGAGGAGGGGGAGGCGTTCTGCAGGGCACCTTTACTGTCTTCTCAGAGCCCAGGGCAGCAGAATGGCTGTTACCCAGAGTCTGCTGACAAATGCTTAGAATCCAGGTTTTTGAGAAAGGAGGCTGAGGCTGGCTGCAGGTCCCTGTGTGGGGAGCTCGCCATCTAACCCCCTCCACCCCAAACAACATGTTTCCAGGTGTGCTCTGAGTTGTGTGGGTGGCTGGCTGCAAGGGTGTTCAGTAAGTCAGTAGCTTCCTCAGAAGATCTTCACACAGAAATTTGATTCTGCCACAGGGAGCTTTGGAGCTGTTGACTTAGAAATCTTACCGAGTCATTTAAACACAGGCACATTCATTTGCATGCCTGAAATTCAGAAGAACCACCCTGCTCTTCTCCACAATTCCTGGCTCATATAGTCGGAGAGAGACACTGGCAGTGTTTCCTATAGCTTAGGATTTGCGAGTCTCATCTCCTTGAGACCCTGAATAAAGGAGTAAAATGCTATGGGCAAAGACCCCATTGAAGGGTGGGAAGATGGAGGCATAGAAATTTGTTAAAATATTTTTCTAAGATTACTTTTTCTTTTGATTCCAAATTCTACAGTCTTTCCAAAGGTCCTCATAGCTTCCTTGAACACCAAATCAGAGACAAATAAAGGCAAATTTTTATTTTTAGAATTTTCTTGGTCAGATTTTTCTCATCCTGACATACCAAATGTCATAGGGGAAATGGTTACAGGCCAGCATCTTCCAGTACAAATGGTCTTCTCTTTTAAAAGGTAGAGTTGTTTTTTTTTTAAGTATAAAAATAATATATTCGTGTGACAATGAAAAGTCCAACTAGACAAAATATTATGAAATAAAACGTGAAAGTCCACATTCTCATCCCACAGCTAATCACACTCCCAAGAAGTGACAACTACTCACATTTTTAGTTTTTTGGTAGCTAATTCCATATTATACGTAACACATTTCTGCTATTTCTTGATTTAATCACTTTAAACCATACCAGTTGACCATCAATATAAAACGTAAAACATGTAGCTCACTTACACTACACCCAAGCCTATCATTTTCCCAACGTTTAAATGATTTTTTTAGCTCTTAGTTGTCTTTTAGTTATCATTATAACTTTGAATAATACACCTCAATTTTTAATTTCTTGATTCATCATCTTGGGACAACAACTCTGACCTCATGTCATATGAAATGAGGAAATTAGCACGCCTATGTTTCTCTCCACCTTTTCACATACTCTTTACCTCCTAATATCACCAAAGTTATAATATTTGCATTCAATTTTTATCATAATTAAGTCATTCATGCTTGGTCTATAGATTGATTCTAAAAATTGAAAACCCATTTCTATTCAGATGACTATGTATTCATATTAAGGTGGTTCACCACAGGACCAAGTTGTGTAATTAGACTTTATAGGATGAGGTATAATTCTATGTCACTAAACCTGTGTGCCAATGAAAAATATTGAAAACTTGAAAAATATTCCAAGTTTTAATATCAAATGAATTCTCTTTCTTATGTTCCATGAATTCGTTAAAATGAGATCACATTCTATTTTTCATAATGACTTTCTTATATAACTTTTTGTTTTTCCTGGTGTTGCTGATTGCTTTTTTTTCTTATTAGTTAAAGCAGTTTATGTTTTCACCTTTCATCCAAACTTTTAATAATTATGTTACAAGGGAATCTACCTTCTTTTAGAGACATTGTCTTGTTCTATGATTGCTTTTTATACCTACTGTATACCATTCTCCTGGATAAGGTCCACTGTTTCTTGGATCTCATTTTCTTCTCTTTTTTTGGTTTCAATTTCTATTTTGCTAAAGTACAGTCAGTCCTCCATATTCACAGGTTGTGCACCCTGAGATTCAACCAAGCTCAGATCCAAAATATTTGGGTAAAAATTCCAGAAATTTCCAAAAAGCAAAACTTGAATTTGCCACATGCCAACAAATATTTACATAGCATTTACATTTTATTTACAACTGTATGCATAGCATTTACATTGTATTAGGTATTGTAAGCAACCTAGAGATGATTTAAAGTATATGCGAGGATGTGCATAATTTATATGCAAATACTGTGCCATTTTAGATAAGGGACTTGAGCATCAGTGGATTTTGGTATCCATGGGGGATCCTGCAACGAAACCCCTGCAGATACTGAAGGGTGACTCTACATCTTATTTCTTCAGAAAGGCTTCATGGGCAGTAAACTTTCACATTCTTTGTATGTCTGAAACTGTTTTTATTTTATTATTATACTTGATTGATAGTTTAGGTATAGAATTTCAGGTTCAAAATAATTTTTCTTCAAAAATTTTAAGATATGACTTTAATATTTTTTAGCATCCAGTGCTATTAATTTGAAGACTGATGCCAGTCTTACTCCCATTCTTTTGTAGATGACTTGCCTCCATCTTTCTAAAAGCTTTTTGTATCTTCTCTTATCCTTGGATGAAACTTTGATTTTAAGATTGGTGACTTTCTTCAGTTCTTATAAATTTCTTCTAATAGTTTCTCCCCTTTATTTCCTCTCCTCTATTTTGGGAAAACTTATGAGGTGAATGTTGCACATCCTGGATTGATATTCTATGTCTCTTAACTTTATTATTTGATATTTCATGTCTCTTTACACTTTTTTGTTCTTTGTTCCAGGAGACTTTGACTTTTTTCAGGCATGTTATTGATTTTTTTATTGGGCAATCCTATTTTTTTAATTTCAACAATTCATTTATTCATTCACTCATTGGTCAGTCACTTGTTTAGTAAATGTTTGTTGAGCCTTTGGTATGTGCCTGGCATTCTTCTAGGGGATACAGCAATGAACAAAACCTGCAAAGCATCTTTCCTTTTGATGAGAGAGGAGGTAAACAATAAACAAATGAACAAGTGGGTACATAGTATGTCAGATGGAAAGTGCTATGGAAAAAATTAAGGCAGAATAAGGTGGATAGGGAATACTGAGGATGGAGATGGATGGTTTTATTTTATAGGATAGTCAGGCTAGACCTCACTGAAGAGTGAACATCTTCATGTGATATGTGTGAAGCAAGGGAGGGAACTTCATGGAACTGCAGCAGGAAGAGCAAGTGCAAAGGCCCTGAGGTAAGAGCTTCCTTGCTCTCTGACCCCTTTCCATTGTAGCCCAAAAAGGCATTTTTGGGGCAGGGATTCATAAATATATCTAAAATTTTAAGATACCCATGTTTTGTTGCATTGGAGACTGTCACAGGATTTGCAACTAACTTTCTAAGCTCTAAAATAAATGAAAACTTATGCATATTTTCAACCAAATAAACCTATACTGAGAAATTCCTAAGGGCCAGGCACCAAGTGAGATGCTGGAGATACAAAGATAAATAAGTCATAGTCTTTACCCTGAATGTAAACAAATAACTAATATGTAAGACAGCAAATGCTTATTGGATTTACGGACAAGATAATTGGGAATGTGAATACCTGATCCCATAGTAATGCTACTGGTGATACCTGATCTTGTAGTGATGCTACTGGTAAGAGGGTAAAGTCTGGCAGGGGAAATTCAGAGAGGAGAGGAGATGAAGATTGAATAAAATTTTGCTAACGGAGAGGTAAGGAGAGTATTCCAAATGGCAGTAACCATGTGTAATACCCAGATACAAATAGAGCATTCCCATCAAGAGATTTTATTCAATGCAGTCTAGTTTCTGTAGGTCACAGAGTAGCATAAGCCTATTAATTTAATTTTTCCCTGCAAAAGAAAGCCTAAGAAAAAAGGAGTTATAAGGTAGCAGGACCAGAGGAGGACTCTCAGCAAATGGTCACTATACATGGCTGTCTTCTGATTTTTATTTTTATTTTATCTATTTTTTGGCTGTACCACACAGCTTACGGGATCTTAGTTCCCCTACCGGGAACTGAACCCGGGCTCTTGGTAGTGAAAGCATGGAGTCCTAACCACTGGACTGCCCGGGAACTCCCTGATTTTTAAAATATATATTTGCCAAGTATGTGTGGCCTTGGACTGGGGGAGGCATGTGAGACAGAGAACCCGGAACTGGATTAAATATCAGGAGTTTGTGGTCTAACACTGGTGGCTTTGGTCAGATTACTTTCCCATAGTTACATCTACTTGAGTTTGAAACAATTAATTGTATAACATTTCCAAATATTTGAATGTTGTTCCTCTGCTGTGCCAACGCTCACCTTCCTATAACTTCTATCAACTAGGCCTAGTTTGATGCATTTGAAATGAACTACTTCCTCTTCTACATTACAGCCCTTTACATATTTAAAAATAGCAGTAGAGATCATTGTAATAGTGGAATCACATAGAGCTGGATGGCACCTTAGCTATCATCTGGTCCAGTGGAAGAAACTTCTCTACAGCATCCCTGCTGGCTGGTCCTACGGATCCAGTGCTTTTCCAGGCTCTCATTTCTTTTTTGAATGGCTCCACATGTTCAAAAGCTCTCTAAATGCTCAAAAGCACTTCATTATTTTGATCTGAAATATGCTTCCCCGTAATGTTTATCTACTGATCCAAGTTCTGTGACACTTGTCTATTATGCGGCCATTTCAATTCCAACAATGAAATATTATAATGTCTGCTGCAGGGAGACAAGGCAGGATTCATCAGAGCTATCATAAACAAACTCTCCAGTCCCTTTCATATGCAAAGCATTTCACTTTCAAAGCATTTTCTGTCTCTATTATCTCATTTTATTTTTCAGCATCTCAATGAGAAAAGACCGTAGGCAACAGCACGGAGAGATGCCCAGTTCCGTGAAGATTATTGCTACATTTAGTAACACGGACAAGGATGGGAGAGAAATAACAAGAAGGAAATGTGTCAGAAGGTGTTCAGTGTTCTGACGCCGCCATTCTTAGGAATCCTGCTTGCTGATACGTGGGAATGTCAGCGCCTCAAGATAATGCAACGCGCCAGGGCTACTCTTGACTCTGCTCCTATTTCACACCAGAGTCACAAGTCTCTGGGGTCAATGGCATTCATGATGAAATTAAACATCAGACACTTCTTCATATCTTCTCTCTAGATATGCTACAGAAGGCTCTCTGGCGAGATGCTTGTTCTTCTTGAGATACCCAAATTAACAGACTCCAGAAATACGCAGAGATAAAATTCTAATCTGTATTCAATCTCTTGATCTTGGTTGGTCTTGGGCCAGTTACATGAGCAGCTTGGTTAGACCTGAAGGGCAGGGAAGGGAAGCGGGTTGTCCTTTCTTTCAGGCAATGGGCATGAGAAATACCTTAAGAATTCAGTTGTGCAGGATCGTATGTGGAATTCAGGAAACCTGGCACACGTTTCTGTGAACTACTGTATCAGACCTCAGGGATTCCTTTAGATTCCCAGTCACGGGTAAATCGAGTCTCCCATCCATTTTCATTGGCTACAGTGGAAAAACGTTGTCTCTTCCTAGCTTCCCTTTGGTGTGGAACACAAAATCTTTACTGGACCCTTTAAAAGAGGAAGAGATTTATGTTTCTATTTCTGGTCCAAAGAAAATCAATGTGCCTTTTACATTTTCTCATAGACTCTCTCTGGTTGGAGCCTTCGAGAAAGCAGAGACTTATTTCAAGTTCTGGGAGTCAGTTTCTACACCAGGGGCTCGGAGCTCAGATGAGCCCGGTGGTGGTGGGAACACACATAGAAGTACCTGCCTTGTGTTTGGGGCTCAAAACAGTCCTTGTACAGCAGGAGACTGGTGCTGAGTTTGCAGAAGTGGGGAAGAGGCCAACCACCCATCTTCTGATGAGCAGATCAAAGGCATCACATATCATTGTTTCAGGGGAAAGGAAATGGAAAAATAAAGGGAAAGCAAATCGAAGAATGAAGGGAAAGGGGAAATCCCTCTCATATGGAGTGTCCATAGTAAGCAAGGAGGAGCACTTAAACTGTGTGTTGTATGATTTATGTATCAGAAGTCTTCCTCTTAAACTTTCTAGAAATTAAGTATACAATCTTTAGTTCATGGATGAGAAAACCAATGCCCAGAGACCTTTCCTCCAAAGACACAACTAGTTAGTCAAACTAGGAATTGAATCCAGGTCTTACGAGTCTTTTCATTGCTAGAAGAGTCAGTATAAAATGAAGGCTCAATCTTATGCTAAATTTCTAGACTTTTTAGGAATACATGTGAACATACCAGATAAAATACTGTAAAGGCAACTGTTTAATGGCATTAAAAGTAGGTTAAGAAAAAATGGGCTAAAATACTATGTGTAATATGATCTATTTTATTTTTTATAAAATAAAAAATACCTATCTATATAGAAAGACTGGAAAGAAATTATCCATGGAAATGTTATTACTGGCTATCTCTGGAAGGGGGGAAGGGTTAAAGATAAATTTAATCTTCTGTTTTTTTTTTCCATATTTCTCCAATTTTAAACAGTAAACATAGATTACTTTCGGATTAAAAAGGATAATAAGTACCTGGAAAAAGATAGAAGGAAGAATTGTTCTTGGAGTCAAGGTTAAAGTCCTTGAATTTCGATCTTGGAGAATGATTTAAGAGTAAGAGCATACTTTCAATATAAATTATTTACTCTAAGCTTCCTTGAATTTTGATCACCGAGAGAGCTGACCTCTACAATCTGAACAAGTACCAGCCCTTCCGTACCTCTGACCCATCAGAGGATTTTGCCCTACTCTGAGCTAGAAGTAACAATGCTTTTTTCACTTTTACTCTTTTTGTTTCTTTTGGCCCTTTTTAGAAGTATCTGTTATCCAAACACCCAACATTTCTAAAAACTCACCTTTGAAATGCCACCAAAATAAGATAAAAAGTGTGGACTGTACCCTGTTGTGCTCTGGCCAGGGATGAGGTGTGATGTAGGTTGCAAGAGACAGCCCTTCGTTAGGGAATGAGCCAGGTTCTCTCCAGTCAGAAGCGTCTCCCTGGGAGCAAGGTCAGCATCTTTGCTATTCCACATGCTTTCTCGATGGTGCAAAGACTGAGTTCAAGCTTTTGTGATTTCCTTAGCTGACTCTTTGAAAAAAAAAATGGTGCTATAAGTAACTCATTTGTATGCTTATTGGGGAGTTAGAATACTGGATTGTACAACCAAAGTGTTTCTTTCCATTCTTCATGCTCGTCCCATTCCAAATTAACACTGGGATCCCGTTTCTACACACCTCTATGCTGTGAAGAGTGTTCTGTGTCCAATAGCCACTGATAAGAATGAGTGAGATGTTTCAGGGATTTTTTAGATCTGCAACTCTTAGAAAACAAACTAGGAGGGAAATAAAACCCAAAAGTCGAGATTCAGTCCAGCAATCACAAGTCAATTGCTTCCATTTTACTTATTCTTAAGGAAAAACAAGATGAAGGATGTATTGCGGCAACTACTCAAATGGTAAAGGAAAAACACACCAGCTGTAGACTGAATTAACCCAGATAACAGACAAAAAGAAATCTGGTGTGAAGTGGTGACTCATTCTGTCTGTTTATACAGCCTGAGTCTTCTGGTTAATTGTCAGTTCTTCACTTCACTCTGTGCTATGTAAAAGATAAATTATTCTTCTGACATGTTTGTTTTGATTGGAAAAAAAGTTTATGTTGAAACAGTGGTGTGATGTGTACTCTAGGGACAGAGTTGGGTGCCAGAATTTGGTATCACGTTCTGTGACAACAGCAGGAGCAACGGGCAATGGGAGAAAAATTAAAGATCAAAGAACCAAAGTTAAGAAATCATGGGTAAATTGGATAGTATACAGCCAGCATTCAAATATCCATCTATCCATCTGTTCAGCCATCCATCCATCCACTCATTCATTCATCCCCCCATCGGATACTCACATAGCCTTCACTTTAGATTTCTGGCACAGTGATAAGAGTTGCAGGAACAGTGTGAATGAGGTTGATCCATTTCTTGCTCCCATGATTTTACAATAAACAAAGAAGATGGACATTATACAAATAATTACAATATAAGTTTTGCTACAAATGAGAAAGTGGTACACTATTAAAATATATAATGAGATGACATAGTCCAGTGAGAGACGGGAGATGGCGGTGGTCAGAGAAAGCCTCTTTGCAGAGTTAGAATTCAGGTCGAAACCAGATGTAGATGAATGTCTGAGACATCTGGATATTCCTAGCTTGTCTCCTTGGTCCCCGAGTTCAGGGATTGTCTTGGCTATGTTGAGGAAAAAGGGAAGTATCCAGGATAAAGATGTCAGCAGCAAACCTGGCATTTGGTTGAAATGGTGTTCCAAAAAAAGCTCAAAAACAAACCAATCTACTGCTAATCATTCATGAGCACCAGGCCAAAATAATGAGTACGTTAACAACTGATGAATGTGGCTTTCCATAAACTTCTCAATGCCTTTATGGCTGTGACTGACCGTGGTTACTGGACTTTTGTTCCTAAGCATGTTTTGAAACAGCAAAATCCATGATGATTTTTGTGGCACATGGATTGCTCTTTCCTCTCCCTGGTTTACTGGTGACTGAGCTATCAACTGAATCCCCAGGCATTTGGTGTGATAGGGCACGGGAAGAGAGATGTCTAAGGCGCAAAGAGAGTGGGAGGTTGGTGCTGACTTCCTGAGCACCTTGCAGAAAGCAGAGTTTGGGCTGCCTTTCAGAAGCCCTTACAGCCTCCCATGAAGGGGGCAGTTTGGGGCCGCTTTATCCTGATAGGTCAGGAAATGTATTAAAAGGCTCAGCGTCCCTCCAAGGAAAGTTGTTTGCCTTCAATATTAACCCTTCTTCCCCCCTACCCCTATATTGCCCTCTTCCCTTCCCTCTCCCCACCGGTAACCACTAGTTTGTTCTCTGTATCTGTGAGTCTACTTCTTTTTTTGCTTTATTCACTAGTTTATTGTATTTTTTAGATTCCACACATGTGATATCAGAGTGTTTGTCTATCGCTGTCTGACTTAATTCTGAGCTTAATGCCCTCCAAGTTCATCCATGTTGCTAAAATTTCATGCTTTTTAATGGCTGAGTAGTATTCCATTGTTAGTATATACCATGGTTTCTTTATCCATTCATCTGTTGATGGACACTTAAGTTGCTTGCATACCTTGGCTATTGTAAATAGTGCTATGAACATTGGGGTGCACGTATCTTTTCAAATTCGTATGTTAGTGTTATTATGGGATTATATGAAATCATGTGTGTGAAACTTCTGAAAATTGTAAAGCACTATAGAATTCAAGGAATCTTTCATTCAATAAAAAAAAAAAGAAATTGGTTTGCCTTCTAAATCAGGACTAGAAAACATGGTTGGAAGCTTCAAAGAGTAACCCTGTTGTAGTCTTGGGAAGGTGGGCCTGACTCCAAGACCGGGCTTGATCTGTAATCAGTACACAGTTTCAAAGGGAAAAATTAACGTGGTCCATGTTACTTGGTGTGACCCACCAAGACCCAGCTGCCGCTGTCCTTCTAGAGACTCAGGAGGATCCCTCTCTCATCAGGCAGGTCCTCATTGCATTACTGGGTGCTGCAGCAGTCTCTTTTCTCCTGAGCACCCCGGCACTCCAGCCAGGAGGAACAATCAGCCTCTGGGCTTTCCTCTGAGGACTCATGGCATGTGGGGAGGATGACACTGGGCTGGAAAATAGAAGCCTTGGGTCTAGCCCTGGCCTTGCCGTTGATAACGATGGTTAGTATTTATTGAGTACAACGTCGATGAATTCAATACTTAGCACTCGCTACCCTGAGGTGTATGTATCACTGTCCTCATTTTACATATGGGGAAAACAAAGACCAGAAATTTTAAATGAAATGCCCATGGTAACATAGAAGTAGAAGGGCTGGGATTCAAATCGCAGCAGTTTAACCTCAGAGTCTCTGCTATCACACTGTGCTCTCCTGTCATCTTAGACCAATAAAGTCACATATTTAAAAATAAAATGTGCTTCTTTCCTTCACCTGAATGGAACAGAACAGTGTATGAAAATCAGAAAACACAGACATATAACAAGAATAAAACAAAAAAGTCTCCCATGCCACCAGAAATGACTACTTAATACTTAGGTGATTTGTGCATTCAGATCTCAAAAAAATGATGTCATCCTGCAGGATATTTTGACCTGTCAAGCCATAACTCTGTATACTCATCCAGTCCTTAAGAATGTGTGTTATGTTAAGGGAGTTTGCTGAAGAGGCACTTTATGTTGTATAGGGTTGTCTGCCTTTCCAGGATCAGATTCTAGTTGAGGAGATAAGGCAGGAAAGACATGAGATGGAGAGATGAACACTTCCATAGCACAGTGTGACAACATATGAGCAAGATGATGTCTGCATGAAAAAGTGCAGGAAGAGAAGGCTGGGGTGTCCGGGAGACACAGGAAAAAACACTTGAGCTGGAACTGATGAGATACGATGAAGCATTAAGACTTGGTTGCTGAAATGAATGAGGTCGCTCAGATGGGGCCAACATAGAAAGTTGACCCCAGTAAATGCACTGCCAAATGTTTGATAGCAAGTTGCAGGAAAATACATATAATGTGTATTTTATACACGGAAAAGATACAGGAAAAAGGTCTAGGGGGCTGCACATCCAATTGTAAACAATAGTTAACTTTTCCATGTGAGATTGGGTGAAAGGGGGCAGGGATGGAGAGTTCCAGTTTTCAATTCAACCTCTTCCGTATTGTTTGAATAAGCTAGGACCACATATTAATTTTGTGATTAAAAACTGAGCTTTAAAAATGACTTGGTAGGAGTTTGATTGGCAGAGGGAAAAAGTAAAGGTACTTTGACAGAGGAGGGAACGGGGGCAGAGTGACAACTATACAGAGAAAGGAATAGAGTCCAAGAAGGAGGTGGCTAGAGATGGGTTTTCAGTGGGCTGTAGTATATCACACAACCATCCACTCTGGCTCTTCGTGAATTTGGAATCTAAAGGATGCTTGGAACTTTGTGAATTTATGGAATCTAAAGGATGCTTGGTGGGCCCAAGAGTACGAAGATGGTGACGCATG
Organism: Eubalaena glacialis; assembly: GCF_028564815.1. Classification (NCBI taxonomy): domain Eukaryota; kingdom Metazoa; phylum Chordata; class Mammalia; order Artiodactyla; family Balaenidae; genus Eubalaena; species Eubalaena glacialis. Next base: position 5,599,829 of record NC_083725.1, read on the forward strand.
TTCCACAAGCTTTATCTAAGCTACTTTGCAGGATGTCCATCTGGGGTCCTACCCCCAGCTCCAAATGTCAAATACCTCGTCAAGAGCTAGGAAACAACAGAAAGCTGGTTCGAGCCCTATTGAAGTGGCCCACCCTGCAGGGGTGCGGGGTGCTGGGAGGACCCTGCCAAGAAGCCCAGCCTCTCCACAGACTCCCTGGTGCACAGAAGGACCCACACCTGGGGGCCAGATGCGCATGTACCCGTACGTGTGCCACAGCTGATCCGTCTGTGGCGCAAGACAAAGACTTGGCTTCTGATTATGGAAAGGAGATAGATTCGTTACAAAGTGCAGGATAAGAAGTTTCAGAGCTGGAGCGCGAAGAGACAAAGGTTCTCTGCTCTTTGCTTTCCTTTCATCTTAGAGTCTGCGGCCTCTTCGATATTTGGTGACGACTGCATTTGTAAAGGTATCTGGATTTTACCCCTACTCAGTTTTTGTAATTTGTTTAGGTACTGCGTCCTTGTGTACGTGGAGTCTTCTGAAGCATCAGAAGTTTTTTCCAAGGGAGTTGGAAGGAAAGAAGAGATAATATGTGAATGCAATAAAGGGAGATTTCGTTTCGTTTCTCATCACACTGAAAGCCATTGTTCAGTTCAGACTTACCTCTTTTTGTGCGCTGAAAGTGTTGTAAAGAATCATTGCATATGACGTGTACACGCGGTTATATTTAAAATAGATAACCAACAGTATAGCACAGGGAACTCTGCTCAATATTCTGTAATAACCTAAATGGGAAAAGTACTTGAAAAAGAATAGATACATGTATATGTAGAACTGAATCACTTTGCTGTACACGTGAAACTAACACAACATTGTTAATCAACTATGCTCCAATATAAAATTAAAAAAAAAGAATCATTGTAGATCGTTGTGAAGGGCATTCCTGCATTTTGGGGGTTGGGGTGGGAGGGAGGGAAGGTTGATGGTGGAAGGGCTGAGCATCCTGGCAAGGCTAAGATTCTGGGAATTCAATTCCACATTTTTCCTCTTAGGAGATACTAACTTGCAATGCAGCTTGCTATGCTGAGAAAAGAAAAAAGATTTCTTCACAGTAAAAACAGCAAAGAGCTTGGTGGTAATTATTCTACATTCAATCAGGCCCTATTCCAACTGGGTCTAAATGATATTGAAACTACCATCCTTTAGGCTGGGCTATGAAGATACTTTTTCAGGTAAGTAAACAATTCTTTTTTAAAAAAATTATTTTATTGACGTATAGTTGATTTACAACGTTGTGTTAATTTCTGCTGTATAGCAAAGTGATTCAGTTATACATAAATATAAAAGTATATATTTTCATCTTCTTTTCCATTCTGGTTTATCCTAGGAGATTGGCTAGAGTTCCCTGTGCTGTGCAGTAGGACCTGATTGTTTGTCCGATCTATATGTAATGGCTTGCGTCTGCTAACCCCAGGCTCCCAGTCTATTCCCCCTCACCTCCCTCCCGCTTGGCAACCACAAGTCTGCTCTCTATGTCTGTGAGTCTGTTTCTGAATAAACAATTCTTTTAACATAAATCTTTCACATGGGAGCCACAGGTATACATGTCCCTGAGGTCACTGGGCTTTAATTTTTTTTCTTGAAGATCTTAAACTATAGAGTCATCTCAACTGAGGTCCTTCTCCATAGAATGTAATATTGCAGAGCATGGAAAAGAACAACCAATATTGCCTTTCCAGTTTACTGTTTCGATAGTCATCCAATTATACAGTAATTACGACAACCTCGTGAGGTTGGGCTGGTGTTATTAGCCCCTGTTTGATGGATGACAGAGCTGAGGGCTCTGTGAGGTGGAGGGAGAGCCTGTGCTCCTCCTGTGAGTTCAGACCTTTCTCTTTTCTTTTTTTTTTAAACAGAGGCCATTTCAAGTCTTGTTGCCACATGGTGGCTTTTTTTTTTTGGCTGCGTGGCATTAGGGATCTTAATTTCCCAACCAGGGATGGAACCTGTGCCCCGCTCCCACCCCTGCACCCCTCACCTGCAGTGGAAGTATGGGGTCTTAACCACTGGACAGCCAGGGAAGTCCCAATACCCTCTTCTTTTGAGGATCATTTACCTTTACCTTTGCCCTGTACCATTCACGTGGAGAAGAAAGCCTTTTCTCTGTGGATGGCCTACTTAACCCTAATGCTATACATATTTCCTTCAGTTCAGGATGATGAAAAAGTTCTGGATCTGGGTGGTGGTGACAGTTACTTAATGCCACTGAACTGTACACTTAAAATGGTTAAATGGTACATAACTTAAAATTTACCATTTAACCATTTTAAGTGTACAGTTCAGTGGCATTAAGTAACTGTCACCACCACCCAGATCCAGAACTTTTTCATCATCCTGAACTGAAACTCTGTTTCCATTAAACCCTAACTCCCCAATCCCCCTTCCCTTCAGAGCCTGGTAACCTCTATTCTAGTTTCTGTCTTTATGAATTTGATTATTTTAGATGGCTCATATAAGTGGAATCATACAACATTTGTCCTTTCACGTCTGGCTTATTTCATTTTTCCACGTTACCCTCCAGGTTCATCCATGTCGTAGCAGGTATCAGAATTTCATTCCTTTTTAAGGCTGAATAATATTCCATTGCTTGTATAGACCACATTTTGTTTATCCATTCACCTGTCGATGGACATTTGGGTTGTTTCCACATTTTGGCTGTTGTGAATAATCCTGCTATGAACAAATATCTGTTCGAGTCCCTGTTTTCAATTCTTTTGGGTATACACCTAGAAGTGGATTCTGGATTCCATGGTAATTCTATGTTTAATTTTATAAGGAATCATTTTACTGTTTTCCATAGTGACTACACTATTTTACATTCTCATCAGCAATGAACAAGTGTTCCAATTTCTCCACATTGTCGCCAACACTTGTTATTTATTTTATTACTTTTTTGATACACGCCATCCTCATAAGTGTGAAATGGTATTTCATCGTGGTTTTGATTTGCACTTCCCTAATGATTAGTGATGTTGACAAGCTCTTCATGTGCTTATTGGCCATTTTTATATCTTTGGAGAAATAGCTAATCAAGTCCTTTGCTCATTTTTTTTTCATCTATTTGAAATCCCAATATTTTATTTTATTTTTTTAATTAAAAAATTTTTTTCCTTTGCTCATTTTTTAATGGAGTTATTTGTTGTTGTTGATGAGTTGTAAGAGGTCCTTATATATTCTGTAATGTATTGTAAGGGATTTGAAATTTTTTTCCCATTCTGTGGGTTGCCTTTTCACTTTATTAATAGTGTTCTTTGATGTACAAAAATTTTTAATTTTGATGAAGCCCAACTTATCTATTATTTCTTTTTTTGTCTGTGATGTTGGTGTGATTCCAATAAATCATTGCCAAACCCAATGTCATGAAGTTTCCATCTATGTTTTTTTTTTTCTTTTACGAATTTTATAGTTTTAGCTCTTATGTTTAGGTCTTTGATTCATTTTGAGTTAATTTTTGTATAGGGGTAAGGTAAGGGTCCCCCTTCATTCTTTTGTGTGTAGATATTCATCTAATGCTATATTTTCGAAGATACTGTTTAAAACAAAACTTGCAGCTTTCCTGGGCATTCTCTAGGCCATCTTCAGCAGGGGTGTGGCTTATTTTACACTCTTTAGATTTCTAGCTATGCTCTCGGCCACCATAATAGGTTGGCCCTAAGGTTCTAAAGGGTTTTTGTCTATGTGAATTCTGTGTAGACAATGCCAGACTCCAGAGCTCTGCAATAATCACACTGTACACCCATGTAAGCCAAGAATCCCGGTCTTCTCTACATTGCTTTTTTTTTTTTTTTAACTCTCTTGCAAACATAGTGAATACAATTATAATTTGTTGTGATTGGTTTAATTGCCCATGGGCTTTTTAAATGGGGCGGTGTGCTGGAGCTGACCGGGCTGCAGGGGACAGTCTGAAGCTTCCGTAGCTCTGTTCACAGATTCTTTCATAGCATGTATTACACTTGATCGAGATGGTTGATTTCTGTGTCTGTCTTCCCACTCCAGTGTGGACTTGTCATTTCCCCCAGTGCCTGGCACAGACATTTATGAAACAAAACTGAACCAAGAGCACTATCTCGTCCTTTTCTCTAAGACTTTTAATGTGCGAAGGCAAAAGATGAGCCGTAAAATCTTGTCTTCATGACGACACCATCTTCACCGCGTTGCTGCCTTTGTACGATGAAGGATAAAGATGATGCTGTTCTGAAGGACACTTACTATATTTTCACAGTTTTTCAAAGTTGAGCATCTGTGTCTTCATTAGAAAGGGAAAGGAGTCAACCATGGCACATTTTAACTCCCATCCATTGCTCAAAGTAAATGGAAACTTTTAGGATAAAAGCCTTAAATTACAAAGCCAAATACTGACTTTCCAAAAAAAAAAATTCTGTGATGAAATAATCTTATTCAGAGAAATGATATTATACTGTAATATTCTTACCACGGTTCTGAACATGTGGATATACAGTGCAGTATATTTTCACCTAGAACAAGATTTTCACATTGTTTACATTTTCGCTAAATGAGGAATATAGGAATATTTCTGCCCTTTTATTCCTGCACCATGGAGTAGGAATCAGAGTCACTACAACTAATCTATTTTAGAAAGCACCTAAAGCCAGACTTAATTTTCAGAATCCCCAGCTCTCATTTTGAGAGAGTTAATTCTTCCTTAGAATTAATTTTTTTCCTTAGGAAACATCACACTTCACATCACGTTATTGTTATTAGAGATAAGCCAGGTCACTAGAGGTAAGCCCAGCAGGTGACGGGGTGGTAGACAGTCTGTTCTCTGAGTCTTTCTGGCCCTGACACTATAGCCCTCTCCTGACCCCTGACCTAGGTTAAATGAGGGCTCGGTGGAGAAGGTCAAGAAATGTGAGTCATGAATATTCAAATATTCAGTAGAGGGTAAATCTAAAGCAATAGCAAAGGCTGAAACATGAGTTATCCCACTGAGGGAATTCTCTTTTGCTCATCTCCCTCCTGGCTACTTTTGGTGGCTGAGTGACATTTAACAGAAGGGTAATCTCAATGATATAAATTAAGGTGTGATCCGGTGTTACCTTAACCAGTAACATGATTTGCTTTTCCATCTAGACCACAGAGCCTGTCCTAGTGGCTGCCTCCGGGGAGTCAGGGGCCAGTGGAACACTGCCTTTTTTCCAGCTTTTCTGGGCTTGACCACACCCCCTAATTTAAGGAGGCAGCTCTATTAGAAACATTATGGTCTTCGCATCCTCTTTAGCCTCCGAGCAGAGGATTCCCGCAGGTAGTTGGAAAGAGACCACAGACCTTGAGGGAAGCTCACTCAGGACCTATTCTTCACCCAGTTTCTCTGGCAAAGTGGTAAGTGGGGTGTGAGTTTCTGCCTAAAACTTTGCAGTCCATTTTCCTTTTCCTTTTTTTTTTTCATTTGGTGGAATTAACCGGTAAACTGATGGGGACTTCCAGGATACAAGCGGCTTTCTCTTTTCACATTTTTCTGTATTTTCAATTCAATTGTTTAATAACCATTTTCAAAAATACTTCCTAACCTTGTTAGAATAGTCTGAAATCAAGACCTTTTCTCTCTTTTCCCTGTTTTGTAAGACCAAAAGCATGCACGTTTTAGGCACTCGCCGAGTACTTGTCAGAAACTGAATTTTCTTCACGTACTGGAGCACTTCCAAAGAAATAAAGCTGTAGTTAAATGTAGACATTTCTTTCCTTTTTTCTCTTACACTCCTAGTGAGCCATTGTTTTACTTTTTACTTTTTTAAACTTTTTATTTTAACCTCAGTAGCTTAATTAATTGCCCTTATTTTGAGGAAATTGCTACGGGTTTGAGTCTTGCAGGTCAAACTAGCCTTTTTGGTGTTTTTCCCTGTCCTGTGACTCACAGTTTTCCAAGGGACTGTACTTTTACCTTGGGACTGTACCTGAGGCAGGGGGATTCTGAAAGTCAAGGAGGGTAATTTTTACCTCCACCACAGAGCTTGAATCCTTGGGCAGCACTATGGACAAGCAGGGGGGGTGTGGATGGCCGCTCTCCTCCATTGGTTATTTTATATCTGGCAATCTCACTTTGTTGGGGGCTTATCCTCTACTATTAAAACATCTCTGTTACCCCCTTTTAAAGTTGCATTTCATGTAGGCGAACTATTCAAAAGATGCTGGGTTACCAAGATCAAGGCGTTCGATTGCAGGTTTTCCTTATTACCTTTTGGGTAAGATTTTTTTTTTTTAAATCACAAGGCCATTTTCCCTCCTACTTCATACCATTACTGTGCAACTGAAAAGAGAGATATTTGTTAAACAACAGGAAATCCAGGTTCTAAAACAGTAACTCTGATAGCTCCATTTCATCTGTAAAATGCCTGGCACTCTGACTCTTTCAACAACTGTGGTTCTGGATGGCACCGCCTGCCTTCTTTTTATCTAAAGAGAAACCCCTTTGCTTCTGCAGGCGTGGGCCCGGCAGGGAGGGCGCTGGGTGGCCCCTATCACTGTGGAGATTCTTCCTTACCTGTTGTTTCTGAAGGGAGGGGAGGGAGAGCTAATGAGTTAATGTCTGCAAAGTGCTTTGAAGATGAAAAGACCTTTTCATGTGTTCTGCATTGTAGTTATTAATATTAATATTTGAAGAAGCATGCTGCTTCTAATTGTAAATCAACATCCTTGCCAACTCAGTAGTGAATAAACAAACAGTGCAGGCAGCCAGGCAGCCTCTTCCGTCCTGGTTCTGCCGCTGAGGATGTGGGAAGCTGAGGGCCGGACTACAGAGAGGGCATCTTTGCCTTACCGGCTCCTTACACCGAGGTGCTAGTTGGTTAGAGGTGCGAAGAAGGCCAAGAGTAGAGCCTAGGGGAGGGTGGATAACAGGGTGTAACGCTTCAACATCTGGGCGGCTGTGACCTTGGAGACCGGTTGACAGCATGGATCTGGGCCAGTTCCCTGCCTCAGATGATAATGGAGTTCAAAGGCACCAGCACGGGCTTTGGAGTTAGGAAAGTAGAGTGTGCTTGGGTTCTGTTAGACATTGGCTTTGGAACTGAGAACAAGTTATCTGACCTGACTGTGCTTTATTTTCTTCATCTCTGAAATGTGAATAATGAAAGAAATGTGAATAATGATTTGTACTCCACCTATTTCATGAAGATGAGAGAATAGTTGTAAATAGCATAGAGCTTTGAAGAACAAAAATAGTGCCAATAAGGTTGAAGGCTAGTCTGAAGTAACATTGTAACAAATTGGGTGTGTGGGTGCAGGTCCCCAGGGAGGGTGAGTTGGAGGGCAAATAAATGCTCTGGAAACAAATAGTTGCCACTGCCATTTCCCTTGCTGATTGCCTCAAAGTGTTTGCCTGATTTCTTACTGATAATTCACGTTCTGCTGTTCCTCATGGTTTTATTGATTGGTGATCAGATCTGTTTTCCACAGCAACGTTCCTTCTCTAATTACCCACTCAAAACTCCCAGTTCTGCATCAACCAGCAGAAGGGAGCTGGAGCCTCCTTTCTGCCCTCCCCCCCTTCCCTCCTCTTCCTCCTCCTCCTCCTCCTCCTCTATCTCTCTCTTTCCTTCTTTATGGGAATTAAAATGTACTTAGTATTTGAGCAAAATAAATGTGGTGAACAGCAAGTTAGTGGCATTTGAGGGGAATCCTGTGAGGTCTTTCAATCCTGGGCCAATTTAGGTATGAAGACAACTCATTCTTTTGCCCTTCATCTCCTTTGTCCCTGCTGTACTGAAAATGTAGCTTTAGGGAACTCAAACTTTTTAATCTAGATGATTCTCTGGATATAATACCTGGTCTTCTCCACTCCACCCAAGGAAGGATACTCATCCCCAAAATTTACTGAGCACTTGGTATGTTTCAGGGCCCTTGGTGCTTTGCATGGGCTCCTTCTTTAATCTACAATGAAGTCTGTGAGGTGGGCGGTCTTGTTATCCCCATCTAGCAAATGAGGACTCCGAGGTTTGGTACCATGAACGACTTGGTTGGTGGTGGGACCTGATAAGAACCGAAGGCATGTGAGTTCAGAGCTGTGGCTGGAGTCATATCTCATAGGAACCTCAGTAGCTTTGAGGCACTTACACAAATTTAGGCTGAATTTTTCTGCTTGAAGTGATGGTTTGCTTATCTGGGAGAATACTGTGGCTTAGGCCAATTTTCCAAAGGGGAATCTGTGGATTAATGATTCATTGTTAGAAAGACACAGATTCTGAAGAAAGGCTACAAGGTCGGGTTGACGGGATCAGTAAATCTCTCCCTCAATGGGACAGATGTTGATTGAATTTCTCCCTCGTGCCCAGCCTCGTGGGGCGCTGTGACAGACGCAGAAGGAGAAATATATGTTTCATTTTAAAAACGAATCAACATAATTTATTTTAGGAGGCAAGATGTTACCTGAAAAGAGATTAAAAATAAAAGATAATTGTTAAGTGATGTGATGCAGTCTGTGAATGCTTTGGGAGAGAAGATGGAAAAAAAAAGTTACCTAGGGCAGTGAGGGAAGGATTTTTTTGATCAATCTTGTTTCTCAGAGAAGAAGGTAGATTCGATATTCCTGCTGACCACGTGCTGGTGCTGCATCCAGAAAACAGAGGGGACAGTTTGGACAGCACTTACTAGAATGAAGTCAAGCAGCAAACTTTTAGTGAAGATGTCAAGAAAATAATCTCAATGAGGGAAATGCAATCTATATTTTCAAGAGATGTGGAAAAGTAGAAACTCCCAGGGTTTTAGTCTTTTGTGCATTTTTAAAATGTGTTAACTTTTCATTTTGAAATAATTTTCGGTGCATAATGAGTTGCAAAACATAGTACAAAGAATTTCCAAAAGATTTAAGTCCCTTAAAATTGTGAAAAATATAGTGCCTTTTGGTGACGCCAGTGATCCTTAATCCAAAAGGTTTCCTCTTGGTAGGGGAAGAGCAGTGATGCCAGTTTCTTGACATAAGAGGTGAAATAACTCAAACCCTGGCTTCTTAGGAAAGGCAGGAAGCCTTGTCAGATGCAGCCATCACCTGGCACGTGGCTTGAGAGGTGGGCACGGGTGCTGAGCTGCACATTCTCCTTGGCTGGGCTTGTGTTGCAGCTAAGATAAAAATCAACCCAAACCTCTGCTCAGCGTGTGGCCCGGATTCTTCTTGCCTGTTCCTCGGTGGCCTCTGCCATCCAAACACCTTCTTGTTATAACCACTCATGAATTTAACCAAGTGAGTCCAGACACCGCCTTGCTACTCAAAATGAGCATGTCCGGGTATCCTGTTGGAAGTGCAGACCTTCAGGCTGGCTGTACCTCAGACCTGCTGGGTCAGTCTCTGCCTTGTAACCTGATTCTCAGGTGATTCCTAGGTGATTCCTATGCAAATCAGTTTGGGAAGCACCGTGCTAAAGAAAAAGCAGAAACAAAACAAAACAAATTTAAACAAAACCCAACAAACAAAACCTCTCGCGATATTTTCCGTTGCAGCTTATGACTTCCTTATATTTGTATCTAGTTGCCAAAGTGTTACTCCACAAAAGATTCACATTTCTATCAAAAAGATATCGGTTTAACTCAGGAAGCTGCAATATTTCCCCATGTGTGCTACGCAATCTTTCAATGAGTTTGTTCCTCGCTGTAAGAAGAATGCTTACTTCTTGGTTTTAGGCATAACAATGGTACAAACAGGCTGCCATTCAATAGAAATTGTGGCGCTTTTCTCCTGTGAAATTCTTGATTAGGCTACTCAACCTATGATTATGGAAGCGGATCCTTTTTTGATTATTTAAATGCAAGTCTTTTAGAAAAAGAGGTAAGGGATATAGGCTATCTGGGTTCTGGCTCTAATATCTGAATAAATAACCTCTGCCACTTTGGGCAGTAAAATAATAATGAATAAAAACCACTATTACTATTAATTAGTCAATGCTTACTAATGCCAGGCACTGTGATAAAATAGCAATAATAATAATAATAACCATTATTTATTGACTATTTTATCATGTATAAAGTAATATGCAAGGGTTTTATTTTATATAACCCTCCTCAATAATTCTGAAAGGGTTGGTATCATTGTCTCCATTTTACAGTGGAGGAAATTAAGACTTTGTGAGATAAAGAAATTTGCCCATGACCCACACTCAGTAAGGAACTCCCGGTCAATGCATAGTCTGTCACCTGGAGTTCTTTATCATTCTGCTAAACAACTTAACCTCTCTGGGCTCAGTTCATTCAAATAAAAGATGGGCAGATTTCATGAGATTTTTCCAGTTCCCAAATTCATTGACTTTACAAAATCCCTCTTTATATAAGTATGCCAGGAAGCTGTGTAGCAGTATGCTGGGAAATTTGAAACTTACAATTTGGGCAATAGAACAAATGAAACCTCACTGTGAAAAATGACCATCAGACATAGTGCAAGAAGTTGCTCGCTGGATTTGAGAGAGTTCAGGCAGCTGGTGTGCTTTAGTTCAATGTTAAAGGGCATTATTAAAACACTCCTGGCACCGTTCATTGCTCTCTCAATAGCTATCTCTATATTTATGGCATCTCTCAGTTTTGTTGAGAGCTTCTTAAGACCCAGAACCATATCTAAATTCTAGATTATATCTGACATAACTCCATACACTGTGAGTTGAAAAGTAATTCTTTAAACTTCTAGGCTCCTGAAGGATTTCTTTGGCAGCCACCATGGGGTAAGAGTTGACATTTAGCTTGCAGGTCTTCTCTGGGTTCGATGTGGCCAAGAATCTCATATACCATGACCTCTGCTATAGCCACCCTTGTGAAGGCAAGATGCTTCACATCATTCCTCCAGCTTACTCTTTTTTGTTTCTAGTTTCTTAGTAAGAAAACAATTCCAATTTTTTATACTACAACTTTAATTTTTTTATAAATATTTTTAAATTTCAGTTTTTTTTTTTAAAAATAAATTTATTTATTTATTTATGTTTTGGCTGTGTTGGGTCTTCGTTTCTGTGCGAAGGCGTTCTCTAGTTGTGGCAAGTGGGGGCCACTCTTCATCGCGGTGCGCGGGCCTCTCACTATCGCGGCCTCTCTTGTTGCGGAGCACAGGCTCCAGACGTGCAGGCTCAGTAGTTGTGGCTCACGGGCCCAGCTGCTCCGCGGCATGTGGGATCCTCCCACACCAGGGCTCGAACCCGTGTCCCCTGCATTAGCAGGCAGACTCTCAGCCACTGCGCCACCAGGGAAGCCCTACAACTTTAATTTTAATAATGTATTATTGTTAATTTTACTATTAGTATTATTATTACTATTTAAAACTCAAGCAATCATGCTTTTATATCTATCCTACAAAAGCCCAAGCTTTTAGTTTGGTAATCTGCCCTAAAGGCTCTTTCAGTTTCATCTCCCATTTTCCCCACAATCTGTTTGCTTATTGGATTATTCCTTGTTCTCTAATCTACTGTATTCTCGCTTCTGAATCTTTGTGCATACCTCTAGCTACCCATTTTTCAAGGCCCATTTCAGCGCCACCTTCTCTTGAAGTTTTCCTTTAGCATCCTTCCGTAAGTCATTTCTTCATCTTTTATGTACCCATAATACATTACCTACACCAGCGTTTCTCAAACTTTAATGTGCATATGAACCACATGGAGTGGAACCTGAGCTCTGTAGTTCTACCAGCTCCCGAGTGCTGTCCATGCTGCTGGTCTGTGAGGACCCCACTGTTGAGTAGCGAGGTCATCATTTTTCTCATCTCATCAACTAGAAAAATAACTATATAAAGAAGAAAAGTGAGTTATTCTCACTTTTGGAATTACCATAGCACCTAATACAGGGCTGTGCAGCTGTTCAATACCAGCTAGCTAGATAAAAATCCCAATTTTTTATTCAGTTATTTATGGAGTGCCTACTGTGTGCGTGGCCCTGGAGGATGTCTGAAGGACAATGGTGGTTATTTGCTGTATTTCATGGTTCGATAGAGGATTTGAGGAATAGCATTTGAAGACAAGGCTGTGGCCACTTTTACTGTCAAACAGCTGATTGAATGTTACCTTTAGTTTTCCAGAAGATGTTCCCACACTAGAAAGAACAGAGCATTAGTTTCTGAGAAGTTTCAGAGACTAGGATTGGCATTGTGCTCATAAAATTCCTGGACAGGTTTTAATGTATTCCCTTGATGTTTATGACAGACAGCACCATTCTGCCCAATGTTGACAGTGCCATTCCAGCAGAGTGATGAAGAGGGATTTGTTTCCAGGAGGAGGAAACATAAAGTAGTCTACGAGGCACTCTTATCCCCTGATTGCTATGGTTCAGCAGTTTAAAACCATCTTATATTCTTTGTCTCTTTCAGGAGATATTAGTGAGTGACTCGTAATATTACAATAACAGGAGTCCATTTTTAGTATTCTAAGAAAGGTTAGTTGAGCTATGTCAATTCATACAGAACCTGAAAGCATTATGCTTAATTAGGAGATGAGAGTTTTCAGAGAAATAGGAGATGGATATGAGTCATTTTCAAGCCTCTATTCAAGTAAGAGTTGGGGGATTGTTAGCAGTAAAGGTGGGGAGAAACAAGACTGACATGTTCACTAATCTGTGAGTTGATGCCTCATGAACTTAGTGAAAGAGTTGGTGAATTGAGTTTAAGACCCAGAAGCCAATAGCACATGGATCAGAACATGGCCTCTATGGGTGGGTGCCGGCTCCTTGAAATAAGAAGGAATGTTTATTACGGTCATGTTGGAATACTCAGTCAAGAAAATGAGGTTCTTACAGAGTTAGGAATGAGAGAGAGAAACCATCTTCAATTCTGTTTACCAATTTGTTTTCTACTTATGGTAACAGCAGAGTTTCCTTGGGGGAGTGAGGATTGTTCAGCTATCTAAAGCTGCTTACCTTTGAGTTCTTGGAGAACAGGACTCGGTAGCTTTTGTTACACTGCCAGATCAGGGGAGAGATCTTCTAAAATGATTTGAAAAATACAGATGGACTACTCATGAGAATTAGAAAGAAGATAATGGAAGATAATAGACTCATCAACGGGGTATGTCTGTTAGTTTAGAGAAAAATATGACCCTGCTTGCAGTTAACATTAAAGAAATCTAACCTTGGGGTTGCATACGGACACATGTCATCACAGGTGATGTCCCTTTTTTTTTGTCCCGGAGATATCTTCACTGTCTTGGATAAACTCAAGCACTGTCTTGGATAAACTCAAGCACTTGGATAAACTCAAGCACTGAGACATAACTCTTGGATAAACTCAAGCACTGAGACATAACTCTTCACATACTAACTATTCACGTACAGGTCTTTCCTTCATTTAGTCAACAGGAGTATTGCACGTCTATGATGTGCCAGCTAAAGAGACACAGTCCCTACTCTCTAGTAACTCATGATGCAGGAGCAGAAACTGAGACGCAGGAAGTACTCTGAACTTTGGTCGGTACCTTGTGAAAGTGAATCCCATGCTGGAGGACTGAGAATGTCTATCTAACTGACAAGAAGTTTTAGGGAAAGCTCCCTGAAAGAGGTAACACTCAGTCTGACTCTTTAAAAACAGATTTACATGTCATTTGGAAAGAAGAAATTCAAACTCTTTCCATCGCACATGAAAGATGTTGCCTCGGTGACATGGGTGACACTGTTGTCTTTAGTTTGGCAAAGGTGCTGTCATTCGGGGAAAGTGTCCTTTGAATGGCTAGTCCTATTGGAAACCAAATTCTTTTTCTCCTGCATTCCAGTCCGACTTGCAAAGAGGAAAAAAATGCATCATCTATATTTTCTGTGACAGCTTTATTGCACTTTTGTATTCCCCGTGTGCAGTCTTCATATGTTATAGCCATAATTCTTGACCTATAGGCTAACACAAAGATGAGAGGGCAAGGTCAAATTTAAATCACAATGGGTTTGTTGGTGGCACTATAATTCTGGCTTCTCTCTTATGGAAGGAAGTTTGTCAATATGTATTCAAATATAGAATGTACACTGTACATATTCTTTGTCCCCAAAATACCACTTTTGTCATTTAATGGGAGTAGGAAATATTTTAGGAACTTTTATAATGACAAGGAATTGGGGACAAATAAATTTTACGGTAATAAGAGGCTCATTAAGAAAAGTATGATGCATACATACAATAGAGTCCTCGACAGCTGTATACTTTGGGATGTACCACTGTATTTATTGACATAGAAAACTATCCATAACATCATGTCAAATGTCAGTGAACAAAGCAGATTGCAAAACAGCATGTAGAGAATAACATCGTGAAGGTAAAATTCTGATCATGTGTATATTTGTATGGACACATTAAAAAATACCCAGCAGAATGTTGAATAAAGTATTAGTACAATTATCTCCAGATGGTAGAATTTCAGGTGATTTTGACATTCATGATAGACTTTTCTGTATTTTTCTTGTAATTTTTTCAATAAATATATATATTTTGGCAAAAATTATTTGCAAAAGAAAAAATTTTGAAGTGTGGTTTATGGGGTTATTTACCTAAAGGCATAGTCTTTCTTTGAAGAGCATATAACCCCAATGAAAAACCCTTAAGTGATGTCACAGTTATCACCTAGACATGCAGCCAAGCAGGGGCAGAGTTGATAGGAACTGGATTCAGCTTCCACTAAGCCTGGTCTCTGGGATTCCCTGCTCTTCTGCTGCCTTGGCCTGAAACACCCCTCCAAGTCCCCCTCCTCCCTTCCTTCTGTGTGTCACCCACCCCGCCCCTGGAGAGACCTGGATGGAAGGAAGTGTCAGCCTGTAGATCCTGGCCTGGGTCGTGGGCTTGCTCGGGGCAGGAGTCTCCAGAGGCAGTCACGTGTTTTAGGAAGAATCGAGATCTCCCAAGAGTCCCAAAGGCTTTACTGGATGCGAGATGCCCATGTAAACCAAACTGCTACCTGTTTTTCCCTCTGCACGGTTTGCCCATTTTTATCCTGAAAGTCCAGGGTGATGAGGATAGACAGGAGAGGTGGCTGGTGGGCTAGTGTCAGTCTCAGCTTGGCCCGAGTCTTCCCCCCACCCCCGTAAAAAAAGGGGCTTAAGTGAGTTCAGGTGTTTGTAAAAGTTTTGTAACTTACACTCTCATAGTCAACAGTTATTTGAGTGCCAGCTGCCTATCAACACTGGCCTAGGATCTAGGGATTCGGAGTGAAGAAATACACTAAACTTTGTCCTTGATGGACTTAAATTCTAGTGGGATAGGAGTCGTGGACACAAGAAAGAAGCAGCTGAGTGTCAGATCAGGAGCAGGAAGCTGTTGTTTACACGGGGTGGTTGAAAGGCTTCTGGATGAGGTGACATTGAATGGCGAGTGAATAAAGGGAAAGAGTTCTCACTTAGAAAGGGATCACGAAACAAACCTATTATTTCCAGTGAATCTCCATCCAGATCTGCCATCTATTCAGAGTCTCTGATTTGAGAATCGAATACATTTACTTCTGATCTATCTCTTACATTTTCAGTCTTGTGAGACCAATTTATTTGTTCATTCATTCTTTCATTCATTCACTAATTAAAAAAAAAAAAAAAAAGAATTCCATGATACCCCCTCAGTCTGTCTTACATTCTGGAGAGACAAAGATGAAAAAGGCATAGTGTCTGCCTTCAAGTAGCTCTGAGTTTAGTGGGAGAGGCGGGTAGGAGCAGGCATTTGTAAAACAGTATGTTGTGTGCAGTGATGGAGACACACGTGGGGAACACAGAGAAGGGACAGCCAGCCAGCCCAGGCTGGGATGAACAGCAGTTCAAGAAGGATTTCCTGGTGGCTAAAACTTCTGAGATGAATCTAAAAGCTTCAGGAGAAGGGGTTAGTTAGTCCTGAGGAGCAGGAGGGTAACAGGGCATTTCTCACAGAGGTGATCGGGGAGAAGGGTAGGGACGTGGGAAACAGCACCAGGTGCCTAAGAAAACAACAGAGTTCCTAGTTAGAGGAGTGGAGAGGTCAGTGGGGTGGTGAGGAATGGACCTACAGTGCTCCCCTTGGGTCCTGGAGGCCAGGGAGGACCGCAGCTGGGAGCCCAGCTGCCTCTTAAGCACAGACTCACTGAGGACAACTTTACTTTGCTGCTCTAGCACTGCTGGTCCCGTTCAAGGAAATGAACTCAGTTCTTCACGGCTCTCTGTTACCAAGGGTTCAAACCATTTCTGCATTCAGACAGGCCTCCGGATGCCGCTAGGCTGGGGAGTAAATCTGAACTCACACAGTTGTTTTGTGTTTAGGCATAAATGTTTATAATGCCAAGACAAAAAAGTCGGTCCAGCCGATGTCCAAATAGCTGTCATGTGGGAGGGAATTCTCCTCGGCCAACACGTCAAAAAACTTTTTTTTTTTTTACCCAAACAGTTTTTCTGAAAGGGTTTACATCTACAGCAGCTGGTCTGTGTCACCATCTACAAGTGGAAACAGGGCGCGTTCTTTTTTTCTTTCTCCAGAAAATAATGAAGCGGTCGTCCATTTCTGTCCCAGAGTTATTTCCTGAGATGAGAGCCCTTGAGTGCCCTGGCAACTCCCTCTTTCCAGCTTCCTCCATGGGCAAAGGACTTTTCCCCAAGGGGAGCGTCAGTCACAGCGCATGAAGCTTCGAGAATTCAGCCCAGCTCAGGATGGACCGTATGTGGGCCCACGGGGTTCCTCACTCTGTCCATCAGAAAGAGAAAACACATTTCCACTAAGCCTTTTTCCCAGCTGCGTGGAGAGTTGTTAGGAGGAGGTGCGTTGCTCTTGGTGCCTTCGATCTGGGCTTCAGGACAAGGCTGCTGATTCCAAAAGTGCTTTCTTTTACAAAGGTATAAGTGTAACAGGAATTCAGAAGGGTAAAGGTCTTCTGCTGCTCGTGAGAGTCTAGGGAGGATCCATAGGGCCACGTGGTCACACCTCGCACTGTGCGATCTTCCGTGGTTTCCTGTTCCCCAGCCTTCGGCAAAACGGGCTGCTTAGTTTTTTCCATATTGTTGGTAAGCTCCTCCTCACCTTGTATTTTAGTTCTATGGGAGCCCGTCTTCCCCACTGCCTGCAGATGGAGATCTGTCTTTCTCAGCTTTGTCCCGGGTCTGATAGAATGTAAGGTCCACGAGGTCCGGGGTCTTTGTTTACCTGTGTATCTCCAGCACTCAGAACAGTGCCTGGCACATAGCAGGCACAGGGTAATTGTTTACTGAATGATTAACAAGTTCCTGGCAAAGGAAGCCTTTGACGTGCCTGTTGAATAAATAATTGGGGTCTGTGATGACTCAGGGGACACGGGGGGGGGCTTTTTTGGAGGAAATCGGAGGGCTAGATGGGTTGCACAAAGCAGCACTGCCACACCTGGACATTTCCCAAAGGTTTAGGTTGCCCTGTGGGTCCCTGGAGGGATGCAACTTTTCCCTAAGGAATCAGATCTTGGTTGAGCTGTTCTCAGTATGACACAATCTATGTTGTCAACTTTTAAGTCTCACCTCTGAGTAGATCCAAAACTGTGAAGTGCAGGTGGATGGGTGAATGATGACTCATTAGGACTTTAAAATTTGAATTTAAGACGAAAAGCAGCAACGCTTCTGTACAATATATGGGCGGTGTCCACACTGACCTGTCGTAGGCTTCTTCTTACTCCAGGCCCTCTACCCAACGCAGGGTCTGATACTTGGTAGCTGCTCACTATTTTTAGAAAGAAACACTGAAGAGGGGACCACGGCTCCAGATGGGAACAGTGTCCTTGGACTAGAGACTTTGATCTTTTTCTACTCTTCCACTTTGCCACCTGGGAATTCTTCCTAAGGGCCATTTTTGGCAATCAAGTCCCTGAAAAACTAGAAAACAACATCTTGATGAACATAGGTACCCTTAGCTATTTTACTTTTTTTAAAATTAATATTAATTTGACTGCTTCTACTTTGGGGAGAAAAGACATTATAAAAAGGTGCCATTTTAGTTAAAAACAATAAGCACAGCTCTGGGATAATTTACGTCTTCAGAAGATTTTTAACTTACTTCTCGACTGTATGATATTAGTTGCTATGTGATGGTAGCCCTTAGTCAGTATAACTTTGTAGTGCAGAACTTTAATTATGTTATTTATTTATTTTTGAAGTCTAGCTTTTTTTTTTCTCCCTGGCCACACCGTGTGGCATGTGGGAATCTTAGTTCCCCAACCAGGGATCAAACCTGTGCCCACTGCAGCGGAAGCACGGAGTCTTAACCACTGGACCACCAGGGAAGTCCCTTAACTATGTTATTTAAATACATTTCATATGAAAGAAGATATATACGCTCATTGGCTGTCAAGCTGTATCAACATGGTGAACAAAGTTGTAAATTGAACATAAGACATATCGTATTCTTTATATTTCTTGAAATGGGGTCAGTGGCTTTAATTATTCCCAAGAATAAAGGAAAAGGACAGACAAATACAAAGTGGAAAGTAGCTAAGTGGAAACTCAAATGTCACTCCCTAACAATAGGAATTTGGCCTCTGAATGGCATACCTAGGAATTTAATCTTCTAAATCATTCAAGAAAGACATTTTTTTAGTGTGTAATATTGAACTTATGAAAGTGTGTGAGCTAGTGTACTTTAGAGAGCGTTTGGATCAACAGAAATGTTTGCTATATAAACGATTTTCCTGATGACCGACAGCTAGCTGGAAAGTCCCTTCAGCTAGAACATTCCTTAAACGAGATGGTCATTCAGACTTTGAATGGAGATAGTAGCTCTCAACAAGACATTTAATTAGCCCTTCTCCTTTTTTCAAGATGGATAATGTTCACTCCCCTTTTCGGGTCTTCTCTCTGTTTATCTGTCTCAGGGTCCTGGTTGACATGCCTCCTCGATGGAGGTTTTCCATCCTTCTTTTCTCCAATCCTTTCTCTATTCCGTCCTTCATCAGTTGATAAATGCCACACTTCGTATGGAGGGCCAGACCCGGTTGGGGGTGGAGGGAGGGAGAAATAGGAATGGAAATGTTTCTAAAAAAGACACACAAGACCCATTCCTGCCCAGAAACCCTCTAAAGGGTCTTTTTATGGGCTCTGACTGCTTACTGTCTGCAGCAGGCATCACCATCCAGGCTACCTTGCAGTCAGGGCACTGGCTCTGTCTGGGGTCTGCCTTACTCTCTGTTGGCCACTTTGTTTTTCTACGTTTTAATTTCTTTCTCTGTAACACAAAGAAGTGAACGCCATGGTTCCTAAGGAGACCTGCTCCGAGCCCTCCTTTGGTTGCTGGTCCACGCATGTTCTGCACCCAGTGGCCCAGTGAATGCTTTTTCCCACACAGGTGCTGACGGCGTGATGAGCTACCTTGTGGAGTCTGCAGTGAGTGGCCCCGCCCCCTACTCAGCGGTGCGACCCGCAGCAGTGGTAAGTGGGCCCCCTTCCCTGCCCTCCCCCTGCCCACCGTGCCCTCCCCTCTCCTCCCTCGGTTCCTGCTTTCTGATCTCTCCTAGACAGAAGCAGCTGGGGACCCAACTCCACAGTTGGAATGAGCTCTGAGTTTTTTGGAGGGGCTACATTGTGAGATTATCTGTCTTTTTATCACCATATAAAGTAAAACATCCAAGACTGATGGATTTGCTGAGAAAGATTTTTGTGTTGCAGAGCATATGACTCAAACACGAGTAACGGTTAAAGCCAGGTGATTTTTCACAGCTCAGTTCATTTGGTGAAGATTTTTCGCACGTTGAGGTACCTTAGACCTATTCTTAGCATAATTGAACTTATTTTTCTCCGCATACATAAAAGCTAAAATATACAAGCTTTCTAATCACAGAATTTGAAACTGGAAATAAAATATGACAACAAATTAGTAGGAAATATTCCTGAGTCCTAGAATAAGAGGGGTAAAAGGAACTTTAAAATTGGACTAAAGGCTTTTGCTCTTAGGAAAGAAGGCTTTCACCCAAGCTATGTGCTGATCAGTAGAAATATTCAGCTAAATTTCTTATAAATTTACTGTGTGAGAGATCCCATAATGCTGTTATTCATCAATTCCAATGTTAAGTGAACTTTTAATATTAGCATTGAATCATTAACTATTGATTCTAAATTCTGTGTGTTTTTGTATAAAGATAGCCATCATAAATGTTGAACTTTTTTTACTTAATCTGGAAATGGACAGATAAGTTTACTGTTAACTCTTCCAAATACGTTTATGGGTCTATATAGACGCCAGTCAACCAGAGCTCTTTTTTGACTGCAGGCTTTGTCCAGTCTGAGGTTCTGCAGAATTTTTAACTGGTACCCTTCAGTTTGCCATGACCTCTCACTGTAATTGTATATCAAAAGATCTGATGTGTTTGAAAATTATTTTCTGTAGCATTGAAAAAATAATTACTTAAAAAGGTATTTTATGTTCAAGGAATGATTAACACATCTTTCTTCACTGGCTGTTCTGTAATACCTATTTCTTCTTTTTTAAGTGGCCTCTGTTTTCATATAAACACCATTCACTATTAAAAAATTAGAATCAGGAAAACGTTTAGAGTACAATTTACTTCAGAAATATGTGTAAAACACACACACACACACACACACAACAAGTCCAGACCAAAATTTATTCCCTTCTGCTTAGAAATTGCCAAGAGGCTTGCTGAGGTCCATAGGGCTGGAGACCTTGCCAGGGAAAGTCTCCTTCTGCTTCTCACACAAAGGTTATCATCTAAGGTCAGTACAAATGACACTAAAGTTTTCTTGAAGGTGATTTTGTAGAGATTTGTTAAAGTAAACAAGGATATTGTGATTTCAGGGCAAAATGTGTCATTGACTTGGAAAGGTAGATTTAAAAGCCAGCCTATGCATATACCCTGAGAAAACCATAATTCAAAAAGAGTCACGTACCACAATGTTCATTGCAGCTCTATTTACACTAGCCAGGACATGGAAGGAACCTAACTGTCCATCGACAAACGAATGGATAAAGAAGATGTGGCACATATATACCATGGAATATTACTCAGCCATGAAAAGAAATGAGATTGAGTTATCTGTAGTGAGGTGGATGGACCTAGAGTCTGTCCTACAGAGTGAAGTCAGTCAGAAAGAGAAAAATAAATACCGTGTGCTAACGCATATATGTGGAATCTAAAAACAATGATTCTGATGAACCTAGGGGCAGGACAGGAATTAAAAAAAAAAAAAAAGCCAGCCTATGTTAATTCTTTTTGCCCATATTGTAATCCAATTAAACAAGTTTAATAACCTGTCGGAAAAAGCGATGCCATGCGAATTTGTATTTATTTTATTTTAGGCACTGAAATAAATTTTATTCCAGGTATACACATTGCAGGTATAATATTAAGTTATCCTAGACAGGGCATCTGGAAATTGTATGAGATTTAGAAAAAAACCAAGAACAACTCTTAAGTGGTATTTTCAACTGAAGACCCCAGCCCTGGCTGAATACCCTGGATATTTTTAAGGCCTTCTGAATGGTTTCCACTGGTTTCACAACAAAGAATTCATTTATCCCCATCCCCAGCAGCCATACCTGAAAAACGTTATCAGCACGTGGGATCCTTTTCACTCCCATATTTCAGAGTTGCTTGGGTAATAGCAGAAAGTGACATGGGAGAGCTGCTATGTCATTGTTCTAGCACTTCTGCTCATAACTTCTCTCTGGGCCTCAGTTTCTCCATCACTAGAACTGGTTAGGCAAACTTTCAGAACCATAGAACATGCAGAAGAGTCCTCTGACTTCTTCACTGACATCCTTTTTAATTAAAAAAAAATAGGCAAATAAAATTGATGAGTACAAGCTCAAGTTCAATGAGCCAGCTCCTACAGACAACCTCCACCCAACTTTAGGCTGGGCTGTAATAACAGTCAAAGAATTTCTACACTGTCTACAGAATATAACCTTGGGACATTGGCATATGAGAGAAGCTAGCAAACCTCACACTGTCAATCCCAATCTAAGATTTCACGGAGGAGTGAGTACAGCTTCATTGACTTTCCCAGACAAGAACTTTAACGTCCCAGGCACCTGAGGCTTCTCAGTTCTGTTGGAGCCTCATTGTCTGGAGCTCAACCAGTGGTACTTAATCCGATCATTTAAGTCCTCCTGCCCGGCGCCCTGGTCTCTGGGTTAGTTGGCCTGGGCCACCAAGAAGAGAAACTGTCCCAGGCATGGGAAGTTTGAGGGTGAAAGGAAAACCATAAGGACAGTGGGTTTTTAGTCTGGCGGTGATTTTTTTTTTTTTAACCTTTATTGGAGTATAATTGCTTTGCAATCTGGGGGTGATTTTGCCCCCAGGGGATATTTGGTGATATTTTTGGTTGTCAAAACTTGATGGGCGGGGGAGCTACTGGCATCCAGAGGGTAGAGGTCAGGGATGCAGCTAAGCATCCTGCACTGCACAGTACAGTTCCCCATGACAAAGAATTGTCCAGCCTCAAATGTCAGTAGTGCCGAGGTTGAGAAGCCCTGCCCTAGAATAGATACAAGATCAGGTTTGAAGGTGGGGTGGTAGGTACTGTGTGTATTTACTTGTAATTATTGCGTTAGAAAGGGAAATCTTAAAAAGAAAATAAAAGTGAGACTACATCCATGTTATGAGGGGTTCTGCTAAGCAGGCTGCTTTAGTTGTCCAAGAAACAATCTTCTAAACTAGGACACGAATATTTTCTAGGCTCTGAAGACTGCTAAACCTCAGATTCCTTATTTGTGTGTTAGAGGTAGCATTAGTGTGATTTGATCATTTGCTGTACCAGGGGAAGCCTTAAAATAATCACAGCAACACTTGTAAAATTCATCCCATACTTCGGGTACTGGCCATTGTACACAGAACTCACAGTATCTGCCTCGGGACCCCTTTGTCAAAAGCAGGACACAAGTTCTCTCCCTCGTAAGGTCAGCCTCTCGGGAGACCTTCATGAAAGAAGTGATATCACAGCTGGGGTGGTAGGGAAATGACACTTCTGGAAGTTGTCTGGCCATTGTGTTGGAGGGGGTGACGTTTTCAGGTGCTTAATATGGGTTGTGTGTCAGGGACCCTTTCATCCAAGGGGAGGAAGCGTTCCTTCCTGTTATGCTGGCTCAGCGAGCCCGCCGTGCCCCCTGGAAGTCCCTCGAAGCCCTGGTCCTCTCCTGTGTCATCCTCCCCTTCATGCCGCTGAGTCCGCAGAGCTGGGGGAGGGCAGGCATAGGAGGATGGGCTGCCCCTAATTTTGACCAAACACGTCCTTGTCCTTGGCTACCTCACCAGCAAGGAGGATGCGGAGGAGGTCCTTGAGGATCGATGGCCCCTGAGCCATGTGAGCTTAGGAAGCACCTTGAACTGTACAGAGGGAAGGAATAGACGACTGCCCACTCACCTGCTCTCAGCGCTCAGGCCTTTGGGAATATAACGATATGCTGGGCAAGTAACTGTCCAGAGGGCCAGACCACATGGAAGGCTCCAAGCCTTCCATCCTGGGCCAGGCAGCTGTGGGACGCAGCCCGGCCAAGCACCATGGAAGGCACTTAGGCTTTGGAGTCAGAAAGACCTGAGTTAAATTCTGGTCTGTTACTCCGCAGCCATGTGACCTTGGGCAAATTACTTCCTCTGAGTCTCAATGTCCTCATCTGCAAAATAAGCACAGAGTATAACCTACCATATCAGGTCATTGTGATACCAGCCACAAATATGACCTCAGTTAATTCCCTTTCCCTGTGTTTAGCACCTCTTCTCTATTTTTCTCTGGATTATTTGGTCATGTGAGATGGACACATAGAGGGAGGAGTGGAGATGATTCCACTGATTGTCCATACAAGGGTGTTTCTAGAACAAGATGGGGCTGTGGGGGTCAAGATGGAGACATTCTTGTTGAGAAACCTCTTTGCTTCATCACTACCCTGCACTAGAAATAGCTCCCCTGCCACCAGATCAAAGTTCTCTTGTAATGGGCTGGTGGTTTACAACCCCATTGTGTAAACAGACCTGGTTCTCTTATCTTGAGTAATTGCAGTTTAATTGGGCTTCCTTGGGAAGCAATTCCCTTCTTAGCCAGTGCTGTTCGCACTCTTCACCTCCACCCCACATGCCTTAGGATGTGTTCACAGGGGTGTCTGTGCAGTCCCTGCACTTCTTGGGAATTTGGGAAGGGCTGGTGCTTGTTTCTATGAAGCTTAGCACACATGCCTTTTCCTTCTCTCTGGGAATCCTGGAGAGCAGTGGATAAGGTATTCCAGATTAGAGAAATGAGAATACAGAAAAAGAAATTTAGAATGTAAATGGAAACTGGAAAAGAAAATTTTTTCTTGTTGCTTGGGGTGGTGATGGCTTTACCTCTGGAGAGGTTGCTGGAACATTATGTTTAAGAAATGATCTATAGCCATAACTCTTAGTGGTAGTCAGAAAAAGTGAAGGAAAAAAGATGTTTTGTATTTTTCCAGCATCTTAGAAAGTGGGGATTTTCTAAGATACTGGGTTCAGTTAGCACAAACTGGAGAATTTTAAAGCCAGACTATAACCTAGAGGCCATCTCCCAATATTAGGAAATTCAGGTCCTGAGAGGTTAAATTAAGTTGCCCGAGCCTGGAAGTATGATCTGGAGTATGGTCCAGATCTCCCGGCTCCTGGCTTAGGACACTCCTTACCATCAAATGCAGCTTGATCATTCTTAAGAAATGTGGGGATGGATAAGAATTTATGACAATTCATGGATTCATATGCTTTATTCATGCTGAATTGAATTTAGGACCAAAAAACCCCAGAACTCCATTTTGTAGAGCGCTGAGCAAATCGAAATTCTTGCCCAGTTTTTCGACCATGGGAGGTTCTCACAATGTCCTATCAGAAGGCTCTGAGTCAGCTTCACCCTCCGTCTCCACACTTGGGATGGATGCCTGGGGCTGGCACCCCATGGAGTCACTGGGAGTCTGAAGGCTTCCCGCTAAGCGAGTGGAAGCTGATGTGTGACACGCATCTCACCGCATATCTCTCAGCAAGAGAATGTCAAGTCCGGGCGCCCAGGACTGGGGCAGGTCCCACCGAGAAATGTCTTGAGTGGAGGGGACTGTGGTCTCAGGCTGGCGTGAGAAGCTGCAGCGTCAGTCACTGCCCCCCTCCCCCGCCTTGGTCTGCAGCCCCAGGCCTGGGGGCGTCTCAGGGTGGCCTCAGCTGTGGTCCACATGGCCCGTGGGGAGGCCAAGCACAGCTTTTCATGGAGAGCAGAATCCGCTATTCCCACCTCTGCTCTCTCTGTGCTTCAGATTCTTTTCTGTCTCAGAAACCTACACCGGTCCGGCCTGCCCTTTCGCCAGGGCCCAAGCCCATCACTCTTATTGTTTTAAAAAGAATTTCCTGGCCTTGAGTCTAAAATTAAATCGCCCTTTGAGGGTTTCCTATTTTGTCTGTTCCTGCCTCTCCTGTGGCTGCACCACCCTCGCCCCCTCCCCCTTGGTGGGAGAGCTGAGGGGTGTTTCCGTGTCGCCTCTTTCCTTTTTCTCGAGGGAGCAGGATGCATGTGCCCCCCTGGAGCAGAGGTGCCCCAGATACAGTTTGCCCCAGACTCCTCCCCAGCGATGCCAAAAGCGCTTCTCCATGAATGTAAAGAGGTGCTGGCTGGTCTAGCACCTGCTGAGGATGAGGAAGCCCAGGCTCGATGACAGGTCTGCGGAGTCGGTCCAGCCAGCCTGGAAGGGCAACTGCCTGCAACGAGGGGAAAGGTTTTAAGATGAGAAACTCCCCATTTATTGCACAGACTTGCACCTAGCATGCGAGAGCCCCTGGGTAGTTCAGCAGCTAGGCAGGTACTTCCTAACTTCACTTTCTCTACTGAAAAATGGGAAAGGTGGTGGCAGAACGGCATGGGAGCACATTTCAGGGAAGAATGAAGGCAAACAACATGAAGGCGTTCATACATTTCAAGGGGACATTGTATGTCATGAATCTAAATGATGACAACTTCTGGTTCTCTAGGCTTTTCCACCCCGGGGTGGTTTTTTTTTTTATCAAATGAAGGTTGTCAGTTACAAGGTCAGGAGAAAGAATGTGAATGGATCAGCAAAAAGGAGACTTGCAGTTGGAAAGGAACTTGGTGATTATTGGGGCCAACGTCCTCAGGAAGCAAAGGTTGAAGGAGGTTAAGAGACGGGCTGGAGGCTACGCAGCTCCTTAGGGGCAGAGCAGGACTCAAACCCAGGCTTCCTGATTTCCAGTCTCCTGTCTTCCTAGTGGAGTGTATGAACATCTGTGCCAGGCCTGGAATGATACAGAGTGATCCCCGTGGATGGCAAACCCCTGTGTTCATCCAGCCAGGGTTAACTCAGCTTTGCATCTGGGCATGTATATTTTTTTAAGCACAGCAGCATCTAGAAATATTTATGTGTCTTACATGTTTATGGCCCGGTACTAAGGCTAAAGCCTAAAATTCTGAAGTCGGTTAAAGAAAAGACAGATGTACTCCCACAGAGTTCGTGCTCTGAGTAACACATACACGAGAAGGGTCAGGAAGGGTTTGAGGAGCAAATACCTGGACATTGAAGGCTGCTTGGCTCAAGACAGAAACGAACACTTACAGAAACGCCGCCGCCATTAGTTTGCGATTTAGTGTTGAAAAACTACTCCCCTGTTCCCTCTTTTCCAATGGGGGGGTCTTCGGAGGGGGCAGAGGGGAGGAAGGCTCTGAGCAAAAGCAATGCTGTGAGGTTTGGCAGGGCTGGGGGGCGGGTGAAGAGCGGCCACAGGGAGGGAGCTGCGCGGGTGGGGAGGGGAGACGGAGGTCCCCGGTGGAAGCATCCGAGAGGGGAACCGGCGGGACAGGGGAACAAGGGAGACGTAATACCGTAGATGAAGCCCTGACTGCAGCAGGGGGACAGTGGTCGGCTGTGGTGGTGACGTCACAGCTGGCTCACCTTGGAGCAGAGACAAGTGTGTGTCCCTCGTCCTAGTAGTTTCCAGACTTCAGAGCTTTATGCTATTTCTTTCCAGGATCGGAAAGGCAAAGCATTTAGGCTGCAGGCTCGAGTCTTCTGAAGCCTCTAAGAGGACAAGGACAGCAGTGCTGTTCCCTGGAGATGGGGTGGGGCGGCTCATCACAGCATGTGACACAGCAGGGCAGGAGTGCGTGCTCTCCTGAGACACCCAGGGGACCCAGGCCCTCCAGGGCTGCGTGGATACCACCCTCTCCTTAGCAGCCGCTTGCTAACCCACACGGTTCTGAAGCTCTGCCCTTGGTGTCTCCCACACCGAACACTTTTGTGTTTTTCCTCCTGTGTCTTTAACTGGCCCTTCTTTGTTGTTTCTCCCTCACTTTTCCTCCCAACGACAGGCAACTTTATAGATCCATTTTTTCAAAAGTGAAATATAATTGACTTAATATTATATTAATTTCAAGTGAACATAGTGGTTCAATATTTTTATACATTACAAAAAAGTCACCACGATGAGTCTAGTAACTGTCAGTCCCCATACAAACTTATTACAATATTACTGACTATATTCCCTAAGCTGTACACTGTAGTCTCATGACTTACTTATCTGATAACTGCTCTGAATCCCCTTCACTTATTTCACTCATCCCTCCACCCCATCTCCTCTCTGGCCACCACCAGTTTGTTTTCTGCATCTGTGAGTCTGTTTGTGTTTTGTTATTGTTCATTTGTATTGTTTTTTGGATTCCACATGTAAGTGGAATCATACAGTATTTGTCTTTCTCTGTGTGACTTATTTCACTCAGCATAATACCCTCTAGGCCCATTCATGTTGTTGCAAATGGCAAGATTTTATTCTTTTTCTTGGCTGAGTAGTATTCCTATGTGTGTGTGTGTGTGTGTGTGTGTGTGTGTGTGTGTGTCTCATCTTTATCCATCCATCCATCAGTGAGCAGTTAGGTTGCTTCTATATCTTGGTAATTGTAAATAATGCTGCAGTAAACATCGGGGTGCACATATCTTTTCAAATTAGTGTTTTTGTTTTCTTTGGATAAATACCCAGAAATGCAATTGCTGGATGGTGTGGTAGAGCCGTTTCTGATCCTTTCTCTTTTCTTTTTAACTGCCATTTTCCCTGACTCTATACTTTAACTAGATCCTTTGCGCTCCTAGATCTATCTGTATCCTTTCCTGTCTTCTCCTGTCACCTTAGGGACCTCTCCACCAAATTGCTCTGCCATCTCTCCATCTGAACACAGCCAAAAGTGAAATATTCTTCCAACCTCCTTACTTATGTACTTAAACTCACCATTTCCACTATTATAAAAGCAAGCAATCTAAGCATGATCTTGGATCCCCCCTTGCCTTCATCTCCTATGAGTCATAAAATCATGTTGACTCTTCCTTTGAAACGTATCTTACACTTCTTGTTTCCTCTTCACCTCTACATTCATGACCTTAATCCGACTCTCCGTAACTGGCTACCGCTCAGCACCGGAACTGAGGGGAAGCATTCAAATGGGGGCAAAGCCGAAGGGCCGCCCCCAAACGCAGTACTCAAGCTACGTAAATCTTAATGCAATAATTTTGACAATCAAAATGAATGCAAAAATTATTAAAAGAACTAAAAAATTTAAATACAGTGAGGGGGACTTCCCTGGTGGCACAGTGGTTAAGAATCCGCCTGCCAACGCAGGGGACAGGGGTTCAATCCCTGGTCTGGGAGGATCCCACATGCCGCAGAGCAACTAAGCCCGTGCGCCACAACTACTGAGCCTGCGCTCTAGAGCCCGCGAGCCACAGCTACTAAGCCCGTGAGCCACAACTACTGAAGCCCGCGTGCCTAGAGCCCGTGCTCCGCAACAAGAGAAGCCACCGCAGTGAGAAGCCCGTGGACCACCACGAAGAGTAGCCCCTGCTCACTGCAGCTAGAGAAAGCCCGCACGCAGCAATGAAGACCCAACGCAGCCAAAAATAAATTAATTAAAAAAATAAATTAATATAAATAAATAAATACAGTTAGGATCAGTAGTACTGATTTTTCCCTTTATGCCCCCGGCTCTGACATGGCTCTGAAGGGCACCGCGGCTGCCTTGTCAGCCTCCTCACCGGCTCCTTCTCAGTCCATCCTACTTAGCACTATCAAACGGGTCCTTCTAGGACATCTTGAGTCACCATGTCACTCTTACTAGCTTTAATACAACCTCTAATGCCTTTCTCCTGCAGCCGAATTCTGGTCTTGTGTTTCTGGCCCTCAACACTGTCCCTCCAGCTCTCATTCTTGCTAATTGCTCTCCGTTGCAAGCGGTCTCATTGCCAAGAGCACACTTTCCCCTCATGCTTGTCACTACCAAACAGCAGTCTTTATCTCTCTATATCCCCAAGCCGAGTCTTTCTGATCCTTCCTTCCATCGCCATCTACGTTCCTTGGCACATTTAGGTGTGTCATCTTCTTTTGCTCTCTAGACCTTCACCGAATGTTCTAGGCTAAATCTGACTTGACCTTTCGGTTATTACCTTAATCTGCTTCCTCTAGGAAGTCTTACCTGCTGTCACTCTCCTCCCCCTACACATCGGTACTTAACCCTGTCACATCTCCTTGCTGTAATTTCCTGTTTACTGGTCTGCGCACTGCTGAGGGTGAAGTTCATATTTTGCTCATACTGTATTCTGAGCATCTAACATAATAGTTGGCACAGACTAGTTGTGTGATACAGATTTGTTCACAAGTGTCCATTATCATAATCCATCTAGTACTTGTCATGGGACGGCAGCCTCCCTGATTGATCAATCCGAGCCACACAAGGTTCACATGGCACAGATACAGGAAAAGACAATCTGAAATCAGGTAGACCTCGACTAGAATTCTATCCCCATTATTTTACTAGCTGTGTGGTCTTTGGAAATTTACTTGCCCTCTGAAAGCCTCAGTTTGTTCTTCTGTAAAATGAAGATAAGAATACCAATCTTGCACAGCTATGGTGAGAATTAAACGTGACCGTCTCTCCATCATGCTTAGATCACTGATGGGCACGGGCTGGTGTGTGACGTACGTTAGTTCCTTTCAATAATCCCCTGTGGGATGAATGAGTGAGGACCCATCAGATGGGTTCCCTAAACTGTGATGGGGGCTGGGAGGGTTGCTTGCATCTCCTGAGCTCACCCCCATTCACCAGCAGCCAGGAAAGGAAGATGTTGACTTGAACTTGTTTTGGGTGGTGCCCTTGTCAAGCATGGAGGTGGGGGCTTTGCTTCCCAGATTTCTGACTTGTTAATAAGCAGCTTCTTTCTCCTCAACTGAGAAGGTTTCATAATGAATTGGAACTGGCTCTGTGGTTCTCTTGAGTAAAAATGTTATTTTCATACGCTGTGAAATAGGTATTCAGTCAATTTGTGAAATGTCTAATAAACAGGCAGGTGTCTAGGTGATAAGCGTCATGATGCTTCCAGGAGCATCTGTGAGCAAAGAGGTTCGTGGTTCATGGTAGGCTTGGTGCATTATCTCCTTCTCGTTCTTAAAAATAGGGTCCCCTGGCACCACTGAGGACAGCTAAGGAGGAAATATGTCTTAAAAATAGACTTCCCTGTATAAAATAATAAGTGAACCCTCCCTGACAATGAAGAGCCTGCTGTGGGAGCAGGAGAGACTCCACGAAAAATGCCAATCACGAAACTCAAGGAGATGCTATACACGGTCGTTGGTCAAAGCTGTGGGCTGACTCGCTGTATAGCCACGTGGTCATCGCCCGGGTCTGGAACCTCATTGCTTTATCCCTAACCCACCACTTACTCCCACCCTCTATCTCCCCTCTACAGCGTGCTCAGATCATTTTCCTTCAACACCTCTTTGCAAATCATGCCTCACCTTCAGTGGCCTTTCCTTAGCAGAGAAAGCCTCAACTTTTTCACCTGAATTCAAGTTCTCCTCTTGTTCCCACCATCCTAGCAGGGCCTGCACCAAACCACCCACCACCTGTCTACAAGGATCCTAGTGGTACCACCTACTGCCTTCTTACAAGGACCTTGTGGTTTAGGCAAACCATGCACACACTGCTCCCAAAGAAGATGGGGCCAGGTCACTTAAGAGCGCTCCTTTATGCCATTTACATACAAAATTTCCTCGCTCGAGACCCTATTCCTACAACTCTGATACTTGACATTGAATTTTGAGAAAGACTCTATAGAAATATGAAAAAAGGGGGATAGACATTGAGAGCACACAGCTCATCTAGGAAATGTGCTTGAAATTGATTCTGTTGCAAAGGATTGTTGGGGATCCACAAAGGAAATCTTAACGTAGTTGCTTCAGGAGCTTACAGTATTAAAATACAATGTCAGCAATATGGTTTTATGCCAGAATTAAGGAAACGTTTTCTGACCGAAGCTCAGCTGAGCGTTCTTTCTGATGATTTCCCTAAATCTCCGTCCCAAACGCAAATGGCAGGACTGCCATTGCTCTGTTTGTATCTTGTGGCTCTCACCAGGGCCTCCTGGTAGTGGAAGCCAAGGACATTAGCCTTTGATAGACAACAACTCAGTGTGACTCCGTTCAGTCCCCGGGGTCTTATTCCATTCTCAGCACCTTTAACCCACCTGGAAGAGGAACAGCCCCGAAGCAAACTTCATCCAGCCCTAGTCTGAATGACTTTATGAATATTATGAAAAATATCATGTAAATTAATGTGCACAAAACCTCCTTTTACATTTTGGTCTTGATTGCCATTTTCCTCTGTGCCAATATACCCTCTTATGTTATTTTTACTGAGCTTAAGCGAATGGATGATTGTAAAATGGGGAACAGAGTGTAGACAGTGAATGATTGAATCTAATGTAATGGGGCTGCCGCTCAAGGAGAGCGAGGATGTAAGAGGTGCTCCAATTAGAGGCTCTGACTGCGGGTTAGCAAGCTACTCTTCAGGGATGAGAATTCCACCTGAGGGGTTACATTTATTAATTAGCACCTTAACGTTGATAGTTTTAATCACATCAGATTCTAGCAAAGTTCCGTTTTCTTAACTGCGGTTTTTATGGAGGTGGAGGGGCCAAACAGAAGAGAGAAAGAATAAAAATGAAGAAAAGAAAGTTGAGGGTGGGCCAGCGTAGACTAGACTCCTATTCTTAGGAAATCTTCTTTCCATGAATTTGTTCCTTCTTTTGTGTCTTAATTGTTAACCTTCTTGCCTAATCCCAGGAATGTTAAGGGTCTCATATTAATACCTACTTATATTAGGCTCCATGTACACTCCTTATTACATGCATTTCATATAGTAATACATAATTTTATGACATGCATTTCATATTTTGTTTTGCTTTATGTATTATTTTCTTACACATATTATTTCATTCAATCCTCCTACCTTATGGGGTAGGTATTATTATTCCCGTCTTATAATTGAGTAAACTGAGGTTTAGATAAAGGAACAGGCCCAGGCCCTCATCAGTAAGTGATGGAGTCAGGTTTTGAATCCATGTATATGTGGCTTCAAAGAATAGGGTCTTAAACACTTCAAATCATGGTCTCCCACATAGTATATTTGTCCTCCTTAGAGAGTACTGGGTGGAGAGTATATTTTGTGGATTCTATAAAACTGCTAAGAGAGTTGCACAAGTACCCAAATGTTGGGAAAAACTGAGAATTCCAGTCTACCAATCAATATCGTTAAAACCTATGCACATTGATTAACTGAAAAAAGAGTGATTTGTATCATTTAGGTCCATTTTTTGTTTTTCCTTTGGCATTTGTCACCTATTGGTTCTGTGATAATGGAAAGTCTTGTAAGAATATCCTTTCACGGTGTTTTTATAGAGTAAGGTTACATAAAAAAAAAAAAAGAAAACCAGGATTGTGTAAAGATGACCAAGATTCTGCCTTGCTATTAACCATGGGTCCTTATTTGAAAATTTAAAAAATTCTTCAAATGCTTGGGGAAATGGATGAAAATAAATGTATATATAGTCTAAGTCAGAAACCCTTCCCATTCCCTGTGTCTTTTTTTTTTTTTTTTTTTTGGATGGGGGCTGGTGATCAGTAGTTGGTTCTATTCTGTTATCATCTGTGGATGATTCCTACTTATGGGTGATATGAAGTTGCTGTTCCATTAAGGAATCTTAATATATTTCCTTTTTTTTCCTGGTCACAGAGGCAGGGACCTCTCAGCTCTTACGAAGATCCTCGAATGGCCTGTGGTTTCCAGTCTGCTTATCACCCGCCAAGAGCTTGCTACCCCTTCTGGGATGAGATGGCCACTCAGGAAGTGCCCACTGGTCTTGAACACTGCGGCTCAGGTAGGAACATAAACAGAGGCTGAGACTGAGGATGGAGTTGAAGGACAATGGCAATTGGATGACGGCTGCATCCTGCATCCTCTGCCGTCACAGCTGCCCTGGCTCACGTGGGTACCGGATGCTATTGTTCTATGGAAAGTCCCAGGACTTTTCAGTCACTTTGAGTGACTTTATTCTCCAGTGACAGGAAGACTAAACTCTAGGAATGGGCCCACGCGAGGTTGCTTTAGGTCTTCATTTTGTAAATAGTTCTCTCCACTGTGCCTGTCCCGAGCCTTATCCACTTCAGCCTGGCTGTTGACAAAGGACCTAGAAGGTTTGCAGTCATGAAGTGTGACAGATAAACAGAGGGTGTGTGAACTAGTCAGCCTTCTTACAGGACATACTTTCTTCCATTCGTCTTCTCTTTCCGTCATCCTCTCCCGCTCTGCCCAGGCCCGCCTGCATCTGTCTTCTTTTCCCTCGTCCCCTTTCTCTCTCTTCAACTCTTCCTCACAGAAGCTCCTCTTGGAATTCCCTTCACTCCTGACCTGCTGGTCATGGTGCTGCCCTCTGGTGAACAGAAGCCACTCTCCCAAGGACTGGAGAAGTTCCAAGTCTTTACTCCCATTCTATTTTGCCAGAGTCACTGTGTTTCTCACAAATTCCATTAGCCCTTGCTTACCTGCCAGCTTTTTTTTTTTGGTTTATTTTTAATACAAAATGTAAAACATAAATTTAGGGCTTCTGAAATGATTGATTCTGACATTAAGTTCAATGTTTCATGAGATCAGGGTATGATAATATATCCAAATACCAAAAAGCCAGTGTTTTCTCCCAGGATGAATTCTTAGCATAAGAAATTTCATAACTCTTACAGATTGAAAACATGTAATTCTGATGAAGTGCATAGGGGAAAAGCCACTGGAAACTAACTTAAATGCAATCTTTTTTGTTCAGTATCTCTTTACCCTATAAAACTATATGGTAAGCTTCTTTTATAATAGTGGAGAAATAAAGAAAATGTTTGCTCTGTTGTCCATGCTGTATATTTCACTGAAAATAGACAGACACAGAGTGAGATGCTGTAGCGCTTGGTGGAGGTTGAGAAGGATGGGAGTCTGCTTCTCCGGGGCAGAATGAAATCGACTCCTGTGTTCCATATTGTCTTGACTCAGTAGCCCTTGATCTTGGAGGTATTCTTTGGTACTATCTTGGATCTCAGACAGGATAACATTTATGCTGCCACTTTCTGCCTGGCATCTCAGTTCCCCCAAGCATAAATACAAAGGTCTCAGCTATCTGCCCATTTCATGAGGCAGCAGAGAGGATTTTGTAGCTGTTCACAGGTTAGACTTAAGGATTTAAAATTTTAACAGATGAAAAAGCTGATCCTTTAAAATGCTAAACAAAATATAGATTTTGTTTGTATAAGCATGAATCCTATTCATGCCACTAGGCTTTTTTTTTTAATCAATAATTATCTTCTTTTCTTTTATTTATTTTTTAACATCTTTATTGGAGTGTAATTGCTTTACAATGGTGTGTTAGTTTCTGCTTTATAACAAAGTGAATCAGCTATACATATACATATATCCCCATATCTCCTCCCTCTTGCTTCTCCCTCCCACCCTCCCTATCCCACCCCTCTAGGTGGTCACAAAGCACCGAGCTCATCTCCCTGTGCTATGCGGCTGCTTCCCACTAGCTATCTATTTTACATTTGGTAGTATATGTAAGTCCATGCCACTCTTTCACTTCATCCCAGCTTACCCTTCCCCCCTCCCCATGTCCTCAAGTCCATTCTCTACGTCTGAGTCTTTATTCCTGTCCTGCCCCTTGGTTCTTCGGAACCAATTTTTTTTTTTTTAGATTCCATATATATGTGTTAGCATACGGTATTTATTTTTCTCTTTCTGACTTACTTCACTCTGTATGACAGACTCTAGGTCCATCCACCTCACTACAGATAACTCAATTTCATTTCTTTTTATGGCTGAGTAATATTCCATTGTATATATGTGCCACATCTTCTTTATCCATTCATCTGTCGATGGACACCTAGGTTGCTTCCATGTCCTGGCTGTTGTAAATAGAGCTGCAATGAACATTGTGGTACATGACTCTTTTTGAATTATGGTTTTCTCAGGGTATATGCCCAGTAGTGGGATTGCTGGGTCATATGGTAGTTCTATTTTTAGTTTTTTAAGGAACCTCCATACTGTTCTCCATAGTGGCTGTATCAATTTACATTCCCACCAACAGTGCAAGAGGGTTCCCTTTTCTCCACACCCTCTCCAGCATTTGTTGTTTGTAGACTTTTTGATGATGGCCATTCTGACTGGTGTGAGGTGATACCTCATTGTAGTTTTGGTTTGCATTTCTCTAATGATTAGTGATGTTGAGCATTCTTTCATGTGTTTGTTGGCAATCTGTATATCTTCTTTGGAGAAGTGTCTATTTAGGTCCTTTGCCCATTTTTGGATTGGGTTGTTTGTTTTTTTGATATTGAGCTCATGCCACTAGGCTTTGAAGTCTTATATCTCCCAGTGCAACAGAGATTAAAGCTCCCTTGCCTTAACGCTTTCAGCTCTGGATGGTGCTTCTATAGCTACCAGTTTACATCTTACTACATCTCATTAATACATGTCAT
Organism: Eubalaena glacialis; assembly: GCF_028564815.1. NCBI lineage: Eukaryota > Metazoa > Chordata > Mammalia > Artiodactyla > Balaenidae > Eubalaena > Eubalaena glacialis. Next base: position 5,635,561 of record NC_083725.1, read on the forward strand.
TAGTAGCTGAGGTCATCTCCACACTCACCCATAGCCTCAGGATCAGAATGTCTCATTTTCATAGCAAAAAGTCTTGGCTCCTCTCTTTTTTAGCTAAGAAGTATTGATACATAAATTCCCAAGTGAAGATGATTTTTCATTCTCCTCCTTGTCAAGGTTCTCAGAGGTAAAAGAGTTTTAATTTCAGGGCCAATGAGACACAGTGTCTGTAAAGAATTTTAAGAACCTCAGGGGGAAGCTGCTTTAAAATGCAAGGACTGATAGTCGTGTAATAGAGTCTACTTTCCACAGTTTACTTGTTCAAGAAGGAGGAAGCCGGGGTCACCCAGACTGATGGTTCTTGGGTAGGATGGCACGACGAGGGCACATAATAACCAGTCCTAAAATGACCTGGGTTGTCACCAAGTGCAGCCTAGAAATGCTAGCAAGCTTCCATGTGGGAGTGGTGCTTTGGTGGCAAACGTGATGTCTGTAGTTCTCTCTGTCCTAGGCTTCTTCTGATGGAAATATCTCGCAAGAACCTTTAGCTTTCCCAGCCCCTCCTTTGCCTTTTGAGCTGTCCAGACGAAGGGGTTGCAATGATTATTTCTGGGCTGTGGTCCAGCCCTCCTCAGTGATGGGTGTCCTTTGGAAGGAGATCTTGGGGTTACAGAGAAGGAAGATGAAGACATAGACCAATCGATGATTTCTCCAGCTGCAGCGCATTTCCTTGGAGATGTGTTGAGTAAGAAGAAAAGAGAGAAAAAAATACTCTCCAGTTTTGTCGTCTTCTTTTATCCTATTTATAACTTCAGTTTCCTTCCTGTCCTCCTGGCCACCCCCAGCCCTGCTTCCATCTCACGTTTGTGCTCTCAGAAGGGATGAAGGCACTTCTTTTGTAAGGACTACACATCTGTCAGTGCCTGGAATGCCCGGCAGGAGGGGCCATCGAGGATTAGGGTCCTTCCTCTGAATGTTGTTCCTGTTCCCTAAGGGACTGAGGCTGAGAGGGGGGAGAGGAGTGGAGGGAGGGAGGGGGGAGAGAGAATAAAGCTGAGAGAGAACGTGAGTGGGGGAGAGGTTACCAGGCGAGTGGGACAGAATACTCAGTTATCGAGACTAGTTGATAATCGGTTGGCCAGAATAGCTGGTTCTGAGGAAGCAAGAAATGGTGTGTGGAAATGGACAGAAAAGAAAAAGTGGGCATTAGTAGAGAGATGGAGGATACAAGGAAGATAGACTGAAAGATGAATGGGAAGGGGAAAGAAGGGGAGGGGAGGATAACATGAAAGAGAAAAAGAGATGAATCTGAGGACATTAACTCCACAGCTAAAAAAGGAAGCCGCATTTGCATGCAATTGCCTGTGCAGCTGTACATTTCTTCATGACAATCTTGTAGTCATCATTTTCTTTCATTTCTACCTCCTCCGGCTCGCCTCTTCCCCCTCCTCCGGATCAGCCTGGAGCCATTAGCGAGAGCCAATGGGGACGGAGAGTGGGGTTCTGCATGAATGAATGGGCTCTTTCTGTCTAAGCCTCTCCTCATCCCTCTGTCGGGGAGACTCGTGAATCAATGGAGCCCCTTACACGAGACACGGCTGAAATGTCTGTTGCTGGGTATAGTCTGACTAGAGTGGAGTCCACTGGCCCTGCCTCCCCTCTGTTCCCTTCCTCTGTTTTGTCCCCCAACCTCAGCCCTTTCTCTCAATCATCATAGCAAGAAGCATTGTATTAAAATGTCAGTCTCTTGTTTCTCACCCCCAGGAGCTCACCAGAATCTCACTACCATTAACTGTCATGACTAGTTCTTATCCACGGCCCCACGGAAGGGATGGTGTAGATGGCAAACTATTTTCAGACAGAGGCAGTGAGCTCAGAGTGGTGCCCAGACCCAGCAGTCACGCAATGCCTGCTTTCCACAGGGAACCAGAAGAGCGACATCAGAGACCCAACTGAGCACCCGGCCACATGACCGCGGTCCATCCCATCCACTGACAGCTGTCCGTATTTGACTTTGACCTCATAGCTAGGATGACCGTGAATGACAGTAGTGTGTATCAGAAACTATGACACACTTTCAGAGTGATAGACTATCATCAAAGTAGTTTTCATTTCAGGGATGGATCTGTCTTGAAACAGCTAAACTTACAGAGGTGCTCTTTGACCAAAGTTCACTTGTGCAAAATAGTTGCTTAGAATTGGAAAGCAGTCTGCCGCTTCAGAACACAGTAAACCCAACTTACCCTCGTGGGACTGAACCTATGGTCTCATTACCGTGGTCCTTGATTTGAGAAGCAAGACAATACTTTTTTTCTTCTTGTGTCATGCAGTTTGGAATGTTTTTGTCACGGGTCACAGTAAAAATCTCGTCTACCCACATTCATACTTCTCATTCTTCATGAGAGAGGACGTATACACAGTCTAAGGTGAAGACTCCAGTCTCTGGAGCCAGATCGATTGGGCTTGCCCGTCAGCCCTTCCTAACTGTGTTACCTTCGACAACTTACTTTATCCCGGTACTTCAGTCTCCTCCTCTAAACCAGTGTTTCCAAGTGTGTCAGAGTCACCGGAGGGCTTGTTAAAATGCAGGTTGTGGGGTTCTGTCCCCACGGTTTCTGATTCACTGAGTCTAGGGTAAGGCTCAAAATTTGCATTTCTCACAAAGTTCTCCGATGGTGCTATGGCTGCTGCTGGTCTGAAGACTACACGTTGAGAACCACTAAGTTAATGTATGTCAAGCGTAAAGCAGTGCCGTCACTAAGCAAGCACGATATGAACGTTTGCCACTGTAACTCATTGTCCCAAAGTGCCTGAGAGTCCAAAAATGGCTGGGTATCATTGAATCAGAAAGTGACCCCTTGATGGGATGAACACTTTGGGTGGCCAGTGCCAGGCACTGGAAACTGAGAAGATAGAGAGAGAAAGGGGAAGATTCATGCCTTGTCTCTCAGCAACTTTTATTCAGATGTGTATGTGAGGCTACATTTACGTGATGAGGAGAAATGGTTCCTAGATGAAATATCACACTTACTTACGAGATGAAGTTTGGGGTGACTTTGGCTCTCACTACAGTATTTAAAATTTCTAAAAGAAATTTACTAGCAAAGTTGTAGAACAAAAGAGTGTCTTTCCCAAGTAAACTTTGGAAGTTCAAGTGGGAGATGTATTGAGAGTCCGAGTTCATGGTCTCTCCCAGGCCAGACGGCCAGGCGGCTGGGAGAGATCAAACCTGGGCCAGTGTTTGGAAAGGGCTATCGACAACCAGGTGGGAAGTTTCAGCAGGAAAAACAGACGCCTCTAATTTGGCTTTTAAGCATTGAGAACATTGAGGGAATGCCAGGGAGGCTTGTTAAATGGAGATTCACCTTGCTCTGAAATGTTTATTCTCTTAGCAGCCTTGTTCTTTCAGCTGACCATCTCAGACGGCCCTGTGGCTTAAAAAAAAACGGTTTTTTAAACTCCGTCTGCTGCCCATTATCTGTTCTTTCCTCATTCGGGGTATGTTTTCCTTTTCTAAAGGACCTGTTCCAGGTTCTCTGTTCTTCAAAACAGTTCTGATCCTGTGTGTGTGTGTTTGTGTGTGTGTGTGCACGTGCCTTTGTCTGGGATGTTGCAATGGGGACCATTCCTCTCGGGGAAAATTTCGACCTTCTCAGAATCGGACCTGGTAGTTGTGTTTAGAAGGGGGAAACTGTAGCCCTGTCTTAGGTTTCAGCCTTTCACGGGAGGCTCCCGTTGGGGCCGAGCTGCCCTGACAAGCAGCCTCCAGGGGACAGCGCCGATGGAAGCTTAATGCAGAAAACCCTCTCCTGACCCGCGTCCCACCTCCGAGAGGACCAAAGACTGCAAGGAAGAGAGGCTGGGGGAAGAGCCACGGATCTGCCTCGCCCTAGTAGTGCATTACGAAGAGCATCCGTGTACAAAAACTAGCCTACGCCCTTGCTCTATCATTTTGTTCTTCTGATCATGAGATTTCTACAAATGCCTGAACCTCTTCTCCGTAAGTGAAGGATGTTTCTCTGGCTATGGATTGAATTTGCTCCTATTTGCCAATGTGACACCGTCGCATCCATCCTATTCCACCCCTCCACCACCACCTCGGTAGCTTTCCAGCCTACACTATTTCATATTCAGATTACAGTCACTTTCAGTATAAGTTTTTGAGTATAAGCTGAAAGGTATTGGGTCCTAGCAAAGGGTTAGGGGGCGTGGTGGAAAGAGCAAGAACTCACCTGGGATCTCGTCCCCTCACCTTTAACAGGTGGGATCCTTACACTTATTTCAAGAAGTTCTTGTGCTATTAAATGGGGTGCTATACTTCAAAGGGCCTTATAGCAGGTGATCAGTAGATGCTACCTTTTCCTTTCACCATGATCTGAGTGTGAATTTAAGTGACCCAAGAAACCTGGTGTCCCACCCTTATCTCATGAGTCTTGCCCACGCTCACCCTGCCCCAGACTAATTTTCTGACACCTGCCAGTTTTACCTTCCCTTGTGTCCCATTTTACCAGTGAAAGGAGAAGGGAGCCGGGTGAGGGCCAGAAAGAGAAGCTGCGGGTTAGAGACCTGTGTCTCTCTGGAGTGATTCCAGCAGCACAGAGTAGGAAGGATGGTAAAGACCTTCACAAATGTAAATCACCTCTGTAGCTCCGCGGGAGGGAAGGTAACCTAGTGGGAGAGACCGGGGCCGCGGTTAGTGAGTTACAAGGAGGATGCGAGCTCTCAGTTGGCAGTCCTCCAGCGCCGCTTCTCAAAAATCCTAGGAAGTAACAGCATTGCACTCGAAGTCCCAGGGGGCTGGGGAGAAAAAAGTTCTCTTAACTTTTTCAAACCACAAATATTTGGTCCGAGTTGGGAAAAGGTCCCCGGGGCACGGAGTTCTTATTTGATTCAAGCGGTCTGACCCCGCTTAGGAACTCGGCGGGGGTAGCGGGGGCTGGCGACCCTGGTGGAAGCCGCCTGGCGTCAGTCTTCCCTCTGCCGCCCTCGGTGAATGAAGCGCTGGGTGGGTGAGCGAGCGGGGGCTGCAGTCCGGCGGGGGGAGGGATGCGCAGAGGCAGCCTGTTGTTCTCAGCGTCTGGCCGCCGACTCTTCCTCTCTCCAGATGTTCGCTGTGTTTATAGCTGCTGAAGCAGGAGACCCAGCTCCCTCATTAATAAGTTTCTTTCCTGCGCTGCGGCCAGGGGTCTCAGCCCCAGCCTGCAACTGGGAGAGGCGCGGTGGAGGAGGGACGAGGGGAGGCGCCCCTCCCACTCCACTCCCCCACCCCCCCACCCCCCACCCCCCTCCCCCCACCGCCTCCGCGCGCCTCACCCCCTCCCCGCCTTCCTCCTCTGCAATCCTCCCAAAATACACGAGCACACAAAAAGAAAAACACCAGCAGATTTTTTATTTCAGAGAGTAAACACTTGGGCCGTGGGGGTCTGGAGGTTATGGGAAAAGAGGAAACCATCGGGCTAATCAGGCCGGCACACACTTCCCCTGCTGAAATAAAACAGAAATCATTGCTCCGCAGGCCGGCGGTTTAACCCCGGCGCTGCCAGCGAGGCGGGCGCAGGCAGGGCCCGCCCGGAGGGAGGCAGGGCGTCCGGGAGGACGGGCTGCCAGATCCCGGTCCAGGCGGGGAGGAGAGCCGCGAGGAGCGCACGGCCTTTCCATTCCGTCGGGGGTAGCGCATCTGCCCCGAGCCGAGCTTGAGAAAGAGACGGTTGGAACAGAAGAGATTCTGGGCGTAGATTCAGTTTTGCAAGAGGCTGGAGGGATCTCCAGATGGGTTGGGGAGATCGATGAGGTGGCTCAGGGAGACAACGCTCTGCCCGGCGCGCACGTGCGCACGGATACTGCTGGGAAACGAGCACGGGAGTTGCTGAGACTCGTCTGGACCGAGGTTTTCGCCCGGCCACCTCCCCGCTCAGCGACCCTGGCCACATCACTGACCCCTTCTGAGTCTCAGCGTCCTCATGTGTGATACAATAGTGCCTGCCTCACAGAATTACGGTGAGGGACAGGAAACCGTACTGAACGTGGAAACGGCAAGCACCAAAGCATGGCTCTCAATTCATGATTTCGTAGATTACTTTCAACTGATCAGGTTCCTCCCTCCGCCCGCCCCCCTTGCCTTCCTTCTTCCTTCCTTCCTTCCGTCCCCTATTCAATGCCTTCAGCTTCCATCTTCACTCACTCGCCCCCTTGCTGCCTGTCTGGAGATCGTAAATATCGCATGGGCCAGAGGTCATAAGTCAAACATGGGACCTAATTGCACTCTGAGAGAAATTACCTTCCCACTGATGTATAGGGCAACCTTTGGCTCTCTCTGAGGCTGCCAGTGTGAGAGGCCCATCAGCTTCGGTTCTGACCCTGCCCCCATACCATGGTATAGTCAGCTGACCGTTCCCCAGCCCCCCACCCCCCTTCACTGTGAGGATGAGGAATGGGGACCCTTCCTCCACTGGGTTCCTGAACAGCCCAGTTAGGTGCACTCAGCACGTCCACAGAAACGTTCGACTCTTTTTTGGACTTCCTTGCTATTTAAGAAAACAGACCTTCGGAACCTCTGTTCATCCTTGCAGGGGGCATTAAAAAAACAAAAAACAGGGGACTGCCCTGGCGGCCCAGTGGTTAAGACTTCACCTTCCAATGCAGGGGATGCAGGTTCGATTCCTGGTTGGGGAGCTAAGATCCCACATGCCTCCAGGCCAAAAAACCAAAAACATTAAACAGAAGCAATATTGTAACAAATTCAATAAAAACTTTAAAAATGGTCCACATCAAAAAAATCTTTAAAAAAAAGCAAAAAACAGAGCTACCAATTCCTGAAGTTGTTTTTACCAGTCTTTTCCATACCTCCTCAGACTTGCTGAAGTGGACCTTAAGAAACAGACCCCAGTGATTTCAATATCCACAGAACCAGGGTTCTAGTTGCCTTTGCAGTTGTCACTTGATTTCTTACCTGCTTCAGACATGTTTTCTATCAACGCTGACAACTTTCTGCTGAGTCTCAGGCCTGCAGATTCTCATAGAGAGCAGGGGTGCTTGATGCAGATGAGTTTCAGAAATGTGGGATTCCCTCTGAAACTGTGTGCAAGGATGTTGCTAAGGGTCTGTAGCTTTCCTCTGATTCTCAAGTGGTCTGAGATCCCCAGGAGGTTAAGAACTACCAAGGGAAAGGTACCTTCGTACCCCCCGGCAGCACTTAGCATGTTGTACTTAGCGAGTGTGCCAAGCATATTTTGTTGAACTGGGTTGAATTCACTTGTAAAGCTTCCTTCCTCTCAATCCCTTCTCACCACTCTGGTCAGTCCCAAGAGATTGTCTTTAAATCTGGAAACTGTTTCCATCCCATTGTCTCGGAGGCACTGGGCACGGACGCCTTGTCTGAAGTCCGGCCACTTCTCTCCTGTTTCCTTTTCAACATCTCCCTTTATCTCAGGCTCCTCAGAATGATCTCTCCAAACGCCCATGAAGGGTAGGGACCTGTGGTCTCTGCTGGGAGGTGGAGGCGGGATGGGGCAGAGCCCTTGGGCCACTTCGGAGCAGCACAGGCGCATCACACTGTGATCTGCTTCTCACGGACTAGCCAGTGAATGAGAGATTTTCCCAGCATCGCTGTCTCATGCAGTGGGGAAAAATGAGCGGTACGGACGGTGCCTCTGAAGGGGGATGGAAATCCAGAGCCAACACCCCTCCCACAATGGGGGCAGAAGCCACCGCGGCACGTAGAGATCCTTCACTCCCCCAGCCACTGCCTCTGATGCTGGCTGTCCTTTGGAGTCTTAGCTCTAATTTCCATTCTTTACCTTCTCTTGGAACCATTGGCTGTTATATCCGCTGCCACAAACTAATTTAGACAAGTGGAGACCATTTTCAGAGTCTCAAATCGAGCACGAGGCATTACCCCACACTGGTCAGCTATTTGGAGCTGCCCAGTGATGGCTCAGCGTTTCCTCCTTTGGTCAGTAAAGATGGACATTCTTAACTGAGCAGGGCCTATGGCCTGCATCCCGTTGATAGGCTGAATATTGGGTTTTACAATGAAAGTGGCTGAAACGTCTGTAGCCTGTTCCTGGTCTGTTGAGTAAAGATTGGAAATTACAGAAAAGTTGTCGTGTTTCCTTCAACCAGATCCAAAATAATCAGGCATTTCATCAGTACTTTGTGCTTTGAGAAATTTGAGTTTAAAGTTCCTAAACAACAAAACCAGCCTACCATGGTGCAAAGTTTGGTTGACGTTTAGTGGTAGTTTTCTTTTGTTTTGTTTTGTTTTCAGCATGGTTCAGATCCCTCAGAATTTTCAGTGAGATATCTGTGCTTATCTCTCTTCCTTGTTGCTTATCTACCAATCAATTAAAAAATTAAAAATGTAGAGTAAAAATAGTTCCTATCTCATTCTTCTTCAATTTAAAATAATCTTATTGTAGGAAGTCCAGGAGAAGGTCTGCCTTTTTCTAGAACAACTTGAGAGGTAGAATAATTGCCATTCATGAAATACTTTCTCTAGGCTAAGGATCACACACGTGTGGTCTCTTTGACTCTTACAATATTCCTAAGAGGGCGATATTATTCCCATTTTACAGATGAGATGAATGAGGCTCAGTTACTTCCCCCAATAAGTCTAACTATAATTCTGGGAGGTGGCGAGCGGGTCAGTCAAACTGGGATCTTCCTTCAAAGCCCATGCTCTTAAGCATTGTACAAACTTTGCTGCCCAAACATTTTTTTTTTTTAAAGTCTGCATCGTTGCCTAGTGGCTGATGTCCACTCCACCCTATAGGATAATATGCGCTTTCCTAATTTCCCCACAAACTAGAGACCCTTAAAAACCTTGCAGAGGTGAAATAGAGGAAATGAGCTTCTGTGGTCTACTTTTTGGACCTCCTCTCTGGTTTCTTTTGGTTCCACATTGGTTCCTTAAGGGCATGAAGGAGCAAGGCCATCTGCAGAGCTGCCCTGCAGAACGGTTTCCTTTGCTGGCATCCACTTCGGGTCTGTCACCGAAGCATGGCACTCACTCCCCTTGCCCCTTGCCCCCTCCTCCATCAGCCAGCTCTGTGAGCAGACAGAGTCGCTGAGCCCAACTCAACCCTGAGAAGCTTCTGAAAGGTTATACCCTTGAAGCCCTCCACGGTGCAGGCAGCACGTGCTGAAGTTTACACAGACTCCCCGGACCTCTGAATAGAGAGACTAATTGTGGGGAAGCTGCCTTTCAGCACACAGGATGGGCTCTTCTCTGTGGGTTTTACTATCAAAAGGCTTTCAAACGTGCAGTGGAGCCATTGTTGAATATTTCACAATGAATTAAATACCATTTCTCTCCTCACAGCTGTTCCATGTGAGTGAGTGGAGTGCTTTTTTTTCTTCCTGGCAGAAGACGTCTGCTGTATAAACCTAAGCACTGGGGTAATGAGATTATTTGTGTGCGAATTCTTTAGGAAAAGCATTTCTTTATTTTAAACTCAATGTGATGCAGGGCTGCTGCTCAGGAGATGGCAGGGAGAGCCTCGGAGAAGAATGCGATGGAAATGTCTGAGCAGAGCTGGGAAAGGCAGGGGTGAGGGGCTCAGGGACCAGACCTCCAGCCTCTGTACATTCATCCACATTTCCCCAGGGCCGCCTGCATCTCCCAGACCTACTCGCTGGGCTATGGAGGCGGGAAATTCCATATATTTTTTTAGTAACAATTAATCACTTTTCCATCTGCCCTTTCAAAATTCCTTCCTGATCTCACAAGTTTTTAATGGCATTGAAGGAACCCTTGTTTTGCTCTATACCTATTTTTATATCAAGGAGCATTTAAAAACTTTAAAGTGTAAAAGACACAAAGAAAACAGCTTTCTTGTAACAGTTGAGGGCGGTTTCCACAATTAGGACATATTTGACCTTACTGTTGCTAGAACATTAAGTGCTTCACAGAGTATCCACTCATCTTCCCTTGCTTGAATTACTTTTCCTCTTCAAATTTTTCATTGCCTTCCATAGACATTAGCTTCAGGTAATCAGTGAATTGGAACTAAGTATAAAATTGATTAAGATTAAATACTAGCGTAGCCTTAACTCTTCTTAAAGTATCATCGGGGAGTTACCAGCGATTCTTTAGATCCATTGAAATCCAAGAAAAAGACAGGGGAAAAAAATGGGAAGAAGAGGGATTTAGATTAGCCACGGTGAAATTTAACTCTGAAATCTATTATTAAAGGACTTTGCAAATTGCCTCTCCCCTCAAATATCCTTCAGGATATTTCAGAAGTAGTTTAAGTAATTTTTGATTATCCTTCTGCTTCTGTCACATAAGACAAAAATTTTGAAACTTTTGAGAGAAGTTCAAGGGAATGTTTCAGGATGCTATCAAGTGGGTAAGAGTAGGCCAGATAGGAAAAGAAGAGGACAGAGCGTTTGAAATGTAATTCTGAATTTCTCCCATTTTGGTCCCTTACTCCCTCCGCTTCCCAAATTTCCCAAAGTCTATGGCAGGGTGGGCAGGTGGGAATGAATCATTCTTCCCCCCCTCTAATGGATGTGAAAGATCTGCTGGAAAGGCAAGAGCGAATCTATGCTGTTTCCGTTGCTTTAAAACACCTAACTTTTTCCCTCTTCCTGGCTGTGTACCTGTACTTTGCCATGTGCGTATATACCAGGCTTTGTTTATTTTGTTGTAATAATCACTATAAAAATAATACATCTCTTTAAAGAAAATGTGTAAATTAAAGACTAGTCGGGAGGGGAGGGGGAGGCAGTTTAGTTCCATCACTAATGGTTAACACATTGAAGTCTCTTCCGTGGATATTTTCTCTGTGACCAGTTCACCTGGATATCACACAGGTATCTCAGTTACCACTGGGCTTATCTCTTACTCCTCTGCCTCTGTAGGAAGCCTGTCTTTACCCTCTACCCCAGGGTCACGTCCTCTACCAATCACCAGGCTGGAAAACGGGGAGTTATTATTCCACTCCCTGCTTTGTGCCTTAAGCCTTGTGTTGGTCAAGGCTCTTTTTGTCTGCAAGTGGCAGAAACCTGGCTCAACTGGCTTTATTTTATTTTATTTTTTAACTTTTTATTTTATATTGGAATAGAGTTGATTAACAATGTTGTGTTAGTTTCAGGTGTACAGCAAAGTGATTCAGTTATACATATACATGTAGCTATTCTTTTTCAAATTTTTTTCCCATTTAGGTTGTTACATAATATTGAGCAGAGTTCCCTGTGTAATGCAGTAGGTCCCTGTTGGTTATCCATTTTAAATATAGCAGTGTGTACATGTCAGTCCCAAACTCCCTAACTATCCAATTTCAGAAGGGGATTTATTGAGTTATAGAACTGAGAGGTCCAGTAGAAGAGCCAGCCTGGGGAACTCTAGAAAATCAAATAATCTTGTCAATTCCCCTTTTCTCCTCTCCCTCCCCCCCTTCCCCCTCCTCCTCCCCTCCCCCCTTCCCCCTCCTCCTCCCCCTCTTCCCCCCTTCCTCCATCCTTCCCTTCCTCCTTCTCCTCTTTCTTTAGCTCACGTCTTTGCTTTAGTAGAGGGGAGCTGGGAGGGGTCTCGTGCTGGAAGAAGAGGGGGAAACTCTCGGGAGAGAAAAACAGTAGATGACCAAGTCTGTCAACTTTATCTTCTAAATATCTCCTGAATTTATCCCATCTTCTCTCTTATTATTGTCAATACCTTGGTTCAGGTCCCAGTATCGGTGAGCTAACCCTTTATTGTTGAGGTCATCACACTGTGTTGCAGTCACTGATTTTTGTTTTCCCTGTTAGTCTACATGCACCTTGAGGGTAGGACTTTGTCCTTGTCATGTTCCTAGGACGTGGCAGAGGGCCTGAACTGTCATAGGCACTCAATTCAGGTCTGTTGGGTAAAGAGACCAGGGTTATTAAATTCATCTGTCAGGATGATTGTGAAAACTACCCAGGACTTTAAAATCAATTAAGTCGCTAAATTAAAAAACAATGAAACCCCCCCCAAACCCTTCAAAAGAAAATTCCAAGATTGTCCCAGAAGGCCCTTTGTGTTCCGGCTCTTCTCCTTCGAAGGTCGAGGGACTTTACCATTTATTCCTGTGTCCCCAATACTTAGCCTAATACTTGCCACGGAGCAGAGGGTTGATCCGTATCTGTATCCTGCTTGTCCAAACTCACCACAGCTTGTGGTGGGGTGGTTGGTGGCTTGGTAGTCAACTGGATCAGAAATAATTCGAAGTTTTGGACTGGTTTAGGGTCTAAGTTTACCTTGGTTAGAGCCCTTTTATTCTGTCCTTCATCAATCAACACATACATATTGCGCTCTTATTCTGCATGGGATATTGGGCCACAAAGTAGGGTGGCACACTTGTCTTCAAGGAACATCAGCACAGCCTTGGTGGGGAGCTAAGGCAGACACAGCTACGCCGGGCAGTCGGGTGAGTCTGGGAGGAATGGGGATGATAAGGACGGTATTTTTGCTGCAGACTCCAGGTAAGGAGAGACCAACACAGCCGGGCTCCCCTGGGGCCTCTTTCCAAATTGAGTGAAAGGGAAGGTGGTGCGGGGGGAATTCATCTTGAGGTTCATTCATTTGTCCAAACTTGGTCAGCAGAACAGGACAGGGAGTTCAATTTGAAAAGGGGTTGTTTTACTGATGTTTAGAATAGTGGCCACTCTTGTTCTGCTTTATGTATCCTGGTTCCTTGTTAGTCTTTCCTGCGTTCCCCTCTGTTGATTTTCACCTCCCTGGCCCTAATCTGCCTGCCTCCAGAGATGAGTTTATCCTCTACTCGGGCTTCCCAACCTGAGTGAAACGTTCCATTCCCTGGGTCTGCTGCCCCTCACTTCATTAGCCTTGCCGATGTTTATAAAGCCAGGAGATAATATTTTTAGGTTCCATTTGGAGTTTCCCGGGCAGCCTCTCTTTAAGCCACTTAGGAAGTTTAGAAAAGAAGGTCACAGCAATGTTAGATGTTTTTCCACTGAACTTTGGTTAAGCAAATGGTCTTGGGTGATGTTCACAGACTCCACTGGGCAGACTTACTGGATGATTGGAACTTCTTTCTCTTTCTTTTATTTGTCTTGCTTCACCTCTGGAAAAGCAGAGTTGTTTTCTTTTTTTTTTTCTTTTTTAAACAACTTTATTGAAATAAGCTTCATTGAGATATAATTCATTACACAATACAATTCACCCATTTAAAGTGTAAAATTTAAGGGTTTTAAATATATTCATAGTATTGTGCAATTATCACCATAATTTAATTCTAAAACATTTCTGTCCCTCCTAAAAGAAATCTCATACTCATTAGCAGTAAGTCCTATTCTCCCTCCTCCCTCCCGTCCACCACCACCCCATGCCCTAGTAACCACTGGTCTAAGTTTGTCTTTTTAAATTTGCCCTTTCTGGACTTCTCTTGTAAATGGAATCATACCATATGGGAGCTTTAGTGACTGATTCTTTCACTATTTTCAAGGTTCATCGATGTTGCAGCATATATCAGTACTTCATTCTTTTTTAATCACTGAATACTCTTCTGTTATATGGATATGTCACAACTTACGTGTCCATCATTTGATGGACATTTGTTGGCACTTTGTATCTGTTAGAAATAATCCTGCTATGAGCATTCATGTGTAAGTTTTTGTGTGAACATGTTTTCATTTCTCTTGGATTTATGCCTAGAAGTGGAATTGCTGGGTTGTATGGTAACTCTATGTTTAACTATTTGTGGAACTGACAAACCATTTTCCAAACTGGCTGCACCATTTTACGTTCCCACCAGCAATATACAAATGTTCCAATAATGACATATCCTCACCTGGACTTGTTATTGTCTGTCTTTTGGTTAGATCTCACAGCGGGTATGAAGTAGTATCTCACTGTGGTTTTGATTTGCGTTTCCTTAATGATTGACAATCTAGAGCACTTGTTCATGTGCTTATTGGCCATTTGTATATCTTCTCTGGAGAAATGTCTATCCAAATCTTTGCCCGTTTTTTAATTGAGTTGTCTTTTTACTGTTGAGTTCTTCATGTAGTTTGGACATAAGTTCCTTATCAGGTATATATATATATGATTTGCAAATATTTTCTCCACTAGTATGAGTTGTCTTTTTACTTTCTTGATGTAATAATTTGCAGCATGAAAGTTTTTAGTTATGATTAGCCCAATTTATCTATTTTGTTTGTTTGTTTCATTTTGTTGTTTTTTGTGCTTTTGGTGTCATATATAAGAAATCATTGCCTAACGCAAGGTTATGAAGATTTATGCTTTCTTGTAAGAGTTTTATAGCTTTAGCTCTTAGGTTTAGATCTAGGATCACTTTGAGTTCATTTTTGTGCATAGTGTGAATAAGGGATCCGATTTTTTTCTTTTGCATATATATATCTTATTGTCCCAGCACTATTTGTTAAAAGATTTTTCTTTCCTCAATGTCTTGGCCCTCTTATAAATTTTAAATACATAGGCCACCTACGTTTATGAACTGTCTTCTTAATCTATGGCATAAATAATAATTTGTAGGGCTTCCCTGGTGGTGCAGTGGTTAAGAATCCACCTGCCGATGCAGGGGACGTGGGTTCGATCTGTGGTCCGGGAAGATCCCACATGCTGCGGAGCAATTAAGCCAGTGTGCCACAACTGCTGAGCCCGTGAGCCACAACTACTGAAGCACACACAGCTAGAGCCCGTGCTCCGTAACAAGAGAAGCCACCACAATGAGAGGCCCGCGCACTGCAAGGGAGAGTAGCCCCCACTCACCACAACCACAGAAAGCCCACGTGTGGCAACGAAGACCCAACACAGCCAAAAATAAATAAATAAATAAATAAATAAATAATAAATAAAAATTTGTATTAAGTGGTTTTTTTCAACATTGTTCACTATGATAAATCAGTATTTTTTTGGTTTATAGTGAACTTGGTGGGTTAGGATACCAGAGTTCTAAGTCTGGTTTGAAATGTGATTTTTTTGAACCTGAAAAATACCCCAAGTTGCCATTTATTGTTTATTTTGAGCCAGATACTATCAAATATTTTACATATATAATCTTATTTAAATCTTACCAAAACATCCTGTGAGTTATTATTAGCTCCATTTCATAGATGAGGAAGCTGAGCTTTACATAGTTGAAGTAACTTGCCAAAAGTTACACTGTTAGTAAGTTATAGACCCCGAATTTGAGCTCAGGTCAGCCTGACTCTGCAGCCTAGTATTAAACACCGTGCTGGGACTTGAGCAAGTTATGTGAAGTAATAGTAACCAGGAATAAGAAACAGAAAGCAGCCACTATGTGTGCAATTTGTGAAGAATGCAAAATCTGAAAATCTAGTTATGCCAAATGATTATCAATTTCCACATCTCTAAATAGGAACATAACACCTTCCCCTGACCTCCTGTGTTACAGTTAAACCAAGACAAACGGTATTTAATTTTGAAGTTACTGTGTATTTTAACTCCAAGAAGAAAAAAAAAAATCAGCAGACTTTTTAAGGAAAAAGTCATCATGGTTTTATGAATTAATTGTATAAATCTCAACTTAATGCAAGTGTGTTTGCCAAGACGTCGATATTTCTATTTCATCCTTTTGGTCTTATGTTTGATAAGTTTCTAACAAAGTTACTAACAGTTGTCTGGAGAACACCCTGAACTTACAGAGTTGACCATACAAAAGACTTTTAACCAAATTAATATGTTCAATTTGGGCATCTTGAAGGAATAACCACTGTGAAGCCCAGGGAAGTAGAAACCTGTATTACACCTGTATTTCTACTGTATTACACCTGTACTTCTACTGTATTACACCTGTAGTATTGGAAGTGTCAGTACACAGAAGACCTGAAATCACCCCCACATCCTCTCCCCCATCTCTTTTCTCTTTCTCCCTTCTTTCCAGTGCTCATTTGCCTTTGGTGAAGAATTTGGGGTCTGTGACTTTACAACAGTGGAATGTCTCCCAGGATGTATTGTTTGTGTGTTTGTGATGCCACGTCCTACTTGTCATGAAGTCCCTACTGGAACGTGTTATTATAAAATCACAATAAACATACATAAGTGGGAAAAAAACTATTAGAAATATGTTTTGTGACCAGCTGCTGTTGTTGCTAATGCGTCCCCACATTTTCCTGCTGTAGCTGCAAGGAGATGGGAGTTCGACTGGAACGTTCTGGGTGCAGGAATCCTCTTGTCAGCTTCCCTCGCCCCGTAGTTCCCGCGGGAAGGGAGCTGACGCCATCCTCCACTTCTTAATCCCCAATCCTGATCTCATTCCTCCCCTGGTTCATCCTTGAGTTCAGGCAGATGCATCACTGTATCCTCCTCCCAATGACAGCTTCGCTTAATTCTATTTTGAGTGGAGATGGGTAGGAATTAATGCATGAATCGTCTTCTCTCCGCCACACCGCGCCTTCCCTCCTTCTCCCCCTACACACACTTTCTTGGTGGGAAAATGATGACTCGGTTTGCGATATGTAAGTGATAAAAGGTCTAATAAGAAATCCAACAAATGAGGACAAAAGACTTGGCAGGAGAAAACCACATTTGAAAGTCCCCGAGTGATAGAGGAGAGTAATTCGGGACATAGGAATAATCTGAAAGAGTTGCACGAATGTGTGCCTTCAGTATTTTGCACAGCTGACTTGGATCAGAATCATGCAGACTAGGAAAGTCTCTATACCCTGGACAGAGGCTGTATGCTGAGGGCCAGGAGACTTGCCCTCCTCTTGGACATTTCTCAGAGGTGCTGTGAGATGTTGATGGAAGTGACCTTCCAGGCTATAAGGTAAAACGTTGCTGTTATTTCAATCAGAGGAAAGGAACCGTGCTTACTCACATTTAATTCTGAGGTTTGGCACATAAAGGACTTAAAATGACCCAAACTCTATGAAGATAGTGTGAAAGGGATGTCTCCTAGTTGCTCTTCTAAGGGACCCCATTTGCAGAATTACATGGCCAGCTTACCCTGAAGTCATTGCTTAAATAACCTGCTAACTGGAATGTATTGACATGAACTATCAACACAGCTTCTCCCAACGGTCAATTCCAAGCTCTTCCTGCTCCAAATAAGAGGTTCCTTGTGTGTTTTGATTTGTCTATATTGTGCGTTTTAATATTGCTCCAAACCACAATTGGATTTAGAAAGCAGCTATTGCTATCACACATAATGTATGCTATTTTCTAAGACCTTAATAATATTGTGTTTACCCATTGTACTTAATTCTTGTACCCAATAGCTTCATGACAGTAGTCATATTTACAATACATATTTCTTTCCTTATGTTCCTATTCTTTGATTAAAGTGCATTGATTAGAATATGTTCCTATTCTTTGATTAAAGTGCATAGAACATCTGATAGTTCTATTTGATTAATGCTTTGGCATTCACACCTACATTCATTTCCAATCATTCTTCTCTTTCTACCATGTTTTCTATTTATCTTTGTTGTTAGCCGTTTATTTCTGCCATGTAGTTTATTTGATCTGTCCTTGATAAATTAACAGGTGGGATTTTTACACTCTCGACGCTCAGTGGCTGCTTTGTAGTCATACCAAGTGGTACGTTGCGGAAAAAGATCGCTATAAAAATGCAGATCGATTTGCCTTCATTTATTATCCTACTTTATACAAATCTTAGATGTCTTGGTGAGTCTTCCTTAAGGCAAGACCTGAGGATGGAGGCGCACTGTGGTAAAGGCAAGTAATAAAGAGCTTATTGCCAGCCAGAATCTAATTTTACAGCTTTCAATCCATTATGATCATTATAAAGTGGGCATTCCACTTTAGCAAGTAGGAGGCTTGCCAGAACAAAGTGGCTGCCAAAGGAATGGCAGTGTTTTCTCCCTTGGTCTTAGGTTGGAGCTTCTGTACTCGCTGATATGATTATTCATTGCTGTAAGATCATGGAATCTTCCTCTGTGTCCTTATCCCCTTGCTTTCTCTCTCTCTATAGAAGGTACCCTCAAATATTAGAAAAACGCATCTTTCTAAATGTTGAGATTGTGATGGTAAAATAACAAGGGAAGAACTGACCCCAAATGGCATTGCGCATGGAAGTGAATTTATACAAGAACCATCAGGGAGTGACTATAAGGCTTTATGTTTTAGGGATGGGAATCATTCAGTGACTTTGGCTGTTTTTAAATGTTTGTGGATTTGGCAGAGTTCAAAATCTGTTTTTCCAAGTGCTTTAATTTTTTTTTTCCGCTAATTTTGAGGTCCATGAGTATTACATGGGAAACAAATTGTATACGGGATTACTTTATAATTTAGCCATCCATTCATCTGTATAGGACATTTGAGAAGATTGGTGACTCTTCTTAAAAACACTTAGAAGGAAAGGTTGGTATGGTCTGATGATTAAATGAGCTACAAACCTCAAAGACTGGAGTTGATTTGAAAAGTTAAGCTCTAGAACTATTAAACAGATTTAGAAAAGGGCTGGTCTCCTTTCATTTTATTATTAAAAAAATTTTTGTGTCTGAAACGCGTGTATGTGTGTGTATGAGATTGGACAATTTCAAACGGGGAGAACCATGTCATAAGGTAATAATGCCCTTTTCTAAACACGCAGGGCCATCTATAGTGAAGCTGGAAGTGGGCCTGATTTTACCATCTCAGATCACTTTAAAAAAATATATTTATTTATTTGGTCGTGCTGGTTCTTAGTTGTGGCAGGTGTGCTCCTTAGTTGTGGCTCACAGGCTCCTTAGTTGCTGCATGTGAACTCTTGGTTGCAGCATGCATGTGGGATCTAGTTCCCTGACCAGGGATCGAACCCAGGCCCCCTGCGTTGGGAGCATGAGTCTTAACCACTGTGCCACCAGGGAAGTCCCTCAGATTACTTTTAATATCAAATGGTTGTTTTAGTCACTCCTCCATTTCTTCATGATTTCATTCACTTATTCGTTTATTCAGTTATCTATTCTTTCAACATTTATTAAGCATTTACGATGTCACCAGGTCCAAGTCACTGTGTTTTAAGCTGGAAATTAAAATTTGAGTAGAATATGACTCCTGACCTTGAAGGGCTGAGAGTATTTTAAGCCAGGTAGTAAGTGCTCAGTCAGAAGCCCGTGGGCACTGACTTGAAGTCAGTTTTTTGTGAGCGTGCAAAGGAGGAAGTGCCTGATTTTATCCCAAAGACCCAGGAGACCTTCAGGGGGGTGGGGGTAGGGTGGGCGGGGTAGGTGTGATGTTTGCTGCTGTTTCCTGATGGATGAGTGGGACGGGTGGACCAGGGCTTTCCAGAAAGGGAAAGGCCTGTAAAAGTACACAAAACGGTGTAACACTAGGGCATGTTCAAGGGATTCCAACAAGTCCAGGACTGTTGGGGAGCAGGGGAAGAAGGTGAAACTGGTCTGAGAGATGGGCGGGGGCCAATTTGGGCCATTTGGCCCATGCTTGGATTTCATCTGGTTAGCCCTCCAGAGTCTTTGAAGGAATTTGTTATTTCTACATCATGTTAAAAAAAAAATGGGTTGAGATGTTCTCTCGTACCTCTGCTTTCCTATATAGTATCTTTCTGAGAAGCTTGTGCTTCTGTTTCATGCAGGTCTGGGCGGATGTCTTGGCTGCATCCTCCCGAGGCTCCTTGACTTCCATGCAAAGTCCTTCGGAAACCTCCACTGCTGGGGTAGCACTTCCAGACTGCGATGTGGGTGGATTCCCACCAAAGGTTTTGCATTGTGACAGAAGTGTTGCCTTCCCAAATCATTTATTTATTTATTTATTTTTGGCTGTGCCGCGGGGCATGTGGGATCTTAGTTCCCTGACCCAGGGATTGAACCCTGAGCCCCCTGAAGTGGAAGTGGAAGTGCGGAGTCTTAACCACTGGACTGCCGGGGAAGTCCCTTATTTTCAAAATAATATAAAATTTGTCTCTTTCTTTAAGCTGAGTATAACTCAAGCCTGAGCTCTGGATGAATGTGGAGCCTGAACAAACCCGGCAATACTGATGCGGTGGCTTTTCAGAGGCCAGCGATCTGCGATGGGGGACAGTAGGAGAAGTGGAACATTAGCTTGTCTATCTCTAGGCGCTTTGCAGAGGCTCTGGATGGAGGAAAGCTAATCAGGAGACCTGCATGGGGAGAGAGGCGTGTTATTTAATTAGCTTTACAATGGGCTGACTTGAAGGCACGTGGTGGTTTTAATAGAGGCAGATAGATGTCCTTTTTTGCAGGGCTAATTGTTGGGAAAAAGCAGGGTCTTTGTTCCGGCCCAGCATGAGGGCTCTGATCTCTTGGAGCCCAGGGCTGCCCCTGCTTATAATTTTAGACAGAGCTATTCAAGGCTGCCCTGTAGAGAAAAGAAGAACAAGAACAGTATTGTGTATGCAGGATCTGTGCCCAAACCTCCCCAAAGTCACTAGGAAAAAAAAAAAAAAGAGAGAGTAAGAGGAGCCAGCCATGTGCATTTTAGAGTATTTCCCCATCACTTATTTGCTATGTTTGTTGGAAAGGGCAAAGCCATGCTTTAATCAACTTGGAGCTGAGGTGGGGTGACTTAACTAAACACTTTCAGAAATCCAATTAAGTCCACTTTCCCAGTGATATGGCATTAATCTTGCCAAATGGAGCAGGCAACTCGCAAGGAGAGTCTGTGTGTTCCATGCTGCCAGTCTTCATGGCCACATGCCAGGCATTGGCGATGCCAGAGTATGAATGATGTAGCGGATGCCCCTAAATAGCAAAATCTGTGTTGCTGACTGGCAGCACGAGGGGCAGGGTGGGCTACCTTCCCTTAGGGTTCAGCTGGTCGGCACAGGTAGTGGCACAGCAAGTAAAACACTTCATCTGAATGCCAGGAGGCAAGTCCAAGCTCAGAGGGGGGCTGCTACATGGGCCCAGAATTCTGTAGCTAAAAATGCATGGGTACGGCACAGTTAGAGATGGTTAGAGGTTCAGGTTTACAGCACGAGTTAAGTTGTTAGGAAACCTCTAGCTGTCAGAATCAGAGGGGATAACGTAAGAAAAGACTTCTGTGAAGTGACTGCAACGGTGTGTGCGTGGGGGGTGGTGGGGTGCTAGTTTGGGGAACACTTCAAGCAGCAAGACACAAGGTAAGTACTGGACAGTGTGTGTAAGATTCTGCTAAGTTAGTGATCAGCTCGGAAGCCAAATAGTGAGGCCGTTTGCTTGGGATCTTATTTTGCTCAGTTTGTATGAAATCATTGAATGGGTATCAAACGTACAACCCAGAGTGGGGAGAACCCAGTATTGGACGGAGTCCTAGAGGGTGTATCTTCCTCTCTGCCCTGCTAGTGTGTGATGTAGCTGTGACCATATGTTTAGAACTTCCATAACCATATTTCATGTCTATAGAATGGGAATCAACTCCCTTTCATCCAAGGGGCCTGGTGTGCGGATCTGTATAATTTACATACTCAGTCTTAAAACTATCTTTATTATTATGTCATGACTTTCATGGGACCACCATGTCCTCATCTCTTGGTGAGAACACTATCTACCACAGCTTGGATTAACTTCCATGAGAATTTTATGGTCACCAAATCCAAAGTCACGATTCCGATTTTTTAAATTATTAATAGCGGCGAAGCAGTGTCGAGTGCCCATTCTGCGTTAGACATAGTGCAAATGGCGTGGCTCAAATTCATTCCATCCTCAGATCAGCTCTGTGAGCTGGGCACTATGATCAGCTCCATTTTACAGATGAAGAAACTGAGGCTTTCTGAGGCCAAGGGACTGACGGCTGGAGAGGGGCCAAGCTGACTCAAACTCTTGTTCACCTGCGGCCAAAGCTTGTGCTCTTAACCACTCTACCCCACTGCCTCCTCAGTTCTTTTAGAGTTTAAGGGCATTCCTTGTAGTTAGGAAACCAAAGCCTGATAGTTGATCTGGCAAAAAAATGGGCTCCTTGGAAGCAGGGACATTTATTTGGAATTGTCTCCTTATCTCCACACCTCTCCATTCCATTCAATTAAAAAAATACCCTCCGGGAGAGAAAATGTTAGCTCAATAAAAATGGGGAGTATATGTGGATGCTGGGCCTTTCCTGGATCTGGAATGGTGGTTGCCAGCCATCTGGTCTCTTTCAAGGTTGTGGAGTTCTCTGAAAGAAAAGTCCATGATCTTTTTGATTTTTCAAAATTCTGAACATTATTTAGAATTTTTAATTCCTGGAAAGGGACCTCTCCTGGGAACCTGCCACAAGAGAGCGGCTTGCCGTTTGCGCTTCCCTCCCACACTCTGCTGCCAGCTCCCCAACCAGCTGGACCTTCCTCCTCCCTCCTCCCCTTCCCTCCCCTCCCCAGCGGGTCCCTGGTGGTGCTTGCTTCCACCCAAGGCCTTTGTGTGATGAAGTCTTTCAAGATGGTCTCCCTGTCTGGGGAAAACACATGTTTCTGATCAATCTGATGAAATACATTTCCATTAAGAAATAACTTCTCTGTTTTCTACTTTCTTCCTTCTCCACCTTACCTATCAGTACCCATCATCTCGAGCCCTGGAGGCTGGAAAGGACTTCCCCAGCCCGACTGATTACATGGCGCATTCTTGCACGTCACATATGCTTGATTTGCTTCTCTCCTCTTCACCAATGTGAAGGGAGAAAGGTTTTCGTTGTACAGGAGCCAATCCAGATAGATGAGATGTGAGCTGGGGTCTCTTCCACCATCCGCTACATTCCGACACCTTCATAAGGGGTGATGCAATGTGCCTAGTGAGCCCAGCTGTCTTCTTGTAAATTAAAGACGGCTTCATCTCTTTGGCCCTGGAGAACAGAGAATTAAACGGGAGCTGTAATCCCGGAGAGGTTGACATATCCCTTCTCGAGATTGTTTTTCAACTGTCGTTGTTCTATCAGTGGCATATTTGGGGCTCAGTACATTCTAAATATGAATAATTAGGACACCCTAGAGTTGTTTTTATGGATTTATGTTCCTGCATATTTATGAGACTTAGATTCTGTGCACATTTTTTTTCGGGACAGTACACATACAAAAAGAGATTTGCAACAGCAAGGGACTTTAAAAAGTGCTCTGCATCCCACTTCCTCTGTTACTAGATTTAGCATCAACAAACGGAGAATTCGTATAAATTCATTATGAGGCAGTGATGTCGTGCATTGGAGGATGCTGAAGGCCAGGGAGGGATAGATGTCTGAGTGAGATATTTGTAGATGACAGCTTCAAAGTATGTTAATATTTCTTGGCTAGTAAGACGTTCTCAGTGTGACACATTTCATTTTTTCTTGGGTCGATTATGTGTAACTAGCTCAGAGAAAGTGACGTAAAATGATGTGTGTCTCTAATTCTCTTCACAGCTTAGTGGCAATGGTGGACCCTAACCAAACCCATTACTTCCTTGGTTTCCATGGTTTAAAATCAGCCTGCGTTTCCCTTGCAACATTTCCATTATGCATCAGCAGATATAACAAATTAAGTGCAGGGAGGTGTCATCTGCTATGGTCCAGCCAGCCAGAGCGGTTAGGCCTTCTCTGTGTGTCTTTGTGCCGCCTGCTAGGTGGTAGCAGCTCATCTGACTTTCCCTCCCCTCCCCTTTCCCATCATCTCTCAACATATCCCCTTTCTCACTGGAGAGGATGCCTACAGCATGGCCAAACAATTAAAAAAAAAATGCATTGCTTCTGGGGACTTGACAAGTTATAGTAAATTTGAGAAGGTGGAGGGGATTTGTAACAGGCACTCGACTGCCTATAAAGTGTCTAACTGTTCTTCCTCACAAAGATGGAGAAAATTGGGTTCATTTCATGTGTTCTCTTATCTTACGAACAATGGATATAGCGATTCTACATCTTACCTTCATGATAATCAGTGAAATAAAAGATTCAAGTTAAAGTTCAGAAACTCCTGAAGCCTGCTTCTGACAATATGAACAGTATGCTGTGTAAAAGTTCAGACTGATGACAAAACGACTGGTTTGCTTTGTGGTAAGCCAAATGCCATTTTTCACAAACAGCTATACCTGTATATACTCAGATGAAAAATAAAATGAATATGGTGACCTTAACAACATTTTCCTTTAAGGGCATGAGAGGCAGGTGATGAGAACAGCAGAGTAAAACTTTACAAAGACCTTTTCAGTTGGAAAAGAGTCACCTGGTTATCTCTTTAGTCTTAAACTTTGGGCAACTTTGAGTTTCACATTACACCAAAAAAAAAAAAAAAAAAACAGACTGATATTTGAGTTCAAGATCTGTATTTGGAATTTTAGGAAGTTATCGGTTCATTAATTAAATAATCAGCATAATTTATTGAGCTCCTACTGTTTTGAGCTGAGCACTGGAGGTGATGACAGAAACTAATCACTGCCTTGAGGGAGTGTAGGAGGCGGAAGTGCGTATTCAAATATTCCCTTGGGGTGTGCCTGGGCTGTTGGGCCCAAGCACCTTGGGGCACCTTGTGGGTGTGGGGAGGAAAATTCTTTGCATACAGAAAATGTCCATGTTGGGGAAATACTGAGAAATACCCTCTGTGTTTGGTGTATATTTTCAGCTTGACCTTCCCTTGCATCTTCTGTGGTCACCTCCTTTCACCACCATTCTGCTCTGAATCCTTTGCAACTCTTCCAGCTTGAGGACCTCCTGTTGATTTGTTTGACTGTCATCCCTTGACTGTTGGCCACGCAAGTCAATGAAATTGACTCTGTGAAGGTACTGGATCCATGCCCAGGCCTCAGTTTCATTTTGGAATCTTGGAGATTTAAGTCCCAGAATGACAAGGACATAGAATCCCTGGTAACTCTACCTTCTCGTGTCCCCCCTCACCGCCCATCCTTTCACTGTTCTCAGCAAAGTTCCCATCTACTGCTTCCTCCTGTACTATCTTTCCTTTTTCTCTTAGAGCTATTTCTTCTTCTCGTACAATCTGCTTCCTCTGCCTAACTTCCAGCATCTAGAACTGGATGGAGAAACTCTCCACCCCATCCCCGCTCCGTCATCTCTAGGGTGGTAAATGCTCCTCCTCTGGGGCAATGGACTTGGCATTTCAAAATGAAAGGGGGAAAAGAAAGGGGAAGATTCCACAATAAAATCATCTTAAGATTTAGACCACAACTGCAAAGAACATCTGTTTTGAAATCTGGTGTTGCTTTTGTAACCCAAGAGAGAAGCAGGGTAAGATCAGAGGAAGGCCTTAGCCTTCCACCAGAAGAAACCACCTGCCGTGTGGGGAAGGAGCCGGGATCCTGTCCTCCTGGGGTTCGGAGCTCCCTGCCAGGAGCCTGGTTCTCTGCTTCCACCCTGTTATTAAAGAATGTTGGGTCTCCTGCCATTTGTGCTAATGCCATCATCCCTCTACCTCCTCCAGAGGCCAATTTAGGACAACTTACATTGGAATTCATACTACATGATCCCAGAGGCTCCAGGGTAGCCTGCATTCTGCATGACCCAGGCCCAGGAGGGAGCAAAAAATCCTGGGAAGTGTGCTCCGTTCGCTTCAAGGAAGCCAGCTGGCCATGGTGTGGAGGGAGCCTGCGGACCCTGCAGCCTTGATCGGCAGCTCCTCACCTCCTTCTGTGTGAGCAGAGCCTGAGCTGCTTCAAGAGGGGTACGTGCTGTCTGAACGGGTGGATTTTCAAATGTCGCTTGGTCTGTGGATGAGGCCCATCCATCCCACATTGCTGGGGCTGCAGATGCAGCTGAATGGTTCATAATTACAGTCTAAAGAAACTGCAGACAGCAATAGAGCCAGCCCAGGCCCCTTCTCTCCTCACAGCCCATGCCAAGCTGTCACCCACAGGGAATGCTAGTGTGGTTACCCTGCAGCGCGCTTGCCCAAAGACAACACGTCCAGTGCAGAGGAGACTCTTAGATTTCTAGAAATTGAGGCTGATCATCTATCTGTTCCTGTGTGCACTGTATCCTGCTTCCTTTCTCAAGAGTGTCTGGGAACAGACCAAGCTGAACTGCAGTGACTTCCCCTGCATTGTGGTATCTGTAAACCCAAGGAGATGCCCGGAGAGAGGATCAGGGGATCCCATTCTGGAAGTGACACTGTCTTTTTCAGGCTGTGTGGCCTTGGGCAGAATGACTTACTCTCTCACAGTCATTTTTTTCCTCTGGAACTAAGAGGGCTGACCTTGACTATCTCTGAGTCTCCATCTAACTCTAACATGTGACAAAGCCAAGACCTAAGGTTTTGTCACCACAAACGTGATCTTCCTTCTGAATTTGAAATACAACTTTTCGGTGACTCTTAATACAAGTCTGCAGTTTTCTCTCCTAACCAGGTAGTGCTGGAATTTCTCAACTGAGGCCGAAGCTGGGCAGGTTCCCAAATCAGGAACTGAGGGGAGGGGCTGGGAGAGATTTTTTTCAATCAGATATGATCGTTCTCCTTATCTCTCCATAAGACAGTTCAGGTGAATAGGGGGTCCATGTTACTCTGTAAAGGGGATGACCATGCAGAAGATTTTTATGTGGTTCCTCCTATAGCCTATGGTCTACTGGCTCTTCATAGCAGTAACACTGATTTAACTTTGAGCTCCTCTTCTGACCTAGGCACTGTGCTAAATGCTTTGCATGCACTATCTCATTTAATCCTCCCAAGGACCCTACTTTAAGCAGGGAGGGACTGAGGTTTAAGATTGTTTAAATGACTTCTGCGTAGTAATTCAGCTGCCTAGTGAGTAGAGCTGGAATTTGAATCTGAGCCTTATTCCAGAGCCTACACTACTCACGCTCATCTTGGTTTTATCCTGGAGAACTTTCCCAGGGCAAACAGGCCCCGGTCCTCCCCTCTCCCTGCCCACCCTCTCCTCCCTGGCTTCCCTCCTTACTTATCGCTCATTGTTTATTGTACCCTCTAAACAATAGTTAATGAGTCTGTATTACACGGTCGGGGAGAGCCAGGGGTGATTTTATTCCCTGAAACAGAGATGAGGTTGTGACACAAAAAGGTTAAGTGGCTTTGGTGAGGTCACAGAGCCAGCCTGCAGTCGGCGACAGCAGCTCCGATCCCCCACTTGGGTTCCTGAACTGACCCTAAGGCCTTTTGGCATCAGAGTTTAATTAAGAGAGTTCTTTTCATTTTCTCCAATTTTCCATTTTATGGCAGCTCCATAACTTAGGTAGATATCTAAGCCCCAGGCATCTTTCTCCCCCCACGGTGCTTTTCAGTGACTCAACTTATCACACAGAAGCCACTTGCTTTAGAGTTAAGCTTTAGAAGCCTGTTTCTGTGTGCGATGGGGGACTGCTGCTTTTTTTCTCAGAGAAAAACAACCACAAATGCAAAGCGGGCAGGTTGTTAATCGAGGACTTTTTTTTTTTCTTTTCTTTTCAATCTTACATTTAAGCCAGTAAATCAACATCTGTGAGTCATAAACTTGCTCTGGATCAGCCGTTAGTGGTCTGAATGTTTTTGCACCTACCTCTAATAAAGCATATTTTAGCTCAAAACTCAGAGATTCTTCGGTTTGTTGACGCTCAAGATGTGGGAAATAGAAAAGTAACTTATTCTAGCACGCTTCTGGAGGAGGAGAGTCTGTCTTTCAGGATTGTTTATAATTAGGTGTATTTTTATATTTCTTTTTTACTGAGGTGGGAGCAGGAGTTGAGGGAGGAGCATAAAAGAGAAAGTTTATGTTTTTTACACACTCTATGTTTTTGAGGGAATTCTTATAAAAAATGTGACTGTTTTCTTGATGTCATTTACGTCTAACTTCACACCCCTGTCCCTCAACTCCTGCTGTCTTTTTTTAACCCCTTTGACATGAGGCTTCTAGTTTAAGGAATTTCAGCCCTTGCTGGCTGTGAGTCCCAAGTCTTGGGAATATTTGAAAATACAATTCTGGTTTCTCCCAAGTACCGGAGGAGCAGGCTGATGCATTACCAGCAAAAACAAAAACTTGTCCCTTGGTTGATTTTTCTTGAGTGCCTTAAAAATTAGACATAGTCTTGAAACAACTTGCCCAAGGGGATGGAAGGCAAAGCTCCGCTGATCTTGTCTTGTTAGTGGGGAAACTGAGGCGCAAATGAAACCCAGTGCAGAGGAGTGCTGGGGAACAGAGCTTCTGGTCGGCCAAGGCCAGACCTAGAGGCAGAGTGGCTGACATTGTTTAGCTCATTTTCGCAAGCGCTAGCATATCAAACTCACTTAACCTTTGAATTGGAAAGCGATGGTGGCAAAGTAAAAGCCCCTAGTGACCAGGAAGGTGATAGCTCACCATTCAACACATATTCATTGAGCATCTGCAATGAGTCAGGCACCGGGCAAGGCACTGTTTTTTAGGATACGGTAAGATAGAAATATCATCTAAAGTTCATAGGAACATTTAGAAAAACCTACTTGTGTCCTAGAGAGAATAAAAACTTCATTGATCAAAATTGATCAGATTAATCAAGTGGGATCATTGCAGGCCTGATCAGATCATTAATATCCCAAATATGTAAAAATACTTTAACTTGTCCATATTAAGTGCTCCTTGTTTCCACCAGATCCGAGGTTAGATGCATAACTTCTGATAACATCAATACTCACAATTGGCCTCCTGCAGGAGTAACTTTCCTGGAAGTCTGTGGTGGCCTCTGGCTATCTTCCAAACCCCACTCCCTGATTTGCACAGTCAAACCTTTCAAGCTTCTGTGCTTCAGGACGGGGTTAGAAAGGATGATTGACAAGTTGAGCTGTCATCATTGAAGAACTGAAGGAATGAATTCCCCCATTGCTGAAGTGGACAGTGTTTTCGGATTCATCATGGCGGGCCTAGTTTGGGGGTGAGGGAGGCAGCAGCCGTGTTTAGGCTAGCCTGGGAAAGAAAGCTGAGAAACCGACTGAGGGAGAAAGACAGGACTTGCTCCGAGGAAGCTGCGTTTGAAATAGAGCACTCACACCTGGATTAAAAAAAAAATACCAGCATTTCCTTAACATAACATCAATAAAACAAAACTCCCCAAAGCAACTCCTGATTTGCACAGTTCTTTTGCTGATGTATTCACAGCGGGTAAGACAGGATTGGTTCGCGATCCTTTTCTTTGCTGCTCATTTGAATGTGTAAATGCACAATTCATTCATGCGTTGTTTCCCTCAGCTTTTCCCAGGATCAGACGGGTCTGTTCTCGTCATCTGGGGGCCAGCATTGTTTTCTGATACCTTCTGGAAACACAGCTGGATGACAACATTCCTTCGACAATTAGGATTATCACATACAAATACTTCCCTCTGGTCACTGGAAGACTAGCGTAATCCGCAGTTTGAACCAGGAGCCTGAGATTTGAGATTTATCTCCTGTTCTTGGCTCCTTCCCTCCTTGCCTGTGGGAAACCTGTAAGTTACTAATACTTCAAGGGGACAGAACTGGAATTAGATGAAGGTAAGCAGGTGTGTTAAAACTTATCAGAGCTTGAGGTTACAGTTACAGCCAAGTGGTGGGAGCTCAACATATGCTTAGAAATCAGGAAACAGTATTAAAAATAGCTTTCTCTGAGGTTGTTCAGAAAGATTTATGTTTTTTAAAAAATTTTATATACTTTATTTTTGGCTGCGTTGGGTCTTCGTTGCTGCGCAGGGGCTTTTCTCTGGTTGCGGCGAGCAGGGGCTACTCCATCGCGGTGCACGGGCTTCTCATTGCGATGGCTGCTCTTGTTGCGGAGCACGGGCTCTAGGCATGCGGGCTTCAGTAGTTGTGGCATATGGGCTCAGTAGTAGTGGCTCGCGGGCTCTAGAGTGCAGGCTCAGTAGTTGTGGCGCACAGGCTTAGTTGCTCAGCAGCATGTGGGATCTTCCAGGACCAGGGCTCGAACCCGTGTCCCCTGCATTGGCAGGCGATTCTTAACCACTGCGCCACCAGGGAAGCCCCAGAAAAATTTACGTTTAATCTTTTAGTTCATCAGAGATAGCTATCAGTGCCTGGCTCCAGCTATACATATGTGTCTAGGGTTGCACCTCTATGTCTACTGCTTGATTTGTTAATTCAGGCCCACTCTCTCCATTTATGATAACCAGTGTGCCAGTGGCAAACCATTAATTATGCAGGATCACGTTATGGTGTCTGAAGTGTCTGGGCTTCCCAAATGGAAAAGGGGTCTGTGTACTGGGATTCTGTCATGGCTGCGAATGACGTACTCCAGAAATTCGAAACCACAGAGCCTGTGCATCACATTTTTGATGGTGGTGATAGGAGGGTTGTCAGTTTTATCTAGTAGAGGAGAATCTGTGAAAGGAAAGACAAAACTTTTGGCCAATGGTGACATAATTAGAGGAACAGAATAATAGTTCTCCCTGCCACCCAACCACCGCTGTAGGGAAACTGGAAACTTAAGGAAGCCCAGGAGTGGATGCTAGTTTGGGGGCCCTGTTCCTGACTCTCCCGGTAATAAAGACGACGTTGGGCCTTTGTTCTGGGTCTCCAGAAGGCTGCCTTGGGCTCGATCCTTATCAAGGGCAGGTCATTTTTAACTAATTTCTTAACGGTAACACTTGCTGGCCCTTGAAAAATCGAAGGCTCCTCCAGCAATCCAGTCCCGATCCTGACTCATAATCGGCTGGCGTCCAGTATTCCCAGAGCCCTTTGAGGACACTGGCTCGGAGCCCCCTGCGCTTGCTCGCACGCATGCCCCTCCAGCCGCTGCCTCACGTCCTGTGTGTCAGTCTTCGTGAATGAATGATAGACACGCACTTGGAGAACTATGCCGCTCCCGGCACGGGGCGGGAGCGGGTGACCAAGTCTTCAAGAATGCGTGGAGAATCGGACGCACTTCCCCGAAGGGCCGCAGCGGCCTCGGCACCCCCTGGCTGCGCGTGCGGCTCCTCTGCGGCCCGGCTGCAGTGCCCGGGGGGCAGAGGGCGCGGCGGGCGCCGAGCTCCGCCCAGCCTTGCTTTCGGTTTGGACCGCCGCCGGCGATTGGCCGCGGGTCCAGAGCCCCGCCCCCGGCCGTGCCCGCCCCTCGCCGCCCCGCCCCTCGTCCCTCCCGGTCCCCCCCCGCGGAGATCCTGGGGGAGGGGGCCGGGCGCGCAGACCCACGGCCCGGGCTCGGCGCCTTGAGTAACGCCCCAAAGAGGAGGGGAGAGCGCGCGGGCGAGGGAGGGAGTCGGCTCCGGAGAGCGAGGGCGAGGGCGAGCGCAGGCGGCTGCCCGCGGAGAGGAGGGAGCCGGGCCAGGACTAGGAGGTAGCCGGCGGGGCGCAGGCGAGGCGGGGACCCGGCGCGCGCACTTTCCCGCAAAGTGCCAACTTACCGGGAGAGAGTTCCGGCCGCTCACCTTCTGGGCGCCGGGGAAAGTCAGCGGGAATTTGAGATTTTAGGGAAGAAGGTCCGATCCCCCCGTCCCCTGTCCCTTGTTACTTATCCCCATTAAAAAGAGAAACAACAAGAATAACAGCAAACTTGCTCTAGTGCCGTCTGTCCCCCCACTCCTGGCACCATGAAGGCGGCCGTCGATCTCAAACCGACTCTCACAATCATCAAGACGGAAAAAGTGGATCTGGAGCTTTTCCCATCCCCGGGTGAGTGGTGACTGCCGAAGCCCCCACTCCAGCTCTCGGCCAGAGGCCGGGGTCCCCTCCGCTTCTACCCCCTTCGCTCTTCCCTTCCAGGCAGTGGTGCGTTTCTGCCGGAGCTTCTGCCTGAGCAGGCGATGCTGGTGGCAGCTGGAGAGAGGTAGAGAGGAAGAAGAGGAGGACTGTTGGTGGCCCGAGACCCTTGTTTGGGGGGTGGTATTTATTTTCACAGCTGTGTTTTTGTGAGTAATGGGAAAAAGCTTTTAGAATGGCCAGCACTCCCATTCCTGCTTTTTTATTTTTCCAAATGAGCGGGAACCCTCTGGCCTTATTCCTTAACGTTAGGGGGGTGGACACTGCCGCCGAGGACATCATCCCCTGACCCTGCAGTCATCCCCCAGAACTGGAGCCGGATGGAGGGCCTTGGGTAGGAAGAGCCCAAACGGTGTCTAACTGGCCGGCCTTCATGCACATTTTCAAATGTCTTGCCTTCCTGAGCTCCCCTGTCACATGTCCCTTTGCTATCTAGCTTCTCTTTTCTGGGTTGAGGATAGGGAGATGGGAGCAGAGCTGAAATGATCATCTTAACTCCAGGAAACATCCCGATTCTGTTCATGCAGGTTACTCACTTTATCCATCTTTCTAAGCTGCCGTAAATTTGTCCCTTGGTACCAAAGATCTGTTAGAAGAGGGAAAACCTCCCAACACCAAACGTGACTTTGGGTCTTTGGTTGGTGTGTTATCCAACTCTTGGATTTGTAGGATTTGAAAAGGAAAAGGGTAGGACAGAAATTTCATTTTGTCTTAGACACAGTTTTTGGTGCTAAGCAGTTTAATGGACGCCGGAGCTCCAGAATTTCTGCAGTAAATGCAATTTGAGAAGAAAAGATGCTTTCTTGTAGGATAGGGAACTGCCAGCTATCCTTAAGAGATTCGTTATTTTGGAGGTAAAGGTATATAGAAAGATGTAGGGAGAAGGTGGTGCTTTTTGGAAAAAAATTAATCGCAGTAACGTGCTGCTCTGTTGTATCGGATTATCAATAAGTTCAGCGGCTGCTCCCCATGGTTAACACTTCTTTGCTTCCGCCATAATTAGTTGCTTATTTTAACCCTTTCTTAATCTGCTTAAACTTTCAACACAAACCAAGCTGACGTTTTGTCATTTGGAGATCCTGCAGAAATCTTAATAGACATGGTAGTGGCTGGTGTCTTCTCCTCTTAGACCCCTTAACACTCAAGCCCAGGCTTGCTCCCTGGGAGGTGCAGGAAGACTAAGGCTGTTTGTTGTCACAAGGATGCTGAGATGACCTGGAACCTCGGAGACATTTCGGGCACATAGAGCTACAGTTCAGAAATGATGCTGCTGTGATGGTGGTTTGGGGGAGTTCAAGGTAGCCAGAATAAATTCTGTTAGTCACAATTGATTCAGACCATTTATAGAGGAAGTGAAAGGATAGTTCCCAGCAAAGATAGATCTCAACCAATAGGTCCTTTCCTTAAGTATGGCTTGTTTATATGTGTGTTTATGGGGAAGAGACAGATTTGGTCATCTGGGAAATGGTGTCGATATGTCAGTCCACGAACCTACGATGGATTTGGCATGCTGGGAAGGAAAAAGAGCCCTAGCAACACATGTTTTAGATCACAGTAAACAGCGGAAGCATTTTGGGGGAGTAATTTAGTAAATATTAGAGGTTTTAAGTATGTGGTGCTGTTCTGTTGGTTATTGATAAAAAGAAATCCTGAGCAAGTAACTATTCTTAGCTTTCCCATCTGTAAAGTGGGGACAGTGAGGCCTAATGCTGCAGTCATACCCATTATAATAAGCAAATTTACAGTGCCCTTCTTTTGCAAAAATATTCTGTCAGCAACCTTCAATACAAGAAAATTTCAACTGATCAAAGAAATTGGGCAGTCTTCTGCCATTCATCGTAATGAGATTTGATTTCTGGCGCTATCAACTAAGTTTGAGCTCATTTTTTCCTGGAGGTTTAGTAGCATATACGTGAATATTATATCCATACCCCAGAAAGGGAAATTGAGGCACAGAGAAGGTAAGTTACTTACCTAAGAATGTCTGGTGAGCCAGCAGCTCAAGTAAAATGCATCCCGGTTTCTACCATCTCAGTGTACAGTTGCCTTGAGTAATACTGCAAGTTAACCTCTGTAAAGCTTAGCAGAGAAACTTCAGTTGAGACTTAAACTTGCAGGTGCAAGGATGCAGGAAGCATTGACCAGGGCTGCTTGCTTTTGTTGGTGGGAAAAGACACTGACTGGCAAAGTGGGGATTTGCTTTGCCCATCAGACCATACAGGACATTTTTAAAGTTTAACTTCTCATAACGTGGCTTTGTGTCTACAGCTGTGACAAGTATTTGTCAGAATGATTCTTTGGGTTGTTTAGTTTCTTATGTGTGGAGACAACTATTTTGGGAACTTACCTGGTTTAAATAATTAAACCAGGATTTCTCCCTCCCGCCCCCCCCCCACCTTTTATGAGGGCTGGAGAGAGGCAAGAGGGAGGTGGGTGTCCCAGCAGGAGCCTGGGTCATTTGCCAGTCTCAGTGGTTAGGACCTTATCAAGAACCTTTATTCACTTTGATTCTGGATTGAGACCTCACAGGAGTTTTGGCAGCTTTAAGTGCCAAATTACCATACTTGGAAATAACATTGGCATTGAATTTTCCTTGTAGGTGTGAAGTTGGATGTATCATTTTGATTGTAACACATGATTGCCAGGTTCTCAGAGCTTAAATAGGTTAAAACAAGCAAAGCCATAGAGTGTCCATGGAGTTCCCTCCTGGTGTGGAGTTTGCTGAGAAGGGGTGGAGGCTGGGTGCCAAAGCAAATACATTCCCCAGCCGCTTAATTCTTCCTCTCCTTTCCCACTCCACTTTCTTGGTGAGGTGAGCATAATGCCCAGGGAAGATCAGGAATTCTAATTCTGGTTGTTTGCGCTTTTACAAGAATGAAAAAGGATCAGCCCCCCTCCTACTCTAGGAAAGGATGTCCATCCCTCGGGGACCTGTATTGCCCTTAGAAATAGGAAGAAGCTCCGTCCCTCTCCCAGTGTCTTTGGTCAGTCTTTGTATCTTCATCTGTGCAGACAAGAAAGAAGGGCAGAGCTGCCGGGCTCTTAGGATCGCCTGTTCACTGTGTTTCCAGACCCCCACGGACCACGCGCCATTAGTGACTATGAGCCCAGCGTTTCCGAGCAGGGACTCTGTAGCCAGCCTGTCTGGGTTTGAATCTCAGTTCTACCACTTACTAGCTGTGTGACTTTGGACGAATTACTTCATCTCTCTCTGTGCTCCAGCTCCTGCATCTGTAAAATGAGTGCGATAATCCTTCTCCGTCATAGGGTTGATAGGAGAATTAAATCTATTACTGTGTGCAAATCTTAAAACAGTGCTGATCCATAATAACAACACAAAATGACGACGGCTGTAGAATTTTTAGGGGCCCTTGAAGTGTTTTATAGGGGCTACAGCTTCCTATGCACCTCCCTTAATCGCTTATTTGAGAGGGAAAGAAGAGTAAAGTTAAAGAGAACCTTTTCACCTGCCTCACTGAGATCTCACACTCCATTCTGTGCCCTAGCAGCAAACAGCGAGCCAGGTAACTCTCAGAGTGTCAGAGCATCTCCGGGGCCCGGCTGTCAGTTACAGGCTCAGGGATCAGTCAGTTACTGTGGGTGATGGAGATTGTCAGTGCTGCCTCAGAGCCAGAAGGCCACTAAGACTAGGGGCCGGGGAACATTTGCAGGGTTGATGGAAATGTAGAGTTCTTCAGTTATGCAGGGTTGGGAAATGCATCATGTCCAGTTATTATAAAGTATCTCACATCTTATTTATTTATTTGTTTGGCAGAGCTTGCATTCCTGGCATTTTTGGTTGGTTTGTATTGCTGTTTTTTTGTCTGTGTAACTTTTTTTCTTTCTTAAAGAGACCAGACCACCCTGTAGGGGGATCACCTCCCCCTAGGAGACAAACCAGCCTGCGGTCAACCTCCCAGAGCCCAGCTTGCTCTGGGCTCCATCAAAATCTCTGCAAAACCGAGAGCTGGTTAGTGTAGGTCAGGATTTTTTCAGGAAAGCGAGGCTCCCTATTGCAAAGAGCACAGATAACTCTACAATGGCGACAGCGACAGTATAATTATAGCCGTCTCTGGTTTGCAGAATGAATCACCCATGGCTGTGGTGGCATTCCCTGAGCTTGCAATGAAGGTAGATTCCTGCCATTCCCAAGTTGTAGGGATATTTCTGAAACACGTATTGAACCTGCATTACGTGCCAGGTTCTTTCCCACTTCACGCTACTAACTCTGGGGTACGGGAACATATTATTATATCCATTGTTCAGATGAGGAAGAGGATATTCTGAGCGATGCATAATTTGCTCT
The DNA here is from genome assembly GCF_028564815.1 of Eubalaena glacialis. Taxonomy (NCBI): domain Eukaryota; kingdom Metazoa; phylum Chordata; class Mammalia; order Artiodactyla; family Balaenidae; genus Eubalaena; species Eubalaena glacialis. Next base: position 5,671,304 of record NC_083725.1, read on the forward strand.
AGGCCGCACTGGTAGAAATTTATAAACTGATGAGCGTTGCGAGCATTTTATACCTAATGTAAAGCACCGTGTTATTCACAGGAACTCGGGGAATTAAAAGAGGGGAAACGAGGCGGCACTGGTGGTCGGTGCTTTGGGGGTTGAGGGGTGCAGGGGGCCCCTGCCGCCCTGCATGACTCCTCTGAGCTTGGGGTTAGGGCCTGTCTGTCCCATGAGCTCTCTCCAGGGCTGGCAGTCGAGGTGTGTTGCTTTAAGAAGATGCTTGAGGGTTCCAGCGACGCTTGCCTGAGATCACCAAGCAGAGAACCAGGCTTCTTGTTTTTCCAGTGTCTTCCAGATGTAGTTCGTTCTCTCACAGGTGAGGACGTGATTGTGTTCACTTCCAAGGTCACATCCTTCCCCGGAGCCTCCTCATTCGGCCTGATTTACCTCTTTCGTCACGGACACAGCTCTGCATGTATCTCACTCGCAATCTGGGCGACGAGAGACACAGATCAGCAGCAGTTTGTTTTCTTAGTACAGATGTAATTTAATTTTCCTTCCTGCAAGGAGGCCAGAGGTACCTGCCTTTATTGTCCGCACAGCAAATAAGTTTTATCTTTTTCCCTGCCTAAAATGTAGGGTTTTCAAGCCCATGTCATGGGTCAGGGCACATTGTGTGTAGCTGTTCTGGCACAAGGAGGGAAGCTGAGCCCCAGGGTGCTACCTGCAGACCTGCCCACGCCACCCCCCCCCCCCGCCCCCCGCTGGCCCACAACTCAGAGGGAAACCGACAGACTCCCTGGCGACTGGTCCATGGGTGAGGTCTTGGTTCCTCTATCACTGCCTTATGGGGAGCATTTTTTCCAAACAGTTAATACCCTTGGGTCCCACGGTCATCACAGAGAGGAATTTGTATATTCACCACACAGTCCTCGTGTTTTTATCTGGCTGCTCCCAAATGAAGTGTGGGCCCCATCCCGCTGCCCAGACAGAGTCTCAGATGGGATTTGCCTCCCTGTTCACAGTATTCTAGGTCCACCCTTTGCTTACAGCTGTTAAGCTCTTCTTAACTCTGAGTTAGGAATGTGAAGACAATCCCCAAATCTATCATTTTTCCTTGTCAGGTATCTACAGCTCAATTTTGCTTTTTTTTTTTTCAGTTGGGTTGAAGAGCTCTTTCTCCAGAACTTCAGTAGATGTTTTTCACATTGCAGAAACAGGCTATTTGGCTGCTTTTCTTGAAGCTCTGTGCCTACCTATGTTACCTTTTTCTTTCACTTGGGTAGTTTATAGTCTCTATGCAGATCCAGAAGGAAATTGGTCTGTAGTGTAGGTTACAGCAGATCCAATATCATTGGCAGGAGCCATGCTTACAGAAACACTCAAAATATTGCTGTTTGAGCCATAAATATTTATTGATTATTCGGCCAACTTCTTCATATTTCTCAGGTGCTTTCCAGTTTCTGCTGCTTGGGGGCAGGCCTGTCACTGGGCACTGGAAAGGTGGCTTCTTACTGCCCCATCACCTTTTCCCCATTGTCCTTTTTCTGTAGCGTTTCGTTCGGTCTCAGAATTGTAAGATATTGACCCAGATGGTGCTTTAAGACCCAATGTAGCATTGGAAAGTTTTAGGGTATTGGATTTCAGATCTTGATGGTGTGTGCTTGTAATTTACCATCCAAACTGGGACACCTTTGAGAGTGTAATGGGTGCTGTTAATAATTACACCACAATGAGAGATAGACTAGGACTCTCCCTGGAAATGGGGTGCACACTACTTAGACACTGATTTTGGACAATAATATTCTTTATGATATCTACTTAGGCCATGCAGAGTAAGCTAAAAGGACCAAATAAAGAGTTTGAAGAAATTCAAGTTCAGTGTGGTTTCCCCCAAGCATGAGTTATATTTGTAAATGTGTTTTTTGACACATAATATAATATTTCTCAGCACCTGGGAAACAACTAAAAATCAACCTCAAACGAGTTCACTTTAAGCATTTGAAACCTCTTGGTAGCTTTGAGGAGCTATGCTAAGCTGTCGATTTTTGCTTTGCAAAGTTCTGTGGAGGAACTGTAAACTCTCTGCGTGTAGGGTGTGTGTGTGTGTGAAAATGAACTTTTGAGTAGGGGGAAATGCCATCATTACACACGTGAAGGCAATGACATTTTTCTTTTGTTTTGTTTTAACGTTTATCCAAGATGAGAAGTTTTACGTTGGGATCAAAAGGGGCAAAAAAAAAAAAAATTTTTTTTTGTACCATTAAAATGCGTAAAAACAAAAAGAAAAGTAAAGCAGCAAGCCCTCAATTTTTTAGGACGGGAGGAAGGGAATGGAATGGTGGATTCAACTGCAACATCCCGTTTGGCTAAAAAAGAAGAGAAAAAAAAGAAGAGAGGTGACAGGAGAAGAGTTAGAAAGTATGAAAGGACTAATGAAAGAATGAGAGGAGATAGTGAAAAAAACGATCAAAGAATTTAAGTGATATTTCCTAGACTTTTGGAAAAACCCCCACATGGACCAAACATTTCACTTGGGTAGGAATTCTAGTCCAAGTGGCCAGGTGGGTAATCTGTTTCCGCTCTTTGTCTCTGTAATCATTTCTGAATACTTTACATCGTGCACGGCTGTATGGCAGGTCAGGGCAACCCAGATGGAATAATCCTTGTGCCCTAGGTGCTTTCATGGGTAAAAGTGCAGGAGGAGCATCATTTGAACTTGTGGCAGTACATGGGGATCAATGATTCTATTTTCTGTGTCTGCTGGGCGCTTTCTTCCAACAGTTCTAGGTTAGACTAATTTCCTGGGTCAGCTTCGGGGAGACCATGGGTATTTCAGAAAAATTTGGAAGATGTGGTTAAAAACAGGGAGAGGAATATTTTAGTTAGAGAGAACAGCATGGGGAGAATGCTGAAAGTTTGGAGTGAAAGAAAGGCTTACATAAATATGAAGAAAAACACCTTGATTGTAGAAAGGGAAGAGAGTTGGAAGTGTGAGACCAGGACCTATGTGAGAGCGTTTTGCATCTCAGGATGAATTTTGCCTTTGAAAGTAGGGAGATTTTAAGGACAGAGCAGTGTTATTGAAAAGGCTTATGAGAGAGGTGATTTTTTTTTTCTTTTGGTAGCATTACTTCACCTCCCAGTCATACTGTTAGTTGTTAAAACCTCTATATCAGTTTATCAGAATAAGCGTTAAACCTCAGAGAAGATGACAAAATCAATCAGGTACATATTTGCAGGGTACAAATGGAAAATAAGAATCTAGGTTAGGCCAGGGGGTTCCTAATCTGGTGGGTGTTTGTAGATACATGGTTTTTTGAAGTATGTATTTAGAAACCCCTATTATGTGCCGGGTACTATACCTACTCTCAATTAATGATATTTTTGTGCAATTAGAGTTTTGTGCTGGGATAATCACTATCATTACTTATCATTCATGAGAGTGTGTGGTTGAGTCTGATTTTCAAACACCCTTCAGAAAATCCACTACAGGGCATTTTCAGTGGAAGAGTTTCCATGTGTTGACTTCTATACTTACAGTATTTATTTTTCTTTTTCCTATCTATTTGAGATTCCCTGCCTAGGTTTTTTTTTTTAATTCTATACATTATGCATTGGTTATCTTATATCATTGAAATACTAATTAAATGCGTGGAATGCAGTGAGGATTCAGGACTAATAAGGGGAGATCTATCAGCCTAGCAGGAATACATTTTGTGTATAAGCTAAGCTGAGTGTCCACTCTGGGGAACCCATCGTTGCCTGGAGACCCAGGAGGCCTGGATTCTAGCCATGGCTTTGCAGCTCTTTGTCTGTGTGACCTTGGGCAAGTCATTTCTTTTTTCTGAACCTCCAGGTCTTCATCGTTAAATAAACTCACTGGAGAAGATGACCTGTAAGGTTTCTCTTAACGCTGATAGTGTATGAATCTAGACAGCATTTAAAATAATTAAGACTTAGAGAGAGCATGCAATGTCATTGAAGAGGTAGGCAAAATGGGGATATTTTTCTCCTGGTCTCCATATTCTGTTCATCACCGTTCCATCATTGGGAGGATTTTGAATACATTTGTGAAGATTACCTTTCATGGGGAGAGGCGTTAGGAATTGTCACAGGCCTTGCCTACGTTTGGAGAAACACATCGTCCCTGGGGTGACGCTGGACCAGGCGTCATACCTTCCTCTTGGTCCCTCTCCATGAAACAGCTTCCTTTTTCCATCAGCCTTTGCTACGGTTGCAGCGGAAAGCAGCTCCAGCACGGGGGGTCTGCTCTGGAGGAAGGAGATGTAGGCTGGGGGTCCGGTAGGTGAAGCAGCCAGCAGCCCCAGCTGCATCCTCAGAGCCGAGCGTGTGGTCTGAGCCAGAGCTGTTTCATCTCTGCCACTCCTTCTCAGGGCGCTGCTCTGGGCATAAAAGGCCCCTCCTGCAGCAGGAACGCATTCTGCTCAAAGCCACCCTGGTGAGGCCCATGCCTCTTGTTTGTACCAAGGCAGGGGCCGGCCCCCTGGCTGCTGGGCGCTCGGGAATGGGGTCTGGCCCTCCCGGAGGTGCTGGCTGCCAGGAGAGCCCACCTGCTCTGGTTTCCCCAGGTCCAGGAAGCTGCGAGTGTGTGCTGGGGTGTGGTGAGCACAGGCTGCCGGCCTTTCAAAGGCTGCATTTACGGCAGTGGAAGCACGGCGCCCGCACGCAGTTGTTATCTGAAAATCAGGTTCTTGATGTTATTGCTATGTTTTGAGAAAGGTCTGACACAGTTGCCCTTTTCTTTCAGGAGCAGGGACCTAAGATCAGCGTGCCAATTTGGGGGAAAAACAAGAAAAACTGCCACTGATAAGAGGGCAGAGTTGATCTATCCGTAATTGTGTAGGCATCTCTCATCTCGTTTTTACCTTTTTCTTTTGTTTGTTTTTTTCTTTTCTATTAGTTATTGGATGCCAGCTTATTAACGTGCCAAGAGCCTCATTCTTTTACCCCTGTCCCTACTAGCTAAGTATTATTCTCATCTCTCAGATGAAGAAACCACGAGGTTAAACAATGTGCCCAAGGCCACACAGCGGGTGAGCGGAGTTTAGATTCAAGCCCAGCTGTAGGTCACTCCAAAGCTCACTCTTCTCAGAAATATTTGGATATTTGTTGACTTCGGGGAAATACTAAGGTCTGTCTGTGCCTACTGTTTACCACTTCACTTATTACTTGGTTGTGATCTGGTAGCATTTCGCAGTTTGACATGTGACTTACTCCCCCTTTTAGCTTCACGGTCCCTTGAGTTACAAATATGTTACAGGTAGGGAAACTGATGCCCATTTGTGATGCCAAGTTCCTTCCCCAAGGTAACTTGGTAAGTAAGTGGCAGAGTTATAACAGGAAGCTGGAATTCTCCAAACCCCTTGACATTTCCATTCGGCTACACACATTTTAAATATTTCCTTGATTGGATGAATACATAGTGCATTCACATTACTACTATGGCTACTAAACATTAGCTTGAGGTAGAAGTGTTAACAAGGCATCCTCTGCTCTTTTGCTAGAGATTGAGTTCCCTGCGTATTTTCTATGTATAGTTAGTCGGTCCCCTGTAGACAGTTGGCAAATTATTGAGCTTCGAGTGGGTTGCACAAATCACTATGATATGGGATCTGGAAAATTTGCACAGCTTTCCATGATGCCAAACCACTGGCCAAACTTTAAGTAGGATGGTAGGTTAGTTCTTTCTCAAGAAGTAAAAAAAGGTGAGTTACCCCACAGGCTTCTAGACAAAGATGCAGTTTTCCTCTGGGGTAGGCTGACTTTGGACTTTGAGAAATGCATTTTTTTTTTTTTTAATCTAAAGAGTTTTGAAAAGAATTCCTGTCCAACACCCGTTTCCTTATATTGAAATATATGCTCATTGCTTTGGTCTTCTGAGCCTCAGTTTACCCTTTTTAGCAAATGAGGTCCACTTTAATGATGAGCAGGAACTTCGGGTAGCCAGAAGAGCACTTCAGGATAAAAAGTAAAACAAAAACCAAAAAACTTTGCATCTCATACTGCATGCTATGGGAAAGAATTGTGCCAGAGAGGTGTACAAGAATTACATTTTCGGTGAGTGATTTTTTTCCCCTGTTAGTTTCCATTTGGGGCAGGGGCATCTGCTATGGCACCAGGTGTATACACTTGGAGTTTAGCGAAGTTATATTAGATTATCCCTCTAATACAATGTGTTGTTCCTTAGCAATAAAAATAAGTCTTCTTCCCCCTGTTTTGGTCATTCTGGAAGCCAGAGCATTCCAAAGCCAAATGACAGGTTGTTACACGGAGAAGTGGCCCCTTGGCATGTGGCTGTTTCCTTGGGAGTGAGTTTAATTCTAAATGGCCAGCAGTGCCCTCGGGGGCTTCTGGATTATTGGGGAAGAGGAAGTGGGGACGGGTGTAGAGCTCGGTATACCTGATTGCAGCCATAATGGAGAATAGGTTTGAGTTTGGCATTTTTGAATGCGGGCACTAACTTTAGTCTTGTCAGGAACATTTAGTGTTGTAAAGCAAATCTTAGTGTGGCTGCCAAGTGTCACCTCTTCAAAATGGGGTTCAGGCCTCCACTTCTGAGTCGTTTTGGTCAGGCCTGCGGAGTCCTTGGTCTTCCCTTTTCCTGGTTTGAGCATTTTCTGTGTTGGTAGCCAGACAGATAGTGCTCATCCTTTACCTTTTGCTGCCTGGCATGAGAATCAGGATACATGATTCACTTTGAGCTGCCAGATTCTAGCCACATCTCTGCGTCACCTGTCACCTCCGTCAGCTCCGTATTCTTCTGGAAGAAGGGCGTTCCTGGTGAGTGAGCTGCCTTTGCTTGGAGAGAGTGGGAAGGTTAATGAGCTCACGTTTACAGAAAACTCTGGGGGCATCCGTGATATAAGGAGTGTTATTAAATTACTGGGAGATATGATACAGAGTGGCGATGCTGAATACCTAGGAACTCTGTAAGGGTGAATCGTGTGTGTGTACAGGAAATGCATCCTTGATTTCACATCAGATCAAGAGTTCAATCTTACACCTTCCTTACCTCCTAATGGAAATGAAACATTCTCCAGAACTGCTGGGTGCTTGTTTTTGGTCTCTGTACATATCTGTGCTTCAGTTTGGAGGCATAAGAGAAGTGAAACTAATAGTTCTAGAGTACCTACTATGTGCCAGGCACTTTGCAAAGTGCTTCACACAAATTATCACATTCTTTAAACAACTCTATGAAGTTGGTGTTTTATTTTTTTCAATGTTTTTAAATTTTTATTTAAAAAGTTGTTTTTATTGAAGTAGAGTTGATGTACAATATTGTATAAGTGATAGGTGTGCAACATAGTGATTCACAATTTCTCAAGGTCATAGTCCGTTTATAGTTATCATAAAATATTGGCTGTATGCCCTGTGTTGTATTATATCTCCTTGTAGCTTTTTTCGTACCTAAGAGTTTGTACCAAGGTTGGTGTCTTAACCCCCATTACAAAGATAAGAAATTGAGTCTCAGAAAGGCTCCAATAATTTTCCCAAACCCATAGAACTCTCAAGTCACAAATTTAAACTTAGATCCTTCTAATTACAAAGTCCTACCAACTTAGAATCTGTTTGGAGAGAAAATTTGCTAACGTTCTCATCAGAGGCTTTGATTCTTGGTGCGTCCTTCTGTGCAGTGTGCTCTTTTGGGCTCCTCATTATTCTCAGGCTAAGAAAGAAAAACATCCAGTATATCTATAAATATATACCACTGGGGTGTGTAATAGAGCGGAAGCCAAAAACAGAGTTCCCATCATTTCCATGTGCATTTTCAAATTCAAAGTGGACACATGAAACGTAGGTACCTAAATTTACTAATGCATAGAGAGAGTTGGTGCTTTTGGCTCCATTTTCCAGATTGGGAAATCGAGGAATGAAGTAAGGGCTCCACCCATTCTTGAGAATCCTCCAGGGAGTGGATATTCAGAAGCACACGTCTAGGCCTTGAGGCCACTTGATGCAACAGGAATGTTTGTAGAAAAATAAACACACACATGGAATGAATCAATGTCTGCATGATGGACCTGGAGTTAGCCTCTGATTCAGTTGGAGATTTTAAAAAAAAAAAAAAAAAAAAAAAAATCTCTTTATTTCTGGATTTCTGAAGGCCTCTCTTAGGGGAGCCTTGTGGCTTTTCTATGCCCTCACCTGTGATGGATGGCCTGATGGGAGAAATTGGAAAGTCCAGGCTGGCTGCAAAGGGTTTTGGGTGCTGGATGAGCAAAACAGCAACTTCGTGTTTTAGGTGAGATCGGGCCCCGGCGACTTGCTGCTGGATTCACAGGGTCGGGTTAGCGTGAGCTACTCACAGGCATCGGCTGCAGACAACGAGCGGCGACCGAGGATGAGTCCAGTCTCCAGGGGCCCCAACTGCCTTGCTTTGTAAGAAAACACTCGCAGTGTTTTTATGGGCAAACCAGTTCCAAGGAATTAGTATTTGAATTTCCAAAAGCTGGTGCAAGGTACGCAGGAGGCTTCTCCCACACAGACCAGCCAGGAATCTGAGAATCTTCTTCAAATTCCTGTTCTAATGGAGCCTAAATGCGGTCCACTTTTTTAGTCACTGGAGTTTGGTTCTTATATTCATCAGATGGTCTGTTTATGCCAAAGGTTTCTTAGCATCATCTTAAGATACAGATGCATCCTCTTCCCATTCGGTAGATGAGACCTCATAGTCACAGGGGAGGGATCCATTTTTGGGTGGCTCCATAGAAAGTCCCTTTGTCCGTGAATCCCACAGCCTCTCATTCATGACATTGGTTGTGATGACGTCTCTCCCTGCAGCCACCGCCCTGTCCTGGAAAGAGCAGGGTTTGGAGGTGAGACAGCCCTGCGTTTGAATTTTCTGCTCGCTAATTTGCCCTTCGGCAAAGTATTTAACTTCCCCAAGCCTTCCTTGTCTAATTCTTACAATGGAGGTAATCATAAAGAGCTTTCAGGGCTCTTGCAAGGATTTGAGATAATTCCTGTAAGATACTTTTCCACTGACACAGGGTCTCGTAAATGGTGTGTTATCCTTCTGTCTCGTAGGCCGCCATTTCTGTACAGATGCTCTTTGCTGACATAGCTGTTGCTACTTCAGTGGTTGTTAGGACTGTGGTTACTGTGAACCTGGTTACAGAAAATTTTCCACTCGACACCCCTATAACCAAGTGGGCCGGAGCGGTCCCTGTGGCCAATGATAGTGTTTTCTTCCTCTCACGCACACTTACCAAACTTGAGCTTGGCCTCAGGTCGTGGGTCCGACTTTAAAAGCATCATGTTCAGGCCCTGGCCAGGTCAACAGGGCCGGTTCTTGGAATTGTCGTTATCAGGATATAGAATTATTTTAATTGTCCTCTTCTTCTCTTCTGGGACTGACCGACCTGTCACTGCAGCTGGCCTGGAGTAGAGCCGCCTCCTTCAGGCTGCCCTCCACGTTAGCCTGCTGCTGGGAAGGGCCAGGTCAGTGAGTCCACTTGGCGCCCTCCTAAAGATAATGAGCCTCGGGTCGGAAGAAGCCCACTGGCCTTGCTTCCTTCTCCACACCCCGTGTCCCTTCTGTCCCCCAGCAAATGCCCAGTAGACCCTCGCAGTACTAAGCAGACTTCCGCTGAAGTGCTTCGCAGCTGAAGATGCCGTCTCTGGAATCTGCCTGTGGCCAATTGCAGTGGTTGATTTACAGCCAGAATCTGGCACCTGGAAAAGGGGATCCTGTGTCTTTAAACAGCTGTGCTTCAGTGTGTGTAAATGTGCTTGCTAATCCAGTGACTAATTCAGTATATTATAAAGCAGCAACGAGCAGGCTGCCAGGGCAGGGCTGGATCCCAACTGGAGTGGTGTGTTAAGGCTCAGGGAATTATTTCTTGAATTCTGCCACACCACCCGTCTCTGGAACGGACTGGACATCTCATCTGTCCGTTCCCTGCTCCAGAATCAGCACTTGCGTTCTCCGGATTCCCATCCTGCTCCCGCCTGCTCCCTCCCTCCAGACCTTGGGTCAGTTTATTCACTCATCCGAGGGCAGAGCCAGTGCTCCATCTGAGTCAGGGCTGGGGAATCAATCAGAACTGCTCTGGGGCATTCCAGGGGCCCAAACTCATGATCCCTCTTGGAAGAGAATTTTCCAAAAGGTCCCATTTGGCCACAGTGTTGTGACTGCACCTTTTCTCGGTTCATGGCCAGTGAGCCTGGTCCCGTGTTTGTATGCCTGAAGCCCTTTTCTGTCTGCCCTTCCTTTTTTCCCCCCCCCCGGGGTTGGGAGAGAAACCTTCAGAAAGAGCCGGGTCTGATAGAGATTTCCTTCTCCTGAAAGCCTTCAACATAGAAATATACAAATGCTAATGTCACTCTATGTGGGCCCTGGGGCAGCCACTTCTGGGGACAGCTTGGGGTGAGCCGAGCTTGATGGTCTCTGCCTGTCTCTGGGAGTCTGTGGCCTCCCTCTCTGTCCTCCTGTAAGTGGTCCCAGAAGTTGTAGACTCCAGGTGTCCGCCTCTGGAAACGACCTCTCCCAGCGTTTCCGTGGCCTCCCAGTAAGTGGGCCTGTCTGCATCTCATGAGGCTTCCCTGTGGCCGAGGTCACAACGATGTCTCTTCCCTCTCGCTAATGCCACCCACCTGCCACTGGAGTTGCCCTTGACACCTTGGCCCCTCCTCTTCCTCACCCCCTACACTCCAGACGTCAGCACCCTTGCCCCAGTGCTTCTGGAAGCCAGCCCATCACTCAGTCTCAGTCATCATCAGGAGTTGTGAGTGTGGAGCAGTTGTCTGTTTGCTTCTGTGAAGGGTCCATGTCTCCCAGTCACCGGGAGGTGTTCCCATTGCTTGGCTCATAGCAGGTGGCTCATTAGCTCTTTTAAAAAAAAATATTGCTTTTTCAACTGAGATATAATTCACATAATATAAAATTCACCATGTTAAAGAGTACAATTCAGTGGGTTTTCGTACATTCACAGAGTTGTGCAACCATCACCAATAACTGACGTGGGAACATTTCTATCACCCCTGAAAGAAGCCCCCCGCCCGTCGCAGTCAGTAGCTCTTTCTGCATGAAGGCGTGCTGGTCAGGCTGTCCAGCAGGGTACAGGAGGACGTGGATCTGTGTCTCCTGACGGGAGTCCCCACCGCTCTCCCCTGATGCTCCAAGCACGGACCCACAGAGCCGGGAAGCTGGGGGCTCGCTTGTTTTGGCTCTGCTGTGTAGGAAGCTTGTGTCTGTCTGGGCACAGATAATGAGCCCTTTCACTAGCTGCAAGGCTGTTCAGTCCCGGAGCTTGGGGCTGTGGTGGCTGCAGTTTCCTAATGGCTTCCTGATGAGGCAGAGCCACTTACCAGCAGCGGATGAGGGCTGCGTATCTGCACCCGGGTCTTTCCCTTTCCCACCTGAGGCTGCGGATGGAGAGTGGCTTCTGCCCCCTCCCCTTTTGCATTGATCATTTCTCCTCTGCTCTCCACCCATTGGCCTATCAGGCCCATTGACCTGGAGATGGGGTCTGCCTGGTGACTTCTCAGCCTCTTGGGTTTGCCCCTGGGAGAGGCCTCCGATGCTGTCTGCTCTGGGCCAGGGTGGGCGAGACTCTGGGGTCACCTTGGGGCTGCCAGAATGCCCCGGACTGGGTGTTTGGGGCCCCATTCTGAAAGGAGAGAAAAAAAACCCTGTGGAGGCTCCAAGAGACCACAGCACAGCCCTTAGCTGTCTGCACTCTGAAAGCATTTGCAGTTAGAACAGGAGCTGCTTGTACCGCTGCAGGACCCGGCCTTTTTGAGTTAGACTTATGGCCTTGTTAATTAGATGCATCAGGTTCAACTTACAGGCCAGCGCCCCTGAGTTTCTGTTCTGCCTTTGTCAGTGGGGCTGGTTGTATCCCCTCATGGCTATCACCATGTCTTCCTTACCCTTCCAGCAGGACTGGAATGGTGGCGTCATAGACCTTGTGCATCATGACACGATGGTGCTCTCCTTTCCTTTCAGTGCTTTTTAGATGAAGGTCACTAGATCACTGAAATTAACTGCCGCCTTCACTCCTTCTGGATCGATAGCAATAGCACCCTCAAATTTTAGACCTGTTACGCAGAGTGGTTTCGTGCAATTGAAGTTGGGTGTTGGAGATTCTTGCTTTATGATCCCTGGCATTCAACTGGGATCCCTGCTGGAAGGAAGCTCTTCTACCGTAGAGCCTGGCCATCGTGATTGAAAACTTATAACCTGGAGCAGGAGCAGATCCCATCATGGGCCCGTTATACTCCATGCTGATTAGATCTTTGGATGGCTTGTTCCTCTGTTGTTCTTACGAACCTGGGGAGCAGTAGAGTTTGTCCTGAATGATGACCAGGGCTTGATAGCAGCAAAGATAGGAGGGAGATGTCTCCCTCCCAATCCACCACGATAAAGAAACAGCAGTGGTGCAGAGGACAAAACATACTGGCATGGAGCCAAGAGGTCTCGAATTAGTAACCATGTGATGTCACTTCCCTGAGCTTCGTTTTCCCCATCAGTAAGAGAAAGGGGTTGAACTAGGTGATGTCTCAAGTCCCTTCTAATCCTGCGTGTTCCGGGATCGGGAGTCCTGTGGGCCACCTGACCAGGGTGGGCGCTCACCGACCCTCATCTCTATGGCAGCTTCCTCTCATTCATCTTGTAATTACGTCGAGTTGCCAGGAAGGGGAACATCCCTCCAAGGACTTGTTAAAGCTTTATAGCAAATTCTGTGAATTCCTCTTTTCCCTTTTTGGCCGTGGATAAGCTGTGTGCATCAGATAACCACAGTGAGGGCAACACAGCGGAGCAGAGGCAGGGGAAAGTGTGAACACGCAAGTTGGGTGCGCGCGGGGTGCTAGCTCCTACCCAAGGCCATGGAGAAGGCCAAAGCTGAAGAGATATAGGGGTCAAAATTCTAGATCAGGAATACCTGGAAGCAGCCTCAGATGCTAGGTTTAGCAGGGAACCTAATGGTTTAGGGAGAGGACCCATAATCCCTTGAAGCTGTCTCTCAGGGTTCTGAGTACCTCCCTAGCAGCTCAGGAAACTTGAGCTGGGACTCACATTATTCCCTAAAACGCTTAAAGCAACAGGATTTCTGACTCCTCGTTAGGGATGTACATTTGGATTTACTGAGCTGAGTGGGGCCTTTATTTCACGAGTTGTTGAACATATAAAGCCTGATGCTGTAAATTCCAGATGTTCCACGTTAGGGCACTGGCATCGGTTTTTGGTGCATGTAGCTGGTGTGCATTTTGGTGCATTTAGCAGCCGTCTTTGAAGACTGTGATAGGTCCAGAGAAGCGCTGTCTCATATGCTTGCCAAATATACTATGGGTGGGAAGTTTTGCATCTTCTCTGATGTCAGTCTCTTCGGGGCAGGAACGTGTGTTCCTCTGCCTTCTCCCTATTCCTGCCATGTGGCTCCCACGTGGTTCTCTTGAATGACACTGGGATGAGTCAGCAGGGCCCTTGGAGAAGAAGGGGATGCTTACTTAGCCTGTTGGGAGCAAGGAGTGGGGGAGAAGTCAAGGAAGCAGTGTTTGAATGAGGTCCTGGACCAGGTTGGATGGCCCAAGTACCCACTTAGATCTTCACAGTTTGGTGCCTTTTTAGGTGGTCATATGTTTCACCTGGGTTTCAGTCTCCACCATCTGCTTTTAGGACAACAGTGTATAGGGGTGTTTGCTTGTCGTGGCCTTGTAGGTGGCATCTCAGATATCCTCGTATTTCAGGTTCACCAGGCCACTCTACAGATGGTCTGACCCCTGAACATCTGGATCCCTGCACTTCTGAAGTCAGCGAAGAGAGTGTGGGGATGGGGAAGGAACACAGTGCGTCACTTTTAATCACTCGTTGGTTACATTGGTCCCAGCTGTGTGCAGCACTTGCCTGCTCTGTGCTTAAACTTTTAAATTATACGACATTTAAGTGCTTGTCTCCAGCTCCCTCCCTCTCCCTCCCGCTGTGGTGACATTACCTGGGATGTTCTCAGTGAAACACCCTAAGCTATTTCAATAGAAGGGACGAAAACCATCTTTTTCAGGTTCCTTTCTACCTACTTAGTGTTGGTTTTCCAGGAGCAAGGAGGTTGATGGCAGGAACTCGTAGGCATGAGTGGGGAGCTGAAGATTTTCCTTAGCGGGGGCGTCTGTATGAATCCCTGGATGTCTTGCCTTTGGGAGATTCCAGCTTTGCAGTTAGGATTCTGAAGTCTGTAAGCTTGGACTGGATCCAGGGGGTGAAGTTACTGACTCTGTCAGTTGCCGGTCAGTGCCGGGCTGTCGGTGGAAACTCACAGTGAAGCCCTGCGGCAGGAGGGCTGCTTGCAGGGCCTGCTCCAGGGTCCCTGTGCCTCCTTCCCCAGCCCAGGCCCAGGCTCTGCTCATTTTCGGTTTGGTGTCTATCACAGGCTTATGCAACCATTGCTGGTCCTTGTTAGTAAGCCTCTAGACTATAAGTAACGCAGCTGAGAAGGATTAAAATTGTCACTCCAAAGTTATGTCAGAGCAAAAGACGGCATTTCCAGAAAATAGAGAAACTGTCCAAAGAGGATGAACTAAAGGGGAGTCAGAGGCCTTTATTGAGACGTGGGGCACACATACATGTGAAGATCAGCCCTCAGCCTCTTTATGCGCCAAAGAAATGAGGAGGGAACATTCCCATGAAGAAGCACTCCGAGAGGGGCTCCAACCATGTGTCATTAACAGACCCGACGGGACCGACGGGACTGTTGTCTCGGGAACAATGGAGTTGACCTCCGTCTAGTGGTCAGGCTTTCCGTGCACCCCTGCCTTCATTGCTCTGGGCTGGGCTGAGCAGCAGTTACAGCCTGGACCTACCGCTTCTCCATGGTGGCTGTATTTTAGCAGTAGGCACGCACACTTCTTCACTTGGCTAAAGAGATCCTTTAGGCTAAGAAGAAACTACTCTGTGAGTGAAAAAGGAGCCTATTTCTAAGCAGGCAGTGTTCTGGGTGACCTCATCTTCCTCCCAGCCCAGATCCAGTTGGAGCTGTGCGTACAGGGCAGAAATCCAGTTCCTCCTGTCTGGGACTCACAGTGGCAGATAAAAATAGACCAAGACTTTGCAGCCATTGTTCTCTAAGTGCCCATTGTTTCTGGAAGCAAAGTGGCTGTAGCTCTAGAGCTTTAAGCTCTGTGCTCTCTCTCTCTCTCTCCCTCTCCCTCCCTCCCTCCCCCTCCCCTCCCCTCCCCTCCCCTCCCCTCCCCCTCCCCTCCCCTCCCCTCCCCCTCCCCTCCCCCTCCCCTCCCCCTCCCCTCCCCCTCCCCTCCCCCTTCCCCCCTCCCCTCTCCTCCCTCTTTCCATCTTTCATTGTGCAGGGATCTGAGTCCCGGCTCCCCCATTTCCCTCAGCCGCCTTTGCACTTGTCTGGAGCTCCCCAACGGGTAGATCAGCAGACTCCACTGAAGATTTTGTCCAAGCCTTTCCATGATTTGTGGCCAAGACGTGGACCTGTGGATCCAATGACAGGAAAGGCAGGAGGATTTGTAACTGGTTGAGCAACTAAACCCAAAGGGTCTTGATTAATGTGTCAGTATCGGAATGATGCCTCGTCTCTGGTGTTATGTTATGGGTCACAGTACCTGGTCGTTGACGTTTCAGCGTTTTTATCAGGGGCTCAGGTTAGAGAGGGATGCAGAAAGTATACTTAGTAAATTTCAAACGGTGCAAAGCTAATAGGGTGAGGACAGATTCATGATACAAAAAAGGTCTCTAGGCATGGAAACATGGATCCAAACAAGGTGAAGTTTAGTATGGATAAATGCAGCCTCTGCATGAGGTGAATAAGACTCAGTCAATAAGTGCAGAACTGGCTCAATCGCAGCGCCTATGGAGAAGGTCTGGCGGAGCACTTTGAGTGAGTGGCTTTTGCAGTATGGCTGTTAGAAAGATCGGGGTTGGTCTGCACCAGTAGAAATGAGGGAGTAGGCTGGTCATCTCCGTGTTCTCATTTGTCTCCTGAGAAGTCTGGTTCACCTGTGAATGTTCGTGATGCTCTTTAGGGACACGGACATACAGGGATGACCCTGGGTGGAGGCATGGCCAAACCAGGCCATTGTGAATGGTTGCAGGAACCAAGGAATTTTAATACCTGGACTGAAGTGATGATAAAGGGATGAGTAAAAATATTGAAAAGCTGATAGATGAAGAAAGATTAAAACTGTACTGTGTGATTTCAGCCAACAGCACTGGAGCCAATGGTTGGAACTCATAAGAAGGTAGACATTAACTCAGTGTGTGCAGCTGTTTTACAATAATTATTGCAGTCCTTAAGTGGAATTGAGTGGCTCAAAAAGTAGAGAGTGGCTGCATGTCTTAAGTGAGGAGTTATACTAAAGGACCCCTCCAGGCCTTTCTGGGGAGTGTAGCCATCCCGTTCCAGATCCTGCCCTGCCTCTGATTGTCATTACTTATTGCAGATAAACCTTTGTGGGTCTGGGAAGCTTGGCGGGGGGGGGGGGGGGGGTCATGCACATAGAGCGTATTGCTTCAGTGCCTGCGGTTGGCATTTGGAAAACGGTTGGCATTTTGAGATCATTTGTCCCTGTACTGGGAAAATGGACATAGATATTCTTATTTTTCACTGCGGTTTCCCTGGGTTGAAAACAGACAGTTGCACTGTGTGAATGTCTATGAGTATGCTTTTGCCCTCTCTGTCCAGATTTATTTATTAAAAGAAAAACACATCTGCATAAAAAAGCCTTAGAACACAGGAAGAATGTCCACTTTGTTTTTCTTTCTGTAGCACCGAGACATGTGGGGTTTCAGCTTCCTCCAAGGGGTTTTTGAAGACTGGCTTTCATCTCAAACAAGGCTTTTTCCCATTGGAAAAAACAGCCCATTTTTTTGGTTTGAAAATATATTTATATAATGTATAAATAAATAAGAAAGACGAGAGAGAATTTCCTTTCAAAATTTATGGAAAAATGCTGCTTTCTGAACATCACTAATTGGGAGTAAGTTGCTGGCCCTTCCCAGCCCACTTCCACTCTGCCATCTGTCCCTTTATTCTGGTTTAAAGTTTTCCAATATTGGCTTCCTCTGCTTTTCCCTTTCTTTCCCTCTGTTCCCTTCTCTGCCATCCATCCATCCATCCCCCCCCCATCTTCACTGCCCGCTCTGCCTCTCATCTCCTCTCCCAGCTCCCCCATGTCTGTTCCACTTGCCCCCCACTCCTCCTGCCTTGCTCCTAAGCCCCTCTTCCTTCTGCTTTCCCCGGCAGCCCTCAGCAACTAGAGCCCTCACTGGAAGAGGCCTGTCTCTGTGTTTGTTTCCTGCGTGGGAGGGAGAGGCAGGCCTTGAGAAAACAGTTCAAAAGTGCAGAAAAACTCCACCTCTTCCAGCCTAAATAAACGGGCTCCACTCCATTTGTTTGCCCAGATTTTTCCTTTGCCCACTGAGAAAGCTCTTCATCCTCCACCTTGACCAGCCCGGTCTTCCTGGTGATGCTCAGACGCCCCCTCCATGCCCGTCTTGCCCCCAGGCCAAGTGCGGAGGGGGCCCTGCGGGGAGCCTCTGACTCAGGGATCTGGGTGGGAGCCACAAGCTCTGGTGTTGCAGCTGCTGTCTGCGAAGAGAGTCCCAGGGATGGAGGCGCTTCCTTTGTCATTACTTTCTCTGTAATGAAAATGATGGAGAAAAATGAAAGGAAATGTTTTTGTGTCCATTTCTGCCTCCCCTGCTTTTAACTCTGTTACCAGGTACGGGTGGAAAATATCCGGCTTTCGTGCCCAGTGATCTGGGTTTGAGCGCTGGTAAGATCACTCAACTGGCCTGATTATCTTGGTTCAGTCACTGAAGTACCCTTTGTGAGCCTCCATACCCTCACCTATGTGACAGAGAGAATACTAAACCCTTGGTTGTTCTCAGGCTCATAGTAGAATGGGGGAGAAAACATTTTCTAAAATGTAAACTTCTACTCAGGAAGCAGCACTGAAAATTATAGGTGGGAATCAAGTGACATGGAAATGAATTGGTCAGCCTGATTAAGCAGCATCTCTGGGGCCTCAGAGAGTGAAGCATCAAAGAGTAATATGTAAACTGAAATCGCGGAAGCTGGGATAATAGCAAGATGTAGGATGTCAGTTATTTTCCATAGTCTTCTTGAGTGGGGTTATCCTTTGCCATGTTGTTGCCAAAAGCCTTCTGACCCTGTCATGAGTATTTTAATTGAAGGCAGGACAGGGCAGGAGTTTGCCCTGGCTCAGAAGTCAAGGCTGGGGAGGAACCAGTGAGATGCACCATGGCTCTCTGCAAACCTTGGAGCTGAAAGGGCCCAATGTATACTTTCTTCCAGAGTAATATAGAGACCTTGCCTCTGTGTTTTCCGTGACAAAAGAAGTGACACTGTTCTGGGACATCCAGGACTTGTAAAATGCCTGGTGTGGAGTCAAGTGTAACTGTCTGTGTAGGAAATGATTTGAAACATGTGATATGTTCTGTAAATGGCTTTGAATGACCATTAAAGAACTTTATTCTTTAAAGTACCCTATTGAGGCGGGCCTTCTATGCAGGAATCCTAATCTGAATAGCTAAAACATTCTTTTAAACTGTGAGCATGTCATTCGTTTAAGGGCATATGTATGGCTTGGGTAAAATGCAGCTTGGGTTCTGATAAATACCAAACATGAAGAAAAGAGTTTTGAGCACAAAGTTACAGTTTTGTTTTGTGCCATATAGACTCTAAGCTGGCACTCTTAGGAAGTTTTTAAAACCAAAAGGCATCTTAGGTTCCCTGGATCCTGGAGCTGTGAGGTGTTGTCATGGCAAAACACATATTCTAGATGATTACTGCTACAAAAAAAGATCTCCCCCATAGCGGATTGGAGGATACAGAATAGGTAAGGAGTCAGTCTGTCTGCTAAAACAAAGAGCCAGATTCAGGGGATGTCAATTTCTATTTATATCTCAGAATCTGATTTTTACATTCATTTCCTCATTTTCTCAGTTGCTTGGTCCTACGTACCTGGGGAAATCTCCAGGTTCCTTCTCCTTGCTGTCTCTCTAAGCTTTGGGAAATAAAATCGTATATTTTTTTTAGTCTTTCTGTTTTACAAGACACTTTTCAGTTCAGTTCAAGTCACCAATAATTTATTGAGCACCTACTAGGCTTTGGTATTTTCACACATATTTAATTTAATCCTCACTGCCAGGTAGGTAGAGAATCCTAGCGAGTGAAGGATGCTCCTGAGCTCTCAGTGGTCCGCGAGGACTCTCCAACACACCCTCACTTGCCAGAGCTGCTGGAGAAAACACAGAATTAGGAGCCGTTCCAGCAGGGCCCATTCATTCAGATATTTCCTCTTTCAGGCCATGTGCCCAATGTTTGGGGTGGGAGATCTGAACTGTTCTAAGTAAGGAAAGAGCAAGAAAACGTAGCTGCAGGACCCAGGGGGCAGTTCTGCTTTCTGGCGCAGCTCCTGGAACGGAAGAGCCTCTCTGGGTTTCCCTGAACACCTGGGATTGATTTGGGTTTTGCTCTGACTTGGAAACATTTGCTGAGGTGGAGGTTGGAGGAGGGGTTGGGGAGGAAAGAAATAAATCCAGTGATTAAAAATAGCTTGTGCATGTCAGGTGCCTGAAGGAATTGGAGAACACGCCCACAGTCCCTTTTGTCTGGCAGGTCTAAGCTCCTCGCTGCCGAATTACAACCGCTTTCATTTGTTTTTCCTGCTCCCCTACCATGTAATGGTCAAGGGCTCATTGGAACCATGTGTGAGCCTGGTGAGTCACCAAATCCTCAGGACTTCAGTGGTAATAATGTGTTAAAACTCCTTTTGGGGGATGGGATGGGGGTGGGTGAGGG
The DNA here is from genome assembly GCF_028564815.1 of Eubalaena glacialis. Taxonomy (NCBI): domain Eukaryota; kingdom Metazoa; phylum Chordata; class Mammalia; order Artiodactyla; family Balaenidae; genus Eubalaena; species Eubalaena glacialis. The sequence continues at coordinate 5,691,097 of NC_083725.1, forward strand.
GAGAAGGGAGAGGACTGAAGTCACTTCCTACAGATGTTCAGGGTCCTTGGCTGTCTCTGCAGCCTTGGTTCTCAGGCCCAGCTGCTGGGCCCGAGGCAGGCTTCCCTGGGCAGTTCGCAGCCTGCTTTGCCTCTCAGAGCACCATCTCTTTTGTCCTGGGACAAGTTCCCTCTGAGAAGAGGCATCTACCTTTGAGTTGGTGTGCTGTACCCCAGCAGCGTGCTTTATTTCCCCAAGGCAGCAATTGGAGACTGGCTCAAATTTTTGGTCAATCAGATCATTGGAGGGTGAATTGGGGATTTTCTGTGCAGCTTCTTTCTCCATCCCTCAGAGTTTTTTTTTTTTTTTTAATTTGCTGGTGACTTCAAGGGCATTGGTATCAAGAGAAGGACCAAAGCCCCGTTGTGTTTCCCTAACTGATAAGAAAACTCTGTTTTGGGGTCAGGGTGTCCCGTCATTTGGGGCAGTGATGGGCTGCTTGGTTGGGGTGGGTGGTCCCCAACCGCGACGCTGACCTATTCTCGCTTAGCTCTTGCTGGAGCCAAGGATCCCGCTTGTCTCTCATCGCTTTGCCACTTCATTAGGTTTGCGAAAATGGGGTCGAGGGGCTGAGGAGGGACACATTTCCCTTCTTTGCATTAGCCTCAGCCAGAAGCTTTGTGGATTATACTGACTTCCTCAACAGGAAGCCCTGCCTTGCCAAGTTTCTAGCGCCTGTAACGGGATTTGGAATCAGGCGTGTAGGACAAAGAGGACCCTTCCTTCCTAGTTCCAATCCATCCTTGCATGAATGAGAGAAAGGTTGAATGAGATTCCTTTTCACAGCCTTCTGAGATATTAGTGTCTTCATTGGGTAAATTGTCTTAGGGACCAGTAACAACTTTCCAAGGACAGTGTTGATTGTTCAGAATCGGTCACTGACCACAGCCATTTTGCTATTTCTATTGATCTGAAGGAGTAAAGGTGCCTCCTCTCTTATTCTAGGCGGTTTGACATCTGCCCTTTGGGTGCTGGCCAAAATCCTCGGCTTTTTCCGCCCACTCCTAGTTCCAGTTGTAAGTTCCTGAGGACCTAAACAGTCAGGAGGAATTATCTCTGCAGTCTTTTGCTTGTAGGACGTGGTGGTCAAAGGAATGGCTGGCTGCCCTGATTTGAAATCATCCCTCTCTGATCCAACTTCATCACTCTCCAGATCATGATAATGTTGCTGTAAAAGAAGTTCTGTGGTTCGAGTGGACCAGTGAATGAGATGTAGACCTAGATTTAAGCACCGTGGAAAGTAATCTGAAGCCTTATTTTCTTTTTCCATGAGCTTATCTGTTTCTTGTAAGCTTTCATAGTATGATCCTCCTTTATCTCAAAAATATCCTCGTGACAATAAAATATTTGTGGGTGAAATGGCATGTGGCCTGGGATTAGCCTTAACAGTTCTTCTGTGTTGGTGGGGAGGAGACGAAATAAAAACTGGTAGTGTTGATGGATTTTGAATAGGGATTTATTATACTAGTCTCTCTACCTTGGTGTATGTTTAAAAATTGGCGTAATGAAAAATTTAAAACCCTGTGAGGGATATAGACACTACCTATCAACAGACCTCTTTTTAGCAATGCACTGATGGAGTGACTTACCCAGCGTGATTACGTAAGTGGCAAAACTGAGAACCTGTGGGTTTTGACCAACAAGCTAAGGCAGCAAGCCCGGTGCATTGTCCCACTGTGTCTTTTCCCCCTGTCTTCAGAATCCTATCTTTCCATTTGGGACAAGTGTCCTTTTTTTCTTCTCTGTATGAATGAGAAGGTTTCTTCTTGGTCCTTTCACTTTAAGAAACCTATTTCAGCCAGACTTTATGTAACTAATTAACCTTATATTATGTGCACAATTGCCCATCAGGGTGACTCAGGGGTGAACACAGACAGGGAAGGAGGCCAGGTTGTCATTTACCGTGTGTTACTTTGTATGGAAGGAAGGAAGCCTCAATACCCTTAGTTCCAAGAAAGGAAAAGATTACAGTCGGTTCTGTAAATGGCTTTTAATTATGTCTTTATGGGGCGAGCTATATGAAATCCTGGATTTCTTCGATCCAGAAATGGTTTTGTTTAAGTTGTTAATTTACTGACTCAAGTGTATCTCATTTTCAAACTGAGAAATAAAAGTCCCGTTTTCTGTGTCTCAGCTGTAGAAATTTTAGTGTTCTTGGATTTCTGGTCCATTCCTTTTTGCAGCAGCAGTGGAATTGAATGGAAAGACCTTGGATGTGAGAGTTGAAAGATGGAGTTTAAGGCAGGCTCTTGATCTCTTGCAGTCTTGGTTTTCTGATCTGTGAAGTGGGGGTCCTGTAATACTTTCCCAGGCCCCCCGGAAGCTTTATGTTGTGAGGATATTGGGGAACAGTATACGGGAAGGGTCTCGGTGGACCGTAGTGGTTTTCAGATGTAAGGCGTATCATTCCTTCCTGGTGTTTCTTTCCCGCTGCTATTGATTGGGGCAATACCCACCACCGTGGCTGGTGTCGTCATGGTAACCCACCAGGCTTTGGCCAATCCAGTGGCTGCACAAGACTGGAATGTGCACCTTGGGTTTCTAGTCCATTGCCTAACCCTCGGGTTCCAGATGCTCCAGTCTTCCTGCCGTTTATTTGAGGATGGTGAGAGGAGGAACATCTCAGTTCAGCAAGGCCATAGGTCTTGAACTTCTCCTGGAACCAACGCCACTTCAGGCTTAGATTCTAGGTAACGTTGCTGATATGAGCTGTTGGGTTTCAAACGACTTAATAGAATGGTATGAAAAGTCACGTGACATGTCCTGGATGGGTTCTTGGGCACTGAGCAGTCCTTAACTTTGAGTTCCATTATGAGTGAATTGAAACCCTTGTTCTACATTTGACTTAAAACATCCTTGGGCTGTATAAGCTTTTGTTCAGGATTAGGTCACAGTGAAAAAGCAGATGTTTCCCTGCATTGAAAAGGCCACAATTCATTGTGTTCCTACGGATTCAAGAAAAACTATCTGCTAATTTCTACTCTGATACTGTGCAGTCTTGATTGGACAGAGTTTGGGACCGTTATTTGCTCACTAGCTTCTGTACAGCTCTCCTCTCAGAAATCTGGGTGATTCCTATAAATATTAACTCAGATTTAGGGTCCTGAGGAATAATCCCTGGGTCAGAAATCGAATATACTTGTAATATGTTTATGTTTCATAAATATACTTAGAGCCTCCACCGTATCAGCATAGTATATTTCCAGGTCAGGTGCTCAGCATTTTGAAACAAATGTGTTATTGCAATTCAGGGTATTGCAAGTACAATTATTAGCACAAAGGCAATTTTAGTTCTTGTCCGTAAAATACAATTAGTTAACTTCTATGGAGCATTGATTAATTTATAGATGCTGTTGCTAAAATTAGAAATATTTTTGGTACCTAATAGAAAAGTCGTATGGTAGTTCTATTTTTAAGGAACCTCCATATATTTTAATAGGTAATGAGATAAGGTGTGGTCAGAATAACAGACATGCCTGCTTGGGCCAAACCATGTCAGCTTCTCCACCTGTGTAATGATTTCATTATTTTTATTGGTCAGTGTAATTGACAGAACTGCCACAAACATGAACGAGCAACACAGAGGGCATTTTTGCATTCATATTCTTCATGATGAGAGTTTAATGTTTTATGTTAATACCACTTTTGAAAGTGATTATTCATCATCATTTACATGCAGTGCCTGTGCTACTAAAAAAGACAATCCTGGCTGATTGTTCATTCTCTTACAGAGGAGTTTTGATTTGTTTTTAAACCTTCAATTCCACACTTCATAAAAATAGATAAAGCTCTGACTTTCCTGTCTGAATGCTTTGGGTCCAAAGGCACTGATACGCCTTCTCCTGAGCTCATCAAGTCCAGGTGTCCCAAGTGTGTGGTGTTGGCTTTCCCCAGCTGGGCTGGGAGCACCTTTTCCAGAGACCCAGCGCTCTGAGTCCCCAGTCAGGGGCACAGCCTTTGGGTGCCATGCAGCACCTAAAGCCTGGCGTGTGGACCAGGCTTTTGAGAATGGCATTGAGGCGGACAGGCACAAGTTAATTCCAGCTGCTTCCCTTGGAGAGAACAAGCCAGAACCCGGAAGTGCCGGCTCCCTGACAGGAAGTGGGAACCTGCATGGGGAGTTGTCAGCCCAGAGGCCCTGTCCTGGCCGGACTGCTGGGGCACTGCTGTGATAGGAAGCAGACTCCGGGCTCTCCGCTGTCATCCTCAGCCTTCACATCACCCTAGCATCCAACTGCCCAGGCTTTCCTGTTCACAAGGTGTCTGGGGCCTCCTAGCCTCATCCTTCAGTTCCAGTTTGCAGCAGAACCACTGCTGGTCCGTTTGGCCTGGCCCACATTTTCCACATGCATTTTCCTGGCCCACTTCTGCCATCAGTAGAGTCCTTTTCATCGAGTCATAAATCCAATGGAGGGAACAAACACACACAACAAAACCCACACAGTTCAAGTTCATGAACTGGTGTTGGATGGGAGCGAAGGGATGGAAAGTTGATTCAAATTTGGAAGACATTGAATTCATCCAGCGTTTGTTGATTGACTCCTGTGCTGGGAGCTGGGGTTGCTGCATTTGTTCCTTCTTTCAGAAGCGATACTCTTGGTTAAATAGAGAGCCCTTTTCTCTAAAGTCAAACTGACTTCCACTCTAAGGGAACATCTCCTGGACCTGTCCCTTAGCTGTTCTTGGGCGAGGAGAGTGGGGACGAAGGGGGAGCACTGATGTCTTTCTTAGTGACTCATGTGATGATTATTCCATTGTTCAAAGGGCTGGATGTTATGTAATCAACATTTTATCCCATCCCCCTACTTTTCCCCTTAACAATCTGGGATTTTCCAGCATTTTGTCAACCTTCCTGGAGGTGTGTTGATTTTTCCACTAGGCTTTTTTGGGCATGTCCCAGGGCAACCCAAACTCTCCACTCCCTGTAACTTCAGATCCCCCTCAGTGCAGGGCCTGGGAGAGCCACAGCAGTGAACCCTTCTGTTCTTCTAGGGCACAGGGCAGACTCTGGGCAGTTTCCTGGTAGCACCGTTCAAAGCAAACTGAGGGAAAGAGCTGCCTGCCCTTCTTTCTCGCCACGTAATTTCCATTCATTTTGATGTTCAGAGGCAATATATTTGTTTCTTTTTTCAGAGGTCACCAATTATCATTTTTTTCCCTCCTATGTTTCCATTTTATCCAGCCAATAACACATTACTTACATCCAGGGAACTTTTTAACTAGCCAGGGTTTAGAGGTGGCTGGTGGAGGAACTTCTCCAGTGGCCCCACCATTTTCTGTCAGTTTCCTATGATACACTGAAGATTCAGGGTGAGCAAGAGGGCTTCTGGAAATTACTGCAGTAAAGTGCATTGCTGTCTCAAGGTCACAGGGCAGCTAGTAGGAATTCTCAAGTCGTTTCTTTGCCTATTTGCTTTTTGTTGGAAGTTGTGCCTGAGGTGAATTTGGAGGATTTTTAACTTGAACCATATCTATGTATCTTGGCTTTGAACATGGTCTGCAAGTACAAGAGGGACACAGCAGAGATAAAGATGCACGTGGCAATAGCAAAGGAGGTCACATTTGTGAATCTGCAGATTTTGATTCTTCATTCTTCTTCACCACCTACACAAATCAAGTTTTATAGGTGTTACCTCCTATATGCATGTCACATCTGACCACTTACATTTTCTGCAGAGCCATCTTCCTAGCCAAAGCCACCATCATACCTCACCACAACTGATGCAAGAGCTTTTTAACAAGTCTTCTTGCATCCATTGGAGTTACCTCCTAAACCATTCTTTACTGGCAGCTCAGGCGATCTTTTTATTTTTTTTAACCCATTTTTAAAAATTGTGGTAAAGTGAACATAACCTAAAATTTACCAACTTAACTATTTTTAAGTTACAGTTTAGTGGGATTAAATACACCCATAATGTTGCACAACCATTGCCACCATCCACCTCCAGAACTCTTTTCATCCTGTAAAACTGAAACTCTGTCCCCGGGACACAACCCCTCATTCCCTCCTCCCTCCAGGCCCTGGAAGCTACCATTCTACTTGCTGTCTCTATGAATTTGAGAATTCTAAGTCCCTTATATAATTTGTCTTTTCATGACTGGCTTATTTCATTTACCATAATGTGAAGGCTCATCCATGTTGCAGTATATGTCAGAATTCCCTTCCTTTGTAAGGCTGAATAATATTGTACTGTGTGTGTATATACTACCTTTTGCTTATCCACTCATCTGTTGATGGACACTTGGTTGCCTCCACATTTTAGCTACTGTGAATAATGCTGCTATTAACATGAGTGTACAAATATCTCTTCAAGACCCTGCTATCAGCTCTTCTGGGTATATAGAGAACTAAAACTCAACACAAAAAGACAAATCACTCTATTAGAAATGATCAAAATGCTTGAATAGGCATTTCTCCAAAGAAGATACACAAATCACCAATAAGCCCATGGAAAGATGCTCAACATCACTAATCATTAGGAAAATGCAGATCAAAACTACAGTGTGATACACTTCACATCTATTAGGATGGCTACGATAAAAAATGCAGAAAATAAGTGTTGGCAAGGAGGTGGAACCCTTGTGCACTGTGGTGGGGCTGTAAAATCATGCAGCCACTGTGAGAAAACAGGATGGCAGTTCCTTGAAAATTTAAAAATAAAATTGCCGGGGGCTTCCCTGGTGGCGCAATGGTTAAGAATCCGCCCGCCAACGCAGGGGACACGGGTTCGAGCCCTGGTCCGGGAAGATCCCACATGCCGTGGAGCAACTAAGCCCGTGCGCCACAACTACTGAGCCTGTGCTCTAGAGCCGTGAGCCACAACTACTGAGCCCACGTGCCTAGACCCAGAGCTCCGCAACAAGAGAAGCCACCGCAACCAAGAGTAGCCCCCGCTCGCCGCAACTAGAGAAAGCCAGCGCGTAGCAACGAAGACCCAACGCAGCCAAAAATAAATAAATAAATAAAATAAAAATAGACTTACCGTAAGATGATATTCTTCAAACAAAATGTAGTCATGTCATTCCTCTGCATGAAACTCTCAGTGCCTATTTTGCTCAGGGTACAATTATAAATTCCTTAACACACTCCTTACTTGCGTTTTCAGCCTCCTCTCAAGCCGCTGTCCCCTTGATCACTCTGCTCCAGTTGCATTGATCTTTTTGATACTAAAACAGGCCAAGGTTGCCCTCTTCCCCCATCTCAGGACCTTCATTTGTGCTATTCTCTTATCTCGGATCACAGCCCTCTAATTTCAGTGCTCATCAGGATTACCTGGATTCTGTGTTACGAACGGATTTCCGGGCTCCGCCCCCTCAGAGGTTCTGATTCAGGAGGTCTGGGTGAGGCTGAGTTCTCCCAGGTGATGCTGATATGGCTGGTCTGGGGACCACACTTTGAGAACCACTGGTCTGGAGTAGTTTTTAAAAAACTCCTGTGTATCCTTCAGGTCTCAGGTCAAACATCTCACTTCTAAAGGAGGCCTTCTCTGATTCCTCCAGACCTGCAGGACTCCCTGTTATGTGTTAACACTTCATCTTCTACTCCTCCTATGAAGCCCTTACTGACATTGTATTTGAACGTTTAATTGTGTAAATAGTTTTTTTAATGACTGATTTCCCTGCCAGAATCTGGTAACCAGCTCCATCAGGGTAGGGATCATTACTGTCTTGTTCACTGTTCTTTCTCTAATCCCTTGCATGTGACAAATGCTAAATAATTATTTATTGAACGAATGTTGTTATTTCCTTTTCATAGGTAACAGCAAGTGCGTAGAAACATTAATATTCTCAGTGAGTGTGAAGGATGGGTAGGGGCTATGGGGGAATTAGTAGAGCTATACAGAAAGAATAAACGTATTTTGTCAGAGAGGCAGGGCATATGAGGCAAGAGTCAGGTTTTTTGTTTTTTGTTTTTTTTTATGGGCCCTACCACATTGTGGAAAGCCCCCCAAATTTTACCTGCCCTGGTGAGGATGCTACTACAGTTATTTCTCAGCTTGTCTTCTTCTTCAGACCATTCATGCTCTATTATATTTTATGGGTGGTTAATTACCTACTTAGTTTTATCTTTAAAACTGAGGTATAACTGACATGTAACCTCACGTTAGTTTCAGGTATACAACATAATGATTTGATATTTGTGTCTATTGCACAACAATCACCACCATCAGTCTAGCTAGCATCCATCACCTATTTCGTTTTTGTTAGTATTCATGTGCTATTTTTTCCTTACAGATATGGAATGTGCAGATGTTCCGCTCTTAACTCCAAGCAGCAAAGAAATGATGTCTCAAGCCTTGAAAGCTACTTTCAGTGGTTTCTCTAAAGAGCAGCAACGCCTGGGAATTCCAAAAGGTAGGTTTTGTAGTTGGAAGGAGAGAGGATGGGATCAGACTTTGAGGCATGGTTAGTTTTCTCACCTGTTGGGTGAGATAGACATTATTACTCACCACGCTTCAGTCAGCAGCCACAGATCGTTGCAGACATCTGTTGGAACAAGCGTAGACACATGCCAATGCTCCTTCATCTCCCAGGCTTGCCCCTGCCATCTTGGTTTTAGGGCAGTGGTGCCCAAACTTGTTTGCACATTAGACAGGGGATCGTCAAAAAATTCCACAGTCCAGGTCAGGTCCCAGACCAATTAAGTCACAATTGCTGGTCGCATCAGTAATTCTGAAGCTTCTCAAGTGACTCCATAGTACAGACAAGTTCGGAAGGCATGGTCTTGGAGTCATTCTGGGCCACCATTGGATGAACTCGATGAGCAGCATTTCTGGGAATTTACTCATTTTCTTTTCCATGTCCTTTGGTGAAATATGTTTACCTTTGGGTGTTCTCATCCAAAAGGGTTTATTCGGGAATGTAAGGGGAAGTGGCTTGAGTTGTCAGAAAGGAAACATGATGGGGGAAGACTTAAGCCTTGACCAAGCAGCATTTCCTGAACAATTGAGAGCAGAAAGAGCGCTTTTCTATTGAGTAAGAGGAACAAAAGCTGTCTTTAGACCAGGCCAGTGCTACTGCTGCATGAGAGGCTTCCATCCTGCCAGACGCAAGCCTTTGGTAGATTCTGTGAATGTATCTGTCTACCCTTCCATGTATTCTACTTTCCCACAAACCTCAGCTGACAGCAATGCCCAATCACAAGGCAGAATACAGTGAATTCTGACCACTGGGTTCTCCAACATCTCATAAGGTCATGGTCTAGATTGAAGGGGGTAACTTTGAGAGCAGGCATGCTGTGGGCATCACAGCCTGCCATCATCTGAGCTCTTTAAGTGTCATTAGCTGGTGTAGTCATGTTAAGCCAGGGGTCATGTGTGAAGATTATATATTGTCTGTCCTACACTTCTACTCAATGCAGGGTCTGTGATGTGTATATATTTTGAAGGGTATCTGGTATAATACAGGTACCTAATAATGTCGTTATTACTAAGTAGCATTTGAATGGCTTACTATTACTAATTGCTGTGATTATTACAGTCAGCCCTCCGAGGGTTCCGCATTGGCAGATTCAACCAACCACAGGTCAGATTCGGTTGGCTGAATCTGCGGATGCAGGAACCCACGGATACAGAGGACTGACTGTACCCTGCCCTTTTATATAAGGGAGATGAGCATCCACAGACTTTGGTATCCGAGGGGGTTCTGGAACCAATCCTCCTTGGATACCCAGGGACAACTGAGCTAACCATGATTAACTAAGATAAAAATAATTAAGCATAATGGTCTCAAGTAAATTATAAGAGTTAAGAGCAGGGAGAGGTGAGTGCAACGTCCAGAGCACACTAGACTTTGTTATTATTGCTGTTAAAGAAGTCATTTGTTCCCTTGTCCCAGGCTTTAAAAAAGTCTGATGGAAATAAGGCAGTGAAAGAGGAGATTCCTGGAATCTTGGTCTGAAGATTCCAAGGGTGGAGAATAAATACTCTGCTACTTTTTAGCTGATGACAGTGATCTTCTAGCTGGCAAGATAGAGAAGATGGGGCTGTTGGATGCAGGGTGGGGGGTGGGGGGAGGGTTATGGAAGATGCCCCATCGGGCATTCCTAATTCTGTGAATCCGAGAACATCCTCAGTGAAGGTCAGATGCTTTCGTGTTGTCTCTGAGGCTTGGGGAAGAGTTAAGAGCCCGATCTGCTGGAACGTCATTTGATCTCTCCCCGCAGACCCCCGGCAGTGGACAGAGACCCATGTTCGGGACTGGGTGATGTGGGCTGTCAATGAGTTCAGCCTAAAGGGTGTGGACTTCCAGAAGTTCTGTATGAACGGGGCAGCCCTCTGTGCGCTGGGGAAAGACTGCTTTCTCGAGCTGGCCCCAGACTTCGTTGGGGACATCTTGTGGGAGCATCTGGAGATCCTGCAGAAAGGTAAATGCATGGGGGCAGGGTGAGGTGGGAGCCGTATGGGGTGGCTTCGAGAGTAGGTCCGGGAGCGTGCCCAGTGGTGCAACGTCGATGCCATCACCTGGGCATCCAATCACAGCACGTGTGGTCTACGGCGTAGACAGTGCCTGGTAAATAGCAAGTGTTCCATAAATGTTAGTTTCTTTTTCTTCTGTGTACTGGAGGTTCCAATTTTAATCTTTAGCTAGACTGTACTCCTGAAGCTTCTTGGTATGCAAAGTTCTGGTCCCAATCCTTATCTTAGACTCACGTACTGTTTGAACAAGCAGTGCCCACAGCCAGCAACAAGAGAGTTTTTCTTTCTTTCTCTCTCTCTCTCTTTTTTTTTTTTTTTGGTAATCTTAAGACACACTCTCTTGATCCATGGCCACATCCAAGGTTCGTTTCTCAGAGCTTCTTAATAAGCAGGCTTCTCTACCCACTAACTGGATTGGAATTGCAGTCGCGAGGTACACCTTTTCCATCTGGAGCAGAAACCGGGGTTATGTCAGGACGCCGTGTTGCAACCTTGTAATGACATGGCCTCTCCTACCAGCCTCTTCCAACCTTTTTGGACCAAGTGACTCATGTACCACAGTCCTGGCTGAGTACAGAAACAGCAGCAGGCGGCAAACTTGGGTGTTTTTGCGCTTATTTTTCTGAATTTCTTCTTAAAATAAATGGCAGTTACCAGCAGTCAGCAGTGCCCTCCAGCTGACTGTAAGCCTAGAAGCCTGTTGCCCTCTCTGACCCAGGCCCACCCTTTCCCTGTGGTCACCAGCTCCAAGCCCTGGCGCAGACGCGGTGGCGGGGGGAGGGGGGCAGGCAGCAGAACTCAGGCTTAGCACTTTATTCCATATAATACCTTCCTTTGTTTAAGGATATTTTCCACTCTGCAATGCCCAGGAGAGACCCAAATTAGACTCCTCTGGGCACAGAAGTGTTATCTTTTTCTTTTTTCCCCTTCTCTTCAGCTTCTGCTGAAAAAGAAATAAATAAGCAGAGTCGAGAACTAGGTGAGTCTGGCCTTCCCCGAAGCAACGCCGTGATCTCGGTGTAACTGCCACAAACCACTCGCACGTATTGACGTGAGCACCTGTGTATAGAGGGGAAAGATACAGCAGGCTCAGAACAGAGCTGATGCAAGCATTGGCTTATAAACACAGCAGTGGGGTATACCAGACCGTGTCGCCCCAATGTATGCTGCTAATTCACCGTTTCCCTCCAGTCTTCACCCTGGGGCAGCCAGCTGTCCTGGAGTGTCTAAACCTGCCTCTGATCAGTTATAACTCATCTGTACAGCACCTCCTTGTTTCCAAAGTGCTTGAAACTACGTTTTTCTCATTGGATTCTCAAAACAACCCTGGGACATGGGAAGGGCATGTTCTCTCGGTGTCCTTGTCTGTAAAATGAGGACAGGTTAGGTGGTTTCCTCAACATCACTTGTTTCCTTAAACCTAGGTCTTTTCAGTCGAACTTCCTGTCCTGCGTTCTTTGTGTAATGATGCGGACTCATGGGGTAGCTTCTGGCCTACCTTCCTGCAAAGGAATAATACAAGCAAATTTAGGAGAATTAGGAAATAATGGAGTGGGTTTGAGAACATCTCACCCATTTTCAAGGGAGAGAGGCAGGAGAATCGTCCTTCCTCAGGTCCTTGAAGAGCTGAACGTGATGTCTGTATTGAGGCTACAGCTTTTGTTCTGTGATTAAACTAAGGCAACCCAGCGCAGAAAAAACATAGCTTTTCTGGGTGGGGTGGCAGGCCAAAGGTACAGGGGATGTTTCAATCTGATAAGCTGCTAAAGCAGAGTTTAATCATTTTATCTCAGCTGGGAACTGTTTTTCTGTGCAGGCATAAACTTGTTTTCCCAGCAGTCTCTGCTCCCAACGAGCTATCAAATACCTGAGGAGAAACCCAAACCAACCCTCTGTCTTTATGTCTGATTCTTACAGTGAAACGTAATCAGACTGTTCCATACAATGGTCCGGGGCCACCACCAGATTCCAGGGTCATTAGAGGATCCACAAGCTCACCTTAGTTCCACGGAGAGAGCCTTCCTCTGCTTGCTTACCTTCATCTGTGTTCCATTCTCATTCCTGCGGAGGTTGGCATCTGGACAGGAGTTTGGTTATGTGCCTCTTCTCTCTCTTTGTATGAGCCCTGTCATATTTCACTAAGTAGCGTCACCTTACTAGCATCTTATCTGGGCCTGAACTTGACATTTGAGGGCAACAGAAAAAGCACAAAACAAAAACCAGACATCTGTTGGAAGAAATGGAGGCTCTAAAAATCTACCTGCCTAGGGATTGTCCTATATTTCTGAAAAGCTTTGGACCTGATCAGTTTGAGTGTTGGCGACTGATTTTGGTAACCTCCCAAGATGTCTTCAAGCCTCGGCTGCTGGCGGCACACGCATGCATCAGAAAGAGGGTGAATGCCTTCCCACCCCTTAGAGATTACTCACAGAATGCGCTTTCTAAGATATTAAATCCCATTCCGCAGCTACCGGAATCATAAACTTAGCCATACTTTAGTGAGCTCGTCTCTAGACGAGGCCCCAGTCAGGGGAGACTCAGACACCAGCTCAGTTAGTGGACATGCAGATTTCTGCGAAGAGGGGCTGAGATCACTGTGGTCCTTTTGTCCAAGGTCCTCTTCGGCTGAGCGTTGCTTGCAGGCTGACCTCTTTGTTTCATTCCTCCCCTGTCTGTTGCAGAGGATGTGAAGCCATACCAAGTTAATGGAGTCAACCCTCCGTACCCCGAGTCCCGCTATACCTCGGATTACTTCATTAGTAAGTTCGCCTCCTGCCCTTCTCCCCACTTCCTGCTCGTTGTCACGGGAACTTAGGAAGGGATCCCTGTCCTAGGCCATCTCAGGCCCCTGCCTGGTAATTCCACAGAAAATAATATTTTCTTAAATGTAGACCCTTGGTTGTTTTGTTCTTCCCACAAAGCACAAGGCTTCAACCTATCTGCACGTTTTATTCACCTGCACGCTCCTACACTGGGGTCTTTCCCATGTCTTCAGCATGAAGGTCACACAGAGAGACAGTGACTTGCCCCCAAACAGTTATGTGCCCCGTGGTGGCCATCAGAGGTTCGGGCTAGGGATTTTGCCCTGGACCTTGTTCTTTCCTTTTTACTGGTAGATGTGACAGCATTTCCTCTGAAATCCTTCCTCCACAGCATGCCCTGCAGCCTCAGGAACATAAAGCCTTCTCCTCCTAGTACCTTATCCCTCACCAGGCTGCAGGGGTGGCCGGAGGGAGAGAATTAGCGTAGGGCTGTGCTTATCTGATGGCTTTGCTTTCAAAGGGTGTCTTAAGCAGGTTTATTTTCACTTTATCTCTTTACTATTATGATTTTTATCCTAACAGCAACAACGAGCTTATTGTGTGCTAGAAATGTTGGTAGGCTTTTTCCATGTACGCTGTCATTGGATCTTCATCACAACACCCTGAGGAAGGTGGCCACCATCCCTATTTTCGAGATGAGAAAATTAAGTCAGAAAAGGGAAGTGTCTCGTCAAGGGCCACGGCTCTTGAGTAGTGGAGCAAGGTTGAAAACCCAGGCCCTTTTCACTTAAAATATTTTCCTTGCATTCCCAAAGGTAGTCAGCTTGTTTGACATTGCGGGGCCCTGGTAAATGGGGAGGAACGGCCTGTTTCCGGTACTCATCTCTCCTCTCTCCAATTGCACATGCTCTGTGTTTCCAGGCTACGGTATCGAGCATGCCCAGTGTGTCCCTCCCTCGGAGTTCTCCGAGCCCAGCTTCATTACAGAGTCCTACCAGACCCTCCATCCCATCAGCTCGGAGGAGCTCCTCTCCCTCAAGTATGAGAACGACTACCCCTCGGTCATCCTCCGGGACCCTCTGCAGACGGACACCTTGCAGACTGACTACTTTGCCATCAAACAAGAAGTGGTGACCCCAGACAACATGTGCATGGGGAGGACCAGTCGTGGTAGGTCGGATTTCTGCTCTAGAAAATTCTAAGAATTACCTGACTTTGTGAGCTCTCCAGGTCCCACTTTTTCCCCCTTGCTCTTAGGCCCGGGCATTCCTGAGTTTCAGCCTTTCCATCTTAGAATGTCTAGATATTAAGAACTTTGTATCATGGAATTTTAGCCAAGTCCTTCATGATGACAAAGGCTCTGGGTCCATGGTGGAACTGCAATCTGGCAGGAAGAACGATCGCCTTTCTTATTTGGGTAAAACATTTCACCACGTGATAACTTTAGGCGCTTGTGGCTGTTTTTTAAGGTATGCGTTATTTTCTTGGAGAGGATTTTGCTTAAGGAGGACACAATCACATAAAAATGATTCAGAGACCCTCCCGGAGAGCCCTTATCTCTGTGTCATCCTGGTGTTCCGAGCATTCCCGGTCATCCTGCACATCCTGGCTTGGTATCTGAATGACCTCTGCTTCTCAGCCTGGGCTTCCTAGCCTCCTGTGACTTCTTTGGTTTGTGAAGATAGAAGATGGTTAACCAACAGCTTATTTGGAACCAGTCTTCAGCAGTGTGGTGAAAGTGTGTATTTAGCTAGAGGACCAGGGAAAGAGGCGGCCAGAGGCTTCCAGAAGAAGGTACTCTTGTTGCCGTGACTGTTATGACAATGATAAAATATTCACTGACAGTGAAATAAATGGTTCAAAATAGAGCTGGCTGACTCTATAAAGCAAAAAAGGTTAAATACGCCCAGTTTTTAAGATCAGGACATAAACACTCAGAGGCGCGGCTCACCTAGTGAGGTGTCCAGATTGTTTTGTTTCTGACAAAAGTGCAGTCCATCGTAAAGAGGGACTTGTTCATCCAGGAAGGACTAGCTGATTTCTGACAAGTTGAAAAAGATGACTATTCTGATGGATAAATGGGAGGGAATTACAGACAGGAAGAGGACAGGAGAAAGCCCTTCCAAGTGGTGCTTGCGAGGCCTTTGGCCCCAGAAGTCGGGCCTGGCCGCCTCGTGGTGACTTCTGCTCAGTGATGACCCTGCTTCCTATCCTAAGGCCCCAAGGCCTCGTGGGCCGGACACACTGTCCTCTCCTTCGAGTGTCCAGGCTCCTACTTCCTCCCAGCAGGCCTCGCCATGACCAGCAGGCCTGCAGAGGGAAAGTCCCCAGCAAAATCGGAACCTGTAATCTGCCTTCTTGCAGCCCCGGGGTGTTTGTGTTTCAGACAGAAGGGGATGGGTGGGACCAGCTTCGCCTTCCCCTTTCTTCTTTATTTTTGGATGCAGGTCTATTTAAATACTTACACACATGTGTACCTTTTTTCTCAGGCGGGTCACAGCAACAGAGCGCCTTTCTTTCTCACGGGGCTTCCTGTGCGTGTGTGATGAGGCCGAGTGTGCGTGGGGACTCAGCCGTCGTGTCACTTTGGGCAGATCTGCTGCCAGGTCGTTTTCCAGTTGCGTCTGGCTTTGCATTTGTGTGATTCCCCCTTCTCCCTCTCCTTCTCCTGGTTTTTGGTTTTGGTCCCCACCCGCCCTGCGACCCCAAATGAATCCCGATGGACCAGACCGTGACCTGTACAAAAGGACAGGAGGGCTTTCTCTCTGGCCTCCTTCTCCCTCACTCGCACCAAGCTTCACACCACACAGACTTGAGGGGGAGACCGGTCTGTTCACGGTTGCTTCTTGCGAGTTAGAAGCGCCGCAAACAGGATGTATTCCAGGGGCTGATTGGCTGTGACATGGTAGGATCGGTCTAGACTGAAAGCATCACTGTGGGCTGCTTATTATCAACAATCATCGTAGTGTTCGTGTACTGCATTAGGGTATACAGAGTGCTTCTATGTCCCACTTCTGTGGACTCGGAGAGCTGTCTTCTTTGTGCTGGTCTGTTCAGTGGGCTGCCGTTGTCCTCCCCAACCTACTGTTCTGAGTGCTCCGAGGTCTGTGTGGTGGAATAGCTTTGGAAGGACCTCGCTGAGACATTTCTCAGGAAAGCCAGCTGATGGATGGCGTGGAGGACATGAGCTTCCCTGCGTGAGCACAGTAGCCTAACCGAGTGTCTAATCCAGTTGGAGTCAACCCATTTTGGGAGAAAATACCCGTAAATGATGGTTCCCAGCTCCAGGATTGTGAAAGAGAGCTAAAATGAAAGCAGCCTGCTGCTATAAACTGCAACTCGCAACAGACTTGCATTTGGCTCGTGTTTGAGAGGCTGCCAGAGAGTGGTTCTGGCCTCGTTTAGTGCCCTTGCTTATTGGGACTCCTTGGAAGCTCAGCTGTCTTGCATGTGAAAATTCCAGTCTCTGTGCCCTCCAAATATAAAAATGACTGAGAGAATCATCTCAGGGACATTTGAGTATAAATACAGCCTCAACATCGGTGACTTCGTGGGAGTATTCTTCATGAAAATATAAACTTTCTTTCTTAGGTTTTTGGTATGTGTAAGATGGATAGCTGGTATGAACAAACACCTTTTTATGAGAGACCACAAAATTTCCTGTTCTGTTGAAAAGAAGCTGTTGCATTCTTGGTTGGGGGCTGTTTTCTTGAGTCTTTTAATGTGAATTTCTGGAAGGGACAATCCCTTCTTTTTTTATTTTTTAAATGTTTGTATTAGAGTAGAGTTGATTTTACAATGTTGTGTTAGTTTCAGGTGTACAGTAAAGTGAATCAGTTATACGTATACCTATATCCACTCTTTTTCAGATTCTTTTCCCATGTAGGTCATTACAGAGTACTGAGTAGATAATAATAATAAAAAGTTGCAAATATGACAGTGGACTGGGTAGGCGGGGCCGATAACTCCATGAACCTCTTCCATTTTACCTTCTGGGGCTCCTCCATTTACCTTCTGGGGATTACCCTTCTTTGAATGAGTGACTGGAAGAAGGAATGAGATGAAGCAGTTAAATAACTATGTTTCTGTTCCAGGCAGTACTGGAGGGGTTAAGAGGTTCAGGAAATCTGCAAGGGGAGATTATGCAAAAATTACATATTTAACTGAGTATCTTTTATCTGGGGTTAAAACAAATTTTTTTTTGGAAGCAGTGTATCTTCCTTCTTAATTACTGTATATTTAATTTTGGTTTGGACACCAAGATTAAATATTTGAATTTCATTGGTTTAACGAATTCCCTCTGTTATGAAGGGGAGAATACACCAGAAACACATTAGTATTACATGGTGTGCCAGCCTTATTCTGGGATTGAAATTTCATGGTAGACCAGCCAGCCCTGACTCACAGGTATTTCTGCATACACATTTGTCACATCCTTTGGCTTCTTGAATTTGCTGAAGTGGCCATTTGATCTCCCATGATTTAATTTAGGTTGCCTGGAAAGTATCTGGAAATAAAACATAAAAAAATATTCCTGTGAGCCTTTTCAGTAGTTAGATGCATTTATTTTTGTCCCCCCCATTTTTTTAGGCTTCTTTTTAATGGCATTTTTGCCAATGGAAATTTCTCTAGCAGCTATTATGCAATCATAGCAGCTGTTTATAACCTGGTTTGGGAAATTAATGAACTTGCATGATCTTGTGGTCAGTTAAGAATGCCTTAAGCAACTCATAGAGTAAAGGATTTCTGACATTGCTATGGACCTTAACTCTTTAATCAACTTCTTTGTTTTTTATTGCCTACATTTCCCTAATAAAGTACAAATTTCAAGTACAAAGTTGCACTTGGAGAGGATAAAGAATATGGATTTCTATTTAGAAGAGTGATAGTGTTTTCTTTTTTTAACCTCCTGGAAAAAGCATCTCATAACTTCTTTCTCTGTTTGAGAAGGCATAGAGGCACTACTGCATGTATTTCATTTTAAAAGAGTGTTTGGAAAAAAGGCTAAAAAATAATATTTTAGTTCCAAGGTCAAGGAAGGTCAATCTGCTCTTAGTCTAATGGAATTTTTTTTTCTTATGACCAGAATATTTTGCCAAATGGGGCCTTTTGAAATCGTCTCCCTGGCTTGAGTTAGGTTAGGGAATGAATTGAGCCTGAAACTGCTCAGATTTCTTCATCTAGTCATTGGGTCTAATTCATCAGCCAGAAATCCCATCATAGCAGACAGGATTCTCAGCCTGTAGATTTCTGGCTCTAGAATTCTTGCGGTCCCCAACACTGCTGTCTCCCTCTGGCAGATGTAAGCTGCGCCCGACTCTGAATCTCTGTCCTAGGGGCTCTGGAGCAAGACGAGACCATGCAGGGGGCTCGGAGGCTGGGCCCAGGCAGCCCCTCCTCCCGGGAGCAAACCCACACGCCTCCATCCCCCCCCCCCCCCCGGCCACTCCCTCCATCCCTCCTGCGCATCCTCACCGAGAGGGTTTCACAGTGTCTCTTCCCATCCCTCCTCCCTGCCCTCCTCCCGCCTCCTCCTCCTCCTCCCCCTCCAGGCAAGCTCGGGGGCCAGGACTCCTTTGAGAGCATAGAGAGCTACGATAGCTGCGACCGCCTCACCCAGTCCTGGAGCAGCCAGTCATCCTTCAACAGCCTGCAGCGCGTCCCGTCCTACGACAGCTTCGACTCAGAGGACTATCCAGCCGCCCTGCCCAACCACAAGCCCAAGGGCACCTTCAAGGACTATGTGCGTGACCGTGCTGACCTCAACAAGGACAAGCCTGTCATCCCTGCTGCGGCCCTGGCTGGCTACACAGGTAGGCACCTGCCCTGCCTCCTGGTCGCTGAGGGTGGGCTCCCTGGAAGCTTCTGTGCACATTCCCAGCCCCTGAAGTCAGCCTCTTTCTTTCTGGGGGGGGATGGGGAGAAGTAGACTCCGAGAGGTTGGGTTAGCCTCTCAAGCCACTCTGGGAATAGCCATTGGGTTTTGGAAGCAAGCAGTGTCATTCTATCCCAAGGGATCCTTTCCAAGATTGGTAGGGAAAACTGATATTTTGGATATTTACCCGTAACTGGGAGAAGGGAACTCTTGTTGATTTGGTGTTTCTGGAAGCTCTGCCTTGTGGTCTAGCATCAAGGGACTTCTCGCCTGCTCTTGCGAGGTCTCTCTAAACCCAAAACCAGCAGTGGCATCTCTCAAAGCCATCACTGAATGGCCTACACCCTGGACTCATCTGCAGTGGAATCCTCATTATTAGGCTGGTCTTTCCAATGGGAAAAGTGCCCTCAGTCACCCTACACTCTGGCCAGATCCTGCCCTATATAGGAAACCTTTCTTGTCACTTAGCTTTATTGTTGATTTTTTTCCAGGAGTGAAAGTTGTAGTAGTGGTGAACGAAGAAAGATCATAGAGAAAGGAAGATGTATGTTGAGAGTCTGGGCTTTGATTGAGAATCTGGTAATTGAGCAAAATGATTCATTGTCCAAGCAAGGTGTGGCCCATAGGCTGTCTAACTTTGGAAGGGTTTGAAGAGTATAACTGAGAACTATCCAAGGAGCAGGCGTATGTTAATGATCAGACCCTTCCTGTAAGATTGTAGTGTTTTGTAAAAATTAGGAATTGTGTCGCGAGCAGAGCTTATCTTAAGCTTGGATGACACAGCTGTGATCTTGCCCTCTCTTCTCTTACGGTTTATCCACCCTGGACGGGTCACTGGTGGGGACCCTTTGTGTGGATGAAGACACACAGCAAAATCTGTGTTTCTAGTGACGTGTCTGTCTGATCTGAAGAGTGCTGGGTCCCTGTTCTTGTGTGAGGGAAACCTCAGGTCTTTACTAGGAAAGCCAGCTGGCCTTTGAGAACAACTCACATGCTTAGAAAAGTTCCTCCTCCTTCAAGGATCAGGGGTGTGTCTTTTACGTTGCATTCTTCCAGCTCCTCATGCAGTTCAGTGCACGGATAGGTGCTCAGGAGTTATGTCTCTGGATTCTGAGGTAGCGACAAAGTCTATATATAGCATCATGGGCCAGAAAGGAGCTTAAAGGTTCCCTACTTTTTTCTTTCTGCAGTATTCCCCAAGTCCTTGCTGGAACATCACGAGTAGGTGGGAACTTGCTGCTTTGCCAGGGAGTTCCTTCCCATCTTGGGTAGCAGACAATGAAAGTTTGCCCTTTTCCATTAATGACACCTGGAATAAGGAAAGTATATAAAGTCTCTTTCAATATGCACAGGAGTGCTGGCTCCTGTAATAACTCTTAGGTATTGTAAGAACTGGACTCCACTTGGACACACTGATGGAGGAGGAGAGAAGTGCTGCTTAATTAGGAGGAGGAGAGGCCGGGGTAGCTCTGAAATGACTCTGGGCTGTGGAGGTGGCAGACATCTCTAAGTGGCTGTGTTTGCTTCTGTTTTTATGGTGCAGGGAACACTAGGCTCTGTCATTTGCCCAAGTGTAAAGGCCACCTCTTCTCCTCCTTCTGCCCTAGCTTCCAGGACCAAATCCTCAACTTAGTTTCTCCTTATTAAAGGTCTTGCCTTATTCCCTCTGGCATAATCGCCACCATAACCACCATTACCAGGCACGATTATAATTCTTCTCCCACGACAATTTTCATCGTTCTCTCTTAGCTTGGTGTACAGTTCTGAAAATTTTGCTAGTTAAGGCGGTTTTGTGGATAATGATATTAAATAAACTGACTTTAAGTTCTAAAGTTTGGGTTATGGCCAAAGAGAGTCTTATGATTTAGGTCAGCCTTCATGGGAAAAGATTCTGTTAAGGATTCATGGCTACACTACAGAAAGTCTAGAAGTTTCTAGAAATTGTGAAAGCCTCATCTCCACCTCAAATAGAAACTCCTCTGAAAGGGGTATATATATTAGTTATTGGATTTCCTAGATGGGAGAAGCTTGCAGAGCTAATAGTCTACAAGAGTGATTTAAAGGGTTTTGACTAAGATGATCTCAGTACCTTGGCAAGAATTATCTGAGAGTTGGGAATCTCTCCACGTGTCCCAGTTTCAAGAAGAGAAGGAAAAGGTTGAATTGGAAATTTTAAGAACTAGGAATGAGTGTGAAGTACAAATTAGGGACATGAACTGCCCTCAAGAGGGCCAACACCAAAATGCCGCCTGTGAGGCTTCTCTGGCAATCCTAAGCCAGAGCCAAACAGATGAGAACATCAAAAGCTCTTTTCAGGACAAATACAGGAATGTCCTGGAGCTCTGAGTTATGTTTGATGTCATCCCTTATTTGGATAGATTATTTTTAATGGGTGCCCCTCCCTCCCTCCCTCCCTCCCTTCCTTCTTTCCTTCCTTCCTTCCTTCCTTCCTTCCTTCTTCCCTCCCTTCCTCCCTCCCTCCCTCCCTTCCTTCCTCCCTCCCTTCCTTCCTTCCTTCTTCCCTCCCTTCCTTGCTTCCTTCCTTCCTTCCTTCCTTCCTTCCCTCCTCCCTCTCTCTCTTTTCCTCTCTCTTTCTCTGTCTCTCTATCTCTGTCTCTGTCTCTATCTCTATCTCTATCTCTTTCTTTCTAGGGGAATAAAACATTCAGTGAATGGAAGAAAAGAGTGGATGTTTATCAGTTAAAGATCTTAAAAATTCAAGTAGTCATTTGAACTAAAAAACATTTTTTTAAGTATCTTACCATTCAGTTGTTTCTTCTTTATAACTGGGGATTTAACTTTTCAAACCATCTCAAATGGAGGTGCAAACAATAGCCCAGAAAACAGAAGTCCTCTGTGCTCCTCCCAGCCCTAACACACTGTGTGATTTTAGGCAAATTTACCTTGTACCCTCTTCTACTTTTAGTGAAATGGAAGTGTCCCTCCCTCTCTTGGTGGTAGGAGATCTGTGAAAATGTAATTGAGCTAACTCAATTAACGAGACAAATGAGCGCTAGACATGGTGCTAGACGCAGGGGAGAGAGCTCACTCGTAACAAATCAATTATTTCAGCAACTCTGAGCACATGTTGAGTGCAGACGAGTGTTCGTAGCCTTGGAAGGTTCACTATCTTGACGAATTCAAGACATTGTCATTGTCCTTAGACTTGAACTGGATTTTCTTATTGCTGTGGTTTGATGAAGGTCAGGAATTTGTTAGGCATGTCGGGAGTGGTCCAAATTGGGGTGGCTTTTCTTCCTGTGTTCAGTGCCTGGTGGACTTCTCCTGTCTGCAGTGCAAACTATATCTTGCCCCTCATTGTGACCCCTTATCATTTCACATACATCCTAGGGAACGGGGAAGGAGGATGGAACATGCTTACTCAGCCCCCTCCACCACGCGGGGAGCCTGTAGTGACTGGCGTTTTTATAAATGGATCTCTGAGTCTATGCAGACATGCTAAGATGAGCTGCAGTTTGGAAAAGTACTTTGGAAAGTGGAAATCATTGTATAAGTGTTGGCAAAACTTTTCATTGCTCATAAATGTCACACCTATTTTCTATCTCAAGTTCTGAGCTCTTTTTGTTTTTTTTTTTTTTTTTGTCTGTTTCCTTAAAATTCGACTAACTCCAGAGTATGTGTGGCCACACGGTAGGAGCACGTGTACCTTTTACATCACTATTACTTGGCTTGAACTAAAGGATGTATGTATAGATTCCCTGTGCTGGGGTGTGAATCCATTTTCCTGCCAGCGCACTAGGAGCCTAGGTCTCTGTTCATCTCACTCTCAAAGGAATACATTTTACTTCTTCCGATGCTGTCTTAGTTACTGCACTGAAAGTGTGGAAATCAGTTAGAAACTGAATTTTCACATTCTCTTGCACAGTTGCATTCTTCCTCCCAAGATAAGAAAATTGCATCAACCTTCACTGGGGCTCCCATGGCAACTTGTTAAATTAGGTCAAGATGTGTGGGCAGATAACATGGCTTGAAAGCCTGCCTGTTAGCTGAGTTAAGAATACATCAAATGCAGTGCTGGCTTCCGCCAAGAATGCACCTTCTTACCTTACTGGGACCGCTTATGGTTATCAAACTGATACAATCAGAGAGCTCCATTTTCTTTTGTTCGAAGATACATTATGAACCCCATCTGATTACAGAACAAACTGAGAGAAGTGGCCTGGTGTTTTCTGTGTATTTGATGGACCTAAACAAAATGCTTTGTAGATCCTTGACAAACATGGGCATCTCTGATTTTTTTTTTTTTTCCATTTCAGCAGGTGTAGAATAATATGCTGGATTGTCAAAGAGTATTTTCCCTTCCTCTCTGTCCCTCCAGGCCCCTTTTATCAATGATGAAACTGAGGCACCAAAAAGGACTTATTCTAGGCCTTCTGCGGGAAGGTAGCTCTTGAATTGAACCTTAAGTGCCAGATGTCTCACCTGAGTACGAAATCTTTCTCCCTCTTAAAGAATGAGAACACTCATTGGTTATCTCAGTTGCTCCCATAGAGTAGATTAAGAGTCTTGTCTCTTGCTTGTCACTAATTCACACTGTGTGTTGTCGGGGGAGGGGGGGTGTTGGGGGCAGGAGGGGGTGGAGCTATTGGTCTGTAAATCAGCTTTATAGAACTTCACTCCAGATTGCCAGACTTTTGTTGCTACAAATAAGGAATCCTTTCCTATCACTTCTGCAGTTGGTATGGAGCAGGCCTGCTGGTAACTGTCGTGTTGTCATTGTCTAGGAGAAGCCCCAGCTTTGTGTTGTAATTGTTGATGAAGTGGTGAGGGTCTCTTCTTTATCCTGGAGCCTGAGAAAAGCTAAGCCCAAAGCTAGTCAGTAACTATAACGAAATTATGTTTTACCATGCTGGGCAGATTTGTGAATAGTTGATCCTTCAAGTCTCCTAAAGGCTCAATATGGGACTATCAGGAATTCAACTTGCAAATATTTTTGCGTGAGACATCACACGAAGCCGTACCAGCCTTGTAGAAAGAGAAGCCCTAGGTATTCCCCTGTTGCTTTTGGCCTGAGATAAACCTTCTTCTTGCTATTTTGTAGATAAATTAGAGCCCGTCCGCCGTCACACAATAACAGAGTCCCTGGGCCATGCCCAGAACCTGGGGCATCTGACTGGTCACTGAGTTTTAGGGTTCAGGAACCTAAAGCTGCTGCTAAAACATGTATTTGAAAATAAACAACTTTCCTGCAGAAGGAAGTGCTTCAAAGCCCTTCAGTTCAGAATGAAACCTGAGATTGGATGGCATTTCCTGAAATCACAGTTTTCTGACGGAAAGCTGGATTGCAAAATCATCCCAGTGTCCTCAGGTACAAACAACCACCGAGGAAGCTTCTGGTGTGAGCCTAAGTCACTGATGAGGAAGGGGGGTGGTGCGTCACCAGAGCAGAAGAGTGTGAATTTGTGCAGAAGATTCTAATTCTATTCTACAGGTGGGTATGTTATTAGGAACAGCTTGGAGTTTTATAAGTGGGGAGGGTGGTTATTCCCTGGGCCAGGCTCTGGAATACAGTCTTTCCATGTCCCTGCTGTTGCGATAAGGGTGTGAATTGACTAAAGTCAAGAAGAACCAGCTTGCTGACATGAGTGTAGAACTCTGGTGCCTGTTTTGTGCAGTACTGCCTGTTACAGGGGCCCTGAGGTTCTCGGCCCAGGCGAGGCTGGGCCTGGCCTCAGGCTTGCAGGAAGCATCACAGTCTTGGTGTAGACCATCCTTGGGCAGCACCTGGGTGGCTGGGAAGAAAAGAGCTTGGCAGTGAGAAAGGCAGAGACAGAGCATCTTCCCTTTCCTGCTCACAGGCCCCTGTGGGTAGCAGGCTGTAGGAAACCAGACAGACCCCCTGAGCCTAAATGGAGGCTTGCTGCCGGAAGCCGGGGGGACTCTCATTCTCTGTGCTGTGTTTGGCACTGGGCCCTAAAGGGGTGTGTGGAGTGCATTTGGGATCTCACTGGAGTAACCGGTTAACATGCTGCTCAGTTATGAGGCTGCTGGGGAAATACTTTGGAGCCCGGGGAAGGAGAACTCCCTGGCAGCTCTGGGCTGGAGGAGGGGGGCGGGCAGAAGCCCCTTGGTGTTGCCGGCATGGGCATTCCACTGCTTCCGCCTCCTGGCTGGTTCGCTTCGGGACCGTTTTTCCTAATCATCTGCCACCCGTGGAAAAGATCACACGGTGGGAGGATTTGGCCTCACTATTCACTTTTTTCTTCTAACTGGCTTCGAAAATATGGACAGGGAGTTTCCCCCTTTCCGTCAGTTGCCCTTGAAGACCGCAGCTGGCTGAGCCACCCCGGGGTCTGGACGCAGCTACAGTAGCTCCGGCGAGCTGCCTTTGGGGCAGAGAGGCCCCTTCATCCTTTACAAAACAGATCTCAGACCCTGGTGTTCCAACTCCCTGAGGCCTGTGGGTGCCTGGATTAGGAGGCAGGAACCTTACACGATGACCCATCTTTTCTGGGGACCCAGCCCCCCAGCTTTAAAGGAGTCTCTGAGTCTCCCATTTTTTGGGTCACTGTTTCTTTAACAAAATCTAACTCCAAGTGGTGGAACTGGGCGGTGACGGTTCTGGAATTCCACTCTGTCTCCACTTTGAAGCTCCACCTTTTTGTCTTTGAAGTCAGATGTTTCCACTGAACAAAATTCAGCCAGTGTGTTGCCGAGGCATCCACACAGGTCCTGTCGGCCTTGAACAGCTGGCCTGGGAACTGCCGCAGCCTCTGCTGGGAAGGGCTCTGTTAGGTGGCCCCGATTTCGCCCCTTGGCATCTCCTGGCTCCCTGGATGCCTTTGCCGCTCTGGACACTGATGGACCAGTGGTTCCTCGGCATGGAGACTCCATTCAAGAGGTGCTACAATTGACCCTTGAACACCATGGGGGTGAGGGGCGCCGACTCCCACGCAGTCAGAAATCCGAGTATAATCCCCAAACTTAACTACTAGCCTACTGTTGACCTGCTAACATAAACAGTCGATTTACGCATGTTTTGTCTGTTCTATGTACATCTACGTATATTTTATGCATTCATGGCATACCTAACTTTTTTCTTAGTTTTTCCATATTTCTAGGCTATGCGGTTTGTCTGAGTTTTTTTCAAACTGAGTTTTTTTGCAAATCTGCAAAAAAATTTTCCAATGTATTTATAAAGAAAAAATCCACGTATAGATGGACCCATGAAGTTCAAACCCCTGTTGTTCAAGGGCCTCTGTATATCCCTCCCTCTTCTCCCTAAAGTGACTTTCATGTGATGCTTACAGATGGGATGGTTATCAGCACCCTGTCTGTCACTTTTATGCCTTCAGACTTAAATCCAGGTTAAGCACATGAGAGGAGACCATCCAAGCTGTTTGACCACTGGGTATGTTGCAGAGGCTTCATCGTGGTGGGGTTAAGAGCATGGACAGCCTGAGTGTGTCCTGGCTTTGCCACTGATCAGCTGCGTGACTGTGGGCAAGCTGACATCTCTGTGCCTCAGTTTTCTCATCTGCAAAGTGGTCATAATAGGAGCTCCTATCTCCTAGGATTATTGTGGGAATTACATGAATAGCTTATGGAAAGCACCCAGCACAGTGCTAGGTCCACAGGAAGCACCCACTAGGTGCTAGTTGTTACCACTGTTTCGTATTATTCTCCAGACCTTCTATCCTTCAATACAGTTGTACATTCTTCGAGGTCAGGGGATGATGGATTTGACTTACAGAATTCCAGTAATTCCGGGCAGTATCTTGGGGGCACAGCCAATATTTAATATCAGATTAGGTCACTTCAGCTATTCAGCTCAACCCACATGTGTGTTGAGCTCCTACTATGTGCTAGACTCTTTCATACGCATTCTTTTTTTTTTTAACTGTCTCCAATGACCACATGAGGAAAAATCTGTTATACTCATTGTACAAAGGAGGAAATTGAGGTTCAGAGGGGGAAGAAGTCTAGCCCAAAGTCACACAGCAAACAACAAAGGAGAGGCCTTTCACAGGTTTTCACAAGGTCAGACAATTTGTAGGAAAATATCCAACATTAGTAGCATGTTAGTTTGGGTCTGCAGATGCCAAGGCATGATTAGACTCGGGGGAGAACATCTGAAGGACACAGTGGGAAGAGGAAGAGAAGGCAGGGGAGCCTTCAGGCTGTGCCGCAGGTGGGAAGGAGATTTGTAGGAAGAGCCTCCAACTGCAGCTCAATTCCAAGAGAGGTGTGGCCAGGCTGATGGGAATCCTCCGTCAGAGTTGCCCAGTGGGGGAGCTCTCTGTCTTGCAGGAATGGCCTCATGTGCCCTCTGTGCCATCCCTGGCTGGAGCAGCCCCAGGAAGCCTGACCTTGGTGGGGACAGGGTAGATGGGGTCACATATGCTCCCTGTGGCCAGAGGGCCCAGCAGCATGTGGTCATGGCCCCATCATCCCTGACTGATCAGCGTGGTGTCTGGCTGGTCGTACAGCAGGACTCTAGACCACGGTCCCGACGCTCTTGGTGGCCCATGACAGGCTTCTGGATTCAGTGCCTATTGTTGACTTTAACTTACCGAACTGCATTGTTTGCTGTGTGACTCACCTCTCCCTGAGAGATAATGAGAGTGAAAGTTGTCCTAAGGTGGGTGAATGTGAAAGTCTGAACTCGGTGAGGAGGCTGGGACTTGCTCGGCGGGAGAGGTGCTCTTAGGGCTGGGCTCCGTGGAGGTGTTTGACCTTCAGAGCTGAGATGGGTGCAGTTTCTCGTGAAGGCCCCTCAAGGCTGGGTTCTCGCTCCTTCCTTCTTTAAAGGCGTGGGTTCTCGCTCCTTCCTTCTTTAAAGGCGTGGGTAGCGCCTTTTCAGCTCATCCCATTATGGTGGAACAGAAGCGTTTCTGCTGCTGCCTCTACGCTGCTTTTAATACCCTCTTCTGTTATTCCACCCAATCTGGCTACCATGCTTTAACATTTGAGGGGTGTTCAGAAATTATTTGCTAGATAAAGACTTGAAAAGTTATATGCTCAAATGATGGCTTAGGATCTAGTCACCTCCCCAAGAATTTGAATACGTTAACTAGTCATTTCTCGAGGGGGAAACTTGGTATGAGGGGGAAACTTTACTCCCTAGGATAAACTAAAACTCAGATTGCATTTGAGAACCTACTAGAAAAGGTCCAGGCTTCAGAACTCTCAAGTCCTATTTTCTAGTTCTAATCAGTGAAGACATCCTTCTTTCTTCTTGTCACCTACATACTTAGGAAGGCATTTTCTTTTGACATTTACATTAGTGACATAAAGCTTTTTGTTTGTTTGTTTGGTTTCTAAACAAAATTTTCACTCCGTACCCTCAAATCCAAACCTTACCCATTTCTGATGACTTCTTAAAACAATCAGTTACCTCGAAGACATCAGGAGGAAAAGCTGTAAAGAAACCCACTTCCTGGCTTAAGCTTTGCTGCCTCACCGTCCAAGTGTGTGTCTGAGTGGCAGATTGAACATGGTTAGGCAGAGTTCTTGGGTTTGCAGGAAAGGTGCCTGCATTTGAGTACAGGCTGCCCCTTTAAGAGAGGAACCGGCTCCTTTCCCTGCGGCCACTCCCACACATGTGTACTTGCACACATGCAGGTGTGAGGAGCCCAGGCAAAAACAAGGGCCTTTCCTCCAGACACTTAAGTGTGTAGCTGTCTTGTTCTCAGGCCCCAGGCAGACTCCAGTGAGCCTCACTTTCGTCTTTCCCAGGTGGGGCAGCCCGGCCGACCCATTGCCAGCCAACCAGACTCGCTGCCCAGACTGTCCTGGACACTGATAGCTGGACAAGACTTTCTGCTCTTCCTTCCGTTAATACTGATGGGATCTGTGTCTAGGGCCAAACCACAGACATTTGTGGGGAATGCTGGACTCATTCTAGCTCAGCCCTACATAATTATGAGGTGGAGTGTGCTTCGGTGATGAGTATAAATGATTAGGAGGGGAAAACGTGCACTGCGGGAAAGAGGATCTAAGTCTGTCTGTGGCCAAGATTTCCCCAAACCATAAATGTCGGTGATACTTTCACTTGCAAAGCAGTTTGCATCTGCTCTGTCTTTTTGTGCCTGCCTACTTTGAATTAGAGCAAGAACTTCAGAGTTATCCCTCACTTTCAAAAACCTGAACTGGTTATTCTCATCTACAGTGTTTAAAACATTTTACACTTACCTACTTTAACCATTTTGTCTTAGCTTCTAACTTTCTCCTTTTTCAAAGTTGCCATATAAAAGGCCAGTTGAATTCTTGGAAGAAGAATTGAATTTGATCTAGTGCTTTTGGTATTTTTTTTCAACTCCATCTTATTTTTCTCTTGTTTTCCTTTTGAAAAGTCTGCTTTGAAAAATATTTTTTTCTGTTGTTTAATTCTTCCATTGTTGTGTTTTATTACTTTATTTTATTTTTTTGGCTGCGCCGCACAGCATGTGGGATCCTAGTTCCCTAACCAGGGATCGAACCCATGCCCCCTGCAGTGGAAGCGCAGATTCTTAACCACTGGACCGCCAGGGGATTCCCTCCATTGTCGTGTTTTATATTGTTCCCAAACTGCTCTGCGCTGTGGTCAGCTCTTTACATATATGCATATATTTATGTTTATTTTTAATCATAGGGACTTAATCTACATCTCTATAACATAGAGAGGAGCAGGGATAACTATTTTCATTTTAGGGATAGATAAACTAAAGCCCAGAGAGGTTAACCAGCTTCATGAGATCGCTCAGTGAATCAGGGAAGAATTGGGATCAAAGCTCTAGACACTTGGCTCCCTGTTTTGGGCATTTCCCACCATCCTGTATATATTTTCATTTTATAGGATACTATCTGCTGCTATCTCTCTGTCAGTATGTCCAATGCCTGACATCTTTGTTTGTTTGTTTAAATTTTTTGAAATGCTTCCTCCTTTCTTTTGGTCTAACGTGTCAGAGACATGGACTTGACATTAAAAGCTGGTTTTAATTGTTTTCTAACTTGTTTCCATTGTTAGATCCTGGCTATACCAGCAATGCATAAACACAAGGGCATGAACATGTTGTCCCTCATGACGTTCATGAGGTGTGTTTTTCAAGTGCCTGTTAGACTGTTGTTTGTGGTTATGAGTTGAATTATTGGAACTCACATCCCTGATTGCTGCCCTTGTGTTACTAGCCATTGATAGAGGAACATGTGTATAGAACATATTGATCTACAGTGACTCATTGAACCAAGGCACCTTGGCCAGTTACAGAATGTATCGTACATATACAGATTGTGTTGGGGATGAGGTGAAATTGGGTTGAGTTGAGGGCAAAGGAGGGACATAACTCAGAAGAAATGGGAAAAGGCACCCACAGGCATAAAGCCAAGCCAAAGTATCAAGCAGTCTCTACTCTTCCTTCTTTTGAAAATCCCAGTGCTCTGGGTGCCGAACCATCCCGCAGTACATCTCGTGGCTCATTCATCCTCAGGCAGAAGACGGTGCAGCTTCGTGTTGAGTTTGGCCCAGAGGACAAGAGCCTGACAGGATGCTTTCTGTTCAATTTGTCATTAAACGTCATTTCATAAGGACTGAATGGAAACAGAGGGACTTGGAGATCTTTTGTGAATGATAATTTAGAAGGGGGTTGACAAGAAGGGGGTGATGCTTAGACTCTGGGGTGACCCACCACCCCCAGAGGTGGGCACTCCTGCAGTAGTTTGAAAGACAGATACACTTGTGAACAGATGGGTCATTTCTGGATTTGAGTGTTCTGTTTTTGCCATCATCGTTTGGCTGTGGGTAGAGACACCTGGGTGAAAGGGAGGGGCCAGTCAGTCCCGTTCCTCTGTTTTAGGACCACCTGTCAGATGTGTGCTATTGGGGCAGAGTGAACCCTGTTGCAAGGGTGACCAACCATGAGAGTTTCATAGGTTAAAATAAATGTGGTGTCCTGCCCACACTGAGGTATTTGACTTTGAGAGTCGAGCTACAGAGATTAGATTCTCAAAGTAGCAAATGAATTCCCCAAAGGACAGGAGGTGTGGTCGTTTTTATTTTGGGGCCCATGTTGATGAAACGTAGCCTGGGAGTCACCCATATTGTTTGGCCCCAAATATAGTTCAATAGAGAGAAGCAGTTTGGGTCACTGTTTTAAACCCTGACACCTTTCTGCAGAGGAGGGTTGTTTTGAATCATGCAGTTCAGTAAATGTTTACCGAGCACCTGTCCGAGACAAGGTCCCAGGCCTGGCATTGAACACAGAAGGGTCAATCAGACGCAGCCCAGGCTTGCAGGGAGCCAACAGCTGGAGTCACTTAACAACAAATAGCTTTTTGATAGCTGGTGTTTGTTGGTGAGGCACCATCCCAGGCTTTGGGTTACAGCAGTGAAAACACAGAGTCCCCGCCCTTGGAGCATGTGTTCTAGGGGTGAGAGAGATGCAGGGAGAACAGAGCTGTCAGAGCTGATCTTGGTGCAAGCAAAGCATGATGGGAGGCTGTCCAAGAGAGCCGCTGCCCCGGGCTCCACTCTTGTGTGTTAGCCTCGCTCTGGGCACAGGTGACAGAGTGAGAACTTGGCAGCTGAACTGGAAAGGAAACACTGAAGTCCCACCCTGACCCCGGTTGATGAGCAGCGAGCTCATTGCCATGGCAGGCAACCCCCAAGCCTAGAAACTGAGAAGATACCTATACATGGCCACATGGAAAGAATTACGATCCTGAGCATCTAACATCCCATCCTAGCCTGTTGCTTTCCTTTTACCTGAGTTGCTCACTTCTTAGCCTCGGAGCAAGGGAGTAAAAAAGCAGGGGCTTTTAAATAACCAACCCTGTCTCACTGAGATAGATGGGGATCTCCCAGTCCCTAGACAAAGAGAAGGGACATAAACAACCAAATGAGTAAGACTTTACTTGACAAGCTTTGCCTTAACAAAAAAAGAGATGGTAGCCTTGGATTTGAAGTGCTTTGAGGGTCCCCTCTGGAGGGAAGCATCCTCGTGTGACTTGCTCTGCTGGCCTGGGGTCCCTCCAGGTACCCACCTGATATCATCTCTTCTGAGATTGTGTCATAGTCTTCAGGTCAGGACTGTCAGTGTTGTACTAAGAATTTTCCTCTTCCCCCCAGAAGCCGAGAAGAACAAAGCAGTCAGAGGAAATTCCCCACTGCGGCCAGGGAGGGGGCCGACGGCGGGGCAGGGGGGGGTGTGAGTGCGGCAGGGGCCCTGCCTCCCGCACCGCCTGGGGGAGAGACTTCCTTCTAACAGGGACCCCTCTGTTGTTGCGGTTCAGAGCTCTGAAGCATAGTTTCCCAGTGATGCCACTGGATTCCTGAAGTGTGACACCCCAGGGCAGCCTGGTGAAGGCCGCCGTTGACTGCCTCGGGGCCCCTGGACAGGGACACCATTGTGAGTCACATTTGGTGTATGAGCTCCCCCTTCCCATGACTGGCACTATTCTTAGTACCATTCTCTGCTCCCTGGGACAGAGGTCACTGGGACCACGGTCCAGTTGGGTGGGTGTGTGGGCCTGAGCCCAGAGCGGAGAGGAGGTGCCAGGAAAATAGAGGAAAAGGCTTTACCACGTGAGGGCGTGTCGGAGGGAGGGCGCGGGATGGAGCCCGGCCCTGAGGATTTGAGCAGACCAGCTCCAGGTGATGCAGAAACAGCCCCTGGGAGAGCTCGGACCGGGAGGGCCAGCCTCAGCCATTGTTTGCACAAGTCTGGGGCTTGAGAACTTCCCTTGGGCCTGGACTCGGGTGCTGGCCAGGAGGTCAGTGTCACCAGGGATCCCAGAGCCACCTCCAAGTGCTGGCCTGTCAGGTGGCCCTGATTTCCCCTCCCAGGCCCTCCCACAACCCCGTTGTTGTGGAAACAGGCTCCCGCGTTGGACTGTCCACTGGTCCAGCCGGTGGACGAGCCATCCTGATGCCCGCATTCCTGCCCTGACCCAGCGTTTCTGGCCGGCAAAAGAACCCCATGTCCTTCCCATTTCTGTTGCCTCCACAACCAAAAGGAGGGTCGGGGTGTCAGCAAAAGTGTACAAGAGAGGAATCTCTGGGAGGCATCACGGATCCCTTTCATCCGGGGTCACCGTGAGGGCTTTCTGAAGGGTTAGCAGCAACTTCCAGAAAGCCCTGGGTGGGAGCCCTGTGTGCGCGGTTGGCTTGGGTGGGCTGGCTGGATTTTTCCTCAAGAACTGAGGAAGGAGCCTTGAGCTGACGTCACCGCTGTTTTGACTTTGCTATTGTGCAGCCCAGCAGAGACTCGCCATCCCAGGCCTGTGCTTTCTTTAGGCATCTGGTTTTTGTATTTATCCTCCCTCTTCCCTTCTGTAAATAGGAAAAAAAAGAGTTAGAGGACACCACACCTAGGACCTGGGCTCCCAGTTCCCAGATTTCAGTTTTATGTTCCTTATGAACAAAGGAAGACTCACAATGAGGGAAAAGCGAAAAAACCCACATGCAGGGCCTCACCCCGCCCTCGGCCACATCCATAGACACCAGGGGTCAGATGTACACACAGAACGGTCTGGAGCTGCAGGGCCTGCGGCTCGGACATCTCAGTTCGGGAAGTGGCAGCAGGAATAGTTCTGTCTGATGTTCCTTCCTCATGAGCTGGTCCCAGCGACGCTAATCAAAGCCCCTTCCCCACTTGATGGCCGCACGTCTCGAGGTGGGGGACGGAGGTGGCTCTTGGACCTCCCTCCCCGGACTCGGGCTGTGCTTTGCTGTTCCCAGCCAATGGCCAGGACTTGCCTGGGGACAAGAATCCCCGTGTTTCTTTCCCTTTCCTCAGCTTGGTATAATTAGCCCCCTTGTCTCCCCAAAGGGATTTTAAGACAAGTAGTGTGAGAGAGGTTTTAAGGTAACTAGTAGGGGGAGAAATAATGAAGGTACATAGACTAACGGCGACCAGGAGGGGACCTGACTGGGCTGGAAATGTCACCTGTGGCGGTGGACACCAAGGTCACTAGTGACGACTGTCAGGAGAACCACTGGCCACCCAGTGTCCTGGACTGCTTGCTGTGAGAGGCGGGGAAGAGATGTTTTTAAAAAGCCGGGTCCTTTGATCCCTGGGACCACTGCAGCCAGCGGGCAGCTTAGATGCCAGCTTCCGGGTTGGTCTTGCCTAGGGGCAATGGAGTGTCGAGATGAAGAATTTGGGGGTCAGGCTGCCTGGGTTCCAGCCACACCACTTCTGACCTGCGCGGCCTTGGGCAGGTTATATAGCCTGACAGTGGGTCAGTTTTCCCTGCTGTAAAGTGGGAGAAACGAATACGATAACAGCAGCCTCCACCCATGGACTTATTGTGAGGGATAAATAAGATGCTATAAAGCATCACATGTTACTACGGTACATAGTAGGTACACGATAAATCATAGCTGCTGTTCATATTTTCCTTTGCCAGGTGTCTGAAAGCAGCACCCCGCTCTCTCTCATGTCTGTGGTATGTGGTATCGACCCAGGAGAGGACCGTGAACTCCCTGGCTTATTTACATAGTTTTGGACTTTAGTAGTTGATTTTTCCTTACGTGTCTCATTTCAGGGATCCTGTGGGTACCTATGCTCATTCTCCACTTCTTCAGGGAACCTGTTATGTCACAAGGGCTATTATAACTGCTTTTTTCTTATTATTTTGCCACCAAAAATTCCATAGCATTTCTTAATAGAAATCTCTTTTCTTACTGCTGTCCATCCGGATGACTTCTTAGTGATTCCTCGTAGGAAGTCACTTTAGGACATTACTCCAGGCAGAGGGTGGTAGCTGGTGACTATTCAACTGCTAAGAAACCTGCAAATGTGTCCAAGCTGTCCATGAAATTGTTTTTCAGCGAGGGGTAGAAACAGAGAAGGGTAAGGCTTTACCAGTGTAGTTCCTGGGACTGTTTCCTCAAACGTTAATATATTTTGTAGGCATTTGCTGAATCATTTAATTCTAGAACTTGTGTAAGGTATTTCTTGGCAGATGGGTTTAAAGTACTCAGAGTGAGGGTGAGATAGAGATATTTCATTTTCCCTGTTGAGCTTGGGCTGTGCTGAGGAGGGACCACTAGGAAGCTGTTGCTATAGCAATTGCTTCCTTTGGCTGTCCCAAAGCTCAAAGGAAGCTCCCAGACCAGCTGCTGTTTGCTCATAGGCGTCCATCAAGGTTACCCTGGTGCCTGGGAGTCAAGGCCACCATTTTCTAACTGTGCCTGGAGCAACGTCACATCACTTTTCTGAGCACCTTTTTCTGCACCAGTAGAATGGAAACAGTCAGCCCAGTGTGCCTTGCCTATGAGGAGGGTAGAGAGTGGCTTTTAGGAGCAAGCAAAATGGTGCATGTGAACATGCCTTATAGACGTGTAAGACATAACAAAAGTTTGCCCTTAGAGGTCATAAAGGACATTTCTTTTTTAGACTGAGAGGCAACGTAAAGCTTGTTTCCTATTGAATCTCAATTTACTTTGGATCAGACAAATTTGAAACTCAGGTTGAGGATTAGAGTCTAAAAAAAGTCAAGTTTTCCTGTGTGAGTTAGAGCATGCCAGGCTTTCTTCATCTACATGGACTGGGTCTTTCCTAGCCACACTGTGTCCAGATTGCTTCTGAGATGGTGTTATAAAGCACAGTGTAGACTTGTAACAAGCGTCATGGACTATTGAACCCATATCTGTCTCTCTAGCTACACGCGTAAACTAGGTAGGAATCACAGGCAGCATTGTCATTTCTGAGTAGAAAGCTGTCCTAGAAGGAAATCTATGTAGCATAAAGCTTTTAGCATAAGATAAATTGATAATCAGAGTATGTCAGGCCTTCTAGAACTAAGATCTTGGTAGTGTTGATGACTAAGACAAGAGACGTGTGTGTGTGTGTGTGTGTGTGTGTATAAATTAGAGTATACCGAACCCATGGAGAATTTCTGAGACAGTCCTCACCTGACCTCTGAAGATTTCAAGTTAGTTCCTCCCGAAGTGCTTATCTTCCCTTTCTTGGTTTGGGTGCTTGCCGGTAGGTGGCCTGGGGGACGGGATGGTGGGAGAGAGGAATATTATGACCAAAAGAACATCTAACTTCTGTTCCCTTGTTAGACCACCCTAGGGTAGTGATCCTTCTCCCTCGAAAATCAGGGCCAGAGGTTCCCTAATCTAGAGGGTGCTTATGGGCTTTGACTTCTGATTGGAACTGGCAAAGGCATTCCTTGGTTCCTACCTTGAGTACTTTGTAAGGCAAAAATAATGACTTCATTTTTGAAGGCAAAAAAGATTATGCTGCCTTAGAATATCTCAGAGGAGCAATAGAGTGTTTTCTTTCTGGAGTTTGCTTAGCAATGAAAATGGACTGACCCTTAAGTCGATCCAATAAGGCAATTGCAGTTCTGTCTTAAAGGCTGTTTTGGTAGGAATTCTTCACCTGTTCAGTCTGTTCAAGCTCCTAGCACCTCCTGTACCGCTTGTGCTCTGTGTTGCCTTCATTTTCCCCTGGCTGATGGGCTGAGAGAGGAGGGGTCGGGAGTGCCCTGTGATGGGATTAGTTGCTGAGAGTGTGGAGCGTCTGGTGTAATGATTCACGATGGCTTGTGTCTCCAGGCAGTGGCCCAATCCAGCTGTGGCAGTTTCTTCTGGAATTACTCACCGATAAATCCTGTCAGTCTTTTATCAGCTGGACAGGAGATGGCTGGGAATTCAAGCTTTCTGACCCAGATGAGGTAAGAAGGGAGTGACTTCAGAGTCTCGTGTTGAGGGAGGATGAGAGAGAGCTCTGGAGATGGGTTCTGTGGGGTTGATGACATTTTCTAGGGTTCAAATCCCAGCTCTGCCACCTGCTACTTGGGTGACCTCGTCTGAGCCTTAGTTTCATCATTTGGAAAATAGTGAAAATATCTACGTTGGCCATTTGTTTTCCAGGATTAATTGATCTGATGCCCGTAAAGTGCCTGGCACCTAGTAGGCCCTTTGTAGACACGAGTTGCTTTCTGTGACTTTGCACCCTCCCTGGTCTTGTGACTCTGTGAATATGGGAGGGGTCTGACAATTTGAGAGGCCTTGGAAGATTGGTACAATTTGCACATTGTGTTTTCATTACCAAATGCTTTAGTGAGGGGAGGGAGGAATAAATTGAGTTTGGGATTAACATATACACGCTACTATTTATAAAATAGGTAACCAACAAAGACCTACTGTATAGCACAGGCAACTCTACTCAATATTTTGTAATAATCTTTAAGGGAAAAGAATCTGAAAAAGAATATATATATATATGTTATATATATATATATAAGTGAATCATTTTGCTGTATACCTGAAACTAACGCAACATTGTACTCAATTATACTTCAATACAAAAACAAAAACAAAACAAAAACGCTTGGCGAGTGGTTGCTCTGTGCCACGCCCAATTCTGAGGATAAAGAACAATGAACAAGAGAGACAACCTCTCTGTTCCGGCAGACGTGAGGAGCCCTGTGCCCGGTACAAAAAAAATGCTTCCTGTTGATGAAAGGCAGGTGTGATTGCAGCTCAGCCGTCCATCCCTTGCATTAGATTTCATGCTTTCAAAGCAAGGACATTCTATTAATAATACAGGGTAAGAGGAGACACTTATAGTGTTGCTTTTCTTTTTCTATTTTTTAATATCAGAGGCTTTAACTCCATTCCCTAGAAGTTCAGGGTCACTGTGTTTTCATCAACTCAAAGAATCAACTTCACTGTCATCGTTGCCCAACTCTTGAGATTTGGAATTCAGAAAAGATTGGTCAGAGAAGTAACTTCTGTGTACCTGAATCTCTGACCCTCTCTTGAACATCATGGGTCACCATGGACGGGTGCAAGCAAATAAACATGTATATTTGGATTATCCTGTAGATGTTTACCCCTCTTCCTTTTTTTAAAATTAAATTGCAGGTGGCCAGGAGATGGGGAAAAAGGAAAAACAAACCTAAGATGAATTATGAGAAACTGAGCCGTGGCCTTCGCTACTATTATGACAAAAACATCATTCACAAGACGGCGGGTAAACGCTACGTGTACCGTTTTGTGTGTGACCTGCAGAGCCTCCTGGGGTACACGCCCGAGGAGCTCCACGCCATGCTGGACGTCAAGCCCGACGCCGATGAGTGATGGACACCGAGGGGCCGGAGAAACTCTGCTGAGACATTTCAAAGAACAACCACGTTGGTCGGACTCTTAATTTTTAATTGTTATTCTATTTTTAATTTTCCAGAACTCATTTTTTTACATTCAGGGGTGGGAGCTAAGTAAGCTGCAGCTATAATCAATTGTGCGCCGTTGGAGGAGGAGAACCAGGACTTGTGGGGTGGGTGGGACAGGAAATTCTTGAGCGGATTTTCAGGAGAGAGACAAGGGCCTTCTTAGAAGCTTGAAGGATCTGGCTTAAGGGAGGAAGAGACAAACGTGTCCAATCATTTTTTAAAAAATCATCCATAAAAAAAAAATGTGTCTTGAGTTACGGACCTATTAGCAAAAGAAATTGATGCATCAGGAGTCATGAGACTAATAAAAGGCAATTAATTTCCTTTTGTTGTTAGGTCTGGGAGGGTGAAAAAGAGGGAGGTGGGGTAAAGCCTTTTTTGGGGGGATGCACTAAAAACCAAGGACTATTTACCTTTTATTCTACTTTCCAAACAAAGATGGACTTCAGTGGGGAGGGACCAAAACTGTTTTTGTGTTAAAATTTATTCTATTAAATTTTGTGCCAGTATTTTTTTTTTTTTTCTTAAAAATCGTCTTAAGCTCTAAAGTGGTCTCAGTGTTGCTGTACCATGCAATTTTGTTTTCATTTGCTGGCTGAGGATTCTGTCACAGTGAAAGGAAACTGTTTATATAGACCCCACTGGAAAGACAAAGCGCTGTCACTGAGATCAGGGATCCCAAATTCATGTGACTGATGTATGGAGGAAAAAATAAGGCTGATTTGGGTACAAGGGAACTGTGCATGTGAATTTCACCGATAATTTTTAAAGTTTGTGATCACACCCCTCTACTTACTTGTCATTAGTGGATTCTCAGAGTTTGGACTTAACGTTGAGCTAAGCATTAAGTCTTCGAACTGAATGTATTTTGCAGCCCTGGTTTTGGACCACAGTAAATGTAGGAGCACTGTAGAAGTCATGGAAAGGGGATCGAAGGGGGAAGATTGACCTGGTTCTTTACTGGTTTTAGGCCTGTAACGTACATGACTTGGAATAAAATCTGTATGCATGGGCATTACCCCTCAGGCCTTAAGAAATAAGTCCTGAATGCATGTCATTCCCAACTAACACTCTGTACTTTCTCCTTTGTGTATTATTTTCCCAGCATCCCACATTTATTGCTTTCCCCCACTCTGTTGTTCAGTAGAGAGAGATGTACAGCTTTCTGACGGGTGAGTGAAAGAGTAACTACAGACATGGCATGAGTTGGAGAGCGTCTGATAAAGCCATTTAGATGTCCTGAGTTTTAGGAGCCATGGAAATGAAGGGAGCCTATGAATAAAATGGGGCTTGGCTGTCTTTGGGAGAAGTGCAAGGCTTTCCTTTGAAGAGTTTAAGGCAGCTGAGTCGGGTGTCAGGTGAGACTGGGTGGGCAGGCAAGGTGCATAGGGCAGATGCGATGAGGGCCCCGTGCTTTGGATCCATTATTCTGGCACAGGGTAAGTGAAGGTTAGTAATTGCAGAGGACGACTTGAAGGCATAGGAACTATTAAGAAAGGAGCTAGGGTGTAGGAATAAGGTGGTCCATGGGATTCAAATCTATTTTTAGTTTTCCCAAAGTTGTACTACAAACATAATCAACTGTGGTGTTGCAAAGGGTCATCTGAAAATGGAGTTTGGGGAGGGAGGACCAACATCTGACCACTGAGGAAAAGTGCCTCATACAACTAGGATCCCCCCCTTCCCCGGCTATACAGGTGCCTGATTCAAAGGAAGGTGACAGAGGGATGGCTTTTCGGGCTTCAGTGAGGAAGAGGAAGAAACATTTAGGACGGGCTCCAGCTGAGAAACTGGAAGTACTAACTACCTTCTAGCGTAGCTTCAAGAAAGTGGATTGTTTTCTCCCAGGTCCTCTTGCAGACCCCGAATTATCAGGAACTTAGCTCTGTGATTCACGTGTTTCCTCATGCTGAGAAATCGGAGCGTCTGCTTGGAAAGCAAAGGCTGAATTTAGCCCAGCTGTGTATTTTGATCTTCTTCCGGATGCAGGTGCCTTAATGAAGCTCTCGAAATATTTTAGGAGCTGCTCAGGGAGTGTTAGGCAGAACTGTTTGGACTACATTGTTTTCTCTTAGATTATGTGATCTTTGTTGGGCACTGGCAAAGATGTGTGTGCGCCTGCGTGTGTGTGCATGCGTTTGTGTGTGTGTGTGTGTGCGTGCGTGTGTTTGCAGACATGCAAAACTGCAGCTGAGATAATCCCGGGGCTTTCTTGTGAAGTCTTTCCACATTTCAGTGGTGGGTGAGCGTAGGACCAAGGCCGGGCATCGGTCACTGCTTGTTTGCCACCAGGCATAAAATCACTTTCTCAACTCATCAACAACCTTTCCTTGTAAACTGATGCTGAGAACTCCCCTGTGTGAGTCCTGCCGTAATTCCCTCGCAGATAAGATGTAAGCAAGTGCTTCCTCATGCTCTTCAGCTGCTTGTTTGCTCAGATGCCCTTTCTCTCTCAGTGCACCGTTTTCAGTATTTGTAGATAGTGTATGAGTTCAGACAGCTTTGTCGATCTGGCCAGATGCTTTTTTCTCCTTCTGTCCAAAGGCCAGAGACCATCCCAGGAAGAGTGGTGGGTGGTTTATACACTGGAAATGTAGCAGAATTCTTGGAGTTCTGCTTTAAAACAAACAAACAAACACATGTTAACTTCAGAGGAAGGGTGGGCAAATCTGGTTGAGCTGGGTGAAACTCTTATTTTCCTGGAGATGCCTTAACCTGTGTTGGTTTTGGCTGTAGGGTTCAGGGTCACTTTTGTTCCCTTCTGCATTCAGGGGAGGGACTTCCCTACACAGAGCCCTGGTTTTGTGGCTTTGGGGATTGGAGGTAGCATTCAAAGATCAGATATGCTTTTCCTCACTTTGGAGATGAACACTCTGGGTTTTAGAGCATTAACCTGCCTAATCTTCATGGTGGAAATGACACCTTCTCTATTCTAGTCATGCTGGGCATGCTGCTTTCTCTGTTGGGGTCTATATAAATGCGTTGAACTCTTACCTACATTCCAAAGAAGTTTCGAGGAACCATAAATATATGTATACATATACATATATAAAATATATATATTAAAAGGAAATTATCTCTATCAGGAATACTGCCTCAGTTATTGAACTTTTTTTAGAATACTTTTTTTTAAGCTCGGAAGTATAGGGGTGAAAAAGATGTTATATTGTGTTTGACTATTTTCCAACTTGTATTTTCATATAATTTATATTTTTTAAAAGCTGAAAATTTAAAAGCAAGATGAAAAAAAGGAAAAGCAGGTGCTTTTTAAAAATCAGAACTGAGGTAGCTTAGAGATGTAGCGATGTAAGTTTCTATGTGTTTTTTTTTTAAATGCAAAAAAATTTCTTATGGGGGAGTTTTTTGTTTGTTTATTTTAGTAGCTGATGCTGGCACATCATTTTGCTGGAGAATTTTTTATATACTGTAGCCTGATTTCATATTGTATTTTAAACTGTGTGAGATTAAAAGCAAAGAAATTCATTCATAATGATGTGGGTTTGGCTTCAGTCTTTCCTGTCTGGTTCACGCGTGAAAGCAGGACAGATTCACCAACCAGAGGCAAGCACAGGAAGGAACGCAACTCCGTCTTGCTGATCTCACTTGCTCTGCACCATTTCAGGTAAAGATTTCCTAACAGAGTGAGAACTATAATAGGAATAGGGGGAAGTGTAATGTGACATCCCAATTAGAAACAGGTGGTATCATCCTTTGTGGAATATCCCCGGCCTCATCATACCGCATTTTGATCGTGTCTCGAGGGCTAAGAGGCACGTGAAGAAAATTTTTAATGACTCAGCAGATAAACATTTGATTTCAACTAGGTGAGGTTTCTGATAGTAACACAGGAGGTCGAACATCTTTGGTCCATGATCAGGAACAGCATTCTTCTCACTCCTTCTGACATTCATTTTGTCCTGTGCCAATGTGGACCCATCCCGTCATCTCCTTGGCCCCAACTCTTTCACTGGGGCTGAACACTGGGAAGGATAATATCCGTCCGAGCCCCCAGCAGCCAGTGTCATCAATCCGATCGTATTTATAGGTGCTTTGGGGAGGAGGGTTTAGGAATACATCCTGCGTGGTGCTTTTCTCTCGTTGTCAGAACTGTGGAAGGTGTATGTCTTTACATTAACACCAGCATTTGCAACACAAATCCCAACTCACAGCTGGAAAGAGAATTTTTGCTGAATTGTTCACAAAGAGAGCTCTGTTTTTGGAAGATCGGTTTCTTCAGGCCTGGAGCTTGAGGTTTGCTGAGTGCACGTTAAACACCGACTGTGTGGTCCAGTGGTCAGGGAGCCGGCCTGGCCGCGAGGAGGGCTCGGGTCTACAAGCCAGTCAAGCCACCGCCACTCACTGGGGCACTGTGGAGAGACGGCTGGAGGTCCTTACATTTTTCAGTCTTCAGCTGCCAACCTGGGCAAAGCCACAACTCTGGAGCCAACCCGAGGCCACATCTAAGCTCTTCTCCCCCTGAATCCACAGAACACAGAGAATAGGTTTCTGCCTCAGTCTAGGATTTGGTCAGAGAACTTTCCTTCAGTGGCAAGTTGCTGTTTATTCCCCCAAAGTATGTGATTTCATGCTGACCAGGTTAAAAGATACAAGATACACTGGAACGAAAACAGGTCTCTGTTTCTCAAACTAGGAGCTAGAGTTTAGCTGGGGGACTCTCAGACACCTGGGCTTTGGT
Source organism: Eubalaena glacialis (assembly GCF_028564815.1). Taxonomy (NCBI): domain Eukaryota; kingdom Metazoa; phylum Chordata; class Mammalia; order Artiodactyla; family Balaenidae; genus Eubalaena; species Eubalaena glacialis. The sequence continues at coordinate 5,734,018 of NC_083725.1, forward strand.
GCTCTCTCTTCATGACACTGCTGGGACCACCGTACTGAAGTTGGGGTGGTGGAGAGACAGTATCTTCTGAAACTCCCTCCAGATTTGGGGGAACGGGATAAGGTGAGAAGGAGATGCAGGGAAAAGAGGAATCATTCAAAAGAAGCTGGTGGTCAAAAATCTACAGATTTTGACAGGCTTTTGGGCGGTTGTAGGATAAAGTAATTGCCCAAGCCTAGTCTGGCTCCAGACTGCTACGGCTTTGCAGCAAGCTATAGCGCCCATGCTAAAGGTAAATTAATAAATCATGACCAAAAAGAGCTTACCTGTATAATGAAGTATAACTATTTTAACGTGAAAAAGGAAGAGGATTGTGCTTTGTACTTTGAGTGAAACAAGCCAGGCAGTGGAGACGACAGGGTACACACGGGTTGACTGAGGACTGAGTCTGTGCCTCAGAGATGTTCAGTGTGTCCTTCACAGTGTTGGGACTCACTTCTGCAGCTCAAGTGAACAGTGTCCGGCAGTACGGCCATGGGGTGGTCTTGGAATCCTGTCATTCCTGTAAAGTAAACACCCATGGATGCTGAGTGGAGGCCGCCCCCTTTGAGATGCGCATGAATCTCCTGTTTTGTCTCCAGTGGCTCAGCCCCACACATTTACATCCCTGCCTCATTGCTGTAGAATGTGAGTTTGTCAACCCCGTGAAGGTATCTCTCCACCTCCCATGTTTACTTGGCATGAGACTTATTTTATTCTGGAAACCAGCAGTGGAAGAGAGCACAAGAGGTCATCGGGTTCATCAGAACCATCTGACTTCTAAACCCTTGTTGTCTCCGTGACGCCATGTTACCACCCAAGAACTCTGAAAGGTCTCCTTTGATGATGCTGGCTGATGGCTCACCCTCCATGGAAGCCACAGCCCTGGTTACTAAGAGGGGTGCTTCATACACTGAGTGTGGAACAAGGACAGTCTTCTTTCAGTAAGGAAGCTTTCCCGCTCCCACAGCCCTTTCCAACCTCTGCTTCTCCCCAGCGCTGCTCTGGGTGGTGGTTTGTGGTGCAATTTCAGTTGTACAGAGGCCTTTCTCTAGCTCAGATGTAGGGCTACTTGACCCTCCGAGGACCGGCCTGTGCCCTTTGATGGGCTCACCACTCAGCACACAGCTGGGTGTCCACTGCTGTTTGGGATCCCTCCCAGTTACAGGAATCCTCTCCTAAGAACCACAAATATCAGAAGAGAAAAGTGCTTTCTTGGCTCCTCTTGCCATGAGGCAGGGATTTAAGAAAGTCTGATAAAAGCAGGTGTTGATTGACCAGTGAAAATTTTAAAAGGCTTGAAATTGAGGGGAAAAATATCCCATTTATTGGGAATTGAGAACTTCAGATTAGCTGGGGAAGGTGGCTCTGGCCTCTCTGCCCCTTGGTCATTGCCATTTCCCGTGTTACTGAATGTCCCAATCCCTTTCGTTTTTTTCCATTTCCCTGGAAAATATTTCCATCCTGGGAAAGCCAGTTTCATTCGATTGCCTGGGGTACCTCAGTGTGCTGATGCCCAAGGTAATGACAGTGATGCTCACCTGCCCGGAGCTGTGCTGGGGACTCAACAGTGGCCGCTCTCAGCGCCTGCTGGGCAATCCCCGAAGCCTTGGTGAGTTGCTGGTCCTGCGGCTAACCTCTTATCCTGCCGTCCAGGCTCTAGTGGGCTCTCAGCCGTAGCATCTTTCGGAGCTCTGATGTCAGGCTGGCTCTGGTCTCTCCATATGATAGCATGTGGTGGAGCAAGGAGGTTTCCAGCAGCCACTTGTGAAGGCTACCGGGGCTCAAGAGAATGCCGCCAATTTCTCCCTGCCCATTCCACACTGTCAGCTCAAGACGCCGGCCCTGGGCAGGAACAGGCTAGGTTTAACCTTTGTACAGGCAAATCCTGAAATTTCAGTCTTGACTCTAATGCCCTTTCCTCCCAGCCCCAAACTGCTTCCTCTACTCATTACATCTCATCCACTTTCCAGGCAAAACATCCTGGCATAAAATTGATTCAGAATTGATCATGACAGTAATTTCTATTAGTTCTGATGGATTCCAACAGTCTGCTAAATGCCAGTGTTCAGGTTGGATCCTGGGAGGGTGGAAGGCTTATGTATCACTGAAATCATTCCTTTGATGTGCACCTCAGCTCTCTGGGGCCAGTATCCTGTGCTTTCTCATCCCGAGTCTCCTCAGGGTGCACCGTGGGGAGTGGCTGCAGCCTGATGGCTGCTGGATGGCAGGTATTCTTTCCTCCCTGAGTTCCCTCAGGGCTCGCCAGCTCACCTAGGCTGTGGCCGCAATGGCTGATGACTGCCACATCCTTTGTTTACTGACCTGGCAGGAAATATTCCATTTCTCAGTCTGGAAGTGGCTCCGTGGAAACAGCACAGGGTGCGACAGAGTCGTGGTGACAGTTGAGGAGGGGAGAAGGGGGAGGAGATCATTCAGGGCCTTGTGAGCCAGGTGAGAGTAAGGTGGGACCCTGAGGATCTTCCCACAGGCTAAGTCACATGACCCGATCTGTGCCTAGAAGGATTATTCTGCCTGTAGAGCAAGAACAGATCCGAGGGGACAAGGATGGAGGAAGAGAGAGCAGCTGGAAAACGATTTCATCTGTTGGGAAGAGAAGCCTGCCGGAGTGTCAGCCGGGAGCTGATGAGCAAGGTGCTCAGGGGATGGAGTCCCTGGGACTGGGTGGGTGGCTGGTGGGCTGCTGTGCGAGCACTGAGATTTGGGTGGTACCCAAGGATGACTATTACTGTCCTTGCACTCGGCCACCACATCCCCAGTGCGTGGATGTTAGATCCGGAAAGAACTTTAGAGGTAAGTCCAGTCCCCTCATGGTGTACATGAAGGGGGTTTAGGTTACTTGTCTGAGGTCCCATAGCTAACTGGTGACAGAGGCACAATTAGGTCTTAGCTCTGCTGACTCCAAGGCCAATCCTAGGTATCCAGTGAAGGTTGAGGGCTTGTCCCTCCAACACAGGCAAGAAAGAGTCCACCTCTTCCTTTCCTCCCTCCCTCCCTCCCTTCCTTCTTTCCTTCCTACCCTCCCTTCCTTCTGAGAACAAGAGCTATTTCGCTTACAGATGGGTGTGACAGGCCTCCCCGTGTGATGACATAGGCTGTCTCCCCTCATCAGGGTGCTGATCTCCATGGAGCCCTGGGCACCCGCCTCCACCCCAGGCTGGAATTGAAGAGAAAGAGGAGGTGTTGGTTTCTCTGCTCCAGTGGTCACTCCTCCGCCCGCTGGGAGCTGTCTCAGCCCCCCTTGCTTCGCGATCGCTGAGCATTATTCCCAGAATCCCGTTTGGCGTGGGAGAAAGAGCAGGGGTCTGACCAGCTCTGTGACAGCTTCCCTTCACTACCCGGCCATCTTACCATCTCTGTATCTTTGTCTCACACCGCTTCTCTGAGACTGACAGGCTCCTGCTTTTTTTTTTTTTTTTTTAAATCTCTCTATTATGCCAGTTCTTGGTAACTCCTCCTCTTTTTCTCACCCATTCCCTTTATTCTCCACCTGAGTTTCCTCTCTTTGTCTCTCTTATCTTATATATCTAGAGAGGAAATGTCATAGGCTGCAGAGAAAAGGCAGTGACTTTTAAGAGTAGGGACTCTGATGCTAAACTGCATGGCTTTAAGTCCTAGCCCAGCTGCTTTGGGGCTGTGTGACTTTGGGCAAGTTAATGAACCTCTCTGTGTCTCGATGTCTTCATCCATGAAATAAGGATAATAGTACCAACGGCACAGGGTTGGTATGGTGGTTGCCATTTAACATATGCTGACGCTTGACACGTAGTAAGTGTTATGTAAGGGGACCCAGTAGTAAATGAGAAACTACAGCTCGAGAAAGCCTTTTTCTCCCTCTTGGGAGAACGGTTTTCTCCCCTGGATTCCTGGGACAAGGAGAAGACTTCGGCATTCAGGGTAAGGGCCCTGAAGGGGCTGTCTGCAGAGTCGGGTGTGTCTGCTCTGCCCTCCCAGGCCTCAGGACGGAAGGTTCTAGTGCCAAGGCTCCCCTGCCTGGCACGGCCAGCTTGCTGTCGCAGCTGCAGGTGGGCAGAGCACTGGCTCCGGGCTTGGAAAGGCGGACGCTGTTCTGGCCAGCTCCAGGACTCAGCGTTTTCCACTACTCTTCTCTCTGTTTGTGTTCCTCTGTGGGCTCCCCCCGCCCAGCGGGGGCTTCTGAATGACGTCCAACAGCAACGCTGGGCCGGCTCCAAGCCCTCCCCGTCTCCTCCCGTCGGCAGGCGGAGGACCCCGGGCCTGGTGGCCCCTGCACAGGGCTCTCTCGCTCACAAAGTGCCATTGTACGGGTTGGTCTGCGGGAGACAAATGATTCTGAAATTTCAAAATCAACGGCAAGTTATTTTTATCCACGGAAGGGCTGAAATGCCTTTATTTTCCATCTTGGAAAACAAACCTTAAGGGATCACTGTGCTGCAGAGAGCGTCTCCATTTGCCCTGGGATTCGAGCATTTGCCAGGGAGGCTTTTGAAAGAGCGGGGCTCAGAAAGGATGAAGTCGAGAACACCAGGCCGTCGGGGCCCACGTGACCCTCCCAGGATGGGGGTCTGCTGGGCTTGGGCCAAAACCTATGGCTGGTGTGGCCTCCAAGCCCTCGAGCTTTGCTCCTGCCGATGCTTGAGCACTGACGTTTCTCCTCCTTCTTGTGCCCGCACCCCACCGACCCGCCCAGCTCTTCACAGCCTGCTTTCCTCGCCCAGGCCCTCAGCCTTCAGTGAGGGGCAACTCAGGACTATCATGTCCACTTCTTCCGGAGCAGGGGTCTCGTGGGGGAGTGCACACTCCAGGGATCGCACAGAATAAGGCATGGACTATGGGAGGACTTTGATTCCTGTTTATTTTCCCTCTGAAAATAGGAGACACACTTTTATTTACTACTAAGGAATATGCTTATCCACCTCGGTGCCTTTGGTCAGCCTCCTTTGGCTTCTCTGCAGGCACTCAAAGCTCTGCAGGCCAAGGTGGGACCATGCAACATAGAAAGGGGTCTACACTGCTGCCCCCTGTTTCAGCAAATTATGGTGTTTTAAGGTTTACGTGTACATAACGAGTAGATTTACAACGCAGAATATCTAATTTTAACCAAACGATCCTCACAAAATGGACAAGGGGCTTAAAATGTTTCCTGCGATGAAACTGGATTGTAGACGATAGGAACAAGTCAGGCACACAAAGACAAGAAAGAAAAGCCGGATTACTTCTTCAACCCGTGGAACAGATTACTTGTCATCCATATAGGGAGGTTAAGACAACGATGATTTAATTACATGTGGCCCAAAAAAGTTTCCAAATTACCAACACTATATTAAATATAGACTTACATTCATTGTCGTCAATAAGCATCAGTGCCCCGGGCACTAATATTATTATCAATCAATGCTAATAGATATTAGCTAGTGCATCTAATCTACAAATAAATATGCATCTATTAGAGGTGGTGCTTGAAGATATTTACTGATGGGGGTATAGGGCCAGAAAAATTTTGAGATGACTGCCCTAAAAGAATATTTGCTGTGAGCCAGCAATTTTTCTGCTTATGGTGAAAAAAGCTCATTTGCAATCAGTTAAAATCAGAGTTTAAATCCTGACTCCATCACTCAATAAACTACTCAATATCTTTGCATCTCAGTTTCCACAAAATCACAATAATAACAGTTACCTCATAGGTCCATTTTGAGGATCAATATAATAATTCATGTTAAGTGCGTAGAACACTACTTAACATACAGGAGGCGGTCCTGTCCCCTTTCTCGTTCTCCTCTCGCTTCTGCTGGGACCGGGGAAGGTCAGACAGTTCAAGATGGAATGGAGCTCACTCTCTCCAAGATCCCACTCTGACCCTCAGGGAGCATTCCCTCGTGACTGAGAAGGTGAGCCTGTGCTTTTCAACCCACGGCTGGCTGCTCTTGGCTGCAAGAGGAAAGAAGATTTGAGTGTGTATGTGTTTAAAAACCAGCCTGGGTAGGCCTTCCTGGTGGCTTTCTAACAAGTGTGCAATAAATGGCTCTGTGTTAGTTTTAGTTGGCTTCCCAGCAGACCATCTTTCCACGTCAGAAGGTAGAACCCAGGAGTGCTACAATTGGCAGTAATTAGTCCCCACCATGATGCAGATCAGCCAAAGATCTCAGACGTGAATGAGCCTTCACTCATTCATGGGGGGAAACGAGGAAGCCCACACCGAGCCTGGGGCCCGGCCTTTGGCAGAGGGTCTGGCACCGCCCAGCTGTGCTACGGATGAAGCAGGGTGAGGGGCTGTGGTGGGCAGTGGTCTCGGTCCTTCTGGTCCGTCGCCCCGGCTCCCATTTTGCACATGAGGATTCAAGATGAAGGATTGGTGAAGCCATCAAAGTGTGAGAGCCATAATCTTCCTCTCTACCAACTGTCACCCGTGACTGTTGACCTAACTAGGATTTGGATGATCTCGTAAAGGCCACGTGCCAGCTTGGAGAGAACATCGACCAACGCGTACACATGGATGCCCTTTACCCCTCAGACCCCCATTCTAAACAGAGCTTCAGGCTCAAGTCTGAATCTCAGGTCCTCCACCCCGTTGTAATTGGACCTGGAAGAGCTTCGTGGGGAGTCAGAAACTCCATTTCAGAGTCTACCAAAACGAACCGTGAATGTTTCGTTCACAATTCTAAGCTGAGAGATGCAAGAAAAAGCAAATGAGGTTGTTAAAGCCTAGCATTCAAAGTATGTTGTATCGATAGATATTGGAAGAGATTCACTTCGCAAAGAAACAGACCCCAGCAAAAAGTGGAGGGAGCTGGTGTGACCTGAGGGGTTGACACGGAAACTGCTCTGGCCCGTTGCTCTCTGGGTGACCTCACCGGTGAGCTGTCCTGCAGTCCATTCCAGACAGGTGACCAACCTGTGAGTCAGGCTTGCCTGGGCAGGAGGCAGCTGGTACAGAGAATACACCTATTCCTGTAACCTGACAGCCTTGACCCCTTGGCCTCTGAGGGGTTACTCCATCTGGGGACAAAGCAGCCTTTGTCCTTATAAGCTGCCCACAGGTTGTAAGGAGGGAACAGAGCTTCCTTCCCTCTCCTTCCACCTGCCGTGTAGGGTCTAGAGCTCATGGATATTCTCCGAGCCACCCACTTCTCTTTTTTTCTCAGGCCAGACTTCCTTGAGTTTCAGATGAACTATGCTTGATTTGTGACTCTGCCTTCACAAATAATTTGCTTTGCCTTTTTAAGAGTGAAATCCCAGAGTCCAGTGTGGCAATTCCTAAGCCTGTAGACAGTGATAAATTTCTGGGACTTTTCCATCCTGCCCAGTACTCTTTACTTTCTGAATTTCAAAAATCCATCTCAGGGGCTTAATTCTCTTAAAATCAAAACATGGACTTCAGAAGTATGCAGCCCTAAGATCAACTTGGGGGACCTTTGACACATAACAACCTGTCTGAAGCACCATTTCTTCTTTTGCAAATAGGATAATATGATCAAATGGAATAATGTAGTAAAGTGGCTTTTAAAGGACCTGATATATAGCAAATGCCCAATAAGTGTTAGTTTCCTCTCTGTCATCCATTCTATAAGGTAGAGAATCCCCTGAGGATACTTTCATTCTTTTTAAATATTAATTTTACATATTTTCTAAAAGGTTGTATATTTATTGAAAATTTAGATAACACTGAAAAATATTCAGGAGGTAATTTAATAAACACCTTTAGTCTTCCCTATTGAAATTTTGGTATAAATTCTCTCAGAATTTATAGATATGCATTTATATTTGATACTAAATATGCTTTTTTACTCAGGTAAAATTTACATACAGTGACGTGCACAGATCTTAATTGTTCCATTTGACAAATCTGTGTAAGCAGCATATCCAGAAAGTTCCCACCCTGTAGGCATTCGCTATTTTAATTTCTATTACCATAAGTTAGCTTTGCCAGTTTTTGAACTTCATAATTCATGGGGCATTGGATGGAGTACTGAGAAAGGTTTTGCATCAGTCCTGGAACAAATTTAGCCCTAGACTAAATACTGTTGTACTCCTGCCTAATAAAGCTGAAAAGCACGACTCAAAAGGGTCAAACTATTTCCAAGTAACTTAGCTCAAGAATATTTTTAGGAATACAAAAATATCCAGCAAATCCACAATGTCTGGCATTCAATAAAAATTACCAGGCATACAAAGGCACAAGAAAATATGACCCAAAATGAGGGAAAAAAATCAGATTGTTGAATATTTCCCAGAAATGACACAGGTAGTAGAATTAGTACACAAAGATATTAAAAGAGAGTAACAATTTCACATGTTCAAAGAGTTGTGAGAACATGATATGTAGAGATATGGAACATATTAAAAAATGACCCAAGTCAAGCTTCTAGAGATGAAGGCTATAATGTACGAGATGAAAGATCTGCACGGGACTGATGACAGGTTTAACACTACAGAAGAAAAAAATAGTGAACTTGAAGTCATAGCAATAAAAAATATGTGAAATTAAGTACATAGAAAAGAAAGACTGAACAGAAAATGAGCAGAATGTCAGTGAGCTGTGGGACAAATTTAAATGCCTGAATAAACATGTAATCAGAGTCCCCAAAGGGGCAGGAAGTATGATAGAAAAAAATACATGAAGAAGGATTAATGGCTGAAATTGTTCCAAATTTGATTAAAACTATCAACACACAGGTGTAAGACACAGAAGTCCAACAAACTCCAAGCACATGAAAATTGAAAAAAAAAATACAGTAAAACATCAGAATCAAATTGTTTAAAACCAGAAACAAAAGAAACCTTAAAAGTAACTAGTGAAGAAAGACACATTCTATGCAGAAGACAAAAAGCAAGAATAGCAGCAGATTTCTCATCAAAAGCACTGCAAGCAAGAACACAGTGTACAACATCTTTTTTTTTTTTTTTAAATATAATCACGGCACTCTTTTTTTTTTAAATTAATTAATTAATTAATATAATTTTGGCTGTGTTGAGTCTTCGTTTCTGTGCGAGGTCTTTCTCTAGTTGCAGTGAGCAGGGGCCACTCTTCATCGCCGTGCGCGGGCCTTTCACTGTCGCGGCCTCTCTTGTTGCGGAGCACAGGCTCCAGGCGCGCAGGCTCAGTAGTTGTGGCTCACGGGCCTAGTTGCTCCACGGCATGTGGGATCTTCCCAGACCAGGGCTCGAACCCGTGTCCCCTGCATTGGAAGGCAGATTCTCAACCACTGTGCCGCCAGGGAAGCCCCCTGTACAATATCTTTAATGTACTGAAAGAAAAAGGTCAGTCAACCTAGAACTCTATACTTAGTGAAAATATCTTTTGAAAACAAAGGCAAAACAATGACTTTTTCAGAAATAAAATATTGAAGGATTTTTAATCACCAGCAGAACTGCACTATAAGAAATCATAAAGAATATTCTTCAAGCTGAAGGAAAATAATACTAAGTGGAAATCTGGGTCTACACAATGGAATTAAGAGCTTAGAAATGAAAATTATGTGGAGAAATAGAAAATACGTTTTTTTTCTTATTATTTAAATCTCTGACTTATTTACTTAAGAAAATTTATCGTTTGAAGCAGCATAAGAGCAGTGTAATGTGGGGCTTATTACATGTGTAGAAATAAAATGTGTGACAACAGTAGTCAAAATTCAGGAGTCAGAGAATGGAAGTACATTGTTGTAAAATTCTTTTAATATATGTAAAGTGGTATAATATTACTTGAAGGCTGATTGCAATAAGTTAAATCATAGTTTATGAACCCTAAATCAACCATTAAAATAATACAAAAAAAGAGATAAAATGGAATAATAAAAAATATGCAATTAATCCAAAAGCATAAAGAGAGGGGAAAGGGAACAAAAAACAGAACGAATAATAATAATAAAAAAGCCAGCTGGTAAATTTTAAATCACCATATTCACCAAATATATAATCACACTAAGTAGAAATAGTTTAATTACCCCCGATAAAATGCAGAGCCATCAGACTGATAAAGAGAAAGCCCCATCTGTATGTTCCCTATAGGAATATACATCAGACATAAAGATACAAATAGGTTAAAATTAAAATGAAAAGTGATATACAATGTTAATACTAGTCAAAATTAAGTCAGAATGGCTATATTAATATCAGAAAAAGTAGATTTTAGAACAAAAAATACTATCAGGGATAAAGAGGGTCATTTAATAATGATATAGTGGTCAATTCACCAAGAAGATATAACAATCCTAAATGTTTACGTAACAAATAACTGAGTTTCATTATACATGAGACAAAAAGTGACGAGCTGAGAACAGAAACAAACAAATCCACACTTAAAGTCAGAGATTTTAATAATTGATAGAAAATGTAGACGCAAGGTAAGTATCTAGAAGATTTGAACAACACTGTTAACCAAATTGACTTAATTGACAGTTTTAGAACACTACACCCAACAACAGCAGAATACATTCTCAAGAATCAATGAAACATTTACCAAGAGAGACCATGTGTTATAATAAAACAAATCCTAATAAATTTAAAAGGAGTCAAGTCATAGAAAATCAGTTCTATAACCACATGGAATTAAATTATAAATTAGTATCAGGAAGACAGCTGGAAAGCCTCTAAGTAGTTCAAGCTAATCTTCATAAATAACTCATGGGTCATACATAAATCCAGAGAGAAATTGTAAAGTATGTTAAACTGAAAGAAAATGGAAACACAACCCTGAAATAAGTGGATTCAAGTAGTACTTAAGGGGACATCTATAGCCCCAAATGCCTTTTATTAGAAAAGAAAAAAGGTCTAAATCAATGAATTCAACTTCCCACTTAATAAACTAGAAAAAGAAAAGCAAATAAAAACTAAAGAAAGTAAAAGACACAGAAAGAACAGAACCACAATCAATGAATTAGAAAACAGAAAAGCAATAGAGAAAAATCAGTGAAATCAAAAGGTGATCATTAAAATCAATAACCCTCTAGCTAGACCGATGAGAAAAAAATAAAGAGAGAAGACACAATTTACTAATATCGGGAATGAGAGAGGTGGCATAACTAGTTTCTAAAGATACTAAATATAATAAGGGATAAAATAGTATACATGGTATGATTCCATTTATATGAAATTACAGAAAAAGGAAAATTATTCAGTACTGAGAGAAAACAGCTCAGTAGTTACTCGGGATGAGGGTGGAGGGAGGAATGGATTACAAAGGGGCCACAAAGGAAATTTTGGAGTTGATTAAATATTTGTTATTTTGATTTTGGTGATGGTTTCATGTGTGTGTATATATATATATATTTCGAAGTACATCAAATTGTACACTTTATATGTGTGCAGTTTAGTGCACTGTAATTTTACCTCAATAAAGTTTCTTTGTAATGCTGTCAGAGGCTGGTTAGTTCATTTGGTTGATGTTCAGTGTCAATGAGGCCAAGACCATAAGCTTGAGTCCAGTCATAGGTCAGTTAGCTTCTATTTCCAATAGCAGCAAAATGTACCTCTTTTTCCTAAATTTTAAGGTCATTGAATCTGAGCGTGGATGGCTCAGGGAAACCCACAACCACTACAAGGGAAAAAATAATTTCTCCAAGTAAATTGTTTACATATAGGCAATGGATCTTAGCAAACCTTTGGGTTTATGATGAAGAGCACTACATTTTCGTTTTTCTAAAAATGATTTCTAACTAATCCTACTTAGTTCTGAATTTTACTTTATCCCTTAACACTAGATCTAAACATTAAGACTAAAGATCTAAATAATTGTCACTTACACGTGTAAACTTATATTTTCATGTCATTTCGTTGCATCTAAATATCTGTTCTCCTCTTTCTTTTTTTAAAATAAAATGTAAGTAGATTCATGGAGGTATAATTGGCATGTAATAAACTGTACAAATTTAAATGTACAATTTTACAGGGTTTGACAATTTGTGAAACCATCACCACGTTAAAGCTAATGAATATGTCCATCACCCCAAAGTTTCCTCAAGCCCTATGTAATACCTTCCTCCTACACAATCCTTCACCCCATCTCCTGTCCTCAGGCAACCACTGATCTGTTTTCCATCACTGTAGATTACTTTACATTTTCTAGAATTTTGTATAAGTGGAATCATATACTATGAAATTTTGGGGGGCGTCTGGCTCCTTTCTAGCAGTATAATAATTTTGAGATTCACTTACACTGTTGCAATTCATTCCTTTCCATTGCTGAGTGGTATTCCATTGTATAGATGTACCACAACTTACTTATCCACTCATTTGTTGATGTATAATTAGGTTGTTTACAAGTTTTGGCTATTACAAAATTTATTATGTTAGCTTTTCTTCTGTTCAGGTCTATGATTCCTCTGGGTTAATTTCTGTGTATGGTCAAACATCGTTCAAACAAGCAGGCACATAAGCAATTGTTGTACTACCACTAACATTTGTTGAAAAGATTTATCCAAACAAAATTCCAGTATATTTGTCAAAAATGAATTGAATAAATACATATGGGCCTATTTCTGAACCCTCCATTCTATTCCATTGATCTATATGTCTATTTTATCTACCAAAACCAAACTATCTTGGTTTTTGTAGTTTTATCATAAACTTTGAAAGTATCAATAAACAGCTAAGACCTCCAACATTTGGGTTTTTTGAAAAATAAAAGTTACTTTGATCCTTTGTATTTCCATATAAACCTTAGAATCCCCTTGTCAATTTCTACAACAGAGCCTGATAGAATTTTGGTTGATATTGCATTGAATATATAGACCAATTTGGGAAGAACTACTATCTTTACAATATTTAGTCTTCCTACTTATATGCATGGTATACCTTACCATTTATTTGGTCTTCTTTAACGTCTCTCAGGAATATTTTATTCTTTCAGTGTAAAGTCCTGGGCCTCTTTTATTAGACTTAGTATTAAGTATTTTATATTTGGAGGCAAAACTACAAACGGAACTTATACATTTTTGTTTTCCATTTTATGTTGCTAGTGTGTAAGAATAACATTGATTTTTATATGTTAATTTTGTATCTTATAACCATGCTAAATCCATTTATTAGTTCTAATAGTTGTTCTGTAGATCCCCTCAGATTTTATTTTCATTAAAAAAATCATATCATTTGCAAATAGGGCCAGTTTTACTTCTTTTCCAATAAATATGTCTTTTATTTCCTTTTTTTTTTTTTTTTTTGCCTTATTGCAATATTTAGGGTCATTGATGATTCTGGGATGTAGTTTGCATAATCAAGAGTGAGATGGGCTCTCACTAATATTTTGAAATCCCTTCATCCCCTGACTTGTATTCAATATACCATCAAATAAGTCAAATCAGTGATAAAAATTAATCTCTCATACCTAGAAATAGATTTAATGTCATGATGGACAAATATCATCTGTATGCCAAGAATATAGTAATGGAGTGTATAGCATGTGATATAATTTCCATGCTATTTTATGAATTTGAAGGTACTTTTGTATCTTACACATAAGTGAATAAAACACAGTAAACAAAAAAACCCCAGGGAAGTCACAAGTTTGGTGTTTTAAAAATCCAGCTTCTGATGGCAGTGTAGGTTTCCATAACATGCAATGGAAAATAACCACTGAGTGATAATCTCTTGTGTAATGAAGAAGATCTTAAGATCCAACTCAGTCTGGAAAATTCACCCAAAACTGTAAACGTCCAGCTCTGAGTTGCAGTGCAAATATCACAAACAAGCAGTCACAGCAGGCATACTTGTAGTTACTAGAGAAGAGTTACATTTCCAGCGTTTTCTCATATTTGTGAGGTACCTTGTAAATATAGAAATAGTCAACCGTACCTTGGGGCACTTACCGAAGACCTTTTGCAGTTAGTAAGGACTTATTCAAAGAAATGACCATCCTGACATTCACTAGTAATGATTATCATGGGACACAGAAGCAGCTCAGTGGCAGTGAAAAAAGGGAAACAGAGTCAGGGAGCTGAGGTTTCCCTTTGCCAGGAAGCAAAGTTGGGTAACAATTGCCAAAACAATCTGTGGCTCTGTTGTCATTTGGAAAGGTGTTTGTGTGTCTCTGTGTAGTTAATTCCATAATTTGAGTGTAACTTTTTTGGTAAATAATTCTTTTTGTTAGCTTTTACACATCACAAACAAAAGTACTAGCTCTTACAACTTGACAAAGTTGGTCCTATCGGATGCTCACTGTCAAGATCAATAGTTAGGGAAGGGTACCTGTTGAGTGTTCCACCCTTCTCACTTTCCCAACCATTATACCCTTTTCCACACTACATTAATTTGAATAACATCTTTGGAATTTTGGGTCATAAAACTTAGCTCTTATTTCCCCATAAAATCAGAATAGTAGTAGTTAGTATTTTGAAAAAACTCTGGCTGTAGGCAAAGCAATGTGCTAAATACTTTGCATGCTTATTTTAAAATAATAGTACCCATCTGCTAGGGCTGCTATGAAGATTAAAACAGATGCTATATGTGAAAAACAGGGAATTCCCTGAAGGTCTAGTGGTTAGGACTCGGCGCTTTCACTGTTCCCCTGGTCCGCGAACTATGATCCCGCAAGCCACGCGGCGAGGCCAAAAAAACAAAACAAAACAAAACAAAACAAAAAACGCTGTGACCAATTCTTTAAAAAACAAACAAACGAACAGATAAATAACAAAATTCAACTCCTGGTACAAAATTAATGTTAAGTAAGTGACTAGGTATTAATTAACAATATTGATCTACTACTGCTACTACTAGGTGTTATTTTACCAGATCGACTTGATAGTTATTGGAATTGTTGACCATTTTATCACAGTTACATGCAACACTGATATTTATCTTTACATATATAACTTTGCAACTGTTTCCTAATTCCTTAAGGCCAAACTCTTAGAAGTGGAACTACTTTTGAGACTCATTTAATTTGCAAGTAACAGGAGGCATCTTGAGCTCTCTGAAGGAAAACACCTATTTCATGGACTCAGTGATGGGCCTCTGTGACTATCAGGAAGGCAGCTGGAACTGTGAAGTTTCCAGAACCAGGGACTGAAAAGTCATCAGGACCTCCTATCCATCTCTTCTTTTCCCCTCTGTATTTCTTCTGTAGCATTCTCTCTCCTCTTGACAGGAAACACGACTTTGGGAAAGTTCCAGAGCTTACGTGGCATAGACCCTGCCACACAACAAGAGGCCAAATCTCTCTTCCTCTGTCACAATTTAAAAATCCCAGGGAAAGGGCTCTGTTTCATGGGTCACGTGTTTACCCCTGACCATTAGTTCCGGCTGTGGGGAAAGACACCCTCTTGCTGGGAGCTCCACTTGTGGTAGGGCGAGTGGGGGTCCAGAGAGCAGTGTCTGGGCAGGCAACTCAGTGTTTCCACTCTCCCGGGTCAAAGTTTATGTACGTGACAATTTTAATTCCTTCAAATGGCCTACATTCCCACAAATGGTATATAAGCGCAACACTTTCTAAATCAAATTAACAGAACGAAATAATGCCATTTGCAGCAACATGGATGGACCTGGAGATTGTCATGCTAAGTGAAGTAAGTCAGTCAGAGAAAGACGAATATCATATGATATCACTCATACGTGGACTCTAATTTAAAAAATGATACAAATGAACTTATTTATAAAACAGAAACAGACTCACAGATTTCAAAAACAAACTTATGGTTACCACAGGGGAAACATGGGGCGGGGGAGGGATACATTAGTAGCTTAGGGATGAACACACACACACTATTATATATAAGATAGATAATCAACAAGGACCTAGTGTATAGCACAGGGAACTCTACTCGATATTCTGTAATAACCTGTGTGGGTGAAGAATCTGAAGAAGAATGGATGTATGCAAACGTATAACTGAATCACTTTGCTGTACACCCGAAACTAACGCAACATTGTAAATCAACTCTGCTCCGATAAAATAAAATTTTTAAATGTGGGCCATAAAAATAAGTTAATAAATAAATGAACAACTCTCTTGTCTGTTCCACTACATCCAAGCTTTGCAAATATAACGTTCAGCTTAGGTAAATGAAATATTGGAGAGACAGAAGCTCATGTTATGCCTTTTACCTACCATGGAGCATGTTTCCTGTGTCTTCAACTCATTTCTGCATTCCTTTACTGGAGTCTCCTTTTCTTCTGCCCCTGATTCTGGGGGGCCTCAAGGATCTGGGCTCAGCGTTCAGGACCTTCCTCCTCTCAGGGAGCTCACCAACTTTCATGATGTCATTTAGTACTTTTGTAATAATGATCTTCAATATCTACAGCCCCTTCCTAACTGCTCTTCTATTCTATCCTTAGAACCAGAAGTCTTATAATATTTATGGCCAGAAACTGAGACATCAACCTGGACTTCTGCATTTCCCTCCTTTGCTGTATCCAATCTTTTGCCAAGGTTTTGGCCGTACGCATAAGCATCTTTTTTTCTGATCTGTCCACCATCTATCTCTGTTATTCAATCCACGTGAAGGCAATGAATGGCAGATCCTCAGCCCCCAAGTTTAGATTTTACGATTTAAGGCGCATACGAAGACAGACTATATCTTTCAGTCCCAATTCCAAAGTCTCTGAGTGGGTCAGGTTCCTATTTCTGAACAAATTACATACAGCCGGGGGTCAGGGTCATGCAGCAGAAACATGAGAGGCTATCAGCCCTATGGATGGGGAGTGTTGTTCCCAAAAAAGAGGGTCTGGTAGGAAAACTCTATAGTTGGCCTTTACACGAGTCATTGAAACATCATGGAGAGGGCTTTAAGCGTTGTCTGAAGTCAGAATTTGGGATATATTCTACATAAGGTTGATGAACTTCAGGTTCAAATATGAGTTCCCTAAGTAAATAAACCTTAATATTAGGCTGGAAATTTTCATATAACTATTTCATGAAAAAAAATCCTGAAAAGTGCAAAGAAAGGCATCTTCCTGGCTTTCATTTAAGTAGAAAAATCACAGCACCAGCCATCAGCAGCCTTTTCAGACGCTCATTTTTCATCATCTAGACATGCAGTATGCAATTCCCCTGACGTCAAGGTTTGTGGCTTCCAAATCCCTGCCGCTCAGCGCCACAGGGGTGACATCAGCACTCTGGGTTTTCCCAGATGTGAGCCCAGAGACTCTTAGTACCCTTAATACGTGTTGTTTTCAGATAAGAAAGTGTAAGCAGACAGGAAGAGGAGACTTCTCTATAGCTTATAATATTGTCCCTACTGCACTAATGACCAAAATTCAATTCAAAGAAAAAAAGAATAAACTCAAGGAGAGAGTCACCCTTTTGGCTGTTCAGTATTCAGGCATATCTATTAAGTATTCCCGGGTGGGGAATGCCCTCACCTCCCACGTTCTGTACTACATTCATGAATGATTTTTTTTTTCATCCAGGGATTTGCTATACCATCTCATGCCTCTGGGTTTATGCAACTGTCACCTTTGGCTTTTCTGTGTAGGTAAAGTTTACCTGTTTGCCAAAGTCCAGCTCAAATATCTCCTGTTCTTTGAAGTCTTCTCCCGCCTCCCATTTTTCCTTCTCCTCCACTTCTGCTGATATAGCTGTTCCTTCTTAAGTGAACCTGCTATACGTTGGCTCCTCTCCCTTCAGCAACATTTAACAAATAGGTTGAACACCTATTTGGTGCCAAGTATGAGTCTTTGACTTGTATAGATTGAAAATATAGGATGAAAAGGCATGTTTCTTGACTACAAGTATCATTTAATCTCATGGAGAGACAAAAAAGAAAAACACCATATAACATGATTGAGAGTTATGATGTGTGTATAGGGGAAGGGATAGGCAATTATCTTCTCTGCTCCCAGAGCTGCTCTTGGTGCTGCCTTAAATGTGGAAGGAGGTCCATTAGCCTAACACTCTGAGCCTTTCTCTGACCTTTACTTGCTCTGTTCCAAGGAGTGATGCGTTTGATTGGTGAATTTTGAAAGAAGAAATTAGTCCTGCTCATAGCGGATTCATATTCTCTTCCGTTAGACCACCCCATAAGTCTTCCAGTGGGGGAGTCTGACCCCGTCCATCTGAGCCTGTGCCTCAGAGGGTAAGTTAGCTAAATTCTGGGTCTTTAGGAAGCTCCTTTGTCCACTTGCCCATAGGTATAAGCTCCACACTATTAAGTCAGCTTTATCAGTAATAAAGGTGATATTCTGGTATCCTGTTCCATCTGCTTTCTTTTTTTTGATCTTTTTAAAAATTTATTTCAGAGCTCAGATAGGAAAAAGGGGTGCTATGTTCTGATCCCTCAAAGAGGAATCAGATAAGTTGTTACAGAGCAGGTGATGCTTGAACTCTGTAAAGTAGTAGGAGTGTGCTGGATGGACAGGACAGAGAAACTATTCCTAATATGGAGGGCAACATGTCCACAAAATTAGCACAGTGATTTCACAGAAGAATGTGTCATCTGAGTTGAAGGGCTGAGAGTTTCCAGAGATGTGACTCGATAGGAAAATAAGAATCATATCACAAAGGGCTCTGTTATGTTAAGAAATTTGGTTATTTTCCTATAACAGTGAAGGATCCATTAAGAAATTTTGAATTGAGGAATGGTATGAGGGAATTTGGGTGCCAAAAATATGACTCTAGCAGCAGTAAGAAACAGGATTGGTTATTAAACCAGTATGGTATTGGCTTAAGACAGACAACGTAGACCGATTGAATGAAATAGAGAGCCCAGAAATTAACCCATGCATTTACAGTCAATGGATCTTCAACTAGGGTGCCAAGAATGTGCAATGGGAAAAAGATAGTCTCTTCAAAAATGGCATTGGGAAAATGGGATATCCACATGCAAAAGGATGAAACTGGCCCCCTATCTCACCCCATGCACAAAAATGAATGGAAAATGGATCAAAGATTTAAAAGCAAGACCTGAAATTGTAAAACCCCTAGAAGAAAACACAGGGGAAAAGCATCATGACATTGGATTTGGCAACGATTTCATGGATATGACAACAAGAGCAGAGGTAACAAAAGCAAAAACAGACAAGTGGGACAACATCAAACTACAAAGCTTCTGCACAGCAAGGGAAACAACAGAGTGAAAAGTCAACCCACATAATGGGAGATATATTTGCAAACCATATATCTGATAAGGCGTTAATTTCCAAAACATGGAAAGAACTCCCAAAACTCCATAGCAAATAACCCAAATAACATGATTTAAAAAATGGGCAAAGGACTTGGATAGACATTTCTCCAAAGAAGATATACAAATGACCAACAGGCATTTGAAAAGGTACACAATATCACTAATCATCAGGGAAATGCAAACCAAAACCACAATGACATATCACCTCATGCCTGTTAGTATGGCTGTTATCCATAAACCAAAAGATAGCAAGTGTTGGTGAGGATGTGAAGAAGTTGGAACCGTGCTGCACTGTTGGTGGGACTCTATAATGGTGCAAGCACTATGCAAAACAGTATGGAGGTTCCTCAGAACTGAAAAATAGAACTATCATATGATCCAGCAATCCCACTCCTAGGTATGTATTCTAAAGAATTGAAATCAGTATCTCAAAGAGATATCTGCAATCTCATGTTCATTGTAGCATTGTTTACAACAACCAACATGTGAAAACAACCCAAATGTCCATTGACGGGCAAATAGATTTTAAAAAAATATGGTATATACATATGATGGAATATTAGTCTTAAAAAATAAGGAAATCCTACCATTTGCGACAACGTGGATGGATCTGGAAGACGTTATACTAGGTAAAATAAGTCAGTTCCAGAAGAACACATACTGCATGATTCTACTTATATGACGCATCTGAAATAGTTGAACTTACAGAAGGCAAAAATAGAATGGTGGTTGCCAGGGGATGGGGGAGGGGGAAATGGGACGTTATTGTTGGTGAGTATAAAGTTATATTTATACAAGGGAATAAGCTCTAGAGATCTGCTTACAACACAGTGCCATAGTTAACGATGTGATGTTGTGAGCTTAGGGAAGATCTCATGTTGCATTCTTACTACAAAAAGAAAAAAAAAGCAAAGAGACCAACTTTTGGAGGTGATGCATATGCTTATTACCTTGATTGTGGTGATGGTGTCACGAGTGTATACATGTCTCCAAATTCATCAAATTGTATGCATTAAATATGTGCAGTTTTTTGTGTATCAATCACACCTCAATACAACTGTAATAAACAAAAAAGAAACTGACTTGGTGGATGTAAGGAGATGGTTGGAGGTATGGACACTGGTTTTGCACGAGTCCATGTGACAGGTGATGAGGGACCAGAGTAAGCAATGACAGTGGGAAAGGAGCAAAGACGAGGGATTCAACAGATCATAAAGAAGTGGACTCTGTAGGACATGGTGGTTGAATGTGACAGATAAGGGTCTATGCTGGCTCCTAGATTTCAGGTTTGATCATATGAGATGCCTCCAATCAATACCTCTATCTGACCACCTAAAATACTGCCTCATAATTCATTGATAATTCAGCCGCACTAGTTTGTGATCTCCTGAAAAAGAGGAACTATGACTTTTATTTAAGTATTCAGAAAGCCTTGCACATTGCCTGCTCTATAGTGGGCTCAAAATACTTCTGAATTTTTCATTTAAAAAAAAAACATATAGTGCTTCCTATGTGCCAGGTACTACTCTAAATGCTTTACAAATATTATTTCACATACTCCTTGTAACAATCCCTCCAGGATAAGTATTATTATCCTTACTGTACAAATTAAGAAACTGAGGCACAGAGAGATTTACTAACTTGCCTGATGGGATAATAAGTTGCCCATCTGGGTTTCAAGTTCAGGCTTCAGAGATGCTGCTCTTCACCACTGCGTTACACTGAATAAATACTATCGACACAGGCTCAGTTAATACCTCCAAAGCAACTTCCATCCACCTTTAATTGAATAATATCTTCCAAACTCAGCGCACATATCCTCTGACATTCCTCCACTCACCTGAGCCCAAGGTTGGGTTCAGAGCCGCTCCTGTTTGCTTCCACAGTGTCCAGCGCTGACCTCTGTCCCAGGACGGACCCTACCCACTTGGAACTGCCTATTCATTTCTCTGTCTCCTTTTCTACCTTTTGAGCTCCTTGATGGCAAAGGATTATGTCTATACCTGTCTGTGGTCTGATCAGCTAGCATTTGTTTATTTTGGGTAAAATCAGGAAGAAATGATCCAACAAGGTAGGTACCCATGTGGCAGGGCGTCAGGATGAACCTTGAGAGCTGGAGTAGGAGTTGGTGGGGGGCAGAGGGTGGGAGGTGAAATGCAGGTAAGAGTAAGAGTCTGCTCTCAGGGACTAAGCCCCACTAATCCCATGAAGAGAGGGGGTCGAGGTGGAGAATTCCCAGCCAGTGAAGGCTCCGAACATCTGTTTCCCATCTTACTATCCATTTATGATTTTCTCCCTCTTCCTCCCTCTGACTCTCGGAGTTGGCTGCAGCCGGAAAGCCCTTGTGGAGGTAAAGTTCTCGGTAAATCACCGAGAAGCCTCCAGGGCTTTGGGGCTCATTTTTCACTGGAAAAAGCCAAATCCAGGGGAGGGTGGCAAGGGCTGGTAAAGAAAGGTGGCCTGGGATATCTCCAGGTCCTGTTGCTTCTCTGCATAACGAGTAGGGAGTGAGTGGGCGGACTGTGGTGTGTGTGTGTGTGTGTGTGTGCGCGCGTGTGTGTGTGTGTGTGTGCGCGCACGCAGTGTGCAGGTCCAGGGATGGTTCAGACCCTTCCTTGCCATTCTCCGTAGGCAAAGCCTCTAAGTGGTTGAACCTTGGCAGTCGTGTCTACCCTTCCTGGCCCCATCCAGATAAGGACAAGGGTGTCCTTCCATGAGAAAGTCTCTGCAGAGCCTGGGTCTGAGCCAAAGCTCCTGTTCTTCACTTACCGCCCACAGACTTCACAGGAAAGTAAACGGGGGCAGGGAGACCACGCCCAGATGCCGAGGGAATAGTAGCCAAATGGGAACAGACTGAGGCAGGGGAGACTGTGAGCCCGTAAAAAATAAGTAGTAGGAAATGCCCTCTTCTGGAATCTCTTTAGGGCTGGTGGTAAAACTTAGTTTCTCTATCACAGTGTTGCCTTTAAAATTTAAGCTGCTTTCTACAATTAAGCTGTTTCACATCCATGTTTGGTGAGAGCCAGGTTAGGGCACAAGGTTCCACAGGCTAAGAAAATCAGATGAACCTATTAGGACAATCAGGTTCCGGTCTGAGCTCTCCCATAGACACGGAAACTTTGTATAGATCATTTAGCCTCCAGGTCTTTGTTTCATCAGCATGGAGAAGTCAGGTGATGCTGTATTAGGAATCACTAGATTTTGCTTTGAGATTCTCAAGGGATGGTGTTAATAATAGTTCTCTATTATGAACATCATTATTCATGTGGGGAGGTTTTTACTGGAACTTCAAGCCTTCTGAAGACCTTGAAACGATCTGGAATGGGCCTTTGTGGTACAGTGCTTTGTTTGGTAATATCTGTGGTCTCTTCCACTTGCCAGCCCATCAAAGTCCTAGAGTGACAGCAGAACTGATTCTCTGTCTAGGGTTCTTCCCATGAGTGACTCGGCCCACTTTAACAGACTAAACTTGAGCCTCACAAGCATAAAAAAGGATTTCTGCACCATATCCAAGTGTGAGAAAAAGCCTGGGAAATGTAGTTTCCAGAAAAGTGTGGATGGTTTATGAGAATAACAGATAAGATGACTTAAAATTGAGACCATTCCTGACAACCTAGGTCTAAAAGTTCCCATTGCACAAGTGCCTTTCCAATTTATTTTTTAGGATTCCAAGGAAGAACCTCCGGCTTTCTACAACGTTTGCTACAGACTTCCATTTAACCCTTAGAATAATTTTTTCAATGCTTCTGCTGTGAGGGAGAGGCAATAGTCTGGTGGAATTCATACTAAGAGGTGCATGACTAATATCAGAGCCTGAGGGCAGTGGAGAGAGAGTTTGAGTGTCTGAACTGAACTGAACAGAAAACCCCACCCCCTACTACAAACAAAAGTGCAAAGTCCCATAAGAGAGACCTACCTGATTCCATTTATAGGAACATCTGGGAATTTCCCCACAGTGTGTTTGGCTAAAGCTTTGCTCCTGGGATGATTCACCATACCTGTACCTAGCTCCAACTTTTTTTTGGAATGAGTTCTCTCCGAGAGACCCCACAGGGCTAGTAAAACTAAAATTTTTCGGATGGCCTCAACTATGAATTTGACAGAAATGCACAAACATGTTTGAATTCAGCCGTGCGTGCAGCCTAGACTGAAAAATAATAGTAAAAACAACAACATTTAACATTTGTTGAGTTCTTACTCTGTGCCAGGCACTGTGCCAATCACTCGGCCTAAGTCACAACAGTGCTAAGAGGAAATTACTCTTATTTCCCCCATTGTGCATGTGAGAAAACAGAGGCTTGGGGAAAGAGGTTAAACAACCTGCCCAGATTCATACAACTAATACTTGCTGAGGTATTTGTACCCGGTTGATTGACTGCAGAGTCTATACGTGCCCCTACCATGTTTGCTGCTTCTCTGAAGCAGTGGAGCCAGTGGAGCCTGAGATGTAAGTCAACATTCAGCCCAGCACCTCCTAGGACATCGCTTATCATACTCTTGCTGACCTAACTAGTACACACAATTGATACTTGGAGCACTAAGAAGGCAGGTCTCCAGGACTTGGATGCCTTAGTACCTTTCTTCTTCCATCTTCCCGGGAATCACTCCTGGCAATGTTTGTGGTCTTGGTACTCGTGTTAATTCCATTTCCATGTAAAGAGGTAGGTGGGAATGGGAAAGGGTGCACATGATTACTGGTACCCACTGAAAATGTGTGAAGGAGTGTCCAAATTACGGGAAATGTCAGGATAGGCCGTTCTTTGAGCAAACCCAAAGGAAAGGTGAGAAGAGGACAGGTGATTCCATTCCTCCAACTTTCCCCTCCCACGTTGATGTGATGGAGAGAAGGAGGAGGCTGTGCATGACGTAGAACAGTGATGGACGTGCCAGGTCTGGGCCGAACGAGGAGAACTTGCTGGGATCAGCCAGCTCATCCAGAAGCACCTGGATTCTCCCACAGTTCCTAGAGCCCAGTGGGGCACCTCTCTGGTGGCTACCCTGGGCAGACTTGGCTATTATTCTTATTTTGACAATTCTTACGACCAAATCCCACACTTTGGAGAAGGAAATACCCCAGTTCCTCAGTCTGCCCAGAAGCTGTAGTCCCAAGGCCTCCCCTTTTCCTTTGGCCCCAATGCCCCATACTTGGATGGGGAAAACCCTGTTGACATTTTGGGGGAAGAGAAGGAATTGAGTAGGTGGGTGGGTTCCAAACCCTCTTCCTGCTGCTGTGCCGTTTACACGAGCTCTGCGCTCTTGGGGCCTGGAGCCCACAATAGGCTCTCTTGGCCTGTGGTTTTCCTATCTTCTAACTGCCTGCACCAGAGCAGGGCGGGGAAGTAGGAGCTGTGGCCTGGAGGGAATCCGTATCTCAGACAATGGGCGCTGGGAGGTGGGTCAACCAGGATGACAGCAGCCAGAATTGGCCCTTCTCAGGGACCCTGAGCTTTGAAGGTGGCCTGAGGGTCCCCCCGCCGCCTGTCCTAGGGCCTGGGATCCCTCCTCGCCTCACCCTCCAGGCCTCCTGAGAGGATGGCGTACATTTTCCTGGTTTGAGACGCGATGTCATCTGAAGGCTGGTCATTCAGTGGTTGAAAGAGCCTCTGTCTTGGAGTTTGGAGGCCTAGGTTTTGAGTCTAGCAAGTGGCCAAATCTCCTCAAGCCCCATCTATCAGATCGGCCAAAAAGTTTGTTCGGGTTTTTCTGTAACATCTTACGGAAAAATCTGAATGGATTTTTCGGCCATCCCAATACAAGCAAGAGCAGCGCTGGCTGTTTTGTAGGCTAGCCGAGACTCAGGTGAGGTGAGAGTACCAACACGTCCAGTCAATCCAGAGTAATGGACTGCTCCCGAGTGAGAGGTTCTGTTATTATTACCCAAACAAGGTAGTATGCTATTAATATGTATTCATTTTGATATCAGTTCATAATACAAGCAGTTAGTATTTATTTAACAGACACTGCCTTAAATATTTTTATTTATTTTAATAAAACAAATATTTATTTAGGGCCCACTAGGTGCCAGACACTGTCCTAGGAACTGGCAATTCAGTTGAAAACAAGACCCTTGCTCTCCTGGGCCTTACTTTCTCCTGGAGAGACAGACGGTAAACAATTATACGAAGCCAATGAAGGTAATTTCAGACATTAATGAGTACTGTGAAGTGAATAATATAGAAAATGGGAAAGAGAGTCTCTGAGGGTAGATACAACAGTTTTATATAGATGGTTGCCTCCTGAAGAGGTGATGGATGTGCTGGACTTGGATGAAGCCACCCATGGCAGGGGGGTTCTTGTGTGTGTGTGTGGGGGGGTGTTCCTGGGAGAGAAGAGCATGTGTAAAGGTCCTGAGGCAGAAGCAAACCTGAGGACCAGAAAGAGGGCCTGGCAGTTGGAGGTGGTCTGGGCCTGGGGCTGGGGCAGGAGATGAGCTTCATGGGGGCCTCCAGCAGGCGTGGCCTTGTGGGCCACGGTGAGAATCCCACCCCCTATGGAAACCACCAGAAGGCTTCGGCAGGGAAGCATTGCTGTCTGAGGCATCTTTTCAAGAGAGTGCTGGCTGCTGGTCGATAAGCATTAAAAGAGGCAAGAGGGGAAATCGGGAGATCTGTTAGGAGGAAACTACCTACAATATCTCAACTGATTATCATAACAACTTGGTGAGGGATGATGCCATATCATCTTAATTGGGAAACTGAAGTTTTTGTGACCTTGAGTGGCTTTTGCTGGGTCGTACGCTGGTGAGTGTGGGAGCAGGAACGGAGCCCAGGCAGCTTCATCAGCTTTCTGTAGACTGCTCCTCCTCCCAAAGGGCTTTGAAAGCCGCTGCAAGTGATGCCGTTCATTGTGGCTGACCAGCGGGTGCAGGGAGCAGTGGAGATGGGAGAACGGTCCAGCTGCGGCGGGGCTGGGCTGGTGGTGGGGAAGGCAGCTGTTCCTTGCATCTCAGTCTGGATGGCCGGCCAGGCCGCAGCAGGAGGCTCCCTCCACCCTCCCGGGGGAGTTTCCCGTCTCGTCACAGGGTCTCCTTTCCCCACCACAGCGGGTCCCGGGCTTCTGTTTGTGTTTGTACCGAGCGCTCCACTGAAGCCTGTGGTCGCAGGTTGGCTGCCCTCCTCGCTCTGCCTCAGGATTCGAGCCGGGGGGTGAAGATCGGCCACTTCTGTTTTGCCATAACAGCTGCCTCCATGGTAACCGCCTGTGATATCACTGGAAAAGTGATTTGCAGGACTACCGAGCTGGAAGGAGAGAGACGGGGTGGGAGCTGGAGCCGGAGGCGGAGAGGGTAGCGTCCACGCCAGGGCTCAAGGGTGTTACACACACGACCCTCTCCATAGTCCCTGTCATGTCCTGTCTCCTGGTTCAGGCTTTAGCAAATCCAGATGTTCTTCGGAGAGCTCGGGCATATTCAGCCCTGTTGTAAACTTCTCTTCATTTTTCAGCCAGTCTGACAAATATTTGTAAGAGCCTCATTCTGTGAGTCTCAGGACACCTTAGGGCTGGAGGCGGTTAATGAGGACCAGCCCCCCTGCCACCCGGGGACTGTCCTTGCCCTCTGGTTCTACCCCCGGTCATGCCTCGACCAGGAGGACTCACTGTCCGAGGGACCTGGTAAGATATCCGAGCAGCCTTTTCTTAGAAACAGGAAACCGTCCTCAGCCAAGTACAGATGAGCTGAAACACCCAGAAACTTGAGGATTGCTCCAAACACAGGGGCTCGGAGGTAGACAGGGAGGGTTGAACCCCTGGCCGGGTCTCTGCCTCGTTCTCTCATGAATGGGGTGGATCTCAGCTGTCTCAGCCACTCTTCCTTGCACTCAGCCCATTCTACCCGTAAGTTCCGGGGACACATTCATTGAAATAGTTTTAGCAAAATCTTTTTCACTCCTAGAAAGTAATGCATGAATCAAGACAATATCGGATGGACCCAGAGATGATCACACTAAGTAAGCCAGACAGAGAAAGACAAGTATCATAGGGTATCGCTTATATGTAGAATCTAAAAAAAAAAGATACAAATGAACTTATTTACAAAACAGAAAGAGACGCACAGACATGGAAAACAAATTTACGGTTACTAAAGGGGAAAGGCGGGGGACAAATTAGGAGTTTGGGAGTAACATATACACACTACTGTATGTAAAATAGATAACCAACAAGGACCTACTGTATAGCACAGGGAACTATACTTAATATTTTGTAATAACCTATGAGGGAAAAACATCTGAAAAAGAATATATATATATATATATATATATATATATATATATATATATTTATACATATGTATAACTGAATCACTGTGTTGTACACCTGAAACTAACACGACATTGTGAATCAACTATACTTCAATAAAAAATTAAAAAAAATAAGTCTGGGGCTTCCCTGGTGGCGCAGTGGTTGAGGGTCTGCCTGCCAATGCAGGGGACGCGGGTTCGAGCCCTGGTCTGGGAAGATCCCACATGCCGCGGAGCAACTGGGCCTGTGAGCCACAACTACTGAGCCTGTGCGTCTGGAGCCTGTGCTCCGCAACAAGAGAGGCCGCGATAGTGAGAGGCCTGCACTCCGCGATGAAGAGTGGCCCCCGCTCACCGCAACTAGAGAAAGCCCTCGCACAGAAACGAAGACCCAACACAGCCATAAATAAATAAATACATCTATATAAAAAAAAAAAATAATAAGTCTGTTCCAAAGCTACAAAAACAAAAGCAAAACAGAGGCCACCCAAAGCACACCATCACATAAGTAAAAAGGTAAACTTCTGACTTAAGGCACCAAGAACTGGGAAATTGCCTGTTGTGGTAACTACTCTTAATTATTCTGATTTTCAGTAAGATATTTGAGCTACCTTGGGTAGATTTGTTAAAAAAAAAAAAAAAAAAAGAGAGAGACATTATGTGTTATTTTTCTTAACCTCATAACCTCTACATTGGATGGACCTTCATCACTAGCGTGACTGGGAAGATTGCCGACTGAGGCCATTCTTTGAACAGAGAAGGATGAAACGCAATGAAGATTGTTTACTTCTAAATATAGCAGTAGTAATGGGGAGCACCGGGTAAAGAAGGCTATTTGCTGTGTCTTATTTGCTAAGCTGCTTTATAACTCTGTAAACTCTCTTTTCAAGGGATAAGTCCATACCTCTGCTCCTTGAGGATTAGGAGCACATCTTTAAGTTCTCTGTGGCATCCCCAGCACCTAGCTTGATGCCTAAAATTCAGTAGCTACTCAGTGCATAGTTGTTGGTGAATAAATGAATGACCAAATCAGTGAAATTAGTTCTTGATTCATTGAGGTCATACTAAACCAGAGATTGGGTGAAGGGGAATAGAATCCGGAAAGGGGGTCGGTGTGCTGGTGGAGAAGAGCTCTCCCCTCGGGGGTGCTAGCGGGATGTTAGCAGAGGCAACGTTAGAATTAAAATCAGTATTTCCCCATGTCTTTAAATAATATTTGACAATGTTATTTCAACAGTTGCATAAAAAAAAAAAATTTAGAAGAGCAAGGATTAAATCCTGACTCTGTCACTCGGTAGCTGTGCAACCTCAGCCAAATTGTTCAGTCTCTCTGGGCCTCAATTTCATCTCTATAACAAGACGTTTAGTACCTACAAATATGATGATAGTAACCTTGGGATGAAATGAGGCAGGGATGGGAGAGAGCCTAATGGTGTCCAGCCCAGGGCCTCTGCACACCCTTTACAAGCTGGCATTTTAGTGGGCTTGGCTGAATCTGTGGCTCAATCTTTTTTAAATGTATGAGGCCATTTGTTTTCCCACCGATGGAGCTCAGCGTATATCTTCCAACCAGCCAGGGTCCACTCTCCTCTCGGTGTTCTTTCTTATAGGCCCAGAGCCAGGAAGCTTCTCTTGTCCTGTGTGTGATGCTTCTCCTGGGTGGGTTACCTCCTCCGAGTGTCCCCAGCCTCCCCTGTATGGTTCCTGGAATCAGCGATGCAATGGGTCTGAGTGAGTACCTCGTAGAAACTCAGAACCCATCCTCATGTGTTTTGGGAGCTGTCGGGTGTGGAGCACGGATGGGATTTTTCTGCTGTGTTTTTTACCTAAAGTCAGGCCTGGGACCAGCATTAATGACTGTGCTTTATGAGTAACAGCAACTCAGGCTGCAAGGAGATCCAGGCCCTGGTCCAAGCCCTCCTTCGGCTCTGCACTTCTCTGCCCATCCCCGCCGCCACCTACACACAGGCGCCGGGGACAGCTCTTCTGGAGGCGGCCCCTCCCCCTGCTGTGGCACTCGGGCTTTCCGACAGGCCCGCCAGCCCCGGGAGTGGCTCCTGGGGTTCGGTCCCCACAGCTCATTTTCCATTAAGGTCACCAGGCAACCACCAGAAAGCGACAGCTCCTGACGCAAGCCCTACTCTGCCCGGCGACAAGCTCTGTATCCCATTACTAAGCCTGGGCTGGCTCCAGGGCTGTGGACATGCCAAAGGCGTGTTGCCTGGGAGGGCGGCCTGGACAGTTCCAGCCGTACCCTCTGCAGTGCCCGTGGAGCTGGGACCCTGGGCCATGGCAGTGAGGGTGTGGGGGGGAGTCAAGTAGGGGCACCAAGGCTTAAAGTCAGACATGGGTCCCAAATGAAGACTTGACTTTATCCCATTCTGACTGGAACTGTTTTTCTTTTTGGGTGTCACCCTGGAAATAAACTGCTGCGCTACTTAAAAAAAAATGATACTAACATCACATTTTGATATGGTGATTGACCGTGTTCAAAACAGATTTATTTCCACGGTTGAAATTTATCCTCCCACTAGCTGTTTGAGGTAAGTAAGGTATTGTCTCCATTTTAGAGATGGGAAAACTGAGGCTCAGGGAGAAATTTACAAGCCCAGGGTCACTTCAGCAAATAAGTAGTTGACTGAGATGCATCTTAGGACTTCTTCCCACATCAAGCTGCGGTGTTCACGCGTTCTTCTTTCCCAAGGACTCTGCTGTCCTTAAGTTAATTAATCCAGTCACCTACTAACTTACTCATTTATACTCATTTAACAAATACTATGGAGCGCCTACTACATGCCAGGTACTTGTAAAGCAGTGACCAAAACATGCAACCACCCTGTCTTCATGGCACCTGAATTCTGAGAGGAGACAGACAGAAAAATACTTGTGAGATGTCAGTTGGGGATAAGAAGACTGGAGAAAGTGAAGCAGAGTTGTGGGCTGCGGAGAGCCAGTGTGCGTCCGTGTCGGAGATGGAGCAGAGCCCCTGTTTACGCGGGCTGATCAGAGAAAGGCTTTCAATAAGTTGCCATTGGATCAGAGCCTGTAAGAAGTGAGGAAGCCCTCCTGGTGGTTCCTGGGCCTGTGCTGGATGACATCATGGCTTTGGGTGTGCACCCCAGCTCCCCAAGGAGAGATGAGAAAACCTGCGACTAACTTGCTCAAGTCCCAGTGCTCTAGGTAGGAGAGAAAGGGTGCAGACCAAGGTCTGTTGTCAAATCTCTGCTTTTCCATTTTTTTCAATCTGGCCATGCCATGTGCTGTGCGACATCTTAGTTCTCCCACCAGGGATCGAACCTGGGCCCCAGGCAGTGAGAGCGCTGAGTCTTAACCACTGGACTGCCAGGGAATTCCCTCAAAGATCTGCTTTTAATCACCCCCAATTTCAGACTGAGACATCTTATCGGGTGGGGAGATACGAGGGGCAGGGTCCTCTTTCCTTACGTTCCTCAAGAAACATTTGGTATTTGCCAATCCCGCCTAGCAGATTTCAATAAGGCACAGGCTGGCATAATAAAAACAGTGGCCTGTTTGTATGATCTGACTTCCTTTTTATTTCCTGTTTATATGTCATATCAGGCAAAGGACCAGAGCACAGAGATTACAGTCAACATCAAGCGTGCTGTAGCCAGGGAGATTGGACTAATGATGATAAGTTTTCTTCAAATGTCCCCATACGCCAGGCACTCTGCTAAGTACTTCATATCTAGTATCTCACTGAACTTTCACAAAAATCCTCTAATACAGATTCTCCTTTTATCTTCATTTTACAGATGGTGAGCTTGAGTTGCATAACCCAGCCGAGGTTACATGACTAAGAAGGAACTGACTCAGATTCAACTCACCTCTTATACTGTAAACTGAGCTCTAAAGCCCTAAGGAATGGGTGAGGGAAGTCTTAAGTGGGGAGAGCTGATGAAAAGGAGGCCAAAGGGCAAAAGGCGGAGCAGACCGTGGGTCCACTTTGTTGGGCCACGTGGGTGTCTAATACACCCAAGGGGAGTAAATTGGGATTGGCGCTAAGCGAAAGCTTTTGTGTCCAGAACTGTACCATGGAATTATGACAAGCAATTCATGAATTCACTAAGAATGTGGGGGGAACTCTTGACATACTTAACACTTGATTTTTTAATTTCCATTTTTTTCTGATTATTAAAATATAGGCTTATGGACAACGAATGAGAACATGGAGAAAAGAGTGAAGTAAAGTGAAAACATCTCTAACCCTACCCAAGACAATCACTATTACCATTGTGCTATCTTAGGGTCCTGTCTTCTTTCTAGATTTCAACAAAGCATATACATATTAAAATATGTAATTTAGTCAAACAAATTCTTTACATGTAATGATGCAAGATCACCTCCTTCTGTGAGTGGAACTTGCCCGGGACCCCAGCTCCACATCACAGCTGGGGCTCAGGCTCACAGGGCTCCCCTTTCCCCTTTGCCCATCACCTATGGGTTGCACAGGAGTCTGTGTAAAGCCAGGCTGTGGCTGGGCGCTGTGGTCTCCGGAAGGATTTTCACTGACCCTGGGCTCTGGCACAGCCAAAGGGCGTCCGCCCCTGCTACTGTAGCTATACGTTTCCCTGACAGGAGCTCCTCTTCGTCCTCCCTAGATGGCGGACATTCACGAGCAGACAGCAAGATTCACGGCCGTCTGGCTTCTCCCTGTCCTCCCCCAGATGAGCTAAAGCCAGATGACAGAGCCTGAGACAGACCCGAGGAGGGGCAGCTGGAGGATGGATGGCAAGCCAAGCGGAGGAAGACAATATCTGGTCCCTGCTCGGCCTTTGGCTTAATCGTAACCACATGAGCTAAGTCAGAGCTACAGAGTGGAACTGGGATTAGAAGAGAGTTTCCTTCGGGAGACTGATGGGGATAAAGCTATTACTGCGTGAGACCATGTGATGTTGCCGACATCATCCTTTTAACAATGATGGTAACAGCAGCTGACGTTTATCGAGCGCCCATTATTTGCCGGGCACGGTACTCAGCGCTCTGGGAGGATGACCCCATTAGTCCTCATAACACACTGTGCAGGTAGGGGTTACTGCTGTCCTCCTTGTGAAAATGAAGATGCTGAGCCCCAGAGAGTAAGTATGATGCCCAAGCTCACCCGGCTAGTTCATGGTTGAGCTGTGCTTTGAGATAAGACAGTTTTACTATAGATCTTACGCCTTTCACATGAGGTTCAATTGCATTCATTCATTCATTCATTCATTCACTAAGCAAGCATACTAATTCAAGCTACCGTCATCTCTCACCTGGATAACGGGTAATAATATCTTCTTAAGTCTTTCCTTTCTCTGATACACAGAGGTTCAACCTTGGTTGTACATTGGTATCACCTGGAAAAGTTTCATCACTACACGTGCCTAGACTCAGAGATGCTCATTTAACTTGTCTGAGATATGGTCCAGGCAGAAGCTAGGTATATATAAATTCTGATCATGTCCCTCTCCTGCTTTAAACATTTTCCTGAATAAAGGCCTTGATTCATGGCCTGGCTTCCCTCCCTGACTCTGTGACACCGGCCCCTCCCTCCTTACCAGCCTCCTTTCACACAGCCCAGCTGCAATCTCAGCACGCTGCCACTCGGGCCTTCTGGACTTTCTGGAATGTTCCAGGCTTCTCGCTGCCTCAGGGTCTTTACATGCTGACCACAATTCCGTTCCCTGTTTGTCCGATTGACTTCTACTTATTCTTTAGGTCTTAACTTGGTGCAGCTGATTATAAAAGTAGTCACAATTCTTCACCCCTCTTCCATCGGCACTTCTTGCCATGTAACTTCCTGTGGAGGGGCAGAGTCTCTTTTCCCCCTTCTTGAATCTGAGCTCGCCTGTGACTTGCCTCCATCAATAGGATGCTGCAGAAGGGATGAGCCTGAGCCTCAGCAGTCTTGCAGGCTTCTGCTTCCTCTCTTGGAACCCCACTGTCACCATATGAACAAGCCTGGTCTGGCCTGCGTGTGGATCCCATCTGAGGCCATCTCAGACCAGCTAACCCCAGCTGATCTGGAAATGAACCACAAATTCATGAGGAGGCCCAACTGAGATCAGAGCCTGGCCTGGATCAACCAATTCTTTCAGTTGATACACAGACTTGTGAGCAATAATAAATGGTGGTGTTTTAAGCCACTAAGTTTTGGGTTGATTTGTTATGCAGCAAATCATAGCTGATACATTTCAATATCACTTCCTGTTTCTCTTCTAACCCAGATCTGGTTCTCCCATTTGTCCATTTTCATGGCACCTTGTTCTAGTAAATTTTGGCATTTATGATAATTGTATCACAGTTAAAAATCGTGCAATTAAGAATTTTTTTCTCTCTCTGATTAGAGTTTAAGCTCCATGAGATCAGATTTGCCCCCTGAAATACTCTTTTCATCTAGCACAGTTTTGTACATAGTAAATGCTAAATAAATATTTGTTATAAAACAAATGCAAAATGAATGAATACATTCACTAAACATTTATAGTGCCTTCTACATATTGGGTACTAGGCAAAATTTTAAAGATATAAGAATGAATGGGGCGCAGACTTTGCTCTTATGGTGTTCACGTTTTTAAAGGCTGGGGCATGCGTGTGTAAATAAAAAGTGTAGCCCAAACTAATAAGTGTAATTGAGGATGTTTTAAGTGTTGATGAGAGAAGGATAGAGTAGTTGGTTGAATACATCTAGAGGAAAAAAAAAGGTTTCTGGAAAATGCTATATGGAGAAAATATTTGAGAAGATGATTCTATATCTGATGAGTGTGTAGCATGGGCATCCAGATGCCATAAGTGGTGCTGCCCTTGGCAATATGACTTTTCAGAATGATTAACAAAGCTTGTTAATTTTCCATACAAGACAAAAGGCCGTCTTCCCTCGATTTACATAGCAGCTGCATTTATGGAAAATGCAAACTGCACAAAACCGTGCTTTAAAATTGTACAAAAATTAGGTCCTATGTGTTTATATGTAAATGGAATTAAGTATTAGGCTCAGATAGTTATAAATAGGTTTTCACCCACACGAATGTCCGAAGGGACTTCTGAAAACAAACCATGTGGAATGTGGGGTAATTTTTCGTTGCCTGGGAATGTCCTCTGTATCTAGGATACCTAGTTCCCCTGGCTTTTCCACACTAAATGGCAACAGTGTGACAATGCAAAATTCATTTTCAATTTCTAAGCCTTTTTTACCAGTGTGGCACCACAGCAGCTGAACTACTGATGTAGAAAAACCTGCTTTGACTAGTTCACCTTCATGTTTTATGAAACAGTGTTATTTGAAAAGCCTATGCTTTCCACACAAGTGTTCTAACACTTTCAAATTACTTTGGTAAAATTGCAAAAGAGGATTCAACAGACTTTCTTGAAGGAGAAAGAATCTGAATACACCACTTCTGTGTCTGGAAGCAAATGCCCTTAATATCTGTGCCGTGCACAAGAAGGATGTGGTCTGGAAGCCCAGGAAGCCCACATTTCCACAGAAGTAGGAACAGCCCAGCTAAAAACTCATTTCATGGTTCTTGGTCAATATCAGCATACAACCTGTGAAATTTCCTGGAGACTTACTCTGAACAGAGCGAGTCCTCATTCATTTTTACTGACGGGAGTAGTTTGGATTAGTGAAGAATCCTAGTTGTTAGACATTTGTATAACATTTAACAAATCATTTTAAAGGGTATATAATCAATGAGCAAATATTTGAACACCTGCATTAGGTGAAATCACTATGCTGGTTGTTTTGAGAATACAAAGAATCTTACTAAATGTTTCTGATCTTAAAGGAAGTAAAAGTCTAAATTTGGAGATAGAATGTAATTGTGCAAAATTTACTGACAACATAAATGGCAAATGCCTAATGAGTGGGACAGGCACTAAAGGCTTTCGTAGTTCAAGGGCAAAGAGGTCACTGAGAACTAGAGTCATCAAGGAAGTTTTCACAGAGCTGGAGCAGACAGGAAAGGGCATTCCAGGTGGAAACAATGGCATGCGGAAAAAAAGGAGGCAGCAATATGAATGGCATCTTCTAGAGACTGTGAATAGACTCATCTGGCCAGAGTGCTACTAGGTAGTAGCTAATAGTAATATAACCATGGCAATTTATAGCCTCATAGCTAATCACCTCCAATACCATAGCAAGATATCAGACCTGGTGCTCTAGGAAAGAGGGGTCAT
Source organism: Eubalaena glacialis (assembly GCF_028564815.1). Taxonomy (NCBI): domain Eukaryota; kingdom Metazoa; phylum Chordata; class Mammalia; order Artiodactyla; family Balaenidae; genus Eubalaena; species Eubalaena glacialis. Next base: position 5,769,491 of record NC_083725.1, read on the forward strand.
TGAACATTTTGATCAGGAGAGTGAAAGGATCAAAGGTTATTTAGGTAATGGGAGAAACCTTTTGGTTTTTTACCCTGGTTTATATCTCATTGTGGATAAATATCTAGTAAAGAAATACTCCTGGCCTCTGAATCCCCTAATGTAAACATCTCCAGGGAAGGAGGAATTATTTTTCTAACTGAGAAATTGGGAGATACACCTGGGCATGTGTTATTCAGCCCCCTTCCTACTCCTCTCCTAAGATACTGCTGCAGAGTGTGTCTCTTTGCTACTTGCAGTCTGACTTTCACAGGGATAGGTCCACATGGAGAGGTCTGCATCCGGATGTGCTTGTGAGTGGGTAAGTAACTGTCTAATTCAGAATGAGGTATTAGCGTGCCCACTTGGCTACGAACCTCAGCTGCATTCTCCAAAATAGAGTTTATCTGTAAAAAAGCCTGACATTTGGATCCACACATGCCTAATGCCAGCGTTTCTCTCTTAATTAATTCCAACTTGGGTGGAAGAGTGCTGGTGCTGTTTAGCTTCTGCCATGTTGGAGATAAAATATCCATTTAGACAGAGGTGGAGGAAAAGCCTCACCAACTCGAAGACCCTAAAAAAGATTCACCAAAGAAAGCTTATGCCTGATACACTTTAGACTTAAAAAATATGTTGGCACTGGAATAGTCAAGATCCAGGACAGAAAACAGAGAAATTTCAGGATACTCCAGATCAGGTGTTGACAAACTACAGCCCGCTGGGTTAAATCAGGCCCACACCTGTTTTTGTAAGCAAAGTTTTACTGGAACACAATATTTATTTACATATAATCTATGGCTGTTTCAGTATTTAGATATATTCATCAGAATTGAGTAGTTGCAAACAAGGCCATATGGCCTGCAAAGCCTCAAATTATTTCTGAATTCTGAGTGGTCACTGGGGATCAGATACCATTTACACATGTTTTTACTTTAGTTTGCAAGAACATAGTTTACTAAATTGAAAATCTGTCGTAGATTATGAAGGGAAAGGAATGATCTTTCTCAATATTTCCATCAAAATGTAAACATTAAGAGATAAGTCATCTACCAAATAAATAATCGTCACTAAATATCCCTCATCAATTTATTCTGTTTGTGAAATTAATTCTCGTGCTGCTGGATTTTGGACAGCAGTCTATGTTCTTGAATTTATCTGCTTTTGAACTAAAAAGACTCCTGGTACAGTCTCATGGTACAGTCTAACACTGGCTCAGCACTGTCAGCTTTAAGCTCTGAAGCCCATCCTTTAGAATTTCTACTCCTTGAAATAACAATAGTTAACAGTACTTGGTAGAGTCTTTTGCATGAAGCTCTGAGAGTGTCCTTTGTTGAATACATGGAAAGCTGTGAGCTTTCAGGTAAGCATCTGAGGAAAGCAGAAAATATGTGTGGATAAAATTAACCATAGTTTGTGTCGTTAATTTATTACAGTCATCAAAAATATCCAGATGGAGAAGTACAAAGTTCTCTACTGGGAGACAATAAGTAACCATTTCATAAAGATTTGACAAATGTTTCTCCTGAGGATAAGAACATATTATAGAGAGTCAAGACATTAATAAATCTCTAGGTACTTCCAATTCAAAAAGTGTACAATTTCAGAAATATTTATATTAATGACATTTTACCTACATAAAATTATCCTTTGACTTAACAACTCTTCCCATGCAGCTCTGAAAACAGCACTGAGCTAATTAAGAAGTACAGATCATACCAAGTATACCTAATCATTTCTAGCATTTCTTTTTATAGAAGGTGAAAGGACAAACCGTTGTGACTGTCCAGGGCTTTCTGGGAAATCTCAAAAATAGTTTTGGGTGTAAAAGAAATTGCAATTTCTTTTTTTTGTTTGTTTTTCAAATTTGGGATATTCTCTTAGCAAACTAAATTCAAAAGAGTTCTAAAAGTAGATTTGGTGGCTTGATTAAGATAGTATCACAGGTGCCTGAGAAACAATAGTGTGAAGGTTAATTTTATGTGTCAACTTGGCTGGGCCAAGGTGCCCAGATAATTGGTCAAACATTATTCTGGATATTCCTGTGAGGGTGTTTTTAGATGAGATTAACATTCAAGTTGGTGGATTTTGAGGAAAGCAGATTGCTCTCCACCATGTGGGTGGGCTGCACCCAATCAGTTGTAGGCTTGACTAGAACAAAAGGCTGACCTCTCGCGAGCAAAAAGGAATTCTGCCAACAGGTGGCCTTGAACTGCAGCATCAGCTCTTCCCTGGGTGTCCAGCCTGCTGGCCCGCCCTCATGTTTTCCTTGATAAACCAAAACACTTTCCATCATTATGAAAACACAGTTGTATTTTCTTGCCACTATCTCTGCTAATATAGTATTAATCACCCATATTTACTATAACTTTAACTAAATTAACTAACTTCTACTTTCATAGGAAAAAAACTGGGAGGGAGGTGATTGATAATTATTTGTCCATTCGCAAGCATTTTAGCAGAATTGCTAGGATATGATATACATGGTACAACTACCCACAGTCACATACACCCATTTTACAACTTCCTAAAGTGTCAAAATAGTTATATCCATTAACATGACCCAAAGGTATAGTCACTCCATAACATACAAAAATAAGAAACAAAAGTATATAGATTAGATACATATTATGATCAATGTTTTAGTATTCTATTTTACTTAGAATCTATTCAGGTGTACAGAGATTAGTCATTAATTAATTTAATATCAGTTCTAGTTAAAGTTAAGAATCTTTACACTTATTTTTAAGCTGAAACATTACGGAACATGTTAAAACTTTGTTGAAATTATATTTTAATTTAGTTGAACATCAAATCTTATACAAACAAGATATATGCTTATACTTAACATTAATAAAATCAGGATTTGAAAATATGATTATTTTCAAACAAAATGACCAAATCAGTATGGATTCATTTTAATTATATAAACTTGGATTTTTACATAGAAATACTTCAGGGCTAGCAGTTTCTATGAAAAGAACTTTTTATTCCCTTAAAATATATATTTAAAGTATTAGGTGTTTAGTTTCTTTATTTTCTGGGAAAATATTCTGAATTCTGGGAAATTGTTATATATATATTTATAAACACTTATTCTCGCTAAACTAATTAAAACATAGCTCTTTTAATTTAAAATACATTATGATCTCATTTCTTAATATACTCTAGAGGTAGAAAAATATTTCACATTCACACACTGAGAGGTAAAGACTTTCCTCCCTTATACACAGAGATCCCCTGGCTTCAGTGTTACAACTTTAACCATGGGTCAAAGTAAACAAAAAGACTCACCAGACTAGATCTCAAAGATTAGTTCTCCTTCTCAGAGGACATATAATTTTTATTTAAGCTCACAAGTAGACAGACAAACAAAAATTAATAAACCAGATTCTCTGCTGTTTCTCACCTTAGAATAGATCCCCATCATCCAAGAGAAATCACCAAATGGTCAGATTAATAAAATTAGATGCCCAATCTTGTTGCCATCGATAAGGAATAACTCATCAGCCATGCAAAAATCAGACCCAGAACTGAACTTGGCTAAGTATAGAAACAAAAACAAAAACACAAAATCTGGAGGAAAAAACCAGAAAAAGAGTCAGGACAGGTTAAGTTGTTGTGCCCCTTGAGAATCACTCCAAGAACCAAGAAAAGAGATTTTTGGACTTGCTGCATGAAATGAATATTTAGATAATTCAGTTTAATTGGCTCTGTAGGCATCTCAGTGGGACCTCCACAACTGTTAAAGTATAATTTTCAAAAAGTTAAACACATGACTCTCATTCACATATGGAAGGACTACTTCTCCAACATTATTCATAATTTTTCATCGTTGAGGAAACCAGTAAGACGGTAAAGCTGCCTCAGAGAGGACAGCTTTGAGGAACTGGATATTTTATAAGCATTAAAAAATAAAAAAGAATGTTAGAATAAGATTGCTAGGATAGGTACCAAATTGGTTAATGTTCAACAGGACAATAAAACTGTAACCTTTGGGATTATCTTCTCTAGTAGACAGAAATATGCTAGTTAACCTGAAACTTTACAGCATCTGGGCCATAATCAAATTGTAATAGGAAAGTCAAACATAAGCAAATTCCCCAAGAAAATTAAAGAATCCTTGGGCAGGCCTATTCAATGCTTCTGTATGATATTGAAAGAAAATACCATCCTCCCCTTTGATTATTTTTTACAGGTTTTGGGCAATTTTTCTTAATCTTTTATTGCCCCTGTTCTGTTTGTATGACTCAAACATGTTTTGATTTTGCAAACAATTACAGTTCTTCTTGAATTTCCTAGGCAGGCTTGATTTCTAGAGGTCAAGCCTTTTAAATATAGGTATTTCAAATTCTCTTCTAGCATTTGGGTTTACAATGATTCCATTGATTTTTTTTCTCTTTATGTCCTCCCAAGATAATGGTATATTCTTTTAATAATAAAGACTCTCCTTCCTTTTTCTTTGTTTTCTAGAACAATCTATAATCATATTCTTCCGTGGGAGGAGCTGTAGCTTGGGACTCCGACGTCTAAAGCCTCCTTCTAAACATATGTGATTAACTAAGTTACGCCATTTACTCTGGGGTGACTCTCGATAAAATAAGCTGCATGAATTCAAAGTTATTCCTTCCACATTTTCCTCTTTGGGCTCTAAAAGGGCTTCAAAACAACTTGGAAAGATGAACAAAATTATGGGTAGCTGATCTAAGACTAACTCTTCCTGGTTTAAACACTTAAAGCTAGCGTGTCACATCACAGTGCTCTGCAGCACAGGTGGGAAGTGGTTACTTTTTTAAAACAAATTTATTTTTATATTTATTTACTTTTTATTGACGTAGAGTTGATTTACAATGTCGTGTTCGTTTCAGGTGTACAGCAAAGTGATTCATTTATATATATATAATCTTTTCACATTCTTTCCCCATATAGGTTATTACAGAATATTAAGTATAGTTCCCTGTGCTCTGCAGGAGGTCCTTGCTGTTTAGAAAAGTGTCTACCTTTGAAGTGTAAAGTCTAGACCTCCTTTCTGGTTGGAGAAATGCAGCAGAGGCAGCCAATGTTGTTCTGCAGGGTCCCTTCCTGGACACTGCCCGGCTCCTCGCTGAGCCACCACAAGGCCTGCAGGGCTGTATTAGCAAGACTTTTTCCTGTGATCAAATTCTTGCTAGAATAGGCACAGCTTGCACGTGCTCACTAAGCCCCCCATTTGTTGGGCATTTTGCTATGGTGTGTGGGTGTTGAGGAAAGCTACAAACCTGCCGAACAAAAGTGCCATCAACTCTAGTGACTTACAAACATCAAAATCCCATCTGGTTGACTTCTAAAGCCTGAGGCTTTAATCTGCCTCCACAAGCTGCACTAGACAAAAGCCTCACAACCCACAACTATAACAGCCAGCCGCCTGGCATAAGGTCAAAGCTCCACAAAACCCATGGTTGCTAAAATCTATGACCTAAAGCCTGCAATCAAGGCACCATCAGGAACCTTAATCTACAGGTGCTGATTAGTTTTCCAAATTCGAATCCTTTTCTATTTCTGAAGTTTTCCAGCTCATTAAACTGAATGTTGGATTCATAAGGAAAATAAATAGCATCCCATTTTTTTCTTGCCCCCGTTTGGATACTGAGAGATATTCTATGGAGTCGACACGCTGAAGATGGACATAGCATCTTTATTTGAATGAAGCGGTTGCAGACCACGGCTCAGGTGAGAAGGTTGTAAGGACTTGCATTGCATGAAGGCTTCCTCTTCCACTACCCTCACACATGAGGCAGAGTTTCCAGGAATTGTGCAGTGGTGGAGGGAGTGAAGAGTCTTCCAAGATACAGAACTAAGGTACACACAGGTAAGTTACTCTCTTGGGAAGGAAGGAGTAACAGGAAAATGGGAACATCCTCTAATTGAACTCTTTCCAGAACATCGAGTCCAACATGAGACACAGAGAACTAGAATCACTTTTTAGATCAGGACCTTGGAACAAAAAGGTGACAGGCCTTGGGATCTTAGAATCTTCCATTCATGTGTTATTCATTCCTTTGTTCATTCAAAAATATTGATATTCTACTATGTGTTCCACATTGTACTAGAAACTGGAAAACAACAATACATAAGATTCGTAGGGTTCCAGCTTTCATGGAATTTCTAATTTGTGTGAAAGACAGAAATTGAACAAATGCTTGCCCTTATCATGGCTGCCAAAATCCAAGAAAACACAGGGCTCTCAGGAAATTTTTCTCTTGAAAACGAGGGAAAATCCAAATCAAATTGGCTTAAGAAAAAAAAAGCATTTTGTTTGCTTACATAATTAAAGAGTTGACGTCTTGAGGCATATCTGGCAGTAGGGGTTCCAGAGCCATCCAGGTCTGGTTTCCCATCTCTGCTTCTATTGTGTGTATGCCACATGCTGTTTACAGAAGGCTCTTGTAGATACAGCAGCTCTAGATCTTACATCTCAACTTCAAGCCCAGTGGAAAAGAGTGAGAATCTTTATACCAGAATTCTCAGAAAAAGGTCTGATTGGGTAATAAGCCCATTTCCATGCCAATCACTTTGGCTTCGGCTTGTGCCCCACGGAGCTCCACCAGAATGAGATGTGTGGTGTATGAGTGAGGGTGAGCCTAGGTCCCCAGAAAGGATGGGATAGGCTTATTCTTAGAAGGTTGAATGGATACAGGGGCACAAAAGCCACAGCTGTTCACCATGAGTGTATTAGTCTGGGGATAACAGGGAAGCCTTCTCTTCGGAAGACATGGTATCTCCGTGATCTGAAGAGCTGAAGATCTGTAGAGGTTAGTTCGAGTTTAGAGATGGTAAAGAACCTTCCAGGTTGACGGAAGAGCGTGTGAAAGATTAGAGGGAAGAAAATTATATATTTCAGGCCAATATGATCAAAAAAGTGATAAAGGGAGGGGGGAGACTGGAGAGTAGGTTGGAAATGTCATAGGTATCAGATTATAACAAGTCTTGTCGGTCATAGCAGAGCCTTTGTTTTGGTTTTAATCTAGCCATTTGGATCAAGGAATGGTAGACAAGGGAGAAAGAAAGAAAGAAAAAAAGAAAGAAAAAGAGAAAGAAAGAAAGAGAAAGAAAGAAAGGAAGGAAGGAAGGAAGGAAGGAAGGAAGGAAGAAAGAAAGGAAGGAAGGAAGGAAGAAAGAAAGGAAGCAAGAAAGAAAGAAAGGAAGGAAGGAAGAAAGAAAGAAAGAAAGGAAATTTACCTGGGTGACTATATATTCCATGGACAACATTCCATTATAATCTCAAGGGTCTGCCCATTTTTAAAAATGTACTTGAATGTAGATATAGCTAATATTTCTTAAAATAAATGGTCCCTTAGCTGGGCATTAGAAATCATTGTGCTCATCAGAGATGTCTGATAAAATGATACTTAGTGGGTATGGGCTATGACTTAACATACTGAGAAACAATATTATCATCATTCTCTTTTGATTTAGACTCACTGTTCTTCAAATAACTTTTTTATCTTTCAGTGGTTGGAACTGGGCCAGTTCTAAGCAACAGTTATATATTAATACTAAGAAGAGGAGAATGTGTGTGCAATGTCTTAGCACAGCTATCATTTCACCAAACATGAGGTGTAGGGGCCAAATCATCGGGTCAGGGCATGGCTGCATCCTCCTTGGAGATCATGCTATCCTGGAAGACAGAAACTTTTTAGAGAACAGAAGGCAATAGAAACGTCAGCAGGAGAATTCTCTTCATTTTGCTGCCAAACTTTTCACCTTACCATTCTCCAGATTATTAAGAGATCAAAAGCTACTGTGGCGATGAGCCAAACCAAGAACTTTTGCTGCCGACACCGTAGGGAGAAAGCTAATGACTGAACAGTATCTGTATCCCAACGACATCAAGATGAGATAAAAGCCTCCTTTCTAAGGGGAAATCGAATAATCAGAAAGAAGTGTTACAGAGAGAGGCTGGAAGGAGTTTAAGTCATGGAGTGGATCCTCTTGCTGAATCAGGATTAGCAACAGTGATTTGACAATATTTTCCTAAGCGTTTCTTGACTGAAGCAATGGCAGAAAAATTAAGGGTGATGCTGTAACTGGCAGAGTCTGTTGTTTCTCAGAAAGAATGCAATTACGTGAAGTGACGGATGTTAACTAAACTTATTGTGATCATGCTGCAAGATTTACACATAACAAGTCATTATGTTGTACACCTTATACTAACACATGCTATAGGTCAATTATATCTCAGCAAAACTGGAAAAAAAAAAAAAAACAACTAGGAAGCAACAACTGAAAAAAAAAAGTCTTGTTTATGCCAGATGTGTACAGCTGCTGATTCAGAAATATAGGATGTCTTGGACAAGAAAAAAAAGGAAATAATGTAAATTAATGGATAGACGAGTCTCTTAGGAGTGTAGGAAGATGTTGAATGGAGCCCCAGCGTCCTACGAATCAAAAATGCAGAAAATGTAAGTGGAGATCTTAGAAACAGAGATATAACAAGACCTAGGTGAGAGCTATCCTAGTGCAGATCCACCCAGAGAAAAAGGTCAAGATGACCCTCGCTCCTTGGGCTTATGTGTGCTAAGGTCTCCAGTTCTGAATGTTTCTGGCAAGAAAGTTATGGAAGGTTTTAGCATTTAGGGTTGTGTGCAGAAGGGCCTTGGTTTGGGAACAGGTGTGTCTAAATGTATACGGTAAGTATCTTTGCTTTTTTGTGGTAAGGCTACCCCCTCCCCCAACTCGTGAACTAAATAAAGAAACTATTCTACCATCATGTCTATTGTTTCAAAGCTGGCAAGAAAAAGAAGAGATAGAAAAACATTAGGCTTGACTGAAAGGAAATCAGGCTGTAATGTTTTTGAATTTGGGTCAAACTCCAGAGCTTTGATACTGAACTCCTTTGGGCAATTTCTATTAGATATATCGTTACTGGCCTGTGTCTAGTGGCAGAAGAGAATTGTAAGAATTCTGTGGGCCAAGAGAGCTGAAAAATTGTTACGAGGTTGTGTGAGCCAGTCTTTCAAGGATGAGTGCTTCTTTTCATATTTCTTTTGGGGATCCCATATACCATACCAATAACCAGCACTGGTCCCTTAATTGTTTGGGGTCAGATGAAATCTGGCAGAGCAACGATGGGCTTTGGGTTTTGCAAATTGATGATTGCACAACTTGAGGAAAGGACAACTGTTCTGTCTTAAAGAATGGCTTTCTCAGCATATGGGAACCACGAAAGTTACAAAGGTCTTGAAGCAAACTGGCAGGCAGGAGCAAATTCCTAGGGAAAACACAGTGAATCGCTGGGACTCTCCTTACCACAAGCAAGAGTATCTACCAGCTCATATAAGCTCATTGACAGCATTGCTAGCCTTTCTTCTACCTCTTCTCAGGCTTGCTCCCAATCGGAAGATTTGGTCTTTGGTTGCTGGGTCCCTGGAAAAACAGTTTCCCACCATTCTTTTCGTCTTTATCTTCAGCAGAGATTGAAGGAGGCAGACAGAATGAGGTCTGTCTGCAGTCAGCATGACTGTGAGAACTGTTTACATCTGTGTAAGTCTATGGGGGGGGACACTATTCGCTATGAGAGTGGTTGCTCAGAAACAGAATAGGGAGATGTGGGTGGAGGTTACGGGAGAGCCATGCGAGGGGGAAGGAAGGGGGCCAAGGGTGGGGTCCTCTGCTCATGGCCAAGGAAAGAAGGGCTGTTTGCAGAGCTCAGCCTGCAACTTAGAAACTGTCTGCACAACCCAAGATGCAAGATGTTGCAGGAAGATGTGGTCCATGGTGACCTCAGTGAGGATTGGGAAGGCAAGTGACCCACATGAGACTTTTCAGCCTTAATCTGTGCCATTTGACCCTTGATCCAAAGACACGGGGTTTGTGCCACTTGCTCCAGGAGACAAATTTGCTCAACTGTCCCCAGTTTGAAGGGGGACACCTAGGGGTGTCCTGTCCACCTCAAGGAATTTTTCTTCTGGCCTCTGTCTCCCCTTCCCTCCCCTTCTCTCTCTCTCTCTCTCTCCTTCTTGTTTAGCTGGTCATTCATTTCTCAAGAGTCTTCCCCTGTGATCTTTTACCTTTCTTCTTTTTTCCCACCAGCGTCCAAGGCAAAGTCCAAGGTGTATTTAGAGGACTTTTAATGGGCGGGAGACTGGGGAAGGGGTGCGGGGAGGATAAGGAACGTAGCATGGAGATCACGAGGGGCTTGGTAGACATGAACTTGCCTTTTTGTTTTCTGCCACTGTGCTCTTAAATTTGTGCGATTTTTTATTGGATAATCATGTTACTTTTCTTACCTTCTGAGGCATGCACGCTTCTCTCTACGGAGAAATAAAGACTTATTCACTTCAAACAACAGGCTCAGGCATTCCAGGGGTGCATATTCATAGCATATCTGTTAATAATCTCTAGATACATGATGTCACGTGGGCAGATCTGACCTGCTACACTGCTTTCCCCACTGCTTTCTTCAGAAGTAGGTCCCATTTCCCAGGCTTCTGGGCAAAGGCATGCTGGGAAAGCCAAACGCCTTGGCCAAGGATGCTTTGAAGAAACAGGGAGTGAGGCAGCTCTTACCTCCTCTCACAGAACTTCCTGATTCATAAAATGGAAGAACAGTTAAGACCCCTCGAGGCCACCGTGTCCAAGCTTCTTCATTTTACAGAAAGAGAAACTGAGGACCAGAGAAGTAACCAGCCCAGGACTCCTATTTTATGGTAGAGCTGGGACTAGCATTTCAATCCCTGATTCCTGGTCCGGGGCTCTTTTCAGTCAACAGCAGTACACTCAGGGGCCCTCATTCTCCCTCCCTAAACCGTAGAGCTGTTGGCGGGCAGGGGACAGATATGGTGGCTTTACACCCAGTTGTTTCCTTCGGTTCTCAGGCCGCTCAGCTTCTGCACGGGAGACTTATCCGCAATGTCTTCTTCCCGTCTCCTGAGATTCCTGGGTCCTAGTCCCTGCTAACCCCAGAGAGTTCCTTCCCGGGGCATCAGGGCTTGTCAGCAGTTTTCGCTTCTGGGACAGAAGTGGCAGGGCCTCAAGAACTTTCGCTTCTCACCACTCAGCTCAATCTCTACCTGACTCAGCAGAGGTTTCTGGAATCTCCCCTCTGTGTGCTGACCAAGTCTCAGATGGGCACTAACCAGAAGCGATGGGTTGCCTCTCTGTTTCTGTAGTGAGAAGACCAGAAAAAGCTGAGGATGACCATTGAGAAAGAAAACGCACAGTAGGTAAACACAGCATCCTCTGCTCTATAAATAACCCTAATTAAGATGAAAACACCCACACGGTCTCATCTTTTTTTAATTTTTTCTGTTGGACATCATGGGAGGTCCTTGAAGCAGAACCTCTGGTGCTTGCCAACAATAACCAGGCTCTGAGAGAGAGAAATGTCTATGCTTCTTCCATTTTTCTGGCTAACTTGACTCTGACTCTTTTCTGAGGCTTGACGCTGATCGAGCTTTCTTTCCCCTCCTGTCTTTTAAGATGACTTTCAGAGCCCCCAGGCCTGACTCCATATTCCCTCCTAAGGTCCCAGTTGATTTATGAAAACAGTTCAGCAGGGCTTAATTCATCACGCAGTGAAAATAATGCCAGGAGGGTTTCCCTTGGAGGGAGGAGTCGTGGTTATTCTAGGCTCATTTTTAAAAGGGACCAGATAACATTAGACATTGTACAGAATTTCTTTCTCTTAGAGACTGGTGGGCGTGGGAGAAGTGGCTCAGCTATCTGAGGGGGCTGACAAGAGTCTTGGGCCTCAAGGGAGGGCACTGGAGTGGCTGGGTCATTGTACATGAAGTGGGTGGAGATACTGCTGCCACCAAGCAGCCTAAGAGCAGGCTGACTGCATGCACAGAGCTTAGCGAGGCCCTGCTCTGTCCCTACCCTCCGTCTCCTGAAACGGGAACTTGAGATTTTCCCATACTGCCCTGTGGGCTGGACAGATGACAGGGGCCACACTACCCAGCACCAGGGCCAGGGTGGGAAAGGCAAAGAGAGAAGGGGTCTGGAACCAGAGAAATTACAAAATCCCTGAGCTAAAAATTAGAGTTTATCAAAATTTAAACTCTGAAATGATTATCAATCGACTCCTAAGTTTGTGAACAAAAGAAACAGATTCTGAGAAGGTTTACTTGCTTAAGTTCACATAGATAACCAGTGGCAGAGCCAGGGTCACTCATAAATGACAGATGCTAGGTGGTCTCTTCAGAATCACACTCTGCCTTTGTACATCTCATGCCAACTTTAAGTCTCCAAACACTCCCACACAGTTAGGCCACAGATATTTACTGAGAGTAAATATTTAGTGCCCCTTCATGCTCCCAAGCATCCCATGAAAAACTCTATCATTTTTCTAATGACACTGAACTCATCTGTTTGTGACTCTGCCTCTTCCACTAGTTGTGAAAATTGAAATCATGTCGTATTCAACTTCCTACGACCAGGACCTATGTTTGCTGAGTCGTATTGATTTTTTTCAGGCCAAACTCTGTTCTTAAGAAGATATAAAAGATGTAAAGCGTATTCCCCTTTATTCCTGTAGCTTATAGCCTAATAAGAGGTGTAAGAAATACATGTGTGATCCTTTTATTTCTTTATACAGGAAGATCTTCAAAAATCACACTTACTTAGTAAATACAATCCAAGAACTTTAACCTGATGTCCAAAGTGGTCCTTTCCTTGGTCCCATCATCTTCTTACTCCCCTTACTCATTTACATGTGTCGATTGCATGGACAATTTTAGGTGCCCTGAAAAGTCCCTGCATCCCCAATTCTAGTCACTTTCCCTACGGAGTAATCATACCCTATGTTGAAATCCAACTTATCCTTCAAGATCCATTTCAAATGCTTCTTCTTCTTGATCCCTTTCACCCAGGAGTGGCTTTGAAACTCCTTCCACATGGTCTTTGTCTCTTATAGATATGACAGGGCCTTTTGTATCGTGGTGGCTGGGTGTATAAAGTAAATTGTACATCTGGTTCCTTCCCCAGCCTGCATGTTCCTCATAGCTAACTAATTTCTAACTCAGCAACTCTCCGTGCCTAGGCTAAGGAATGCAAATAAATGCTCAATGGACATTTGTGGAATGGATCAATAAATCTACCTTGGTAGACAGAAATTACTGTAGGCTGGGATTACACCTTGTCTTTACATTCCCATCACATGTAACACAAGGCTGCTTTTCCAGTAGTATTGGTTTCATCCACGTTTGTTGATTGAAAGAACAACTAGGAATTACAAAGGAGCCTGCCAAAGTGCAAACGTATAGAGTGTTTCTTAAGGGTATTTGCCTAGGAAGTCGAGTTATGCAGTAGAAATACTGTGTGCTCCCTTGAGAAGGTGTTTCTGAGCCAGAATCTGGGTGGGGGAAAGGTGGGAGGAGAGTGCAAGGATGGAGAAAATCAGACTACCAATAAGGAGGAACCAGCCCTTTGCATTTTAAACAAAGGGCCCCGAGAGATCAATGCCACACTCACCGCTCACATGTCAGTTCTTCAGCGGATGGGAATGTCAGTGGAGAGATATTGGTTTGGAGGTCAGAAGACACTTGGCAAGTTGTTTATTTACTTTGAACATCCACTTTCTCATCTATAGAAGAATAATTTGTTTCAGGCCCACTGGGTGGATCAAATGAAAGAACATACAAATTTAAATTTGAACTGTTCTCTTTTGACTGTTTGAAGCAGCTTCTGGCATTTCTCTTCTGAGGCTTCTCCTCTACTGAATATATTTTTTTTGTTTGTCCCTTTTCTCTGGATTCAGGGATTTTATTTACTAGTAAAAGGATTATCTGCAGATCAAGTGCTTGCTGTTGGGGTTCCTTTTAGCTATTCTTAAGTAAATAATCATGGATTTAGGTATAAAATTGTCTTGACAATATTGTTTATAAAACCTGAGAACCAGATGCAATCTACATATATAGCTATAGCGAACTAAACAAAATACAAAAGACCTGAAAAATAAAATGTCATTCAAGAGGTAGTTCAGTCTATCTGTGAGGTTAAAAATGATAATCACACTTTTGGTACCCATTTGCATTTATTTAATTGTTTAGAGAACTGCTGAACATCTTTTTGTTTATTGGTTCCGTGTGTGTATAATATGTACTATTTTATATCTATCTATCTCTATCTATCTATCTAGTTTGTTTTTTTATTTGTTTTAGTGTGCAAGATATCTCCAAAGACATGGAAATCAATCATAGATGACCATAGATTTTATCACCCATCAAGATACTTTTGAGTGTGAAAACTGGTGCTATTAATAATATAACAGAAAAATAAGCCTATACTCTGATTGCCACGGCCAACATTAGGGCTGTATCGCTGCCCTTACACACTAAGACTCCCAGCTTTCTTATTCTGCGTTCCTTATTCTTGCCAAGGGTTCACTCAAAAATACAATAAACTTGTTACTGTAATGGCTTTGCTTTATAGAAAAGTTGTAAAGATAATGCAGAGAGCTCCCATCTACCCCTCATCCAGTTTCGCCTAATGCTAACCATCTCACATTATCATGGTACATTCATCAAAATGAAGAAGCCAACAAGGTGCATTGCTATTAACTAAGCTCCTGACTATCATCAGATTTGGCCAGATTTTACAATCATGGCCTTTTTCTCATCCAGGATCCAATCCAGGATTTCACATTGCATGTAGTCATCATGTTTCCTTAGTTGACTATGGGTTGTGATAGTTTTTTCCCCTTGTTTTTCATGATCTTTAGGGTTTTAAGTAGTACTGACCAGGTAATTTGGGTTTGTCTGCTGTTTTAGTCATGATTAGACTGGGATTATGGGTTTGGGGGAAGAATACCATAAAGCTGACAGTCTCTCCTCATCATCATAGTAGGGGGTCCATGTTATCGATATGTCTTATCACTGGCAAAGTTTACCTCGATCAGTTGGTTAAGGCAGGGTTTGCTAGGATTTTCTACTGTAAAGTTATCTCACTTTGTAAAATGGAACTTCAACCTCAGTGATAGGAAACTGACTTTGTTGGGCCGATGTTTCTCATAGCTTTTATTTGATTTGCTAAATGTCAGGTCTATAGCCCCAGAGAAAAGACTGAGGCTAAATATTTCTTTACAGCCCAAACTCCTTCCCTGATGATCATAACACATGGCTCCTGAAGTATAACCTACCCTCCAAAAGGTGGTTCCATCAAAGGTTCAGAAGGAAAAGCCTGTAAATAAGAGCTGGTCCAGGAAACATGGGCAGGTCCAAGGCAAGAGTTGCATGATGATACAGTCCAAATATCATCCAGACGTAAAGTCCTTAAAAAAATACCCGCTCGCCATTCTTAGAGTCACTCCAAGGCAAGGCTGAGGGGAGAATGAGAGCATCTGCCCAGAGGCAGGCAATAAAAGAGTGCATTTTCTACCAAGAATTTAAAAACAATGATGAAACTCACTACAAGTCAATCTGCATTTTTATTACCACCATGCACTGGGAATTCTAAACAATTTAAGAGACAAAATGCTCCTCCTCAGAGGGTAGACGTTGTCCACCACCGCCTCCTTGGGCAAGTCACTGCCTATGACTGGTTAAGAGGATTTTGGATGGAGTGAGCCCGCCATCTGAAGGCATCTTCAAGGCAGCACTGGCATAAGGGTTAAATACCTGAGCTCATACAGCCTCTGTCATTTCCCAGTTTTGTGACTTTAGTTACTTATCCTAAATATTTCCTCATCAGTAACGTGGGACTAATTCCATATAATTGTTGGGAGGAAGAAATAGTTAAGTTATGTAATGGATTTAATGCATATGGTAGAAGTCAGTATTTAAAGGAATAGTACTACTTCAACCGCTTACTCCTGGCAACTATACTAGAACATGTCAACTTTGAGGATAGAAAATCTTTGTCAGTCTAAGGCTCTCTGGTCTCCAAGATGCCTTTGACTTTTAGAAGGATGTACCATACTCCCAGGAAGTAACTGAATTCTGGGCAGAACTGGCTGGGAAGTTTGGTTCTGGTCCAGATTCAGTAAGTTTGGCTTCCTAAAAAAGATTAAATTCACTAAAGATCTTTCAAAACCACACTGAGACGTAGGAAAAGTACACAAGGAACTCTTGTAGTCTTGGGTTAGGAGATAACCACTGAAAGAAGACTCCTCCTTAGGATGAATGGGAAAGCCACATCTGAGGTCAGAAAGATCTCTTTGCTGGCTTGAGAGAATGGGGTTCATATGCAAGCCACACTCAGGTTATTTTATTTCCATCATCATCATGATTATCTGTGATTCTGAGCCACCCAAAGCTTGGAGATCATCA
Source organism: Eubalaena glacialis (assembly GCF_028564815.1). NCBI lineage: Eukaryota > Metazoa > Chordata > Mammalia > Artiodactyla > Balaenidae > Eubalaena > Eubalaena glacialis. The sequence continues at coordinate 5,785,756 of NC_083725.1, forward strand.
ATCTACCATTAAAACGGACCAAAGCATCTGTAAGGTGACAGTCAATAGCATTTCTAAGGAACCAAGTTCAGGGGCTAATAGTGCACAGACTGGGGACAGTTGAACAAATTTGTCTCACGGAGCAAGTGGCACAAACCCCTATCTTTGGATCAAGGGTCAAATGGCACAGATTAAGACTGAAAAATCTCACATGGGTCACTTGCCTTCCCATTCCACACTGCTGTCACCATGGACCACATCTTCCTTCAACATCTTGCATTCCGCTGGGGCTGTTACTGCCCGGTCAGCTACCCTAAAGTGGGAAAACTCTTCTATCATCTGCAATACCTCTGGGATGAACAAGTCCTTCCAAGAACTAGCTAGATTTTAGAGTCTGCCAAGAATTCCCTGTGGCTTTCTCATCCCCTGTGAGGAGCTTTCCCTCATAGGGAAATACTATGTGATTAGTATTCTAAAGGAAGCATTGCTATTCTAGATAGTCACAGAATTTTTACCACATAAATTGAAAGAATTTTCAAGTGAAAAGATACTTTGGTTCTTGTCTGAGTGAATTTTTGAGTGAGTGATTGTAGATCTCTGTAAGAATTGCATTTAACCCATATTATTTTTATCTGACTTTATGCCACATTGAGTCTGTAAGATTACGGCACTTTATCTAGTAACTTCCATATAGAAACAAAAGCAAAATTATTGAAAGAATAAGTCAGTCTATGTGGTATCAACTCCTTTGGGTCTCAATTAGTAACCAAGCATAGTGTCTTTAGCAAGCAAACTGGGGCTCTTTCATGAGAAAAGACCTTGAATTCCAGTTTAAATTGAATAAAAAGGAGGTAAAAAATTATATCTAAACTCTCTGTAAATGTTTAAGAAATGTACTGTTGTTTTCTACTTTTGTTATAACATAGATTGCTTCTCAATTATTTTGGCCATCAGGCATCTCAGTAATCAATAGAAAAGTTCCAGCAAACTAATAATTCTAATTTTATTGTTACATGGTCTGGTTGTTTCCGTTGGGGGTACATAGTACAGGAAGAGGGCATAGAGAGAGAAGCAACACAGAAAAAATAAGAAGGAAAAAAATGAATCCTCATATATAGGTGGAAAAATAAAAGAAAATGAATTCCCCTGTGAAACAGAGCGGGGGCGGGGGCGGTGGGGAGCATGGGAGGGAGGGATGAGATTCGGTACATGACTGAATCTGTCCTCTTTGGGATAGAATCCAAGATTCCCTCTTCTTCACCGCTGATTAATGGAGGGTTCTTTCCAGTCTGTGAAAGGTCCCTCCTCGGTGCCTGGGTGCCCTGAAGTTGGTGAGAGGGTTACAGCCTTGCTGTTGCCTGGTCAGGACAGAGTCAGGCTGCATGGTCTAGCTGAGCAGACTGACATCAGAACTTTTCGGCTAGCTCACCGTCTGGGTGTGAACCACCTAATCTAGAGCCCATCCTCTGAGTCAAACCATCAGATAAAATGCAGTGAACTCCTGTTGTGAACTATGCGAAAAGATGCAGAAACAAGGAAAGTGCTATTTATTGTCAAGCTCGATCCCTATTTGACATCTGAAATGGAGACTGTTGTAATTCATCAGGTCAGAATCAGAGGATTTTTCGTAAAAGGATCCCAGATAGTGTGTTTGCTGATCAGACCCTGTGGGAGAAGCCAGTCTCTTCCCTCCAATGCCATAGATCTTTAAGGCCTTTCCTCTTTCTTTCTTTCTTTCTTTCTTTCTTTCTTTCCTTCTTTCTTTCTTTCTTTCTTTCTTTCTTTCTTTCTTTCTTTCTTTCTTTCTTTCTTTCTTTCTTTCTTTCTTTCTTTCCTTCTTTTCTTTCTCTTTCTTTCTTTCTTTCTTTCCTTCTTTTCTTTCTCTTTCTTTCTTTCTTTCTTTCTTTCTTTCTTTCTTTCTTTCTTTCTTTCTTTCTTCCTTTCTTTCTTTCTTTCTTTCTCTTTCCTTCCTTCCTCCCTCCCTCCCTCCCTCCCTCCCTTCCTTCCTTCCTTCCTTCCTTCTTTTCTTCTTGATGATTACCTTTTTCAAGAGAATTTAAGAATAATGTGTTAGGGCAGATATGTCTCCTTCCTTCTCAAAGAACATTTCTGGACCACCAGCAATGGCTGTGACAAGGCAGGTGATTATATAGCGGCCAGGTGGATGGGCTTTGGAGTCCAACAATCTGTGTTTAAGCCCTGTTTCTCCCGTAAAATCTGTCTGAACGTGGGCAAGTTATTAGTTTCATTGTCTCGGTTTTCTCATCCATAAATCAGGGTATTGGTAAACTTAGTACCCACCTCAAAGGGCAGTTGTGAAGATTAAATGAAATGATATTTGCATTTGTATTAACTTTCACTATCATAAATGCTATGCCAAGTTAGAGTTGCCCTTGCTCCATCGTTTCCAGGTACTTTAGCTGAGGTTTAGATTTGACATTTACAACTGGGATCTGCAACTTCTCACTCAGTAGAGGAGAATTCTGGCACCAGGGCACACTTGTGGTCCTCAGGCTGTTTGAAAATCTAGTGTAGACCTCTGAGGGGCCCCAATCTCGTTTTTCAGGCATATCTCATTGTGTGGTTTAATCTCTGCTGGTTAGTAGTGAAAACAGGACTTATTTCCAATTCAGATATATGCCCTGGCGTAATAACAGGGTTTAAAAAATTAGCTGAGTTTCATATGAGTCAGAAGTAAGATGTGATATCAAAAATGGCAATGTAAACTCATCATAATGATGGACAACTGAGAACTAGAATGAAGAAATGCTGTGCCTGCTGCATCCCGTGATGGTCAGAACTCAGAGTGAGTATCTTAATTATTTCTGAGCATCACGTTTTAAAAGGAACATCGATAAACCAGAACAAGTTCAGAAATTTGGAAGCAGGTAGCAAAGAGTCTTGGAACTCTGTAACTAGGGATAGTTGAGGGAAATGGACAGACAAAACCAAATGGGGACACTACCATTGTCTTCAAATATTTACAAGAGAAATAATTAAACATATTTTTTCTCCTAAAAAGAGGACCTCGAGGGTTATAAGTAGCCCAGTGGGGAAGAGGTTTAACCAACTTTTGGCTTAATGTAAGGAAAGTCAAGTCCATGAGGGTAGGGACTTTATTTTGGTTTGTTTGCTTGTTTACAGCTTTTCTCTAGTGTTTAAAATACAGCTTGGACACTTAGTTGTCACTTAGTGACATATTTGTTGAATGAGTACGAATAATGGTTTTTCAAGCAGTAAGAACTGCCTCAAAATGGACTGAGCTTCTTTATTCCTGGAATTATCCAGACATGATCTTTGGTGAGACATGATAGAAGACATTCAGATATGAAATGTGAGCTGGGCTAGGAGATCTTCAAAGTCTGTATCAACACTGAGATAGAGTTATTTTATAAACCATCGAAAGGACCAGTGCCCAGAGAACAAACATGAAGTTTGGTGCCCTTTCAAAGCAGCCTCTCAACAGTCATTTATCCCCCAGCAACCGCTAAACCCCACTCCTGAGTTTTGGTTGTAATGAACTCATGGCTGGCAGAGGGACTCATTCATTAATTGCATGATCGTTATGGCCCCTTTAATCTGACAAGGACACAGCTTTCAGCTCTGACTTCCATGATCTTCTCCTAAGAGTGTCCCTGAATGGAGTCTGGCAGTCCTCAAAAACAGGGTAGGATGCACTGTTCACTCAGAATCCAGGATCACTGAGTTCCTCCTTCCCCTGCCCATCAGCTCTCACCCCTAAGGCCAGTGAAATGCCTGCAGCCTTCTGCTTACCTGCTTGGCCCCATACTACTCACACACCCCACCCCTACACTCTTTTCTTTTTTTTTATCAGAGCTGGAACCAAATTCACTGAGCCTGTAACTGGTGTGTAGACTCCGAGTATAAACACGATCCCTGGCATTAATCATGGGTAATAGAAACCAGAGATGAACTGTCACGTAGCTGGCTATCCTGTGGCTGAGTCAATGCAACCTTTTACAAACACACTAAGAAATACACACGCAGGCTGGGAATGGAGCATGAAAGAAATTCCAAAGCATATTTTCCTCCCCCGCCAACCCCCTTGCTTTTCTTTTTTTTAATTGCACAGGAATTCAGTAACCAGAAAAACATAAGAATTAAAAATAGAATCAGAACTTCTAAGCATCTGCACTAGAGCAGCATGTTGAGAAAAGGCTTTTTATTATTTATAGGCCATTCTTGTAGCAAGAGATTTAACTATTTCAACCTGGAAAATACACACCCTCCATCTGGGGGCTACCTCCTCACTTCAGTTGCTCGTCTCAGCCACACTGTTGTCGGCCACGTGTTACAGAGGACAGAGAACTAGTCTTGAAGTTAGAAGAAAGACCCGAGTTTAAATTTTATACTTCTTTCTTTTATTATTTCTGTAACTTTGGGGAAAGTACTTACCTTCTTTCTAAGTTTTAGTGAACTCATCTGCAAAATGAGAATCAGAATATTCACCACACAGGATTTTAATGAGGATTAAAAGACATAATCATCTGTCTAGTCCAAACCCCAAAACACAGCAGGCACTTGACAAAGGTTAGCTGATTCTAGATTTTGTCTTATTTGGGAAGCATCTCAGAAGCATGAAGGCTGACACGGCCCAAGAACACAAAGCTGTTCTTCACTCAAACTTCATATATAAACATATGTGATATGAAAATGTAAGGTATTTCACACTGACAGAATCATATTTATGATGATATGGAATCACTTTGGCCATTCTAACACTCCTTTACTGTTAGGGTCAACAGATGCCCAGCAAAGCATGGAAAAAACACAGCATCTAGCCCAGTCGGTTCAGCATTGATCATTTCTAAAGAGAAAGCACTTAGGAGACATATATAATTAAAACAAGATAAGCAACAAGGTGCTACTCACTTTGTATGCATTTGGACATCCATCAACCACACTCTGCTAAGCTATATTGCTAATTAGTACTTAAGCATTTTGCTCAGTTTCTACCCAATTCCTAAGCCTCATTACTTGCTAGACCGTTATTTGTTACCTGGTGTAGCAAGGTTGATGCAATTATTCCCATTTCACAGTTACGTGAGTAAAGAGTAGAGGATAAATAATTTCCAGAAGCCACCCAGTGTCTGCTGTGGGGTTAATCTGAAGATTCAAACAGGTTTTGAGTTCTTTTAAAATAGAATGACTTTGGTAAAATGAAACTAGGTCTGCCTAATAACCTCTGTTAAGCCCTAACCACAGGGCTGTGTGTGGGAGTGGCTTGTTAAATGTTGACTGTAAATGAGTAACCATACTCCATGCGGCTAGGATAAATATCTTATAATTCACCTTTCAAAGCAGAACACTTTTTAAAAATTGAGGTATACTTGATGTACAATATTCTACAAGTTACAGGTGTATAACACAGTGTTTCACAGCTTTTAAAGGTTATACCCCATTTATAGTTATTAAAAATATTGGTGATATTCCCTGTGTTGTACAATATATCCCTGTAGCTTATTTATTTCATACATAATAGTTTGTACCTATTAATTCCCTCTCTCTCTTGCTTCTCCCCCTTCCCTCTCTCCACTGGTAACCACTAGTTTGTTGACTACATCTGTGAGTGTGTTTCCTTTTCGTTACATTCACTAGTTTGTTTGATTTTTTTAGATTCCACATATAAGTAATATTATACAGTATTTGTCTTTCTCTGTCTGACTTATTTCACTTAGTATAATATCCTTCAAGTTCATCAATGTTGCTGCAGATGGCAAAATTCCACTTTTTTATGGCTGAGTAGTATTCCATTGCATGTATATGTGTGTGTGTGTGTGTGTGTGTGTATATATATACACACACACATATATCCATTCATCTGTTGATGGACACTTAGGTTGTTTCCATATCTTGGCTGCTGTAATTAGTGCTGCTATGAACATTGGGGTGCATGTATCTTTTCCAATTAGTGTTTTCATTTTATTCAGATATACCCAAGAGTGGAATTGCTGGGTTATATGGTAGTTATAGTTTTAGTTTTTTGAGAAACTGCCATACTGTTCTCCATAGTGGCTGCACCAATTTACATTCCCACCAACAGTGTATGAGGGTTCCCTTCTCTCTGCATTCTTGCCAACATTTGTTTTTTGTGGTAAAACAGAATGCTTTGAGTGAGAAAGAGGGCACCATCATAAACATTCTGGAGCAAAATGTATAAATAGGCATCATGGGAAATCCAAGACATATGATCATCGTATCTAAAGCAGACTACCCTGGAGAACTGTCTGTGCTTGTAATACACCAGGGAGCCAGCTCTCTGCAAGTGGTCTTCAACTTGACCCTGGAACTTGCAGCCCAGGCTTTCTTGGAGATTCTTGGTTTAGAATCATGGAAATGAAATAATACTGAGTCAGTCATATCCTGTTTTGTGTTGCATTTGATGGGTACCATGTGCTGAAGAGAGAATTTCACTTAATTACAGTTGATGATGCAAAGGGTTCTTGTCACCTTGGTCTACATAACCGGAGTCAAGGTTTCTTAAAGTTATTGTAGAGAATAATATAAAATATTTAGTAAATGTCTGGAACATTGCATTTCTTTCTTTGGGCAAAAGTTGTAGATCAATCACTATAAATGTCAAATCTAAACCTCAGCTAATGTATCTGGAAATGATGAGGCATGTGCAGGTCTAACTTGGCATAGCATTTATGATCATGAAAGCTAATACACCCTGAGTGCCACATATATTTCTTTTTTCTTTTATTTTTCAACAAGTTTTTGAAGAAACTGGTTTCAAGCTTCTGACTCAAATACAGGTTTTCTTAAACAATTTGCATCTTTAATTTCCTCTTTTAGGTTCTTCTGTGAAAGTTCACTTGTTGTTCTTAAATATTTGAGTAAATTTACCTCCTTATGTGTGATTCAAAGTAAATTGTTTAACATGGTATTGTGATATAGTGGAAACAACACAGGATGAGAAAGAATAGTGTTTTGTTTTGATCCAAGTCTGCTAAGTTGCTTTTGTCTTTGGGTCACTCAAGCTTTCAGTGACTCAAGGTTTCAGTGTTTATCTCTGTCTCTCTTTCTCTGTCTCTTTCTCTGTTTCTCCCTCTGTATTTCTCTGCATGTCTCTCTATCTATGCATATGTACATCTATCTATTTATATTTATATATAAAAACAAACCATACACACATACACACACACACACTCACACACACACACACACACACACACACCAACAACCAAGCAGTGATCTTGAATAAATACCCCTTCCAGATCCAAGTGTCTGGGGTTTAATGCTGAATTTTATGCTGATTTTGTGAGGCACCTAAGGTAAGCAGTAGAGTCTCAGGATTTATTTAATCAACCTGATAGCCTTCTATTTATTATAATGTGTCCAAATTCACCCTTAACAATGATAACGGCAATTCCAGTTCTAGAGTTCTTCCTTAATGAAATAATCCTAAATTTGAAAACAAAGCCAACATCTTTTACCTAAAGATGTCTATTATAGTATTATAAAAATAGTGAAAATTATCACTTACCTAAAATAACGAAGTAAGTCAGAGGTTCAGTAATTTATGGAGCAGTCCAATGATGTTTCTTCTACCCATAAAAATTATGTTTTTGAAAAGTATGTACTTACATGAAATATATTTGTGATATAATAAGAAAAAAACATAGGCAGAAAGGTATATATCAAATTGGTAATTTTGTTAAAAATAGATTATGTAATGGGAAAAAGACTGGAAGGAAATACAATAAAATTTATAGTGAGCATTTTTGAATCATTAGAACTATGGGTAATTTAACAATAAAACAAGACAAAACATATCTTTTTTTTCAAACATCTTTATTGGAGTATAATTGCTTTACAATGGTGTGTTAGTTTCTGCTTTATAACAAAATGAATCAGCTATACATATACATATATCCCCATATCTCTTCCCTCTTGCGTCTGAAAAAACATATCTTTATTTCAAATATCTTTTTGTGTGTGTGATGAAGCTGATATTGAATTATCATCATCATCGTTCTTTAGCACAGTGATACACACTTTCACTTTTTGCTGCCTGGCAACAAATGCATTTTAGAAAGTTTTTGAAATTGCAAAAAAGTATTTTGTAAGTCAACTTCAGTAGGCTAAAATTCTATTGAACCTTTCATATGTGAGTCCTCTACATTTGATCACATTTGATTCAAAATTAGTTGTAAATCTTCAATCAAAGAATTCAATGAACCAAAAATCAAAAGAGAGAAATCAAATCATCTTTTGTAGCTTTCAGATAATTGTAATTTTTGAAAAAAAGCTTGTAAACAAGCTCATATTACAGAAATACTTTGAAATTTATTACTTCAAAAGCAAGAGAGGAAAAAAAACTAATGATTTATGAGAATTTGAATAAAGTACAAGTTTTAATTCTGAAATTCTATAATATATCCCTGTTAAACATTTTGAGAGAGATATTTTGATATGGGTCCTAATTTTTATTGAATAAATTTATATTCTATAGTAGATTAGAATTCTATTGAGGTGGCCTAAAATTTGTCACATCCAAATCTGGCAAAACTTTGAAAATAAACTTAAAAAAACACATCGTACTCAAGAAATTTTAGGTTGAAAATACATCTTTTAAAAATGTTTTTCTCAAAATATTTAACTGAATATAATGAACAAAAAGTTACTTTAGTACAAGATTTTTCAGAATGACTCTTTCAAGGAAACAATTGCCAACTACTTCATTATTACACTGCTGTCAGATCTGGTCTCCATAGAGGGACAAATTAACAATACAGATGAACACAATTTCAAATGTTCTTAATAATTTAAAGGGACATAAAAGATGAATAGTTTTCCAAGAGACAAATAGCATCTACTCTAAAAATGTCCACTCTCTATGAGAAATCAATCTTATTTATAGGACTGATATTCAGCTGGCATGCACTTCACAATGTGGAAGTGTTGATTAGTTGGGCTTCTGTTCTGATTGCCTGGAATCTGTGCTGATTGGCTGGTGGCTGTTGGAATATTACCCCTGAGTTTTTTTCAAAGTGAGAAGTTTTTCATCTACTTGTATCTGTTGTTGAAGAAACATCTGATTGGAGGCGTTGTTGTTGAGACCTGATGTTGCGTCATGAAGGCTGACCAAAACGGGATGCAAAGTAAGAAAGAACAGTGGTCCTCTGGCTCCTTTGGAGGCCAGGGGAGGAGGTCATTATCATGTTTATCTACGGAGACTCCATGAACCTTGCTTTATCGGTGAGCTAAACTGAAATATTCTGTTCTATTCCCATGTAGCTACCTTTTTATTATTATTATTTTTTAAATTCACAACTCTCTTAGTTTATTTTTTTAAAGTCTACAATTCAATGTTTTCTTTTTATACTATATTCACTGAGTTATGCAACCAACATCTCAATCAATTTTATTTTATTTTTTTATTGGGGTATAGTTGCTTTACAATGTTGTGTTAGTTTCTGCTGTACAGGAAAGTGAATCAGCTATACGTATACATATATCTCTTATTTTTTGGATTTCCTTCTCATTTAGGTCACTACAGAGCATTGAGTAGAGTTCCTTGTGCTAGACAGTAGGTTCTCATTAGTTATCTATTTTATACATAGTATTAGTAGTGTATATAGGTCAATCCCAATCTCCCAGTTCATCCCACCCCACCCTTTCCCCCTTGGTATCCACACGTTTGTTCTCTACGTCTGTGTCTCTATTTCTGCTTTGTAAATAAGATCATCTGTACCAATTTTTTCAGATTCCACATACATGTGTTAATATACGATATTTGTTTTTCTCTTTCTGACTTACTTCACTCTGTGTGACAGTCTCTAGGTCCATCTGCCCCTGCCAAAGAAACCCTGTACACATTAGCAATCACTCCCCATATACCCCCAACATTCCCCTCCCCTCAGGCTAGGCAGTAAGTAGCTTACTCTCTGTCTCTACAAATTTGCTAATTCTGAATATTTCATGTATATGGAATCTTATGCGGTCTTCTGTGACCAGCTTCTTTCACTTAGCATAATGTTTTCAAGGTTCATCAGTACTTCATTTCTTTTTATGGCTGCATAATATTCCATTCTATGGATATACCACATTATATGTATCCATTCTTCAGTTGATGGGACATTTAGGTTGTTTGTACTTTTTGGTCATAGTGAGTAATGTTTCTACAAATATCCTTGTATAAGTTTTTTGTGTGGACACATGTTTTTATTTCTCTAGTTATATGTCTAGGAGTAGAATTTCTTGGTCATTTGGTAACTATATTTAAACTTCTGAGGCACTTTCAGAGTTTTCCAAAGCAGCTGTGCAATTTTACACTCTCATCAACAATGTACAAGGGATCCCACTTGTCTGCATTCTCACCAGAACTTGATATTGTCATATTTTTGACTCTAGCCATCCTAGCAGGTGTGGTGTTATCTCATTGTGGTTTTGATTTGCATTTCTCTGATGGTTCCTGTAAAGAATATTGTATTGTTAAAAGAACATTATACTGTAAAGATAAACTGAGGTACGTTAAAATTCTCAAGGCTTATTTGAGAAAACATCGATTTGAATTGGGCTGTGCCAAACCAGAGGTTGTTAGGCACACTCCACCAGCAGGAGCTAGGGGAAAGTCTTTATAGAGCAGATGTGGAAGCAAAGCAAGGAAATAACCTGATTGGCTCTAGCTTAAACAGTTGCCTTATTTGGCTGTTTGTGATTGGTCGTTCTTTAAATTTTGTTTTCTCGGAAACAAGTGCATTTATAGGAATTGGCTCAGGCTTAGGTTTTGGTTTGCTTACGCAGGCAACAAAGGCATTGAAGCCACTTCAGTCTAATGACCTCATTGTTTAGTTATCTTAATGATAGGTCTACAATCATTTGTCCTCATTGGCATTAAGAATTATGGAATATTGCAAGTATATCAAACATTCCTAAGTGTGGGTTGGGTGAATAAGTGGCAATGAGAGATATGTGTAAAGTTTAGCTTTAACCTATAGAGGAAAATTTAATTAGCTGAGTCCTTGACTGTACAAGAGGCTGGCAGTCTCTGTTGAGGAGGAATTGAGTGTAAGGTATTCCCTTTAGACTGGAGCCTTTGCCTGCCAGCTGGCTGATGTCCATCAGTGATCAGCACATTAGCAGATGGTGCCCAGTCCAGCACCTCTGCACTTGCCCCGATGGTTTGTTTGTCTAATGGCTCTTCCCCAATATGAGAAAGAGAATCACATCTCCCTTGAACACGCATCCATCTTTTAGTTCCCAAAATGACGTTTGCTTGTTCTGACCTTGACAGTCTGTCTCACTCAGCCTCTTAAAATATCAAATGGGTTGTGTTAAAACCTAGTTTGAGAACAAAGAGTAAGCAAGAGAAAAATGTGTCATTTTGCAAGACTCAAAACCCATCACTTTAAAGCAATTAACATATCAGTGAAGACAGATGATAGGACAATGGGTTCAGAAAGTGTGTTCTCGTGGGCCCAGTTTGCTTAGGTGTTTCTCAATTTTTGTACATGGAATTACCTGTGAAGATTATTTTTTGTGCATGGAATTACCTGTGAAGATTTTCTGAAGCATGCATGTCGGTTGATCTGATTCAGGATGGAGCCTAAACAGCTTAAAAAAAAAAAAATCTATTATTACGTATGTTGCTGGAATTGAGTAGAAATATCAAATAGTAGATAATCAAATCAGTGAATAATCCAAGGTTGTATCTGTTTTGTTTCAAAATAAAATATAGGCTATTTTTCCTATACTAGATTTACTTTTCATGTTGTATTATGGGTGTTAAAATGATCTTATGGGTATATGCTGGCAGGGAGAAACAGTAAGGATTATATTCTCTATTGCATGCATATGGGATAAGATACAAACTTCTTATGTTTATATTCAAAGCCTTCTATAGTCTATTCCACTCCCATTCTTCAATCTCATTTCTAGCTGTTTTTCCACATCAACACCCTAGCCACATTAGATTGCTTACATTTCTTTGGATGTATGTTGTCTTTCTTTATTGTTTTTGCATATATTGTTCCCCTTGGAAAGTTCTTCTACAAACTTGTTCATCTGGTGAATTCATGTTAATTCTTCAAGATTCAGTTCAATAGTCTCTGTGAAGCCTTCTCTGACCCTTACTCCAAAGCTGACCACTCCCTCCATCGTGCTATATTTATACCATATACAGAAACAATTTTTCCCATATTTATTAAGCACTTATTACATGTTGGATATTCTGCTAGGCTCCAGAAAATTGGAACGTGGCCCATTTTCCTCTTAGTTTTCTTGATATCGGAGAGGAGAAAGAAAAATATACAGATAATTACACTGTAAAATATTAAGGGCTTTGTTAGGGAAATTTAGGGATGCTCTGGGAGGAGACGGGAGGGACCCTTAACCTATGGGGAGAAGATGTCATTAATGGCTTCTGAGTAAATTGCTTCTGAGCTGAGTCTTGAAGGATGAAGAAGAATTAAACGGGAAGAGAGGACAGGATAGCAAGCAAATGGCAAAAGGAGAAACAGCGGGCACACCTTGGTGATAAGAGAAGGGTTGACACATTTGTGAGGCTGCAAACCATGAAGATGGTTGGAGAACATAGTGTGAAAACATTGCAGGGATGGGGGCTGGGAGTGGCTCAAGGTAACTGTGAGTTAAACCTGGAGAGGTTGCCCAAGATTCACTCCAAAAATATTATTTGTTTATATCCCTTATCCTCTCCTCTCTCTAAGAGAAAGATCTTGTTTTATTCAGATTTCTATTTCAGTGACAACATGACCGTTGGATGGATGGATGAAGCATGTATGGGCTAATGAGCTCCATGGGGCTGGGATCACAATTTAACTGAACTGTCCACGTTCACAAAGCATTTGGTTGACTTTGAGAAGGGATGTTGGTTTCATTCCTTTTACTCCTTATTTCATCCCTTTTATTACCATATATTTCCTAAAGAGAAGGTCTGGCCAATATCAAAACAAAGCACTCTACTCTGTTTTTAATTACCTTTTTCAAGGCTGCACTAGCAATGCAAATGCTGCCTGGTCTAACTTGAGCTGCAAACAGAAACGTTTTGTCTGCTTTCCTTGAAAGCGCTGAACGGAGTGCACAAAGCTTAGAGTGATAAGGGTTGAATTTTCGGGTTTATCTTTTAATAGGGACGATAAGATTCTAATGCCTCAGCCCTCTGTGCTATCTGGATGCTGATGGTGGGAACAGTCACCAGAGGGATGTACTGGGCGGTGGTGGGGGGCCCTGGGTTAACCTCAGAGAAACACAAATATGAGTGGGTGGAGTGCTTGCTTTCCATGAGAATCTCCATCCCTCTCTTTCACAGCCTGGCCCAAACGATCGGGCTTTTTGCCAGTAAGCAAAGCAATGGAATATTTTTTCCATTGGTCAGAGGAAGTTTTCTTTTCTTTTTTTTTTTTCCTTTTTGTGAATGGAGATAAAAACGTTCATTTGAAAAGGGAACTTTAGGAATTTCATTTTAGTAAAATGAAAGGCTGCTTAGATTCCCAGGAAGCCCTGGAGGAAGGTGCAAAGCCCAAGGCAACAAGGGTCCTCGGAAACTGCAGATGTGAGTGTAAATCCTAATTCTATCACAGACCAGCTGTGCAGTCTTAACGTTGCTTTACCTTCATGAGCTTCAGTTTTCTTGACTATCACACGGGGAAAATTTTAGGTAAATAAAGTGAAAGGAGTGCAAGTAAAATATGTAGAAGACACTCAATATTTATTAGTTTCATTCTTTTGCTTTTGAACTCAGGCAAAGGATTACACAGGCTTCTCACCAGTCTTCTGTGTATTTGGGAACCAAGACATGAATACAAATCTAGGAAGCCCAAGGGAAGGCTTTGCATATACAATGTCTTATCCTGCCAGCTGATCTCATTCACTTCGACTCACCAAATATTTATTAAGTGTATGATTGCGCTTAAAACTGATTGAGACTGTAGAGTTTACAGTTGGATGAGAGATGGTTACTGACTTCTGTCTTCCAGAAACTTGTCTCTTATACAATGACAAAACTTTATATGTTGGGCAGGTTACTAGTACAAGGCAATGTGTGTGTGCGCATGTGTTCATGCGTGCACGCACGTGTGTGTGTGTGTGTGTGTGTGGTCATGCACATAAATAGTTTTGGGAGGGAGATATCAACAAGGGCCAAAGGAATGAAAGGGACTGCTTAATTTTCTTGGCTGGGGTTGGAGGCGCTGTACAAGGAGCAAAAATATCACCCCTACAACTGCTCTTTCTTCTGGACCAAAGTCAGAAGCCTCTGGCTTTCAAAAATACCCAGATAATTTCCCTCTCACTACTGCTCAGTATTGCTTTAAATGCCAAGAACGTTGGAGCCTCCATGCCTCCAGGCCAGCTATTTCTTCTGGCTGGAATTCTCTTTTCCAACTTTAGAAATCTGACTCATGCGTCCACTCCCAGCTCAAAGCTCCTCTATGAAGCCTTCTCTCCTCTTGTAGATCTATTACCTAATGTAGACATGATACATATTTTAGGAGTGAATGAAATCAGTCCTATAAATGGTTCTGAAAGTTAATTTCTGCCAAAAATATTCCACTAGCCCCCAAACTGTCCTGAGACTTTTAATAACTTGCCAATAACCCGCCTCTGGGTTATTCTATCCTCATCTTCTCCCTCCTCCCCGTTCTTGCCAAATCAGAGAGCAAAAGCTTCTACGGAAGCACGAAGTCCTCTCTGCTATTAGCTTGCCTTGAGTATCAACCCAACAAGCAGAAGAAAAAGCAGAACACTATGTGTTTTGTGACACACTGCCCCTCTAAATGGGGGACCGACAAGTAAATTAAAGAAGGACGTGAAGAACAAAGTGTTAAAATATGGGGAGTCCTGCCATTGGTCTCTTTCAAGGAGAACTGTCAAGTGAAAATTCACTCAGTTTGTATGAACATGACAACCAACTAAAAGACTGAGAACAGTAAAAAATGCAAATCATTCTGCTAAGTAATTAATTATGCAGACTTTCCCTTTTGACATGTGAATTGATTTAAAGGGTTTTGATAGTTGGTAGATACTGTGAAATGACCATACTGTACCGTAGGGCACAACTCCATAAATATTCTGTCTCTTACTCTTCTCTGTAATGGGAATGATCTCTAAAATATGGATAATGATCATCTAACAGGAAGTGACTCATGGCCTGGCAAGGCCTTAGGAGCTTGTCTGATGAGCCCTTCAAAATATCCTCAAAATTCAATGAGTCCAACAGGACCACTGAAATTCAGTAGAGTCTTCTGGTATTTATAGAGAAGGTTCAGGAGACACTTTTCTTGGGAAACCAAGAGTATGGCTCAAATTCTTACTCGGTTTTTGATAAAGTTGAGTTGTACTCAGGCCACACCCACATCCCCTCCCTGCCCTGGGTTGACCCTGTTTATCCCTGTGAGGTGTAGATGGGAGCAGGGTGGCCTTGTGGCAGAAGAGAGATGGTGGCAGGCCTGTTCTCTGGGATTTCAGTTTCTATCGTGACTTATTTTCAGGCCTTTATTAATTTTTTCCCTTTTCTTTTCTTTTTTAATTTGGAGGCAACTCTAAAGTGCCTCCAGGGCACGAGATAGCTGGTTTTTACCATGTTGCTGATTGAGTTCATAGCATTTTCTTTGCCTCTCCCCCATCCCACGCCCAAATCAGATGGAAACTTATTGGGAATGATATGAAGCATTTATGCTCTTTCCACCCCTTTTTTATCAGGAAAAACATTGGAAAAACAGATTGTATGCCCAGGCTGTTGGCTCTTGAAATTCCCTCCCTGTTCAGACCTATTATCACAGTAACAAAAACGGTTTAGATAACATAAATCTAACCAGCATTCACTTCAATCTGCCCCCAGGGTGAGAAGGGGTGGACTCTCCCTCCTCTCAGGGGATAGGAACTGGGCTTTTTCAGGAATTCAGCTCTGCCAGAAATGAAGCCGGAATTTGGGCCATACTCTGTCAATCATTTCCAAGAGAAATGGACTTTTTTTGGATATACATTCAAGGGAAGGGGGAGTCAGCATCACCCCTGTGTGGGCAATAGGACCTGTTTAGAGGGCTCAGCTTTGACCCTGTACCTGGAGCTCACACCACCCCTTCTAGGTCACACTCCGGATATTTGTGGCCCCAGAATTCCTTGCCAAAATGGCCTTTAGCCTGCTTAGAAGAGTTTTTTCTGGGCCTCTTCCTGGGGTGTGTTCTCTGGAGGATGGATGCTGTGTATATCTTAAGCCTGACGGGTGGCCAATGGGTAGCCCTTTGTGGGGATGCAGGTGGAGGCTGAGCTTCCTTGCTGGAGGACAGAGAAAGGGGTAGGAAGAGATGGGCGTGGGCCAGTGGTGGACTCTTCATGCTGCCATGTCCTGGTGCAGAAGTTGGCGGAGGTTGAGAACTCAAGTTAATCCAGGTCTTGTAGGTTGTTATGAGGGTAAATGTGGTAGGATAGAAGGATGGGCAGTCAGTTAGTTTGATACACTGTGTCTGAATATTTAAACTTATGGTGTGTTGCTCTCCATTTACATTATTGCCTGAAGCCCCCAGATGTTAAAAGAGAGGCTGGGGAAGATTTGCTGTAATTACTCAGGCCCCTTGATCTGCTGAGCTAACTCAGAAGGAATAAGTTGAGTGTATTTTCTGGGTGGGCCTATCTCTGCTTTCCTTTGGGGAGTGGGGAGGGAGTTTTCTGTTGGGGAAAGAACCTGAGATTTGGAGCCAGAAAGATGTCGATTCAACAGACATGTATTAAGCACCTATTGTGTGTCAACCAGAGATAGACACTGGGATAGACAAAGCACAGCCAACATTCTCAGAAAATTTATAGCAGGAAAATGGATAGTTGTGCAAAATACAGCAACAAGACAATGTGTTAAAATCACTGTTAGCCAGGATACTTGACTATTTATTTATTCTTTTATTATTATTTTTTATTGAGGTAACATTGATTTATAACATTACATAAGTTTCAAGTATACAACATTATATTTCTACTTCCATATCCCCTACAGCAGGCTCACCACCAACAATTTAGTTTCCATCTGTCACTCCACACTTGGTTTTGCTCTCCCGCCACCTCTCCTCTCTGGTAACCAGTACTCTGTTCTCTACATCTTCGTTTCGTTTTTGTTTAGTTTGATTTGTTTATTTATTATATTTTGGTCTGTTTGTTTCTTTGTTTATTTGATTTTTATAGTCTACGTATGAGTGAAATCTTAAGATATTTGTCTTTCTCCATCTGACTTATTTCACATAGCATAGCACTCTCAAGTTTCATTCCTGTTGTGGGAAATGACAAGATTTCCTGTGTTTTATGGCTGAGTAGTATTCCACTGAATATATGTGCCACATCTTATTTATCCGTTTATTCATTGATGGGCACTTTTAGGTGGTTTCCATATCTTGGCTATTGTAAACAATGCTGCAATGAACATAGGGATGCATATATCTTTTCAAATTAGTGTTTTCATATTCTTTGGACAAATACACAGAAGTGGAATTGCTGGGTCATACGGTAGTTCTAGTTTTAACTTTTTGAGGAATTGCCATAATGTCTTCCACAGTGGCTGCACCAATTTACATTCTCACCAACTGTGTATGAGGGTTCCCTTTTCTACACATCCTCACTGACACTTGTTATTTCTTGTCTTTTTGATAATAGCCATTCTGACAGGTGTGAGGTGACGTGTCACTGTGGTTTCGATTTGAATTCCCCTGACGATTAGTGATGTTGAACATCTTTCCATGGGTCTGTTGGCCACCTGTATGTCTTCTTTGGAAAGCATGTAGACAACATACAACTCCTCTGCCCATTTTTCAATCAGGTTGTTTTTTTTTTAAGATTAAAAAAAATTATTTATTGTATTTATTTATTTTTGGCTGCATTGGGTCTTTGTTGCTGAGCGTGGGCTTTCTCTAGTTGCGGCGAGCGGGGGCTAATCTTCATTAAGGTGTGAGGGCTTCTCATTGTGGTGGCTTCTCTTGTGGCAGAGCACAGGCTCTAGGCACACAGGCTTCAGTAGTTGTGGCACATGGGCTCAGTAGTTGTGGCTCACTGGTTCTAGAGCACAGGCTCAGTAGTTGTTGCACACGGGCTTAGTTGCTTTGCAGCATGTGGTGTCTTCCCGGACCAGGGCTCGAACCCATGTCTCCTACATTGGCAGGCGGATTCTTAACCACTGCACCACCAGAGAAGCCCAGGTTGTTTGGTTTTTTTTGTTGTTGTTGTTAAGTTATATGAATTCTTTATATATTTTGGATATCAACCCCTTATCAGATATATCATTTGTAAATATCTTCTCTCATTTGGTAGGCTGTCTTTTTATTTGATTGATGGTTTCCTTTGTTGTGGAGAAACTTTTTAGTTTGACGTAATTCCATTCCATTTGTTTATTTTTGTTTTGTTTCCCTTGCCTGAGGAGACATATCCAGAAGGATATTGCTAAAACTGATGTCCAAGAGCATACTGCCCATGGTTTTTTTGAGTAGTATGGTTTCAGGTCTAACATTCAATTCTTTAATCCATTTTGAGTTCATTTTTGTGAATGATGTGAGGTAGTAGTGGTTTCATTTTTTTTGCATATGACTCTCCAGTTTTCCAACACCATTTATTGAAGAGACCATCCTCTCTCCATTGTAAGTTCTTTGCTCCTTTGTCATAAATTAATTGTCCGTATATGTGTGGATTTATTTCTGGACTCTCAATTCTGTTCCATTTTGGTCTACGTATCTGTTTTTCTGCCAATACCATACTGTTTTGATTACTATGTCTTTGTAATATAATTTGAAATCAGGAAGTGTGATACCTCAAGCTTTGTTCTTTTTTCTCAGATTGCTTTGGCTATTCAGGGTCTTTTGTTTTTCCATACAAATTTTTGACTTTTTTTTTTCTCTTTCTGTGAAAAATTTCCTTGGGATTTTGATAGAGATTGCATTGAATCTATATATAGCTTTAGGGAATATGGACATTTTGACAATGTTAATACTTCCAATTCAGGAGCATGGAATATTTTTCCATTTATTTGTGTCTTCTTCAATTTCTTTCAACAATGTCTTACAGTTCTCAGTGTACAGGTGTTTCATCTTCTTGGTTAAACTTATTCCTAAGTATTTAATTCTTTTTGTTGCAATTGTAAATGGAGTGGTTTTTAAAATTTCTCTTTGTGCTAGCTCATTGCTAGCATATAGAAATACAACAGAGTTTTGTATATTGACTTTGCATCCTGCAACTTTACTGTATTTTTTATTTCTAATAGGTTTTTTTTTTTTTGGTATGTGTGGAGTCTTTAGGGTTTTCTATATATAAAATCATGTCATCTGAAATTTAGCCAGTATACTTTAATCCAATAAGGGTGCAGATCTAAAAGAAGAAGCAGGTCTCTGGAGGAAAAGTTGAGCAAATCTTCACAGAGGTGACATTTACCCTGGGTATTTAACCTGGGATTAGCAAATGTCTACCAGGAGAAAGGAGGAAACCATGACTGGAGGAGATGATTTGTGCAGAAGAATGGAGACCTATGAAGACCTCTAATCTAGATTTTAGAATTAACTTTGTCACCTACTTATTGGGTACATTACTTTTCTTAACTTTAGTTTCCTCTTCTATGTAATGGGGATAGTAATATAATAGCATGACCATTACATGAAATAGTGGATTTGAAACACATATTTTAAATTCTAAATAAAGCACTAACTAAACATTAATGATTTTTGAAAGTGGGACTTCAGGCCTAAATTCCTCTAAATCCCAGCTGGGGAGTACTCTGCAGATTTTGGCGTGAGAGTTGGGATGTCTCCTGGGGGTCCTGTTGACATGCATCCTGCTAATAATCATAGTAATCTCTGGAACAGAAGGAACATTGGGTACAAGGTGGGCTGGCCCAGGGTTGGTGCATGAGGAAAATCAGGAATGGAAGGGCTGCATTCTACTTTTCTTTAGAAGTAAGCCAATGCTTTACTACAGCCTAGAAGTGAGACTGAGTCTCTGATCTTTGATTAAGCAATATAAATTATAGGACCTTCGAGATTTGTGGTCAAGCTTCACCAGTTCTCCCTTGCAAAGCCCTTACCCCACAGAGGCAGTTTTCTTTATTATTCTCAGGCAAGAGGCAGCAGTTTTGAATTCTTCTATTGTCATTGGTGCTGCTGATTAATAAATAACCTGAGGACAAAGACCGTGTCTTATAAATTCAGAATCCCTGCAATCCTAAATCAATAATGAGCACAGCATGTATTTGTCAAATGAATGAATTATTGGAAAGGAGGCTGCTCTTCCAGACTCTTATAGGGCATATTCCCTTCCCTGCTGATTTAAAAGGACAAAGTATCTTGTGTGCTCTGGTCAGTTCTTCAAGCCCATGGCTGTCCAGCCTAATTGCTAAGTGCCAGCTCAGTGAAGCCTCATCAATGACAGTACATCTTCCTTGGGGTCATCTCCTTCAGGGCAGAGCCCCGTGGCCCACAGGACACTGACAGCTTCTGTTTCACATCTGTTTTTACTTCTGGCTAAGCCTTCTGGGTCACTGCCTTGGCCCAGTGATCTCCCCTTTCACCTTGGTTCCCACACCAGGTCAAGACAGGGAGACCTCCTCTTCTCTTCCAGCCCCCGGGGCCTCTCTCTTTTCCCTGTCCACACTTTGCTGGTCCCTGCCAGTTGTGGCTGCAGAGTCTGAGGCTGTCCCCTAGCACCAGGGTGCTCGGCTCTCACCAGCCTGGTCCCACTCTTGTCACTCAGTGAGAGCCTGTTTGCTACTCACATGTGTTCATCCTGACCTTTGGGTCTTGGAATGTTGGCACGCACATGTAGCCAAGGAATCCAATCTGCTTGAAGCATTAGGTCTCCAAATAGTCAGAACCTAGGGAGGCTTCTTGACACTAGCCTTGTATCAGCTGCATGGTTTCCGGAATTGTCATCCCCACCCTTCCACTTAATCATTTGGGTCGTAGTTGAGGGTGCATGCCTAGATGCAGGGTTGAATTGTTTGTAATAAAAGGGAGGGAGATACAGAATCTTCTTTCATCTCCTCGTCCTTCTCTGCAGTTCATACTTCATCCCAAAGAGCTTTCAATCAAACAAACAAACAAACAAACAAACCATATTCACTGAAAAAGCTTACTGGCTGGAGGGGTAAGGCAGCCCACCATAGTTACATTAGTGGTTATTAAGGAAACACAGTAGGAATAAAGGAGGTGACTTGTGATCTCAAGCAATTTATAATCTAGTTATGAAGACAGAACTAAACCATGTGAAACCATGGCAAACCATGTCAAAGAGATTAGTATTAAGTGCCTATGTGGCACTTAGTAATAAGTGATGATGGATGCTGTGGAGATCTGAGGAAGCTGTTTGGAGGAGATGGAGCTTGAGGCAGATCTGTAAGGATGGAGGGTGTGTGTGTGTGTGTGTGTGTGTGTGTGTGTGTGTGTTTATTATATCCTCAGCATCCAGTACAGTGACTGGCAAGTCATAGGTGATCAATATATATTTTGTATGAATTAATGCACTGGAAAGAGAAGAAAAGATGAACGGAGGATGATGTGAACACGGAGTTGAACAGGGAGTGTTTGTAACCCAGTGACAGGATGCCGAGTGAGTGGAAAAAATCAGGCTGAATGGGAAGGGTGAGCGGAGCAAAAAGTAAACCCTTGCTAATTGTCAGGGGAAGCCCGGGCTGTCTGATGTCGCTGGCTGTGTTCATCAGGGCAGCGCGTGCTAAGCGCAGATCCCTTTTCACTTTCTGAGCCAGTTTTCTCATTCCAGTGGGTTCTGGGAAAGTGCTGCTGGTATCACGGAGATCAAAAACCTGGGGCTGCAGATAAGCAAGGGGGGTGAGTGCAGGGAAGCAATGAGGGTCACTGAGATAGGCCTCTATTGCTGAGCAAAGCCAAACAATTCAGACCTTCACACCCCCAAAGTCAAACCCAAACAAAGCTGTAAAATGGGAGGGAGGGGCCATCGGGAGGGAGTCACGTGCCTGATGTGGAGAAATGCAGGGGGGCCAGAATGACTGGCTAGGACAACTGTCCTTTAATCGTGTTGCTCCTCTAGTAAGTGTGGAAATCTGTGGAAGATTTTGCCCTGTGTGTGAGATTCAGAATAAGCGCCAGAATACCCTTGTTGCCCTTTGAGACCATACATGTAACTGTTTGTTTATACCATAAACATTTATGGAGGGTCTATTATATGCTAGGCCTGTGTATCTGTACCCTGGTGATTGTGTTTGAGCCACGGACTCTGTCCTTACGGAGCTTACAGTTTACTGCGGAGAGAGATAATAAAGAGGTAAATGAAGAAATAAGAAGAAAGGTAGAGAAATTGATTTCTTCTATCAAATATTCAGATGGATAAAGGATAAGGAATTGGAGTTCTAAAATATAGCGTGACTGATTCTACCTCCGGAAATTGGCCTGTTCTTGTACAAGAAGTAAGACTGAATTAAAAAAAAAAAAAAAAAAAGAAACCAAAAATCCAAAAACCAAAATGAAAAATCAAAAACACAAAAAATCAGAGTATACCAAAGCTATGAGTGGAGCTGCTTTCAAGCAGGCTATTTTTCAAACTAAACATGGGGCTACACGGACCAGCACAAAGGTGCTAATGGAGAGATTGGTAGGGGATGTTTGACAGTAGATATGCTCTAGAAAAGACATCTCTGTTGAACTGATGGATACACTCGGGTGAATAAGTGAGGGTTTCAGGGAAGCAGTGCTGACTAGTAAAATCTTTGGCGTCAGAAGTATCTGGGCTCCTACTTTCCAGCTGGGTGAACTTGGAAAAATTTAGCCTCTCTAAGCCTGTTTGCTCATCTGTAAAATAAAGATATTACTACCTCCCAGGTGGTTAAAATAGATTATTAAGTAATACAGCTAGCACAGAGCTTGGCATATAGTGTGTGCATGATAGAATCTTTCAACCTTTATCCCTTGAGGTCCAAAGGGTGAGGGTTTGGTAGAGATGGAAAGGGTAGGGCAGCCAGGAGCGGCACTTAAGCAGGACAGAGAGTGACATTTTCACATGAGAATCGAGAGGGAACAAAGGACACAAAGATCTGTTTGCTGGCTGAGAAGCAAGCTTGAATATTCTAATTGTCCAGATCCTTCTCTAAGAAGCATTGCTGTAGGTAGCAGTCCCTGCAAGTGAAGCAGACTGGTCTCTTAGGAGCGCTGAAAGAATCCAGCCCCGAGTGCTTGGTCTTGATTGTTCATGGCTGAGGGGTGTGTTACTGAATATATATGGTTGTAGGTGTGCACGCAAGCACACGCATTTGTGGCTGAATCCCAAATTTATGCAGTGTGTCCTGATGTATAGGAAAATATTGCTTCTAGTCTATTCTTCTGCATGAGTCACTGTTCATTTAGTACATTTAGTAGGGTCAGTGTGTGTGTGTTTGTGTGTGTGTGTGTGTGTGCACACGTGCGTATGTGTGTCTTACACTTGCCAGAAAACAATGCATCAAAATTCTGGTTTAGAGGATCTTTTTGGTAAATAGTCTTTCAGCTGAATACCTGGTCTTTCAGATTCCCTTTCCCTTTCCCTGTTTCTTCCCCAGATAGTATATGGGAATGCTTCTGTGACCTCAAGACAGGGGGGAAAAGAGAGCCTCGGACCTACCTGCCGGCCTCAACTCTTGCTGTTCTGCTTTAAGAACAGGCTGCTTTGAAGAGTTCAGCCTGGTCATCAGGCTGGACTAATGCCCCCCTGAGACAGGACTGGTTCTTTTCCATTTCCTGGAGCTTTGTTCTGGCTCCCGTTGCTAAAGTCTACGGTCCCAGCCATCTGGTCCCATTACTTAGGGGGTAGAAACTCCATGTTCTTCTACTTTCTCGTTCCTCCTCTCCTGAGATTTGTGGGGCTTCAGGCCTTCTTGTTCTCCACACACACACACTGAGGAGAGACAGAAGCAGGGTCTCAAAGCCCATCTTTCCAGCCACCCGCCTCATCCGGCGCTGTGTGCTCTCTCTCTCAAGCCGGCTTGTAAGCGACCCTCAGCTGATTGCCAGTCTTCTCTCACTCTCTTTTTTAAATTCTTAACAAATTTAATGCCAGCAATATTTAGAATACAATTATTAACTTACATTAAAGTATGGCTCCTAGCTTCCAAATTTTATTTATTTATTTATTTATTTTTATTTTTAAAATTTTGTTGAAGTAGAGTTAATTTATAATGTGTTAATTTCTTCTGTACAGCAAAGTGCTCAGTTATACACACACGTATATATACATATATATATATATGCTTTTTCATATTCTCTTCCATTATGGTTTGTCACGGGATATTGAATATAGTTCCCTGTGCTATACAGTAGGACCTTGTTGTTTATCCATCCTGTATATAATAGTTTGCATCTGCTCACCCCAAACTCCCACTCCATCTCTCCCCCACCCCTCATCCCTCTTGGCAACCACAAGCCTGTTCTCTATGTCTGGGAGTCTGTTTCTATTTCATAGATACGTTGATTTGCATTGTATTTTAGATTCCACATATAAGCAATATTACATGGTATTTGTCTTTCTCTTTCTGGCCAGTTTTCTCAAAGAGCAGTGGTCCCGACCTCGGCCATGCATGGGAATCAGCTGGCGAGTTTCTTCAAATCCTGATGCCTAGATCCTATGTCCAGATATTACACTGTAAGTGGTGTGTCTGGATCCGTGGACATGATGGGCAGCCAAGTTTGAGAACCACTGTCCAGAGACTCCCAGCCTCCACATGAGGGCATGGGCCACAAGCCCTTGCATTTTTGGAGTATGTCTTGCCCATCCAGGTGTTCCCATCACGTGCAGCCTACCACTGGAGGTTCCTCACTGTGGCAGGAGGTGGAGATGATGACACGAGCAGTGACTTCTCCATCCACGTCCTGCTTCCTCCTCTCCTCTCCAAAGCCAGAAAGGAAGGGACTCCACCTGGCTCTGTATTTTCTCCCCAACTCCCTTTACCTCACACGTCTGAGTTCTTTTCACTCTGGCTTTTGGCAACTTAACAGTTAAGTCACTTAGTCAGTGATTTATCAACAGAAGCTTAAAGAATTTAGAAAAAACTTTTCTCTCATGATGATACTAGGTGTTCAAGGCTATTATCTTGGGGAGAATTCAAAATTTTATTAAAAATTTTATTTTTAAATTTCAAAAACAGAATATTTGTTTTTTATTTGTATTTCTGCTATAAAAGGTCTAAACTCTACTAAGGGAGATGAAACAATAGCGGGAAAAGGAGGAGCCAGTAATGTATATAATGCATAACATTTACGTATGTATGAGTTTCTAGGACTGCCATAACAAAATACACAGACTGGGTGGCTTAAACAATGGAAACTTA
The DNA here is from genome assembly GCF_028564815.1 of Eubalaena glacialis. Taxonomy (NCBI): domain Eukaryota; kingdom Metazoa; phylum Chordata; class Mammalia; order Artiodactyla; family Balaenidae; genus Eubalaena; species Eubalaena glacialis. Next base: position 5,811,011 of record NC_083725.1, read on the forward strand.
TTTTCGCACAGTTCTAGAGGCTGGAAGTCCAAGATCAAGGCGCACACATGCACGATTGGTTTCCTCTGAGGGCCACAATGGAAGGAACTGTCCCAGGCCTCTCTCCTTGCCTTATGGTTGGCCGCCTTCTTTCTGTGTCCTCACACAGTTGTTCCTCTCTGCATGTGTCCCTGGTATCTCTCTGTGCATCCAAATTTCTCTTCTTACAAGGACACCAGTCAGATTGGATTAGGACCCATACTAATGGCAGCATTTTAACTTAATCACCTCTTTAAAGACCTCATCTCGAAATCTTTTTTTTTTTCCACTGTTTTGTTTTTTGGGTTTTTTTGGTCACACCGCACAGCATGTGGGATCTTAGTTCCCAGACCAGGGATCGCACCTGCCCCCGCTGCATTGGAAGCATGGAGTCTTAACCACTGGATCACCAGGGAAGTCCTACACTTCACTTTTTAACAATTACAGGTCTACCAGGCAGAACCAAGCATCTTGTCTACATGGAAAATTAAATCCAGTTCACAGACGTTTTCAAAACACTTGTCTAATGTTTCCACAAATACTTGAATTAGATCTAAAATGCCAAGTTCACTTTCTGAAGAATCCACACAGAAGACAAAATACGATGTTGCATAATGTCTATAAATCAGTTTGTTGTTAGATCCTCCAATTAATGATCCTCCTTCTGGGAAATTACAAACATTTTCATCTCTCTGAGATACCAAATGGAATGTTTCCCTGATGACTTGCTGTTGCGTATCTTCACTGTAGGGCTGGTAGAACTTGGGAGAGCCGCGGCCTCCGGTGGTTGTTAAAGATGAGGATCGCCTTGATCATGGCTGGGCCGGGCCGACCGGGTGGGCGCTGGGGTCCAGGGCGGGGACGGGCGCGCGAGCCTTGCCTCGGAACCTCGCTGGCGATCCTTCCCCACCCGCCCGCTTCTGCACACGGGGGCGCGCCCCCGAGCAGTGGGGGGGGGGGGGGGGGCGGGGGCTTGGATCTCGAAATCTTATTACATATCTCCTAATATGATATGAGGGGTTCAACACAGGAATTTTGTGGGGACACAATTCAGCCCATAACAATATATTACTTAAAAGACAAAAAGGCGAGAGCCGGAACTTTGATGTGTTTTTAGCACCCATATAGCTTGCAAAGTGCTTTTGTAATTATTATTTCATTTAATCTCAACAAATTCTTATAAAATATTACTCTAATTTTATTTGGAGATGAGACAACTGAGGCACAGAGGATCTAGGTGACTTTGTTCAGGTCATTGAGATAATTACTAAAAGAGAACTTAAAACAAGTAAGTGTGTTTGTGTGTGTGTGTGTTTCAGTGTGTCTGTGTCTCTATAGTACAGATTAAGAAGTAATAGAATAAAATGATTGAATAATAATACTCCGGTCTGTATTATTTTTTTTGGGCAGGGGGATATTGAGAGGAATGACCAACACATTTGTACAAAGTTAGTAAAATCCTAATACAGAAGAAAAATCAAATCCCAAGCTCAGTGTAAAATAGAGATCAGAGGGAAATATTGAAGAGTAGTGAAAATGGTCCAGTCTGAACTATGGCATGAGGTTTACATTAAAGGAAACTCTTTAGGGTGAAGATAAATATCCAAACAAGTAAGACTAAATATTGGATACAATTGAGGTCCTTTACCCAGCCTCAGTAAACTAAATTGAGAGCACAAAATGAATTGGTATGATAATGTCCCACCAGATTTTTATAAAGTATTTTGAGTGAATTATCTCATTGAATCTTCACAGTGATCCATTAAGGAGGTTAAATATTATTACCATCTTTATTCTATTTTTGAGAAAATTGAGGATCCTATAGCTTGAAATGCATTGCCTAAGATCAGCCAGCCAGTAAGTAGAGCTGGGATTAAAACCCAAATATTTTGGTTTAAGACTCCATGCTCTTTATTGTGCACTATACTGTTATGCATTTTCTTTAATTCTGCACCAGACAGAGATCTTTAAAGTGGACCGTATGATTTGGGTATCGTCCCATGCCCAGTGTCTAGCACACTGCCTGAAACCGAGTACACTGTCACTGCTAAATAAAAGGAATAAGTGAATTAAGCAGGGAAGCCTTCTGTTCAAATATAGAGGCCTGATTGCATGGATTTGTCTTTTATTTCATCAGAGTATATGAAACTTAAGATAAAACAATTTTTAAAAGATAAGGAAGAGGAATAGGGTTATCAGGGATTTTGACAAATTTCTGGAAGATGGAAAGCACATGTCAGGAGAATAACTGATGAAGTCAGGGAAGGGAGCCACAGTGAATCTATGTATGGATGAAAATGCACAAGGATGCAGTTATCAGCCCATTTGGACCACAGAGAATCTCAGATGTTGGAAATATGGTGAGCAAGAGTGAATACAGACTAAACAAAGAAATTAACGTGTAGTTTGTACATCGGATAATTTCTTCTCTTCTCAAATGAATGAAGCCTACATAAGCCAGATGCTTTCTTCTCTAGGAGATCAAACAAACAAATGTGGAGAGGCGCCTTTCTAAAGAAATTTAATGGCTCTGCTGCAGGACTTCTCAACTGGGCATTTCTGGCATTTGGGGCTGGACAATTCTTTTTGCAGTGGGTTGCCCTGTGCATTGTGGAGTGTTTGGTAGTATTCATGGCTTCGTCCACTAGATGCCATTGGCATTTATTCCCCCTCAGTTTTGACAACAAAAAAGGTCTCCAAAACTGCCAGATATCCCCTGGAGGGCAAATCATTCCTGGTAGAAGTGACTTCCACATCCTTTCACTTAGGAGACCCCCAGTGTAATGTCCAATTTGTGCTTGATTACCTAATTCAAAGGTTGACAGTATTCAGAACATCCAATCAGGTTTTTTTAAAAATTACTTTTCTATTAAATATGAAAAAACAAATATTTGAGGAAATATGGCATAATACAAAAACAAGTGCTATGATAAAATAAAATAATCAAAGAAAAAACTCTTATTACTTAAAAATGTCATTTTATATAACAAGTTTAAAAAAGATTGGATAGCAAAGTCTAAGAAATCTCCAAGAGTGTGTAATAAAATGCAGAGATAGAAAATATGATGACAAAAGGTCAGAGATATGACAGATAAATCCAGGAAGTCAATATCTGATTAACAAGTTTCCAGAAAGAGAGAACTGTGTACATAAAGGGAAAATTATCAAAGAACTAATTTAACTATCCAGATCTAAAGGATACACCTCAATTATAATGACATCTGAATGTCTAGTACAATCAATGAAAAGATGGCCATCCTTAAACACATTATTGTGAAATCACAGAATACCAAAATAAAGAGAGATTATAAAAGGTGAGTGAGTGAGAGAGAGAGAGAGAGAGAGCGCATGAATAGTTTATCCCCAAAAGAAACAAGATAGAAGATATTGGAGCAATAGCATTAATAGCATTATATTTCTTAGGGAAAATGAGTTTTCAGCCTAGAATTCTATATCCAAACAAACAGTAAATTGTTCTGGTAAAAATAAATATAATTTTTCAATTTAAGGAAGAAAAATTTCCTCACACACTCATTTTTATGAAGCTTCTTGAAGAAATGCCTCTGTTGGATAGGATGCCTTTCAGTGAAAGATCATAAAATTCCAACTCAACTGGCTTATGCAGAAAGACACATATTACCTCAAATAACAGAAATCTAGAAGTGGATGGTTGACTCAGTTGTTACTGAGCTCAGGTCTGGCTGCTCACCACTCAAAAGCCAATACTTGAGAGGCAAGTGTTGGTAGAAAGGAAAGTTTGCTTTATTCCAGAGGCTGACAACTGTGGGAGAAGGCAGATTCATGTCCAAAGGCTAACTCTCCTCTATTGATCAGTGGGCAAGAACTTTTAAAGGAGAGTTTCAGGGGTGCACCAGTGGAGGGAGGGGGCTACACATAGAAACAGCACAGTCAGCTCTGACAGTCATCTTGAAATTGGTCATGCAGTGGTCTGATCAGTGTCATCTTGATTGTTCTAAGTACAATTAGTCGGGCTTCCCTGGTGGCGCAGTGGTTGAGAGTCTGCCTGCCAATGCAGGGGACACGGGGTCGAGCCCTGGTCTGGGAGGATCCTACATGCTGCGGAGCAACTAGGCCCGTGAGCCACAGCTACTGAGCCTGCGCGTCTGGAGCCTGTGCTTCGCAACAGGAGAGGCCGCGATAGTGAGAGGCCCGCGCACCGCGGTGAAGAGTGGCTCCCGCTTGCCACAATTAGAGAAAGCCCTCGCACAGAGACGAAGACCCAACACAGCCAAAAATAAATATAAATAAAATAAATTTAATTACAATTAGTCTTCAGTTCCAGGGTCAGTTTGTTCCCATTTCTTTGAGGCCAGTTCTCAGAATTGTGGCAGCTTATGTCATGGCTACAGCCTGGTCATCATGTAGTTAACTTCTTCCACCTGGTAGGGGTTTCAGTATCTGTAGAACAGCTCAAAGGATATGGCTCAGAATAGTGTCTACAGCCCTTGAGGAGGAACTAAAAGTCCTTGACTTTGCTTACTGACTAAACTATTATTATTTTTCCCTGTTTGACTGCTTTTCCTTTGTTTCTGCATTTTCTCATTTGTCTGATTAAATTTATTCCTTGACTAAAGTTTTTCTACAGACAAAAGGCAGGTTGAGGACATTGGCGGAGGGGGTCTGTCCATAGGGCCCTCTCCGATTCACAACTATATCACCAAATGTTTAAGTTCTTCCCATCTTCCTATTCTGTCATTCTTGATGAGTTGCATAGTCCTTGGATAGCTCCCTTCTTGTTAGAAGATGATTTCTGCAACTAGATGTTACATATGGATACGATAATGGACAGAGGAAGAAAGAACATTCTATCCTATGGGTGTTTTTTTCTTTTTTTAATTAAATACTTCATTGGGACATCCCTCAGCAAGTTTTCCCTCGTGTTTCATTGTTCAGAATGGAATATATGCTCACTCTCAAACCAGTCGTTAGCAAGGGGAGAAGTATTAACATGATCGACTTAGCAAAGTGTAGGATCAGCAGAAGGGTGGGACACTGGAATAAAAACAAGATTTCGTTAGAAAGAGGGATGTGTGTCTGCTACAATGCAGCAGCAAATTTGGGATTAAACCAATAAAGAAGACAGGATCCAGGTATGGTGGAACTGATCCAGGAAAGGAGAAAGGAGAAATTCAGGAAGAACCATGCACAAGACCCAGAGAGCCCAGGTCTAGGTTGGATCAGAGGGGCCTAGGTAGGAGACATCTGTGTAAAAAGAGAAAATAAGTTTTGATAAAAATTTTTGTTAGGATAATGGCAACAAATAGGCATTTGAAATTCTAGAAAAAGTGTTATAAGAAAGGAATACAACCATAAAAATGCTACTTAATTCTGCTGTGTTCAATATTGGCATGGCCACGAAACCAGGGACACTATTGGTTACTTTCAACTTCCAGAATCAATCCATCAGCGAAAGCTGGTTACAGAAGAAAGGTAACAGCAATCACTTTTGACAGTATGAAAGAAGTGCACACGTGAGAAATTGGGAGAGGCAAATGGGGGAGAAGACCTGAGAGCTCAAGGAAAGAGCAGGGATGCTAATATTCTTATCTGACAGAGTGGCCAGACAAGCAATCAAAAGATACTCTCTTTAGTTGGTGGAACAAGAAAAAAAAGAAGAAGAAGAAGAAATGATAAAAAGGTAAAGAATATAGGAAATAACATAATGATTTACCAAGATATTGGGTGCAGGGGAAGATAGGGTGAGGTTATGTGAGCTAATTATCGCATCTGCAATTCAAAAGATAATGGATAGAATGAATCAGAAGTAGGGGTAAAACATACAATCTAGAGATATGGCACTAACCCCCAGGAGAAAACAGCCTGAGTTAAAAATATTTGCTCTGGGGAGGGAAAGTGGGCTGGAGGAATGGGGACAGAGGCCTATCCTGTGTGAGCCCTTTTTATTATCTCTTATTTCAATCTTGTGCACACACTGTCATTTGATAGCTGAAAATGTTGTAAAAATGATTTATTTTTACTTTCTGCCATAACGTAGATACATTTTGTAGTACGCATTTTCTGCTTATAGCTGCCTCCTAGACATTTTCTTTGACATTACGTAACCTTTCTAATGATTCAATTAATGGCTGTGTATTAGTATTTTGCATTATTTCTTTGGAAGTCCTGATCCGTTCATTCTTGTTTTCTCAGTCTCCCAGTGTCTATGAAGAACCAAAAGAAGTTGAAGCTTGGGGGCAGCAGCAGATGTCCGAAGAAAAAAGTTTTTTTTTCCTTTGAAAAGAACTAAAACTTAAAGTGACCCTCATTAGCCCCATGCATTAACCAAGTTCAAAGCCCAGGCAGAGGAGTGCGGCCCTCCTTGCTCACGCAGCAGCCCTGGAGTGGGGGGCTGCATGCACCCCCTGAGACCTGCAAGGCCAGAGGGTGTTCCCTGGCAGCCTGGACAGCATCAACCCACGGCTGCCCTTTGCACTACCACTGCCTCAAGTTCATTTGAAATGGGGGCTGCCAGAAAGATGAGGCTTCATTTGCAAAGCAAGGGCATGTCTTTAATTATCCTTTAGATCCATACAAAATCGAGGCGGGTGGGGATAGATTTATGGCTTTAGATTCCCTTCTTTGCCATTTATAGAACAGTATTTATCAGGTGTAGGGCACATGGCAGCGCTGAGGCGTGCCAGACGGGATCAAAAGCAAAGCATAAAAACCTTCCCCTTTCAACAAACCTAATCTCCCCCTTCTATCTATAAATGGCCACATTAACCTCATGGCTCAGAAGAGAGATTCATTCTGGCACTTTGCTGTCTGAGGAATCAAGAGCAAGTGAGAGGCTGGCTTCTGTGTGCCAGGCCTGTCTTGCCTCCCCTTTGATGTTTCCCTCAGAAGAACTGAGTCATGGCCAACAGCACTGGAGTGGGGTGCTCTGCATGACCATGGTCTTGAGAGCATCCCTTTCCCAGGAGGCATTTACATCCCTCCTAGGAGAGCATCAGATGGGAAATGGCTGGCAACACAGCCATGAATCATTCATTCATTCAGTGCTGTTTAGTTACGTCCCATATGTCCCACACGTTTCCAGGGGGTAATAGATGCTAAGGAAGCAGAAGACATGATTTATTCCTTGAGAAAACTTCAATGTTACTTGGCAAGAAAGTCCTGCCCATAATGGACTCAGATCATTAAAGCAATTTTTGTTGTTCTTGAGTTTTGGGAAAGAGTTGTTCATTATTGAGGCTTCAGAATGAGTTGGGTATTGCCTAGAATGTATGATGTGGGCTAAGCCTTGAAGGCTGGGTAGAACTTGAATAGAAAAGAGGAAAGGAGAGATGTGGAAATCATAAACAAAAGCCCCGAGGCCAGCATAAATGTGGCATGCTTCCAAGAGGAGAGCGGGGAGTACCTGGTAGAAGCATCTTTGGGACTCAGTGGTTTCTGGGTGTGTGTCCCATTCTCCTGAACTGTGGCTTGCTGACCAACACAAACCTGCACATTCAGGAAGCATAAGTACCTTTGCTTCTCCAAACAAAGTAATCTTTTCCTTGACTCTTCTGCTTCCATAGCTATGGAAGATATTTTGCTTTTCTTCTTTCTGCAAATTGGAGATGCGTCATCCTTGAATTAGGGTGTCGCAGTGCAAAATCTTAGAAGCATAGAAACCTTGAGTTTCTCTAGAATGTAAGCTCCGTGAAAAGTAAGAGATTTGATGGTTTTCTTCTCTCAACGTCTAGAGCAGCCCCTGGCACAGAGCAAGAGCTCATTGAGTCGGTCTTACTGATTAACCAAAGAATGAAAGCGTAGCCTTCCACACAATTCAGGAACATCTGGCTCCTGCACTGGGAATCAGAAGACTCAATTTCTGGTCTTTCACTTTGACTTTATTAGCTTGGGGCCCATCATTCCTCATAACTCAGTTTGCTCATCTTCCAAATTAAAATATTAAAACATAATTTTTACATACCCTTCAAAGTTGTGAGGATCAACGATCCACTCAATGTATTATTTATTTATTTATTTATTTATTAGCATCTTTATTGGAGTATAATTGCTTTACAATAGTATGTTAGTTTCTACTTTATAACAAAGTGAATCAGCTATACATATACATATGTTCCCATATCTCCTCCCTCTTGCATCTCCCTCCCACCCTCCCTATCCCACCCCTCTAGGTGGTCACAAAGCACCGAGCTGATCTCCCTGTGCTATGCGGCTGCTTCCCACTAGCTACCTATTTTACATTTGGTCCACTCAATGTATTTTAATTTATTTAATTGCTCTGTATGAGGTTCTGGGAATATTAAGTGACTTTAGCTTTCAAGGAACTTAGTCTAGTGAAGAAGACAGAAAAACAAACAAACAAACAAAAAATTGCAAGTCAGTGGGATAGCATATAAAATAGTGGCACACTCAGAATATTGTGAAGGCACAGAAGAGTGACAGCGGACACAGGCTGGGGGTACAGGGAAGGTTTTCTAGACATGACAGTTGTGTCGGTCCCTTGGATCAGGTTACAAGTTACCTGGGGTAGGTGTAAGTGAGTGCAGCACTTCAAGGCAGTGGGTAGGGGTGAATGCCCAGATGCCCAGGGGTTAGACAATCAAAGGGTTGGGTGGAGGTGTGTATCTATATACAGCTGGGCACAAACTGAGTATGTACAGATCTGTGCAGGGATTGGCAATAAATTGTTCTGGTGAAACTAAGCAGTAGAAATCATGAAAAACATTAATTTCTTTGTAATGACATTTGGACTTCATTTAGCAAAGGATTACAAATTGTGTGGAACATTATCAGATTAGCATCTTAGAAAAATCACTGGAAGCCTATATGAAGGATGGATGGGGAGATGAGACTGGAAAAACATTGATGGCAAAGGAAATTGGTTAGGGAGCTACTGGAAAATCTGTGGGAAAGATGAGGGGGAAACCGAGGAACTGAAATCGTGTCAAGGGGGTAAAAGAGTTGTTGGGTGGATTAGAAGAGACTGAAAAGATGGACTCAGTAGTGACTGACAGCCTGTGGGAAAAGGGTAATTCTCAGGTTTGTGATTTAGGTGACTGATTGGGTAATGGTAAACCAGACTATGATAGCTGGACGTCTTCAGTGGGTGAATAATGTAGTGTCCAGTCAAACATCTATTTTACGTATTTGTTTGATATTTAGTTAGACAACTCTGCACTAGGTGGAGAAGTAGGGCACCTCGTGAATGCTCTCAGCCTTTCCTCTACTGTCCTAAGCAAGTCATCTCTGGCTTCAAACCATCTTATTCCACCCAAACTAAAAGAAAAATAAAAAAGGACATCTATTAAGCAACCGTCTCTCTTTGGAAGGATGTTCTGTGAGCATCTCTTTTGAATACTTACCTTCTTTTTTCTTTTTAAATTTTTTAAATTAATTTATTTATTTTTGGCTGCGTTGGGTCTTCGTTTCTGTGCGAGGGCTTTCTCTAGTTGTGGCAAGTGGGGGCCACTCTTCATCGCGGTGCGCGGGCCTCTCACTATCGCGGCCTCTCTTGTTGCGGAGCACAGGCTCCAGACGCGCAGGCTCAGCAGTTGTGGCTCACGGGCCCAGTTGCTCCGCGGCATGTGGGATCCTCCCAGACCAGGGCTCGAACCCGTGTCCCCTGCATTGGCAGGCAGACCCTCAACCACTGTGCCACCAGGGAAGCCCGAATACTTACCTTCTACTACAAGAGATATATTTGACATTTCTCTCTGAGAGGGAATCTGGTAGATGCGGATATTCTCCATTTGTTTCCAGTAATCTTTTAGCTATTGCAAAAGGTTCTTTCTCTCACAGACTGGTGGTTGCCAAGGGGGAGGGGGTTGGGAGAGGGATGGAGTAGGAGATTGGGCTTAGCAGATGTAAGCTTTTATATATAGGATGGATAAACAACAAGGTCCTACTGTATAGCACAGAGAACTGTATTCAGTATCCTGTGATAAACCATAATGGAAAAAAATATGTAAAAAAAGAATGTATATATATATTACATTATTTATATATATATATATAAATATATATATATAACTGAATCACTTTGATGTTCCATAGTAATTAACACAACATTGTAAATCAACTGTACTTCAATAAAAAAAAGATTCTTTCTCTGAACAACTTTTTGTCTGGTCTGCTGCATGATGGTTTGGATTATAGTGTTATTTATTAAGATGGGGAAGGTGGGATAAGCAATAAATCTGGGAGTGGGGTGGTGGGGATTGGTGTGTGGTCAAGGAATTCAGTTTTTGATCTGTCAGCCTCTGAGACATCCATGACATGTTTAGAGGGCAGTTGGATGTTTATAACTGGAGCTTAAGTCAACAGAGTCCAAAGCATCAGAGAAGGCACACAAAATGTCCGTGTCCTTTGGCCTCAGCAATAAAGAGATCATTGGTGACTTTTGCTATGGACACCTATGGAAGCTGGATTTTAGTATTGGGGTATTTATGAAAGGGAAGTGAAAATTAGACAAAGTGATCATGGACAATACAATATATGATACATTTTCTAGGATGTTAAACTACTTTCTATTAACTTCCTATTATGAAAGATGATTTAGTCATCAAACCCTCTCTCCCATATACACATATTTTCCCATCCTTTCTTGCAATATAGTTCTATGACAGTTTTTGTTAGCACAGTATTTGATCTCCACATTTTTCCATGACTGTGCCCATACTATGTGCAGCTGAGCCATGTAGACTACTATGATTTTATTTCCTTTCTTGAACAATACATTTGTGCTTCCTCTGGAATTAATAATTTTTATGATTTTTTTGTTTAGTTTTCTGCATACCTGGAACAAAACCAATCCAAAACACTGTCAAGAGTATTAATTTTCCCTCAATATTTTCAAACATACCAGATGCTCTATCAATTTTGTCTTCTTTTTGGAGAAATATTTCCTGTGATCTCCCATCCTCTTCCAGTCTGGACTGGTTGTCTTATTTGCCTGTGACCATATGTCTTCCTGGGCTTTCCTATATCATCCTGGGAATTGCCGTCTCCTCTCCTTTGTTGGTGTGTCTGTTTCTTTTATCTTCTGTCTTCCTCCTTTTTGATCTATCCTTTCATTTTGATGGAAAAATGTAGTCCCATGATCCTGGAAAAATATTTGGAAGTACTTTTGTTCTAAATTGCATGCTGAGTATCTCTATTCTTTGCTCACATTTAATCAATAATATGGATGGCATAGATTTCTTGGTAGAAGATCATTCTCCCTCACAATTTGAAGGCATTTTTTCCTGTTGTTTTCTATCAGTTAGATTGGCATTAGAATCTCTGTGCCATTCTGACTTGAATCCTTTGTTTGTGTGGGTGACCTATTTTGTACTTTTTTTTCTTTCATAGTTATTAGGATCTATTTCTCACCACTAGTATTCTAAAATTCATTCATAATGGTGTGATTTGGTGTGTGCCTGTGTCTATGCTGGGTACTTAATGAGCTCTTTCAATCTGGGAACTCATGTCCTTTGTTCCCTTGTAAATTTCTTGTATGATTTCTTTGATAATTTCCTTCCCTCATTTTCTCTTCCTTGATCTTCTATTATGGATATCAGCCCTTCTGGACTGTTTTTAGTTATATTTAATTATTTGCTATTTTTTATTTCTGTCGTTTGTTAGTTTGTATGTTTTACTTTGGGAGAGATTTCCTCAATCTCATTCAATGGTTCCATTGATATATTTTTTTTAAACATAGTGTAGAGGCTTTTAATAATCAAAAGCTCTTTTAAAAAAACTCTCTGGGTCTTCCCTTGTGGTCCAGTGGCAAAGAATCTGCCTTCCAATGCAGGGGAGGCAGGTTCAATCCCTGGTCGGGAAACTAAGATCCCACATGCCGTGGGGCAACTAAGCCCACGTGCCACAACTACTGAGCTCCAGTGCCTCAATGAGAGAGCCTGTGTGTCACAAACTACAGAGCCCATGCACCCTGGAGCCTGCACACCACAACTAGAGAGAGAAAACCCGCACGCCATAACTAGAGAGAAGCCTGCGCCACAACGAAAAATCCCACATGCCTCAGCAAAGACCCCGTGTGCCACAACTAAGACCCGACACAACCAAAAAAAAAACCTCTCTGAATGTTCTTTTTATAGCTGTATGTTTTTGTTTCATTAACTTTTATCTGTCTTAGGATCTCATTTATAGACACACACTTTGTTTTCTTTAACTGCATTGTTTTTGTTTGTTTTGATCTGTCTTTCAGATTACAGAATTGCCTTAACTATCTGGTGTTCTTGGTTTTCTATTCATATTTAAAAATAATGCACTAAAATCTGTTTATAATCTCTTTGTACTTGAGTGGGGTTTCTGGACTGGTGGGCTTCACTGTGGGGTGATTTGATTGGTTATTTTTTGAGACTTCCCATGTATCAGAATATTTTCTAATGGATTAAGTGTTGTTTCCCCAAAGAGGAACCTCCGATTTTTTGTAGGGGAAGAATATATTGGATTACCTCTTGGAAGCCAAGATGGGGGGAGGAACACAGAGAGGTTCCTCTTATCATGCTGTGTGATTTAACTTAATACTCCTGTTTTCAGTATGGTATTCCCACACTCTCCTGATTGTCATGTTTTCAACTCTAGAATGTCTTTGGTTTAACATACACAGAAAACAACCCCTTATTCTTCTGCTGGAAGAAAGGATGAGCAGATGCTCAGCTGAGTGGAAGGGGTAGAAATTCAGGGATCTGGGAATCTATTTGCATAAAGACTTCCAATCAGACATCTTACTTTCAGTCTTATTTCCACCACTATTCTCAGAAATATCTTCTCTAATTCCTGATCCTTTCTCAGATAGGGTAAATTAGTCTTTCTTTGCTGCCAGAAGTTTCTCTTTTTCTGCCATTTCAGGGGCAGTGAATGCAACCTTTAGGGAGAGCTAATGATTTTTAAAAATTGTGTTCAGGTTGTAAATCGATAACACAAAAAATAAGTAACCTGACTAAAAATGGGCAAAAGACTTGAATAGATTTTTCTCCAAAGAAGACGGATAAATGGCCAATAAGCACATGAAAAGATGCTCAACATCACTTATCACTAGGAAAATGCAAATCAAAGTAATCATGAGATACCCCTTCACACCCATTAGGGTGGCTACTCTTAAAAAACTATAGAATAACAAGTGTTGGTGAGGAGATAGAGAAATTGGAACCCTTGTGCACTGTTGGTAGGAATGTAAAATGGTGCAGCTGCTATGGAAAACAGTGTGGCAATTCCTAAAAAAAATTAAACTTAGAATTACCATAGAATTCAGCAATTTTACCCCTGGGTATATACCCCAAATAATGGAAAGCAGGAACTTGAACAGATATTTGTATACCCATGTTCATAGGAACATTTTTCACAAGAGCCAAAAGGTGGAAATAACCCAAGTGTCCATGGATGGATGAATGGGTAAACAAAATGTGGTATATACATACAATATCATGCAGTCTTAAAAAGAAATTATGACACGTGCTACAATATAGATGAACCTTAGGGACATAATTCTGAGTGAAATAAGCCAGGCACAAAAGGACAAGTATTGTGTGATTCCAATTATATGAGGTACCCTAGTGTTGTCAAATTCATAGAGACAAAAAGTAGAATGGTGGCTTCCAGGGGCTGGGGAAGGATGAAATGGGGAGTTATTGTTTAATGGGTTTGGAGTTTCAGTTTGGGAAGATGAAAAAGTTCTGGTGATAGATAGTGCGGATGGCTGCCCAGCAATGTGAATGTACTTAATGCCACTGAACTGTACACTTAAAAATGGTTAAGATGGTAAATGTTATGTGTATTTTTACCATAATTTTTAAAAATGTGTTTCAGCGGAAATAGGCCAACCAGAAAGTTTTACCTAAAGGACTCTTTCTACACCTCTAGCTCTTGTGATACTAATGGAGACATTTGAAGACAATAATCAGTGAGGGAACAGAAGATTCCAGGTCTTCTCTTTTCCAGACTAATCTCCCCACTCAAGGGCCTATAACCTTTTCTACATAACCTGTTTTTTTAATTTGCCCTTCTCTATCTGACATCCGGTTTGGGAATGCCAGAGAACTCAGAATTATTAGCAGTGTTCAATGGGCAGTGAGTAACTTTTTCAGTGTTTGTTTTATGGAAATGTTAATGTACCTCAAGGTACTGTAAGGTATTTTTGGAAATGAAGAGTTTTGTGGTCAAATGAGCTAAACAGCTATTGCTTGTATTATTGTTTTTGTAGGATTTTCCAGAGTATTTAATAGGCTAATGTGCACTGTCCGTTTCCAAGAGCAGGATAGAGGATTTGGGGCTTCTCAAGCATTTTGGATTGCAGTCTTCTTTTCCATCTCAGTACAGTTTTCCATGGAAAAACGTTTGGGAAATTTTTCACGAGTGTAATTGTTAACTCTGTTGTATATACTGAGTCCCATCAGTTTATGAATTTTCATAAGTGTATGCTCCAAGTGCAGAAATACTTCTGGATCTAGGCTATGGAGCTTTTGGAAAGAATTTCTTCCAAAAAGAATTTCAGTTCTTGGAAAGAATTTCCCTGGAATGTCCTCTGAGAGAGTCAACATGATTTCTTCTTGTATGATACAGAAACATATGCTCTGCATACATACAAGACACTGTCACCCAAAATAGACATTTGCCTAGCTCTAAGGCTGAAAATTTAGTTAGATCATCTCATTTGAGTGTCATAAATCATACTTTGAATTTTTCCAAGGCTCTGAAAGCACAGAACTCTCATATACAGGTCCACAATTTCTTATTCAAAATTCAAAATTGCCAGATATACCTTGTAATTGGAGACTTTGTGAAATATAATATGATGCCTGTACCATGATATTACACCCCGACAATGACTGGAGTTACACCCTTTTAAACAAATGCATCAGTATTTGCTGAATATTCCTACTCGCTAGGAAAAATAAAAACTAGCTATAAACTTATCAGTCTATATCAGCTTTTGTTGCCAAATGAGTTTTAGTGACTCACTTACTAAAAATAACATTTAGTTTCAGAGTTGTTTTTTGGATTTCAGAATGGCAAATAAGGGCTCGTAGGCACACTAGTGAAAATGAGGCTGGATTAATGCTAATAGACTTTTGTTACCAACAGGCTCCATATTTTTCAATAGTTTACTCTTTGGAGGAACAGTGGAGAAGTATCCAGAGAGAGAATCCTTAGGGAAAAAGGGCAGGGGTAACTGTTCTTAAATCTAATTCCCTGGCCTCCCCTCCGGGGATGGGGGGTGGGGAGGAGGAATGGGGAGGCAGTGTTTGATGGGGACAGGGTTTCAGTTTAGGAAGGTAAAGAATTCGGGAGACAGATGATGGTGAGAGTTGCACAGCCATGCGAATGTACTTCGTGCCACTGAACTGTACAGTTGAATATGGTTAAAATAGTACTGTTTTATATTATGTGATTTTCACCACAATAAAAAAACATTTAATAAAAAGTAGCTAATTCCTTGGCCCCTCCCGCCTGATTCTCTTTCATATAGTCTTAGAAAGATGAACTCATTTGTTCTAATTCTCCACCTTCCGCTGAGAAAGGTGAAAACTTCCAAGTTACTGGAAAACAAAACACAAAACCAAAAAACAGTGAGGATCAAATGGTTGTGGGATCTAAGGTGACACAGCAAATCTAGGATGGAACCTTCAAAAGTGAGTATCATTTAGTTTATGTAGTGGGTAAACCAAGGGCCAGAAGTTAGAAGGTATGACTATGTTACTTACTACCTGTGTGACCTTTGGCAAAGCCCATATTCTTGATCTTTCAGTTTCCCATTTAGACAGTGAGGAGCCAACAATCATTTTATGGTCCATTTAGTATCTCTAATCGAAACGACCTTATCCACAAAGAAGTTAACTGCAGGTGAAATATCTGTGTGGCCGAAAAACAAACAAACAAACAACGAACAATGACATTTCTTGCTCCTGGAGGATCTCCTTCTGGAAAAGAAAGCGACCCTGAAAGACATGCATAGAAATTTATTTCCTCCGTCCTTGTGGACATCTTACTGTACTCATAGCATATTGTGCTATATACTGTATTAAATGTCTTACATGTCTGCAATAAGGATTTCATTTAGATTTAATGTCAGAATTGTAAATGTTAATGAAATGCTAATAGAGTGATTACCAACACATGCTTTGAAGTTCCTCAAATATGCACACACAAAAAAAGAGAGAAGAACTTATAAGAAAAACGGAACTTTACTCTGTAGTTTGGTGGGGTTTTTTTTTGTTTGTTTTTCCTTTTTCGGAGTTGAAATATCTCTCAAATGCTCAGTTCTGAATAAACAGAAAAACAGCAGGAGGATAAAAAAACAAGGCTGAATTTCAGTCACACGGATCTCAGCAAGAAGTAAAAATAAACTCTTTAAATGATGTTTCTTTTCCACAGCTCCCAGAGGCAGGTTTGGTAAAAAGTAATTTGAAAATAGACAGATTCATCTTTTTGCCTTTCCCTGACTCTGCTTATTCTGTAACTTCTTCCATATTAATTAAAGATTTCTGGGATTTTGCTTTTTTCTCCCTTTCTCAGAGAGCCACCTAAGAACACAAATACTGGAACAGAACCTGTTTGGTGGTTTTGCGATATCCTAATTTCAGGAAAATAGCACAGAGCTATTACCTGAGAGTTTACCTGGTCCAAGCACCCCGTTTATCGATGAAGTCTAGAGAATGGAGGTGATCTGTTGGGCCTCACAGCTAGTTTGTGAAAGATCTGTGACTGATCAGAGCTCAGACCAGTACCTTTCCCCCCAATACTGCATGCTGTCTACTGTCCTCAATTAAACTAAGACAGTGTCCTTCATAACTCACTGTTGCAATAAATACCTCTGTGGTATGGCATAGAGTTAGACGGTTCAACCACGACATGAGCTCCATGTAGCTGGGTCCTTACAAGTTCAGCACCTGAGAAAAATTAAGTGGAGAATTGAAAATCATATCCAGCTGGACGTTAGCATGTGTTAAACAGGGTTTTGATGTTAAAGGTTTTAAGTGCGTGACTGGTACACCTCAGGGCAAGGCCCAATCTTCCCTGAGAATCTGTTCTTGCTTTTCTTCCTTTTCTCCTTTAATCAATCCCATTCAGTTTTCAATTCTCTTTCTCACTTTGCAAAGTGCCAGACAAATTACTGGTATCCTCTATGAACCTCTGGTTTCTTATTGGTTTCGGAACTCATACCCTCTTGAGAATATTTCAAGGTAAATCTTGCTCAAGACACATTTAATAAAAGTTTAGGGACACAATTAAAGCTAAAACCTTTATACAACTTTCATAGTTCTTCATCTTCTTTTTTCTAAGTCTCTTCTGGAATGTATTTTCTTAATGCTTTACGTTTTCTCTAAAATTCTTTCTGCTCTTCTTTAACATGTCTTCTGAACTATGGGTGGTCTCAAAGTCTTAAGATTATTAATACGAAGTTGCTGACATTCAACTGTTTTTGAAGTATGAAGATGGCAACTTGGTTGCCAAGGTTCAATCTAATACATTGTAAAGCAATTTGGAATATACACATTTCAGCAGAGATTTTTTTTTCTTAAAGTAGAGAAACTATGTAATAAAACCATGATTTTTATTGAACATTGTAATGTAGAAATTTAAAGATTTTTAAGAAAAATTCTGCTTAGATGATTTTGTTTATTTGCTTATAGTATAAGTAATTTTATGTCCCAGTTTGCCCGTAAGCCTCCAGGTTTTGCCTGTTGACAAGCATTCTGTCTGTTTTAGCATTTGCTCAGGATTTTTCTCAAACAAAGTATTAGTATTAACCGCTGCATTAACAGAATAATACCATCTTGTTAGGTTGGTTTTGGTTGATCTCTGCTTTGTGTCTAACATCTGCTCTGATGCTTTTTAGCAGTATGTGAGCTACATGCATAGTGAACAGAGGTCTTAGCTTAAGGTGTAGTCAAATCACTCTTTTTAGACACAACAAATAGATGTCTCCTTTTCAAGGGAGGAATGTCAGGTGCTCATTGATAAAGAGAAATGTGTTCAGATACAAGCAGTGTGGGATGGCTAAGCCTTTCTGGTCTTGAATGGTGCTGGGAGAGGCATTTGAATTTGCTGCCCTGGTGGCCACTCCATTTGCCAGCCAGTCATGACATGGCTTGCCAGGACTCCTGCCAAGGCCTGAGAGATGCTCCAAGCGACCATGTTACCAGTTGGCAGGATCAGTGACAAACATGGGAAATTCTGTTAGACATACACAAAATGTGTGTGAGCTAGAAGCTGGGCGGTCCTGTGTAGATCGCATTGTGAGTAGGGTGAACGTCTTCACCATGGTGATTTTGTCACCCCGTGTATGGTATAGGTCTACAGCCACTATCTAATTGTTTGGTGATACTTTTTTTTTTTTGCAATAAACCTTTTTGACAGAAATAAGTTCAAAAGGAAGAAAAGTGCCCTTGTAATGAAAATTTAAGTACTAAATTTTCATTCTCAAGAAAGTTGATGATGAATGTGTAACTTTCACAAAATGTTTGTCCACAGTTACCATCCACCTCGGAAGCTGTGTTGCCATCACTGACCACATGGAAACAAAAAAACACAAATCTGCTGAATAAGCATCAACACCCACAAGAGAATTAGTAGCTTAAGAAGACTGTTCCTGAACGCAATAATTTAATCATTGCAGTCTAGATGGTGTGTTCACATATAATAATGTGAAGCTTGGCTTTTTATGTACACTTTTTAAATAATTGTTCTTCTGAATTAATTTCTCTTATTTTTTTAATTCCTAGTTTTCTTCTGTACATAGTACAAAAACTGAATTAATACTGTTACTGTGTTGGCTCCATTGACAGAAGAAAATACTCACTAGCAGTTAAATGATGACAGTTTTGTATTACTGTGATCAACCGGTTTCTCATCTGAGCCACAGAACACAGAAAACTGATTTGAGAGACTGTTTTCTCAATTCAACCAAAGGTAGTACATAACTAGTGCCATTCCAGATGTGCATACCACGACATACAACCAATGCCTTGGAGTATTAGAGCTTCATTCTCTTAAAGAACCCTGGCTGAAAAAGCCTGAGTCACATGTTTCAAATTGAAAATCCATAAAGATAATACCCAAAATACCAAAAATCATCTTCCACCTAGTCATAGAATCAAATAAAGCTTTTGGAGGTTCATTCTTTTAAAGGTGAAATTTCTGACATTATTTTGGATACTATTATAAATTCAGTTAAAAATTCCAACATTGAGACAAAATTATGTGCTTTGTGATGGTATTACAAATTCAAAGTTTGGTGAAGCACACCCTCATGATACAGTCAGTGTTGTCACTAAATGGAGAAACTTATAGAACAGAAATGTATATGGAATTAATAGGCATTGTATTATTCAAATTGTGTCCATCCAAACAAGCCACAATATTCCACAGTCAAAATAAAAGCTATTGCTGACAGCATTTACAACTATTTTTATAAATATGGTTAAAATAATTAAACTTAATTTTTTGTTATGAAGCCGATGCTGAATTCAAGAATGTAAATAAAAGGTATTTTCTTGCTACATTTCACAAATCAAAATGTACAAATGTTTAAAACTATGTAATTGACTTACATGTCCCATAAAGTTATTGAAATGAAATGTTTTTGTAAATAAGTTCTCTAGTTTTAATTGCATTTTGTTCCAAATCATTTGGACATCTTTTATTAAAGCTTTCAATAATTGGCACACCAGAAAACTTGAGCCTTCGAAAACATCAGCTTTTTTAAAGTTTAGAAAATTGCAATTACTAAAATCAAAATTTGCAAGCAGGAAGATCTTGAACATTAATACAAATGCAGAAGAATTGATCTTGCATACGAATGTAGGGGCACATCTCATCCAATGAGATTGTGAGAGCTCAAACTGTATGAGCCTTAATTCTGAACTTCAATGAGACCTTGAAATATTTCAATTTTGGAGAAGGTTCTTTTCATGGAACTTTTATTTTTAATTAGATGCATTCATATTTTCTACCAGAATGGAAATGAAGTTGAGAAGACTGAAAACTTTGCAGCATTTACATTCTGTGAATCATTTTTAAATGTTGTAGATAGAGACATCTTATTCGAAGAATTTGGTAATATAAAAATATTTATCAATGAAAGTAATTTGGATGGAAACCAAAAGACAGAAACTTTAAAGATAATTTAGCTGAAATATTTGTACATTTTCTTACAAAGAATTAGAATTAAGAATATCCCCCTATGGAGCAGAATTTGTTCTGACCTCACCCAACCATCTATAGAGTTTTTTCAGTTAAAAATAATATGGTGTAAAGAAGAGATGATTGACAATTCCAGTGATTTCAAAGTTATTTAATAAAAATTCAACTTTTAAGAAGACTGTTGGAAACTTTAGAAGAAAATTAAAAATAATATTACTACCGTAATAAAAATAAATTCTTCAGATACGTATTTGTGACAGTTTTAGAGGCTGCTATGTCTAAGAAACTGATTAAAGTATTTAAAAGTAAGCCAAGAATAATTACTCTGCAAAAGTTTTTTTCATGTTCATAAAATTGGTATAAGAAAGTTGTAAAATATTTGCTTTAATGGACACAAATATATGATTTTTTGCCTTTTAGAGATAATTTTGAAAGTCTTTTTGAATAGAACAATTTTATGTATCTATCAATATTATAAAACCTAGGTTTTATTTTTTTAAATTATTTTTTCTATTATTATTTTTTGGGGATAATGTTTTTTTCCAATTAACTATTTATACTATTGTCATTAGAAATGCCACTGATCTTACTTGCCTCATTCTGGTTTTTATTCTTAATACATACTTTTCCTATTTTCCTGATGATTATAATGCAAATGTTATCAAATTTTGATTCTTCTGGTGGTTTGGAAGTCGTACACGCTGCTCTTCTTCAACTAAGTCACTGTGACACATTACAATTATATACCTGTACAAATAATTACATATGAATTTATTTTTTCTTAATCATTGGTGAAAAGGAAATAGCATACTTTAATCCTCTTTCTTCTTTTTTTTAATTTAACATCTTTATTGGAGTATAATTGCTTTACAATGTTGTATTAAAAACTGAGTTTTTAAAAGCAAGAAATAACTTGTGGAATAATTTCCCTCTTCCTTCCTTTCTTCCTTTCTTTTTGGCTATGTCCTCTCCTCCTTTCAGGGCCAATTCAAGCCTGATGCTTTACATATGCTAAGATAAAATACTATCAATATAAATACACCTTTTTGACATCTATCTTCACTTCTTCTCTCCCACATTTTCCTATTGGGACCAGGAAGGATTTCTCTGAGCCTTTTATTCATCGTGGATTACTCATCATCTGAATCACCTTTGACTCCATTACCTTGCACTGAATTATCTTTTCATACACTGCCTATGGCTTTTGGGTGATGTATGTCATGGCTTATAGTTTTTGTGTCTCTATATAAGGGTTGGTGCTCAAAAAAGTATGTGTTGTTGAGGACTGTATTCCATACTATAGTCAAAGAAGATAGTCTGGATTCTAGATGGAGGGAGGGGCGGCTTACAAAATAAACGTATGACTGTGTCAAATCCACTGTTTTTATAGTCTTCTTTCTAGCAGCAGAAAGAACTCCTGCGATAGTTCTGGTTCTGCGGAATATAAGAAAGGCCAGTTGGGGGTGGGGATAGGGGTTGGGAAGTTGGTGGAGGCTTTTAATTTAGTTGATCCAAAAGGATGAAATGTGAACTAGGAGGGTGATATATAAGATTATAAACATTGAGAATAAATGTATTCTAGCATAGTTATATTGGTTAAAAAAATGGCATTTTAGAAATACGGTAAGTAAAAGAAAATGTCAAAACCAAGGACATTAAAGAAAAGGAAGAAAACTTTTATTGTAATAGGAAAATATGGGAGAGAGGAAGTGAAGATGGCTGTTGAAAACATGTATTTATTTTGATAGTATTTTATCTTAGCCTAGCCTAAAATGTGATGTGTTCACATTCATTAATAGAAACTGATTGAAAAGTTGTCAGTGGGGTGGCAATGCAGAGAGGAAAGAATGGATTGGTGCAAATAATGCTACATAAAAAATGTTATATTTTAGAGTCTCCTACAGGTACATTATCTCCAGCGTTAGCTTTCAACAAAATAACAGCAGCAAAAGACCCTAGTGATTTTAAAGTGAGGTTATTGATACCAGCGTGTGCTGGGAATCAAGCCATAATTAGCATTCAAAGATTTATTATTAGGTTAAGAGCATTTCAAATCAACCATATCTTATGTACATATAAGATAATCTCTTAAAGGTCATGCCTCTTGGAGACACTTGTTTTCTGACAACTTAATATCCCAGCCATCTGCAGAGGCATGGGGGAAAAATATAAAAAGTATAAAAGTATACAAAAGTATAAATAAATAAGACAGAGAATGAATTTTAACCTCATCTAGGTATGGAGAACATGGAAATAGTAACACATGCCTTTTCTAGACCACACTTGCAGATTACGAAGATGAGTGAGAAAGGAAAGTTAACTTTGGCAAATAAATACGTTTAGAGTCTCCTAAATTTCTTGGCTTGTCTTATTTTTCAAGTGATTATTAAGAGGGAATTAGGGAACCTCGATATGTTGTAGAGAAGGGTTTCAGAATTGGACTTTTGAGACTTGAGGGTTTTTTATTCCAGATGAGATTGCAGTGACCTTGAACAAAGCAATTCAGTCCTGGGTCTCAGTGTCTTCACCTCCCAGAAAAGGAGTTTTGGTAGATGACAGCTGAGTTACTTTCTGACAAATGATTTGAAAACCTATGTAGTGATAATATGACCCATTTATCCAAATGGGAAGATGCAAGGGGTAGAAACCATGAGAGCAAAGGAACTGTCCAGGGTGCTTAGAAACACTGGGGTCCATTCATTCTCCGGAGTTATGATCAGAAGCCACAGTATGACTCCATCTGGTATTCATTCAGCATCTCTACTATGTTAAATGCATAGTAAGCTATTCTGTCAGTATCAAGTGTGTATAATTCAATATACGATCAATTTCCTTTTGCTTAAGGGAGAGATTACATATTTAGAATCATCTCTGCTCTGTCTTCAACTAGTTGCTGGCCTTTAGATCAGTCATTCCATCCATTGGTTATTTAGAGCAGGATATCAGAGTAGATTTCATGGCATACTTGCAATATTGATTTTCCAAGAGTCATCTTGGGACAGGTGAGGATGCATACATTGTTGAAGAGGTAGAAGGGATGGTGATGGAAAAACACACCTTTGACCACGGTGCGAAAATAAAGAGAAATGAAAGAGGAAGAGGAGGACCTGAAAGACAGGTAAGGGGAGCTAATTATAATTAAGCAATCCTCAGTTGCTTGACCAGACCACACTGAAGGAGGTTGTGGATGTGTGTACACTATATTAGCTTGTCACAGCATGACCTTGTACTCCATCATGAATTGCCATAACTTCTTGCTGATAACCTACTTTGGGGTGGGGAAAGGTGCAATGAGAACGTGCTGCTGTTGAATCGTAGTGAGACGTAAGCCTACTGGGTGGAAAGGGGGGAGGTGAGAACTCCTTGAAGTTGAAATACGTGTACAAAGTCTATATCTTTTTCCCTTCTAGGACTGAGGAAAAAGTGTGTAGGCAGCAATCTTTCAAGCTGCTAAATTTGCTGACATCAGTGTTCAGGCTAAGGACTATGGACTGGGGATCTGAAGTTGTAGGCTTAGTGTGACTGGTAGAGATCTTTAGGGAAATGTGATGCTCAAAGTGACGTGGCAGCATCACTGAGGTCACTCTGGCACAAAAGACCCCAAGAAAGAGTTTGGTAAGAATTAGACAGTGTCAGGGTCCCTGCTTAGCACAGAAGAACTTTGGTCTCATCAGAGGATTTGGAGAATGGATAAGATAACCAAGGCAGAAGCCCAGCCACATGGGCTCATTAAATGGGAAGGATTAATAGGAATTTACCCCATAGACATATGGATGCCAGGCCTCTTCTCAGGTCTGCTGAATACCAGGTTATAGCAGAACCTGGGGAGAAGGAAGGTAAAGGGTGCTCAGAAATTATGGGAATGAATGACTGAAAGATTTGGGGTTCTATTTGCTTAGACTGAGAACCAATGAGAAGGGACATTTGGGGAGAGAGACGTTTAGCTCTTTCTTTCAGCATGTCGAGTTTGAGGTTTTTATGACATCGTCAAAGGAGGCTGTGCAGGAGGTGGTCAAAATATGAGTTTGGTTTTGAGAAAACTGCTGCAGGATGATTTAACACCCTGCATACTGATTTTGATTTTCCTCCTACCTTTGAGTCTCCTGGGAATTTCCCCTTATTTCAGCAATTTCTTTGGTATTTATCCAGTGTTTCTAGGGGTTTTGTAGGTGGGAGGTTTTCAGATTCTCAGCTGGCCTTATGGCTGGGGAGCAGCCTTAACACATTGGGTACTTAATAAATACTACTGGGTAAATGAATAAACGGAAACTGAGGATTATGAGTACATTTGATGGGAAGAGTAAGATAAAGCTTTCAACAAAATGGGCTGATAGAAAAGTCAAAATACCTGGCAGGGCAACCAGCCCTGCTGAGTGACAGGAAGGGGGGGAAGAGTCACCTCTGTTCAGACGCAGCGAACCGGGAAGGAGGCCTGAGATCGGAAGGGGCACTGGAAGATTGTTAGGTCACTTTTTTTTTTTTTAACATCTTTATTGGAGTATAATTGCTTTACAATGGTGTGTTAGTTTCTGCTTTATAACAAAGTGAATCAGCTATACATATACATATACATATATCCCCATATCTCTTCCCTCTTGTGTCTCCCTCCCTCACACCCTCCCTATCCCACCCCTCTAGGTGGTCAAAAGGCACCGAGCTTATCTTTCTGTGATATACAGCTGCTTCTCACTAGCTATCTATTTTACATTTGGTAGTGTATATATGTCCACGCCATTTACAATGTTGTGTTGGTTTCTGCTGTACAGCAAAGTGAACCAGCTATACATACACATATATCCCCCCTTTTTTAGATTCTTTTCCCATACGGGTCATTACAGAGTACTGACTAGAGTTCCCTGTGCTCTACAGTAGGTCCTTATTAATTGTCTATTTTATATACAGTAGTGTGTATATGTCAATCCTAATCTCCCAGTTTATCTCTACCCCCACCTCTTTCCCCCCTGGTAACCATAAGTTTGCTTTCTACACCTGTGACTCTATTTTTGGTCACTCTTAAGAAGCGAGTTCCTATATGTGATGAAAGAAGAACGTGGTTTGCATTTCTTTAATGATTAATGATGTTGAGCATTCTTTCATGTGTTTGTTGGCAATCTGTATATCTTCTCTGGAGAAATGTCTATTTAGGTCTTCTGCCCATTTTTGGATTGGGTTGTTTGTTTTTCTGATATTGAGCTGCATGAGCTGCTTGTAAATTTTGGAGATTAATCCTTTGTCAGTTGCTTCATTTGCAAATATTTTCTCCCATTCTGAGGGTTGTCTTTTCGTCTTGTTTATGGTTTCCTTTGCTGTGCAAAAGCTTTTAAGTTTCATTAGGTCCCATTTGTTTATTTTTGTTTTTATTTCCATTTCTCTAGGAGGTGGGTCAAAAAGGATCTTGCTGTGATTTATGTCATAGAGGTGTTCTGCCTATGTTTTCCTCTAAGAGTTTGATAGTGTCTGGCCTTACATTTAGGTCTTTAATCCATTATGAGTTTATTTTTGTGTATGGTGTTAGGGAGTGTTCTAATTTCATTCTTTTACATGTAGCTGTCCAGTTTTCCCAGCACCACTTATTGAAGAGGCTATCTTTTCTCCATTGTATATTCTTGCCTCCTTTATCAAAGATAAGGTGACCATATGTGCATGGGTTTATCTCTGGGCTTTCTATCCTGTTCCATTGATCTATATTTCTGTTTTTGTGCCAGTACCATACTGTCTTGATTACTGTAGCTTTGTAGTATAGTCTGAAGGCCGGGAGCCTGATTCCTCCAGCTCCGTTTTTCTTTCTCAAGATTGCTTTGGCTATTCGGGGTCTTTTGTGTTTTCATACAAATTGTGAAATGTTTTGTTCTAGTTCTGTGAAAAATGCCACTGGTAGTTTGATAGGGATTGCGTTGAATCTGTACATTGCTTTGGGTAGTGTAGTCATTTTCACAATGTTGATTCTTCCAATCCAAAAACATGGTATATCTCTCCATCTATTTGTACACTACCAAATGTAAAATAGATAGCTAGTGGGAAGCAGCTGCATAGCACAGGGAGATCAGCTTGGTGCTTTGTGACCACCTAGAGAGGTGGGATAGGGAGGGTGTGAGGGAGGGAGATGCAAGAGGGAAGAGATATGGGAACATATGTATATGTATAACTGATTCACTTTGTTTTAAAGCAGAAACTAACACACCATTGTAAAGCAATTATACTCCAATAAAGATGTTAAAAAAAAAAAAAAGAAGAAGAACCTGGTTACAAGAGTATGGGAACACGTGGGTGGAGAGTGAGAGATGTGGCTGAGAAGGGCAGGTGAGAGGTGAAACAGCAGTTTGTGTGGGAAGCAAATTTGGGGAGAGTTTCTTGAAGATAAAGGAGACCAGAAATTGGAAGTTTTATTCTCACCACCACTAAGTGTTATCTAGAATTTCAGAAGAGTGAAACTTTGTTTATTAACTGACTTCTTCGATTAATATTGGATCTTAAATGATTATTAAAAGTTTGCGGTGTTGTATGTGAAAATATGACACCTTAGGTCATGGATTAGAAAATATGATGGGGGTCTAAAATCTTTAAAGCTTTATACCATTTAAGAATACTCATCAATTTTATTCTCCTTTGCATAACTTACAGATGATTACAATAACTTCAGAGACGCTGGTAAATCGAGCTGTATACATTTGAACAATCATAATTTTAACGTTAAAATGCATACAACATCAAAACCGCAAAGTGCTAACTAAGTATGGATGAGCAAGAGAGTTTGGAGAAGAGCCTGTATCCACTTCCCCGGACTCTCATAAGAACCCTTGAATATTTACTCAAGGGGATGTCATAGTTTGATTTTGTCCAGGAATATTTAGTTCTACTCACTGAGTTCATTAAACCCAGCTGTTTTTCTCAAAGAACTAGCTGAAGGAAATGGCAGAAGTGGTGACAGAGAGGCAGAAATAGAAGACCAGAAAAGGTGAGAAAGCAAGTGTAAAACAGGAGGGGTGATCACAGTTTCACACTGTTTATATCATTTGTTTACTCTCAAATTCTCTGAGTAGGTGATTTATTAAATAAGGCCCTTTGTAATCACACCACCAACTTCTTCACTAAAAATAGGACGGGGCTGGTTTGAACTTTCTGGAAATCTCATAAAAATTAGCGTCAGATGCCTCTGCTGTCCTCTGACTGTGTGAGGTTTTGGACTCCCTGGCTCTGTCCATTCCAACTGAGGCTCTTTGGCTGCAGGGCCACTGACACCCACTTCTCATCAGTCTGGCAGAGCCCAGCGGGGCACGGTCTCTGGTGGGTCGGTGACCCCGGTCTGGGAACAAACAAAGCCAGGTGCCACAAGGACTCACCAGCATGCCACGTGGTGGCCAAATGTCGTGAGATGTAAAGTTGCTTGTGGTAGTCTGCTGTCTGCTAGGATGAGATTAATTAGGGAACAGGAAAAACATGCACGTTGCTTTCGGATAAGTGGAGGACAGCCAATTGAGACCAGGCTTTTAGCCTGTCTCACGGCAATCACTTACTCCGAGGGCCTGTGTGTTTACACACACTCACATGTGCTTATGAAAACTTGTCTCCACCAAATGGAGCCAGTGGACAGTATGGAAGGCAAAGACACAGCAAAACTCCTTTTCTCAAACCCTCAAACTCTATTACACCATCTAAAGAAATGGATTCTGTTATAACCTGTGCTTAAAAGTTGGATAGCAGTAAGTAGAAGTGGCAAATGTGTTTCTATTGAGGATGTTGACTGGAGAAATTATTTAAATTTTCCACATGGAAAAATAGATGCAGAGCATGTATGAATTTTTTCAAGGTTATTCGACAGTGGTGCTACTGTGTTTTGGTGGGGAGCATGGCTATTTTTAAGTCTGATGAAAACTATAGATAGTTTTCCCGGAAAAATGCATGCATACTTACACACACACACACACGATGGAGAGGGAACTTTGGATGCTATTTCAAAGGGACTGTTTTTTTCTCTGTAGTTCATTTATGAACCCATTTATGGGTTCAGGATAAGAAGTTCTGGCATAGCATATTATGAAAAAATATCATGTGGGTGAGGAAAATCTGAAAACTTATTGAAGGTTCCCTATGTTTCAAGAATTTGACTAGGTACTAGATGGACATTATTTCTAATTTTTGTAACCATACTGAGCAATAGGGACATTACCTCTCTTTTATAGAGGAGAAGGTTGAGGCTAAGAGAGAGAAACTCACTTGGCAGGAAAAAGTACTTCCTAGCAATTAGGAGCCTAGACTCTGGGGGCAGATTGCTTGGGTTCAGATCATGGTTTTCCCCCCCCCCCCACTTATCAGTTAGAAAATTCTGGGTGCGTTTCTCATCCCTTGGTGTCTTGGTTTCCTCAGTCATCAGTGGGCATAATGATGGAATTTCACTTCATAAGCTCTTACGAAGATTCAGTAATACAAGACATGCCAAGTGCTTAGAACATTGACTGGCACATGGCGAGCACTAAATAAATATTTGTTGTAATATTATGGTTAAAGACCACAAAACTAGTAAGTAAGTAGAGGATCCAAGAATCAAACCAAGTTCTGTCTGGCTGGAGCCAGACTCCTTCTGCCACCATGCATGTTTCCAAACTTGTTTTACGTTTGTCCTTTGACAAATCATATAATGTTTCCAAATTTTAGTTTCTGTATCCGTAAGATACAGATGACGATAGTAACAATGAAAACACCTCCTTCCTCTTTGGGGAGGATTATATAAGACACCAGTAAGTACAGTTTAGTAAACTGTCAGGCACTGTGCCAATATTCATTGCTGTTTTCATCAGCGATTAAAGAATCAATTTGACTCAAAGCAAAGAACCCTGTGTTTCCCCTTCTACATTTATCATCATGGAATTAAATTTGTATCACATGCACTCACCTCCAAATCTATCTCAGAAGACACAAGTCATTGGAGGTGGTCACAGTTCTGAAATGAACACTCCATCGTCTTAATGACTCTCAAAGTGGGATATAAAGGAGAGTTTAAGCACCCCCTGGACCTTCAATAACATTTTCCTAAGGTAGGCAGAAAAAACACCAAGTGTTTTTATTAAAACAAATGTTTGGGAGTCACATTTATGTTTATTCCAAAATTGAGAGAACATAGTAGTAGCCAACGACTTCATTATGTTGGCACAGAAACTTATATTCTTGTTAAACATCAAGTTCCTTGTCCTCAGCTGGAATGCATGATTTCAGTTACTCTTCAAAAGGTCAGTTTATTTCTGGGAGTAATATTTCTGCAATGCTAAGAATCAGAGGCCAAAAGGGGAAAGAGGACATGGCCTATGGAATAGATTACATCCCTTTCTGGAGTCCCTGAGGGAAGCTTAGAAACGAGAGCTTAGCTGTCCTAAAGTGGAGACTTCTACTTTGGAATGGAATTACGATGTTGCAAGAGACTCATCTAATCAAATTTAGTTCCATCTTGCTCACAGAGTCTAATTCCCTAGACGTCAATTCAGGTCTTTTTTCTGCCAATTCATGTCCCTCAGGCCCTTCGAAAAATAATTTGCAGTATCCCATTGGTTGGCCAGGCATATATTGAGTGCCTAATATGTACGAGGTATGTACACTAGTCCAAGAGGAAAGACATGGTTTCTTTCCCAAGTTGTTCAGCCTGGTGGAGGAGAGCATCCTGCCAAAACCCATCTTAGGACCTGCAGTGTGGTAGGGGCCCAATAAATCTCTGTTGAAGGATTGAATTCATGCCAATAAAAGTATAAAGTGCTAGAGGAGAA
Organism: Eubalaena glacialis; assembly: GCF_028564815.1. Taxonomy (NCBI): domain Eukaryota; kingdom Metazoa; phylum Chordata; class Mammalia; order Artiodactyla; family Balaenidae; genus Eubalaena; species Eubalaena glacialis. The sequence goes on from NC_083725.1 coordinate 5,840,902, forward strand.
ATGTTGCTGGGAAATGAGCTGTTCCTTTGGCTGGCGGTGGTCAGGGAAGAATTCCCAAGGGGAGTGACATGTGCACAGTGTTGCTAGAAATGTAGGGATTTGCTGACTGGGCAGGGTGTAGGAGTTGGAGGGGAAGAGCGCCTAGGTGTGAACCTGCAGTTTGGGCTAAAAGCCCATCAAGCAGCAAGAGATACGGGGGCAAACTGTCACTGCTTTAATAGTCTCAATAAAAGGAAGTCCGAGTTGATTCTGTGTTTCTGAGAAGTCCCACGAAGTTTCACAGAACTCATCTCTCTCTTCCATTTGTCCTTTTAGCACTTCATACCCACAGAAGATTATTGACATTCTGTCCACGTGAGCAAAGAGTTTTGTACCAAGTCTGAGTCAGGCATTAAAAGCCGATCCTCGAAGGGTCGAGTCCACACCCTTTATTTCACCACTTACAGGTTCTTCACTGCTGTGCTGCCTTCTTCCATGGGTGACTCAGGGCTGGGAGGTCAAGTGGCTGAGACTGGTGGTGTCACAGAGCTGGGGCTGGTGGAACGGCAGGATATACAGTTATGCTAGCACTCACCTGAATTGTGGAGAGGTGGAGGCTGGAACCAGCATCTTCAAGGAATGACAGATGAGAACCACAGTGGCTGGTCTGCAGCCAGAATACATGACCATGGAGTGGATGAAAGAAGGGGTCCAAGACGCAAACCTAAGCCGACAGGACCGACAGGAAGTTCGAAGTAGCTATAGGAGAGGATGGCAAGTCTGGAGGAATTTCCTGGGCTGGTTTCAGATACTTGTGATGCTTTTGAAGAATTGCCTGTGGCCAATGGTTAGAACCCCTTTTATGGGCTGCCATGCCGTGGCACTCTGTGTGTGCCTCTCAAGTTTGTAATGATTTCTTAAAGCCTGTATTCCTAACTGGATTGTAACTTCCACAACAGCGACAATTGTGACTGCTGTTCCTTTGATGTTACAGTCAGTACTTAGCTTAGTAGGTGCTCAATCAATATTATTGAACAATTCATGGGATGGATGTGTGGCTGGCCTGACTCTCCCTTCTGGCCCTGCAGGTATGTAATTGGTGGTTTTGTTGAGATGGAAACGACGGGTGAGATCTTGATTAAAACTTGGATCCACTGGAGCTCTTCCCCCGAGGAAAAGAATATGATGGATGTTCTCTCTGGAAGGAAGCTGCTGCCTTTTGAAGTTGTACCTGAGGGACCAGAAGAGAACCTTGCCCATTAATTCTTCTACCAGAGAACACCATCCTTCCCTGAGCTTCCTTTCTACCACAGGCCAAGACTGGGTTTTTTTGTGTAGCAGACACTCAGGAAATGCCTGTTGATTTGACTTTTCAATGTGCCATACAAGAAAACAAAAGGCAGAACATTTGAGATTTCTCTGAAATGAAGGAAACAATTTGGATAAAGGTCATGAGAAGGAAGAGGGCTTCTTTACAAGCACAAATTTAGATTTGGAAGTTAGCCCTACCCTCATTTTACATGTGGGGATCCTGAGACCCAGTGGGTGAAATGCTTCGCTCGTCCACGCAAACACATAATGTTTACGTGTCTGTGCAACACTTCAATTTTGGTTTTTATTTGCAAACCCAAACTTGAACCCAACTCTTTGACCTCCTCTCACACTCAGGCTTTCACCTTTCTCAGGAGGAAGAAGGTAAGCATGCCTGGTCTATGACTGAAGGTGGTGAAGGCAGCTGAATAAGGAACCCAAAATATGCACCTTATTAGCCTTGATTTCCTCTTAACTTTGAAGTTCTCTCCAAGGCTTTGAGAGTTTTCTTTTATTCATCCACACACAGTTCTGTACCTCCAGACAGCTCTCCATCTCCACACACATACGTATCTATGATTCTACAGACAGCTTTGATGGATATCTGTGAGACCACATGTTCCTCCATTCATGCTTTTCCTTTCTCTTAAATATTTATAAAGGTTCACAAGCAGAAATAAAAGTCCCTCAGATTAAGAGCCAACTAAAAATAGCACTTCCATTCCTTGCCAGGCAATCTGGCATCAATCAAGGCCATCGGAAAGATGCTAGGAAGGAAAGAAGAGGAGCTGATAACTTTTTATCCAGTTTTTTTAGTTCTCCCCCTCTGTTATTAATAAGTTAGCAAGACAGACAGCTTGAGATGCAACCCAGATGTTTCTGGGTTCCCGCTGCTGAAGATAGTTGCTGCTTCATGGATTCTCTGATAAAATGTGTCCATGTGGAGAGAGGGCTTTGAACTAGCTAACTGCCAGGGAAGTCTATTTGTTGGGCAAAGGGAAAGATGGGTGGAATCTTCAGGATGGGGTGGGGACTTCATGAACTCTCTAGATAACCACCACTTCTGTTCGTTGGGTTTGGGCTTGCTTTGGGCCCTGTATATGGAACTGTCATTGACTGCCAATAATGGCTAATTTATAGCTCACGTGTCAATAGTGGGTTTCTTTTTAAGTCTTGCAGCTCCCCAGGGCTATACCATTGGAAAGCTAGGCAGTCATTCCGTCGCTCTGGATTGTCCCTTCATTACCTCTAGCAGATGGATTTGAAGTTTCCCCTGGGGATTCTGGTCTCTTATCTCTCCCTGGACATTTTTCCAAATTGTGAAGTTCTTTATCAGAGAGGTACTGAAATTCCAGTCACCTTTCTCTGATTCATCTCTTCTTACCTGTGGTCAGATTTTATCTTCCTCTGAGTGGGAAGATTGTTATTAGATCATGATGCACTCTTTTGTATTTTTTTCTCCTGCCTCTCAAAACGTTGGTTTATGTGTTCAAAAGCTTTGACTTTTGATACTTTTATCACTGATAGGGGTTTTCAGGGCAGATTTTCAAATTTAATGCCATGAATTTGACCCTTGGATTTGAGCTGAATCAACTGCTTTCTGCAGAATAATGTATAAAATTATTACTACTGGTAGAATGGCAGTAAAAAAAAAAAGCGGAAAGTGCATAAGGTGATGAGTACAAGAGAGAAGAATGGAAAACAACCCTAGGTAATAGCTCAAGGTTTTTTCCTGTTATATGATCCACAGCACCTTTCTCTTATCTATTTATTCCTTTTAACCTGGGTATAGTCATTGGGAAGGAGAAAGGAGAAAAATAATTTTTTACAAATGGATTTTCAGTGGGAAAAATAAGAAAGTTTTAAATGAATTCAAATCTGAGCCAGGTAAGTGACTTTATTAATAATCTACATCCTCCATATTGTGTGTATTGCTTTTTCCCTCAGGAACGTTTATTCCTTTGGTTTCAACTGAATTGGGTGAAGCAAAGAAGAGGTGTTTGCAATTTTTTTCAGTATTCAACTTGTCCAAAATATTTTTTTGTTCAGAAGATGAATGCCTTTCACTGCCACAAATAAATCAAAAGTGGAATAGACAAGAGGCTCCAAATTTTGCCCACTGCCCATTTTCTATTACATGAACTGTTTTAAGCCAGAGAGCACTTGGTTGAGATCTTATTTTTATGATATTTTCTATTTGTTTCCCTACATCAGAACAAGTTACTTAAGGTATGAGATTGTTCTCATTTAAAGCAAGAAGTGGATGTGAAAGTGCATCAAAAGCCCTAAAGAACTATTTCCATGGAGGGAAAATAGTGTGGTTATTATTGATGAAGCTAATAATGGAAACAATGTGATGGGTGCTTAAACATATTGGAACATCCCCCAGTGTCACCCACTGTTCCCTAACTGATGGATTCCAGCTCACACCACTCCACAATGTCTTGGGGTTATTTCACAACATTAATATACATTATTTTTGCTTCTGTGCAAATATAGGCTTCTGTTGTCTCCTTGATGTAGATGGGAAGAGCTGGTTATTGGTTTCCCACAGGCAACATTATGTGTTGAAGACATAAAATTTCTACCGTTTTCTCTGTCTCTCCCTCAGATTCCTGAACAATCAAATGACATCAGTTTCTTCATGAACCTTTAGGACCCACGAGCATGTTACTTTCACTTTCCCAGTTTTATTGACAAATAATTGACATGCATCACTGTATAAGTTTAAGGTGTGCAGCCTAATGGTTTGATTTACATGTATTGTAAAATGATTACAATAGGTTTAGTTAACCTCTATCATCTCATGTAGATACAATAAAAAAAAAAAAGAAAAAGTTCTCCTCGTAATGAGAACTTAGAGTCTACTCTCTAAACAACTTTCCTACATATCATACAGCAAGTTAACTACAGTCATCATGTTGTACATTATATCCCTAGTATTTATTTATCTTATAACTGGAAGTTTGTACCTTTTGACCACCTCCCTCCAGTTCCCCTCCTCCCTCCATGTAACCTTTTGATTATGGGAGCAGTGGATACTTTCTCCTGCTGTAGACACGCATTCACTCAGTATTCCATTACTTAACACTTAAGGTGTTCCAGGCACCATGTAAGTATCAAAGGAGACTAAAAGATGCTTAAAATGAAATTCTTGTGTTCAGGTTTTTTTTTTCCAAATCTAATGAGGACAAACATACATGAAAACAGCTAAATCCATCATAAGGTATAACAAGAGTGTGCTCTGGTAACAGTGTGCAGTATCTGGGGCTGTTTCTCTAATAGCCAGGATTCACTGGTCTAGGAACTGAAGGGTTGAAATGGGAGGGACACCATGTACTATTATCCTTAGTGACCCACTAGCCAAATTTTAGTTTCTTGTTCTTATGACTTTATGCCCTGCTGGCCTAGAGGTCTTAGTTCCAGAGAGAGGAATGCTTTCACTGGGAGACACAACAGTGATTCCATTGAACTAGAAGTTAAGATGGCCCCCCGGCCACTTTGGGCTCCTCATCCTTCTGAACCAACAGACAAAGAAAGGAATTGGCTGGGGTGATTGATCCAGACTACTGGGGGAAATTGGACAGCTACTCACAATGGGGGTAAGGAAGAGTATGCCTGGAATAATCCATAGGGCTCACCAAGTCCTGTGACTAAGGCCAATGAAAAACTACAACAACCCAATCCAGGCAGGACTACTAATGGCCCAGACCCTTCAGGAATGAAGGTCTGGGTCACCCCACCAGGTAAAGAACCATGACTAGCTGAAGTGCTTGTTAAAGGCAAAAGGCAATACAGAATGGGTAGAAGAAGAAGAGAGTTATAAATACAAGTTAGGAGCATGAGACCAATTACACAAATGAAGATTGTAATTGTCATGAGTATTTCCTCTTATTTTGTTATCAATGTGTTTGTGTGTGTATATATACACACACACATATATTAAGCAAATGTATTTGTTTTCTTTCCTCTCATTTTTTATCATGTAACATAAGATGACTTTATATTAGTATTTAAATGCTGTTAATTTTACACCATAATACTTAAGTTTTGAGATATTAAGAAAAAGTAAATGTCATTCAAGTAGTTGGCCTCTTCTGGGGAAGAGATCCGTGTGCTTTTAGTTGTGTACAGGATAGTTGCCTCGTGTTGGGCAGAATTGTGACCTTTTTACTGTTTTTATTTGGCGAATAAGTATGGTTTAAGGAGATAAGTACTGATGCCAAGCTGACAAGGTGTGGGTCTGTGGTAGTTCATTTTATGTACCAACATGACTGGGCTTAGAAATGCCCAGATAGCTGGTAAAACATTATTTCCGGTTGTGTCTGTGAGGGTGATTCCAGAAGAGATTACTATTTAAGTTGGAAGACTGAGTAAAGAAGGTCACATTCATCAATGCAGATGGACATCATTGGTGTATTTCTATGGTAATGGGAAGCCACTAGAAGATTTATAAAGACACACGTAGATGAAAAAAAACCCAATTTTCTGATGATGGTGAGGATGGATGGAAATGGAGAAAGAACACCAATTTATGAGGTTATTATAAGTAGATTCTATTAAAGGTTAACAAACATCTAATTCAAGTGATAAGTATAATAAAGCATACTAAAGGTTCTTCTCAACAGTTAAAATGTATAATCCTTTCTCAGAGTTTCCTTGTATCAGTCAGGATCTCAGCAGGAAACAAAAGGAATACTTGAACTGGGCAGCTAGAGTTGAGCAGAGAGACAGCTCATAAAGACGTGGGCAGAGTGTGGGGAAAGCAAAAGAAATGTCATAATACTTTCAGCTTCATGAGAGTAGGTTTTTGGCTTCCCCAAAGAGATGAGGGGTGGGAGTGTCTTCTGGAACCCAGGCACACAGAGCTGAAGTGGAGAATGGTAGAATCTCAGCCCTACTCCTGTTGATGCCACAAAAATAAAAAGGAATCGTTCTCTTGACCTCACTCTCCTCTCTTGCAGGTGTTCCCTATTGGTCAGACACAAGAGGATGTCACAGGGCAGGTGAGCATTTGATGCAGTGTGCATGGTTCAGCCTTCCAGGGCTGGAGAAGGGTAAGGGGTGAAGGGGAAAAAATGAAGGAAAAAAATCCATTTTTCATTATGGCCGAAGACGAGATTTACTAGCCTTGAAAAGTACTTTGGCAGAGATATTTACAGCTTCCAGAAAACACATGTGCTCCCCAAATATCTCAACCCCCTTTTGCCAAGTGAGGTCATGTGACTAGTTCTGAAAAATGGGCTGTGAGCGGAAGTTGCATATGTGACCTCTGGGTTGAAGCACTTAAGGGACAGCACTTGACCCTGCGGCTTTCTCTTTCTTTGCTCTGGCAACCTGGAGGTCATGTGTGCTGTAGGTGTTGGAGAAATAGATTGGAGCCTGAACTACCTCCTGGGGGAGAGTTGTCCTGAAGGGACATTGGACCTGCAACAGACTTTGCACAGTTAGAAATAAAACTTTGTGGTTGGGCTACTGAGATTTTGAGGGTTAATTTCTTCCTGCAGCGTAACTTAATCATCCTGACTAACACAGCTAGGAAACTTCTAGCCTCAAGCACTGAACTCTTGAAAATGTAATTGGCTGGTACCATTTTGCTGAAGAAGAGTTTGCCAGTATAGGAGGCTGTGTGATACATTTAAGAAAGGATACCGACCACTGCTAGCTGGATAACTTCTTTCTACAAGACTGCATAAGGATTTACTTATCCTTGAGTTCTCATCACCCAACTTGTTTGATTATCCTATTTCTGAATGTGTTTCTTCCCCAAATTTCACCTCTTCACACTTCCAATCCAGATGTAACATAGTTAGGTACCTCTTCAGATCACTGCCTCTTTTTTTTGAGGTTAACAGTTATTATTTTCTTTTTTTAAATTTATTTGATTGAGGTAAAGTTGATTTACAATGTTGTGTTAATTTCTGCTGTATGGCAAAGTGATTCAGTTATACATATATATTCTTTTTCATATTCTTTTCCATTATGGTTTATCACAGGATATTGAATATAGTTCCCTGTGCTATAAAGTAGGACCTTGTTATTTATCCATTCTATATATATAATAGTTTGCATCTGCTAATCCCAAACTCCCAGTTCATCCCTCCCCCTCCCTCATCCCCTTGACAACCACAAGTCTGTTCTCTATATCTGTAGACTCATTGCCTCTTGAAGGATAGCTGTCAAACTAATTGCTCAATTTGGAATCATAGAATCTCCCTACAAACTCTGGGAAGAGCTTGGATTTTGCAGCCAGACCTTCCTGTGTTTTTTTATTCCAGTCAGTTATTAACTCTGTGACCTTGTGCATATTAATTAACTGAACCTCGATTTTTTTCTCATCTGTCAAATGATAAAACCTACTTTGCAGGGTTATTGTAGACATTAAAAAAAATATATGTTAAGACATAGAAAACAAACTTATGGTTACAAAAGGGGGAAGGGTGGGGAGGGATAAATTAGGAGGTTGGGATTAACACATACACACTACTATATATAAAATAGGGGACCAAGAAGGTCCTACTGGAACAGGGACCTATACTCAATGTTTTGTAACAACCTATAAGGGAAAAGAATCTGAAAAAAGTAGACATATGTATGTATAACTGTGTCACTTTGCTCATACCTGAAACTAACACAGCATTGTAAATCGACTATAATTCAATTTTTTAAAAAAGAGAAAATAGCACAGTGGCTGCCTGACGTATTTTAGAAACTAAATGATTGATAGTCTTCATTTTCAGCCTGTGAGAATTCAGCTGAGTTTGTGGCTGACGGTAGCTGAGTTTACCATAACACCGTCTCAAGTCTTTACCTCAGGTTTGGTCATGTTGGTTGAGCCATATCATAGAGCTTTGTGGGGTTTTTGTGAAGATAAAATAGATATTTAAACTTCTGTGCTAATAAAATCTGCTGAATTTCTAAGAGCATCATTCTTGTTGGCAAGTTTACTGCAAAGTTATGGCTACTGACTCATACTCTCAATTGAGAGTTTTTGGAGAGTATTCTATATTGAATAATGTTCAATTAAAAATGCAAAATATTTTTCTGTTGAGAGTGTTCGGAATATTGGATCAGAAATTAGTCCAAGAGACAAAAGATGTGGTTACTGCCCCCATCTCTCATAATTTTTAGACATATAATCATTGCTAAATCATTTAATCTCACCAGTTCCTAGTAATATTCTCATTATTAAAGTGGGAATAGGCATGTCTGACTTGCCTAGACTCACGAGGTTATTATGAGAACAAAGAAAATAACATATATGCCAGGCTTTGGAGAATTTTTAGTTGGGTACAAAATATCTTGCACAGTGCCTTGCATTTGACTAAATATTTGCTGAATGGAGATGGTTGAATAAATAAAAACAGAATAAAAAAAATGGAAAAGACTTGGATTACAGTCAGTTTCCCCTGAGGATGGAGGAGCAAACATAGAAGTCCACTAGCCTAGAATATTGTAGTATTACTAGCATGGCTGGACTTAGTGACTTAGAGCTACAAAATTCCACACCAGAAAGAATTTTGAAAGTTGACAAATTCAATCCTCTCTATCCATAGGAAAGTGAGTACAGAAGGGGAAAATGGCTTGCGGATAGTGGTAAAGTGGGAGTCCCAACCTTTGTCTTCTAAGTTTAAGATGAGTACTGTTTGCACAGTACCATGCAGCACCCTTCCTGGCTTGGTGATGGCCCCTTCAGCTCTGAGACTGTGCAGATTCTAGGGAAATGCGTCTGAGCCTTATTAGCACACACACGGATGAGATTTGATTCATGTGCTTTACTTTAGATCCACAAACAATACAGTCATTAACTTACACACATTTTGTCCCATAAGCTCTGAGGGTATTTATAGTTGTATTCTGAGAATTCAAAAGTGACAGGTAGATTTTACCATTCCCTCAGGCTCCACCCACACTTCCATGGTCCTGAGGCTCTTCTTCAAATGAACAGAGGCCTTCACATGTTGACAAAAGCCTGTTCTGTGTGGTCTGGTGTTTCCAGGCATAGAGGTTCAGGTGCAGGGGTGATGTCACATTCTGTTACAGCTCTGTCATAAATGCACTTTCCATGGTGAACCGCTCTTGCATTAAGGATCCTGAGACAACGACAGGGCTTACTTCTGTCTCAGACCAACCCATGGTCTGTAAGGCTAAAACTTCTATACCAATAAAAGCTGTTGAGTTTCTGAGAGCGTCATTCTTGCTGGCAAGCTGGCTGCAAAGTTATAGCTCCTGACTCACCACTCTCAATTGACAGTGTGAAAGTACACGTGGGTGTGGACACAAGACCATTTGCACCACGCCTGGAAATGGGCTATGAATCAGGTAGTGCGCTTTCTTGCCATTGATGGTTTCTCACCATAAATTGGAAGCAGCCCAACACTGGATTTCAGTGTAGCTCTGGAGTATTTACTATGTAGGAAACATAAGTTATGCTGTATGGGTTCCTTACATTCATCAGTCCTGAAGAACAAGGAGAAAATTCAAATTTTTATTTTCCTTGGGTAGGATTCTTGGTTGTCAGTTCAAATGAGATTCTACAACTTCGTTATGGGGGTCTTCACCCCAAAGTGTGGATTGAACCTGTGTCTCCAATGCAAAATGCAAGTCGAAAGAATTTCAAACATCTTCGTGGAAAAACAGGTTCACTTTCATTTACTCGTAGGCGTGGGTGTCTTTAATGAAAACGTCTTAAGTTGAAAACATACAAACTGTTATTCTTGATTATGTAATTGTAACAACACTCTAAATATATAAAATACCCTTTCTCTGGGTCAAAATTCCCCTTTGGTGTCCATAGTTTTGACATGATAGATGGATAGGGTGTGTGTGTGTGTGTGTGTGTGTGTGTGTGTGTGTTTGGGAAGTAAACTTAAAACCAAACATGAGTACATTGGGGGAAAAAAATGATGAGATACGAAGGACAAGGAAAGGGGGCAGGGTATTCAGGCCGACTCCATACTTCTGGTTTGTGTGTTTCTCATGCCTGGTAGAGAAGAGGAAAAGTGGGTTTGTAGAAGTGTGGACATTTTGGTTAAATTGGACTCAGGGTAGATTACTGGACCATCCCTTTTCCCTCTCCCCATCTAAATATTATGAAAACACAGTAAACCCAATTCCACTTTCACACTTTAACCTTGTTTTAAAAATTCTTCTCATTATAATTATTTCTAACCTTTTAAGCTAGTGACTTACTGGAGTTGAGGATAATGAGGTGGATCCTTCATTTTCCCATATTTTGTGTTCGTAGGATACAGTAGCTATGAATTATATTTCCTGCCATAGCTCCCCAATTGCTGGGTGATCTTAGTTAAGGCTTTTGATCTCCCTTTGGGTCTGAAGAAGAAAACCAATGAAACTAATCTACATCTGAAGCGTTAGGTCCACCAAAATAGCAAATTTCAACATTTCCCCTGGCAGATAAGACTGAGGTGAGGCAACTTCATCATCTACTCTGCAGGGAAGCAGGAAATGTAAAGACAAGAACAGAAAGAGACAGAATGGTGCAATGAAGTAGTGAATTCAATCTTTTTTTAATTTTAAATTTTCAGAAGTTTGATGTGAGAATTAGGTGAGCATGCATGTCAGTGCCTTTGGTAGGGACCAGTGAGAGAAAAAGAACCAGTGTGCGGTGAGTATCTTTCTGATGAGAAAAAACAAATTCAGGTATCTGTGGTAACACTTGTTTGTCTCCTTGTTTATCTCCTGAAACATCCCTCGATCTACACAGAACCACCAGAGAAAAACCACTGCACAGTCATCATGTTGCCCCAAATATATCTTAGAGAGCTGACCTGAAAATTAAGATGGAAATTCCGTGACTGGAGCTATGCATTGCTTACAGTGTGATCTTGGCCATCGTTAAATACCCACCCATCTCAAATGTACACACAATCTTCCTACTGAATTTTCTTTGATTTGGGAAAGCTGGCTGGAGCTCTTATTCAGAATCCACCCTCTTTAATCTGTAAACCAGGCCAAGCAACTCTTAGGAACGATTCCTGAGATAAAATGGGTTATACAAAATATCAAATACATTATCTAAAGATTACTCTGTCATCGAGAACGATATCTAAAATTCTCTGCCAGGAGTCTGAAAAGATGTTCTTTTGCCAGGTTGAAGCTGGGAATTCTGTCCCCACTTTATAGATGGGATGTGGAACGCCGATGTTTTAGAGCTGAAAATCACTAAGGGCTTAAGAGGAGAAAAACACACATGAAGCGCGTTGATTTTCAGTTCTGTGGTTGTGTGGCCTGGAAACTCCCGTAACTCTGAATTCTGATGCTATCCCCATAAGGGGAGATTCTAGATCTAATATGAATTCTCCTAATACTTTTTCTGAAAAAACAAAACAAAACAAAACACACACATTAGCTTAGTTTTACTACTAGTATGTTGTACAGGGCAGAATTTAAAGTTTTTGCAGCTGTCTAAATAGATTATTCTTCTAATTTGCCCTGAGTCTACAAAGCTTTATTCCTTCCACAAATATCTATTTTGTGCCTGTTTTGTACCAAGCTGTGATCTAAGGCATTGGGTACACAACAGGGAAATGTGATGCCGTCAGGGAGCTTAGATCTGGCATTATTTTCCTTTCTATGATAAAAAAATCTACTGCAATTTTTGTACCCTTTTCCATGTCAGTTTCACCTTTGTCTCCCATCATAACTGCCACCATTATGTGGATGATGCTTTAGTCTCTTTCAGGACATTTGAAATCTCTCCTAAGCTGTGGTCTAAGATTTTCAACTTTCTGCTTTTCACACTTACATGTATCTTGAGCTCAAACTCTCTGAGACTATGCACATATATCTTCCTCTCTCCTCCGCCAACCAGATCACCTTTATAACTTTTCTCATTCTCTTAATAGCACAGTATCCCCCAGCTCCCTAGTTGGGTACCGTCCCCCTCTGTGGGCCCGTACATGCAACATGTCAACAGGTCCTTTAATTCAGCCTCCCCTGTGTGTTCCCCATCACTTCTTCTCCACTCCTATCACCATCTCATTGTGGATTGACTTATTTCCTGCCAGCTCTGTGATAGTCACTCAATTGGTGCCCCATTTTTTTCTCTCTATTTCATCTCAATCATCACGCCCACTGCAGATTACTCTTTCCAAAGCACAATTTTGTTGAATCATTCTTTTGCTCGAATACCTTTACTGACTTCCTTTTGGCTACAAACAAACCTTAAACTAAGTAATATTCATCGTTTGGCCATAACCTATCAATTTTGTCCTTATCACTCACGGTTCTATTCATACGTATGGCACACGTAGCACTCTAGAAAGCTGCTCTCCACAGACATGCATAATGCTGTGCTATGCTTGGACATGTTCCTGGCAGAAGTGCTTTCTCTTTTGGCTTTATTTTCCTCAAGTCTCCGCGTAAGCGTTGGGTTCTTCACAAGGCCTATAACAGATCTCCTGTGACAGCCATCCCTTGCGATGTGGGTCTCACCTGTCCTCACCATGTCCTGATTTGGGCCTGTATCACATGCACCTGCAGAGTGTAAGGACCTTGAGTATATGCTTCAGGTTGTTCCGTGTCCATCTTCATGTCTCACATGGTGTCTAGCCAAATATCTTGCCATGTTGGATATTCCAGAATATTTGGTGAACTAAAAAATAAAAGAGAGAATGCTTTAGTCAATTAATGAACGGGAGATAGTAAGTGAAGTGGGTAGATCAGGGCTCTGTAGTCAGACATCTGGGTTCAAATCCAGACATATACTAGCTGCGTGACCTTTAGATATGTTATTTAATCTCTCCGTACCTCAGAATCAAGACCCATAAAAGGAGGATAGTATTAATACTTATCTCTTGAGGTTGTTGGGGGGCGTAGTTATATTCATTTATGTGGAATATTTAGAATAATGCCTGGTGTACAGTGGATACTCAGGAAGCTTTAGTTAGCAATTTGTTTCAAATGCTGTTGAAATTCAGAAAAAAGCAAGTTCTGTGTAAACCGGAGTAACAGGAGGAAGCTTCCTGCAGAAGGTAGAACAGGAGTTTGGATCCTGAATAATGGACACCAGGAGAAGGCATATTGTACTTTGTTTTCCCCAAGCTCTCAGAGCTAGTCATCAACATGGTACAGTCTGTTGTCAACCATAAAGGTGGTATTTCTTTTCAATCTCCAAGTCCTTTTATTCAGCAAAGCAACAACAGCCTTTCAGGGCAGGTTTTGTCTCCCCTGCACCTGGCCTGCATGTTCAGTGAAGACCATCAGGACACAGAGTTCAGGGTTGCCTCCTGTTGCCGACACCTCTGCTTTCAGCCTCGCTCGGGCTCAGCCCAGGAAACATCTGTAAGGGCAGCTTCTCAGTGACACATTCTCGGCATCAGACGGCCTGGCCGAGAGCAGCCTGCTGGGCTCACCTCCTCCAGACGGTGGTAGAGAGGCCCAGGAAAGGCTGGGCTTGTCACCTGGGCACGGAGGGGCTCCGATGACCTGATCCTATTGTCTAAAGAACAGCTGTCTGGTGTTTTGTTCTTTTTTGTAAAATAAATAAAGCCTCCCATTTCTATGGTAATGCCTGAGCTGCCTGCCCAAAACATGGCCTGATGGTCCCACCTGGACACATCGCCTGGGCTCTCAGCCTGGGAGGGTTACAAGCAAGTGGGAGACGTTATTTGCACAGCTCCAGCTTAATGAATAGCTTTGGAGGGAACTTCCTGGAGTGGGCAGGGGATGCTCCACCCAGGCAGCTTGATTGCAGAGGCTATTTTGAAGTTGATTTTTTGACCCTCAGAGGGAATGCCACCTTGATGGATGTAGATTTTCCTTGGGGGCTGTGCACGGCTCACTCGCCTTCCACCTCAACACGCAGCCGCTGTGCCGATGCTTCCACCACCCCATCAGTGCGTTCTCCCAAAGGGAGCCGTGTTCAGAAACGGGTTCTCAGTGGCCCGGTTTCTTGCATCTAGGCTGTTTCCTGCTTCTTTTCCAACTTGTGCCGTTCTTACTGTGAGTGGGTTCAGCTCCAGTTGGAGGGGAGGAAAGGTTTCAGAAGATTTCTGTGTTCAGAAAATAGATTCCTTCTTTGTTTCCAACATCCCAAGAGTGTAAACAGCAGAGGGAAGATACTTCTCTTCCTGGCGGCCTCGGAAGCCACTAGTTTTCCTTTAGAGACCTGAAAGGTAGAATAGAGCTGTGTTTTCTGAGATGTTTTACTTTAGCTCTGCTCATGGGCTATGCCCAGCCGTCCTGAAATGTATTTCCTAAAGGGGTAAGTGACACTGCAAGGGTGGGATGGCTTGATGGGTTGGTCAATAGATGATTTGCAATTGGGGATGAGAAAAATGCGGTCTGAGCTTCTCGAGCTTGGAGTTATTTGTAAATGTGTGACCAGGAGCCCCCCAACATTCTCTTCCCAGGGTAGCTCTTCTCTCGCTGAGGACCCCTGCAGTCCGTGTGTTTCCTTTTGAAATGCAAATGTGCACATGGATCCAGGCTGGAGGCCCTGCAGCCCGGGGAATCCACAGCTCCAGGAGGAGTCTCAGGTTGAAAGTAGGGGAGCAGAATTCATCTGGTCTCTGGTTCCACTTCCTTCCTTTACACTTCGTCTGAAGTTTTGTTTCTCTTCTGGTGTTCTCTTTCCTAGCTCACATTCTTTCCAGTGCTTAGGGAAATCTCTTTCCATTTTCAAAAGCAAATAAACGAAGCCGCAGAACAGGCTTGCCCTGCTCCTAAAAATACACGGGGGGGTGGGAGGGCGGAGGTAGGGGGGTAAAATGTAGAAATCTTAAAACTAAAGTGTGATTTGGGAGATGGGTGCGCTAGGCTCTGCCCATGAATAATTCAGAGCGATAGGGCGATTCTGTCTGCTTTCCGAATGGCTTTAGATGAACTAAAAGAACACATTGGATGGGGTTTCAGGCAACAGAGCCAAGGCGAGGAAACTCAAGCAAGACAATTACCAGGGACTTGCCTCAGCATTTCCTCCCGGTATGAGATATCCTACCTCTGAATTCTGCGGCTTTTTAATAATGGAGCTACAGGTTGTTTTTCAAAGTACAGTATTCATTTTGGGAGAATATGTACTTATTCTAACTATGGGATTCTAAACTTTTCTGGGGCCACTCCTTGGGAAAAACTACAGAGAAGGTATCACAGTTATAGTACCCCTGTAGTCTACAAGTTTTTTAAGGCCCTAAAAGATAATATTTAAGACTAGATAGAAGTTCCCGGTCTCCAAATGAAAAAATAAAATTATAAGTAAAAATAATAAATGGATTAATTATTATGCCAAATAATGTATAGCGATCCAACACAGAGATGGTTTATAAGCCCTAGTTATGTAAGATGTAGGTACACTATCATATGTTTGATGTATTACGACGTGGGGCCTCCAGTAGTTAGAAAGCTTAATTTGTAGGAAGGTTATACGATGGCCCTGCTGCAGGCCTACGTGATGAGACATCATTTTAAAATCTTAAATTGCAGAGGAATAGAACAGCATGAAGGTAAAGAACTCAGGTCCTGGATTCACACTTACTTATGATTCAGAATTTTTATATGACCTAGGGCAAGTTCTTAACCACTCAAGCTTCTTTTTCTCATTAATAAGGTAGAAATCAAAGTAATTGTATTTCCTTCACAGAATTTTTTGAAGGAGAAAAGTCATTTTGTATGGTACCTGGAACACAGAAAGCACTCATCAAAATTTTAATTGCAATTCTTGTTTTTCTGTTGAACAAAAATTGTTCGCCCTGCATTATTGCTATTAGTATTCTTCACCCTGGGCTCTAACTGAGATTTATGCTCTCTCCAGAGATCAAATTCATACCTAAAAGGATAAAAATGAACCAGTATTAAGGAGATTTAGAAAAATGTGCTTCAGGCTTTGAAGCCTATTTAACGTGGGCACCCCTGAATGACATACCCTGAAGCTTGTTTCTTGGAGCGGAACCCTCTCATTTGGCTGCTTTATTCTGGCACTTTTGGCTTCAAGAACAAAACTCCATATAAGTAAGCTGCATTTCTTGTTGCTTAGAAATGTCATTTGGAATGATAGCTATTTCCATAGAGTCTGAGTGTCTTCCTGAAGTTTCCCAGATCCACCATACTTTCTCATACTTTTCTCTTTACACACATGTCACAGCCTTCCTGGACTCTTCTTGGACCGATTGCCGTCTTTCTCTGTCTGACTTATTCTTCTTCATGCTTCCAAACCCTGTTCACATCTCCAAAGAAGCACTCCCTAACTCCACCAATTGGCACTAGAAACAGTGGTCTTCGGCTTCCTGTGATAACATTCAATTTCTTTTATGTCAGACTGCATCTGAGCTGAGTCGAATCAAAATTAATAAATGCTTAATTAAATATCTACAAAGTGTTACATTATTTAAATCTAGTCTACTGAAACTTAATTCATATAGCTCTGTATGTACTACATTCAATGTATGATTTAGGGGTATTTTAGTATGAAACATAAGAAAGGATCTATGAAAATAAAAGCCCCCAAGGCCTGTGAGAATCTTGAAAGACAAAGCTATTTAAAGTTCAAGCCCTTGAGAGTTCTCATGAAGGGTAGCATAGAATAGGAAATATCTCTGTGAGCTTAGGAATTAAACTGTCTGGGTGTAGATCAGTTTTTTACTGGTTAGTAATTGTGTGAATTAGGCAAGTCATTTAACTTCTCTAAGCCTCGATTTCCCCATCAGGAAAATTGGAAAAATAATAGTAACCAACATTGTGGTTTCTTTTGAGCCTGAGTACCACATTACATGTAACGTACTCATCTGATGTACGGTGAGTTCTCAGGAAGTGCTCTGTCAGGAAGACTCCGTCACTCTTGTTGACCACTGTGTCCACAGTGCCTGGAACAGGGCCTGGGAACTCGGAGCTTCTCATTAGTATTTGTTGACAGCAATGCTGGTACCGGTCAAGCATTCAGCGAATGAAAGTGCTCATCTGGACTGTTCCACAGCCTCCTTGCTGCCTGTCTCACCTCACTTCATTTTTCGCTTGAGACCTGGAATATTTGTTCATTGCAAACTTAATCCTAGGCTTCCCTTTACTCGATTATTTAATGGAGCTCCAGTACCTTGAGGGTAACGTCCATGCTCTTTGGCATGGCATTCCAGGCCTCTTGGGATCTGGGCTCCACCTCAAGAGCCACTCTCCTCTCCTGCCCCACTTATGCTGCACTTGCATGGCTCTCTGAGCAGCTTGAGGCCCCTCTTTCCTCTGCTCCTTTGACAGGCAACACCTTTCTCTGCTGTGCCTCCCAGTTCTCAGCCTACACCCCCAGAGTTTGTCATTATTAAAAACTCATTCTAGCATTATCTCCTCTATGAAGGTATTTTTGATGTTCTCCTCATCCATCCCAAGCACTTTTAGGCTCTTTGCATACAGCGCTATTTTATGTACGTGTGTGTGTGAATTTATATATATATTCACACCAGGCTGTACTGTTTTCAATGTGTCTATTACCCCCACCAAACTGTAGGCTCCAATGTATTATTCCTCAGAAGAATTACCCTGCCACTTAGTAGAGTGTCTAGCATAAAGTGTATTATACATAAATGTAGACTGAACCATAATATGTCTCTTTGTTGAGTGAAGGATTGAAGGAATGACTGACTCTTTGATTGGATGAATCAGTGAATACCTTATATGTCAGGGACTGTACTTTCTCGTTTGAGTTGAGTGGTTTTGGCATGACTACACAGGTAGGTACATATTTATGGGTTTAACAAGGGTTATTTGGTGATGGTGCTGTTGTCTTTTTTGTGTGTTCTTTTCCTCTTTCTAGTATTTATTGCCATGGCTCTATGACTTTAGCTTTATATGGAATAGATTAGAGTGAAGGGAAGGGTAGACAGGAAACTGGTCCCCAGGACTGGTGATTGTGGTCTACCTTGTCTCCCCTACCTGCAAGTAGGGGTGTGTCAGTTGGGGTGGGGAGCTCATTTCCAGCATTTCATTCTTTTTATTCTTTTGAAGCTAAGTGAGAAATAAGGAGAGCCCCGTATCTGTAGCTCATACTTTCAACCTCTCCCTCCTGCCCAAGGAGACCTTTTCCAGACACGGCAACATAATGTAGTTGAAGAGGTCACTGGGGTGGACAGGAGAGTTGGTGCAGATTCCAGCCGGTCACTTGAGCCCTCTGGACCTCCTTTCCCTCATTTATTAAAGAAGGGTTTACTGCACCCCCTCTAGCTTTGACACTCTAGTGTTATATGATGACTACGGTGCTGATAAGGATGATCACATCGTGGCAGTAGCCTTAGGAGAGGGTCAGTGATGAGTTCAAGTCCTCCAGGCAAGCTCTTGCCCTTGTGGCATAAAATCAAAGAGGGCACATTTCGCTAATGTGCTTTATCTTGCCCATCAGCCCTGGGAACTAATTCCACTGGGCGATCGCAGTGAGCGGGCCTCCTCATCTCAGGAGATGCAATCCCAGGAGCGGCTGCCCTCTGACCCTGTGCATTACTCACCCTGTCACCAGTCCCGAGACTGGCCCACTGCCTGTCGGGAGCTGCACGGTCTGGAACAGCAGCTGGGCCAGGAATGAAACAGGATGCTTGCTGGGAGAGGGGGCAGGGTGGAGACCGTCAGACTGGAGAATGATGCAGCCGGGACCAAACACACATACGTGCTCAACTTGAGGGCTTGAGGAAATGTGAATGCATCGTGATCTCGGACAAAGACAGTGGCCAGATGGGCCCCCAGGAGAAAAGTGTCTGGCTATTGGTACCCAGACGCGAGGAAAAGATCATAGCCTTGCCAAACCAAACAGTCAAGGCATGAGGGGCAACCTTGGCTGATATGTTGGTGGCTCCGGTCACCATTGCCTGTGTTCCTCTTTTAATGCAGAGCTCTGACTGCAATAATAAACAACAGGGAGCAGCCCAGATCTCAGTTCCTGATGGGTTCCATGGTGGGAGAGATCAAACATTACAAAAAGCCAGCCCAGGTTAGGACCTCATTTAACAAGGAGCTAGCTCGTCCCAGTGGATGGAGCCTTGAAAGTTCTCCTCCAGCAGCTGAGGGCCTGGAGGACTCAATGATAAATCCTTCCAAGAGGAGGTCATGTACTTTGGTAGACATTACCTCAGGTATCCTATCCTGTTCCGGAGGGTAAATGAATGGTGAGAGGAGGCGATGGGGAGATGGTGGAGACGCAGAGGGAAGAAAGGATTTGGGCAAGATTAAGAACGAATCAATGACCAAAGCGATAAACCATCGTGTTTCTAAGTTGGACCCGGGCTTTGCAACTGGCTCGTGACCTAGTGCAAGTTTGTTAATCACACGGACTGAGCTTTGGTTCTCATCTTGCTTGTGGGAAATGGAAGGAAATCCCCATCGAATTAAGTTTGAAAACAGACAATGAACTGAAAAGTTTCAAATATGATAGTCACAGATACACAAAGTACTGCCCTTTCCCTTCACCAGCGTGTGTGATTGAATTCACTCATCCTGCATCGGAGACAATTCTTCTAAGGAGAGCAAGTCAGGGATAAAAGGAAACAAAGACAAATCCTAGAAAACAGAGAAATGCCATATTTCTGTAAAGGACATGTTTGCCTTCCCTGATGTTTGTCTACAAGAGAAGGGTTTTTTTGTTGGAGTTTATGATGGTTCTGGCAGTACATACCATCAGACACTAAACTGCAGAGGACCCAAAGAGTAAAATGGAGATTGCAATGGTCACCAGTTTCATATACTAAGAAACGGAAGGAAATAGGCTGTGTGTGTATCTCTCCAAGGCCAAGATCTTTGATTTTGATTTTGACTCGGGACTTTAGCAACTTAATCCAGAGACTGAAACACCTTTCAAGGTTCCAGCCTACAACACGGAAGCCCTTCGCTCTTTGGGCTGGTTTAGTGTAGGCGCTCTGCTAGACTGATTGCAGCCCAGGCGGGGATAAATCAGCGCCGGTGGACTCTGCTGGAGGAGTGGCCAGAGAGATGCTTGCAGAATGCAGTAAACAGGACATGGCGGAAATCAGGAGCTGGACTCGGGCTGTTACCGAGCGCCCCCCCCACCCGCCTCATTGTCAGGAAATGTGGGGAGCTGAGGGCCACCGAACACACAATGATGCAGCGGGAAGTGGCCTTTATAAATACCCAGGGGTCAGGGCCAGACCCGGCGAACAATAGGGGAAATGATGATGGAGGGCAGTGGGGCTGGGGGTGGGGAAGCCAGGATGACTCCATCAATGACAATAGCTGAGCAGGCAGCTGCGGGGGTGATGCGGGTGCAGAGGGAGGCCTGGGGGTTGTGAACCAAACAATACAAATTGCCCGGCAACTCTGTAGCCACAACACAGGGCAGCGGATTCTGTAAATAGTCCACGGTGTGTCCCATTGTTCCTTGGAGAACTTCTCCCTGACCCCTACGTGTCAAAGATCTCTGTTTTGCTCTATTTACCGGAAGCTACTCCTGATTCAGAGGATGCTATCCCTCACCAGCCGTGAGTGTGGGCTATTTGGCCACATTTTCTGCCTTGGGTTCATCTTTTTAAGCAAATAGGCACCAAAGGAAGCTTGAGAAGCCCACTGTGGAAGGGATAGAGTGTAACAGGCAATGCTCCTCTAGCTGCTCATTGATTTAATCTCCCTCGATGCATTTGGTGAGGTGGATGGGGACGGATAGATTAGAATATCACCCTCATTTGCCACATAGGGAGATGCAGCTACAGACTATAACCTTGCAAATGAATCCAAACAGGTGAAGGGCTATGGGAAAGGCAATAAACCGAAGTAGGAGTCTTTGTCACTTGTCCAGCATGAATTGTGACTTGCTGGTCAAGCAGGTGAGTGAGTGGCTATTTGTAATGCTGCCCAAAGGACCTAGATTATTTGTTTCTTTGGATAGTTCCTAGTTCTTATCATGATAAACTATGACTGGGATAGAAAATTTGGGGGACTTTAATTCTCCCTCACTACATGGGCTATGTTATCGAGGATCATGATGCTATATTTATGGAAAGAAAAGTATTTTAGGTACCCCCTTCTTTTTTTCATCTTTGCTCAGGCAATCTATGTGGAGCATTGGAAGTTCATCTTTTGTCCTGACATGTAGACTGTGTTAAGGAGGCTATCACACATTCCATTTGTTCTTGGGGCCTGTGTGATTGCATGAAACTCAAAGAGGGATAAAGGAGAGGAGTTGTCATCAAATGGCATTTTTAATCTTACCAGGTGTTTATAAGTAAAAAGGTAATTTCCATGTACAAAGGTAGTTGTGGCATGTGACTATGCCTCAAGTAGACATTGTAAACTCACCAGATTGAATGTTCTGTCTCTCTGTTATTATTCTGTTTTCCAGCACTTCATTGTAAATATGATTAAACATTTAATTGGATACTCAATTATTTCATGGTCATCCCTTTCTCTGAGATGTAAGTTTTTCGAAGGCAGGTGCTAGGTCTCTCCTGTTGATGTGGTTTTCCTAGGGCTCAGCACAGTTTCTCCCATGAAATTGGCCCTGAGTTAATATTCATTGAGTGACTAGGGGAAGAACGCTTTTTTTGCTGGTGGGTTCCCTCCCTGTACAGCCTCTTGGTCCAGGAACCTCCTGGACCCTGTGATCTGAGCTGTGCTAATCACAGGGCCCTCAGCACAGTGGTCCAGATCCAGGAAGGCTCAACCATGGGCATGTCTTTGGAGTGCCCCCCAGGACCACAGAGTTGACTGTGCTAGCAGAGGACCTAGTCTTAAATATCTCATGACATATATAATTAATTAAAGCATTGTGTAAATTGGGGTGAAATAAAAGGTATATGAAATTCAAATGGAGATTAAGCCACTTTATATCTATTTTAATAATTGTTTAAAACATACATTAAAGAAACCATAAGCTTTGCCTTTCAATAAGAAGATACTAAACAAAATGTAAATTTAGAGCTTGCTAAGAGTATCCTAACTCTACATATTCTGCTGGTGACAGTATAACCAGGCATAGACTTTCTAGCAAACCATTTTGTATAAGGTATATCAAAAGCCTTAAAATATTCATCTTCTTCAACCCAGCAGTTTTATCCTGGGACTCTTTCATAAAAATTCAGACAAAAGTTATAACCAAAGATGTTTATTATAGCTTTACAGTAATAATTTTAAAAGTAGGAAATAACTTTTCTAATAACGGGATATTTAATTAAAATACCAGTGTAAAAAAGAGTAGAATATTAGGATGTCATTGAATCAAATTAATTAAATTAACGGTATCATTAAAACTTTTACACATAGTTTGGATCAGTGAAAATTATTTGATGAAATGGGGAAATGCAGGCTGCAAAATATATACAGAATATATTCTCAAGTATGAAAAAACACATATAAATCTAAAAAAGACTGTAAACAGTGTTATAGACTATTAGCGGTGATGCTTTCAGGATGTTAGAAAGGTGGTTTACTATTTTTTTCTTGGTATTTTTTTCTGCTTTTTCTAAAAGTGTAATTGTATTTATAAACATATATTTTATAATCAGTTTTTAAAAGCTTTGCTTTGGTAAGTTTACTTTTAAAATTCCAAATTTATGTCTCTCTGTGAATCTCTGGAAGGAATGAAGATGTAGGAGTGAGTCTCTTCAAAAAGAAAAAGGGGAGGAGAAAGAGAGGAGGAGAGAGGCTCAGTTGTTGAAGGAAATATTCTTTTGGTTTTGGGAAAGATCATGAGGGAATCACAATTATAAAATAGGAAGACATTCTAAGTGTCCACACTCTTTTTTCCCCCTTGCTGCTAAGCCGTGAATGAAGAATGTCTTTAGCAGAGGCTGTGGGAAGTGGCAGCCACATGACAACTTGAAGGGAGGAACGTATGGTCACAGCTGCTAGGGGTTGTCATGGTCTTTGATATTAGAAGGCTTTCAGGTAGAGGTCTGTTTTGATGAAAGGGTGAGCTAAACAGACTACAAACAGACAGACACCATAGGATGATGTTGGCGAACCAAGGCTAGGTCAAGAAATAAGAGCTAACATCGATGGTGCACCCACCACGTGCCAGACACTTTTCTGAGTGTTGGCATGTGTTAATTAATTCCTTTAATCCTTGTGACAAACCCATGAGCTGGGTGATATTACTATCCTCATTTTAGACATTAATAAATGGAGGCATAAAATGTTAAGTAATTTGCCCAAGGTCATAGGACTAGTGGATAAATCGGGAATTGAATCCAGGAAATCCAACTGAGAGCCTTTGCTTTTTCATCATGATCTAACCCCTCACTGATAAGAGTTCTGAACAATCGAAAGGTATCACATTAGTCCCAGGTGTTTGTACTCCCATAGCCTTGAGACTCATTCAGTAGGACAAGAAACTGCACTTAAATAGAAAATAGTATTGTAAAAGGAAATAGCTAGAGTTCCCTTAAGACCCATTTAATACTCATTTGTTAAATAAATATTTATAGAGGGTAGGATGCCCTGGAAGGAGTGATAAAAGACCTACTCTAGAAAGACAGACAGACAGATAAGTAAGTAAATGGTGAAGGGCACTGAGAGCCCTTGGTGGACTTACACAGATTGATGTTATTACAGGGGTATTTTAGAGAGGACACTTTGACCGTCTGAACAGTGGATAGAAGCCTATAGGGAGACAGATGTGGAAGTAACATAGCAATCAGGTCAGATGTATTGAGGGCTTAAAATGCAGTCATCTGAGTTGGATGGAAAAGATAGAATTGGTGACTATATAATAGTTGGGGGTCCCATCAGGAAAGAGGTGGTACAGGCTAGCTCTGGCAATATAGGCATGACTTACAGAGTGTGTGAGTGGGGATTGAGCAGTGCCCTGAGGTTGGTAACATCAGGGGCGAGGAGGCTTTACTACCTCCAAGCCTGATGGGCAGCAGGAAGGGATGGTTATTAGAACCCAGAAAGAGCTGTGTGGAAAGGGAATTGTGATGGGATCTGGCCTTATGTCCAGGATACGGTCAGTCCATGGTGACCCCACAGGGAAGGAGGAGGGAAATAAATAAAGTACCTTCACTCTCCTGCCTCTTTCCAATCTCTGGCCAGTGCTCACCAAAGGCCAAGCCCAACTGGCAGCCAGAGGTCAAGGGAGCTCTATTGTTCATGTTGCATAAGTCAGTCTCGGGCATATGCTTGGAAGCGGGGAGTGATTCTGGATGGAGGGGCATCTGGAAGATGTCTGGCTCAGTAAGCACTCACATATGATAGTAATGTGGGGGGCAGGGGCAGGGCATGGAATCTGCCATGAGCCTCAGGTTTTTCGGATGGGTCATTATTTCTAGGTCCCGAAATAGGGAATATAGGAAGAGGTACAGAATGAGGATGAACATGATGTGTTCTGCTTGGAACGCAGTTTTGAAGTGCGTGTGACAAATTCATGTAAGACATCTAGTATGTAGTTATTGTATGCTCAGCTAAGAAGAGAAGGTGAGGGATAGGGAAAACTGATAGTTACCATGAGTTATACAGGTGAGAGCTAAAACCATGGTGAGGCAGTTGGGGAGGATACGTAGCGTGATTTAAAGTGATGACTAAGGGCTGGGGGATCTCCAATCTTTAAAGATACGGTGGAAGCAAAGGCAATCAGAAGAAGTTTCCAAAGACACACAGAAGCTTCCAAATCCATCTTAACCTGGCCTCTTCCTATATGCCTGGATCCTTGGGTTTGTATTTGTTTTTTATGGACTCCTATGGTTCCAAGGGTAGAATGTAGAGTGACTGGGATTGTAAACTGAGAAGTTAAAGACCTGAGCTTGTCTCCTGGGCCTCGGAATAGAACCGCAAATGCTGACCTTTCCTCTTAAAGCCTTCCTTACCTTTCTGGAAGAGCACTCTTTGACTACATCTTATCTCTTGGGGTGTTTTCAAGGATAAATGAGATAACGTCTGTAAGGCCCCTGGAGAGGAAGTACCAATGTAGATAAGCACATGGTCGGGTATTTTTAGCCAAGAGTGTTGGGTGTTCAGGACGTGCCATTCAGCAATTCCTGGAGCCTTGAAAAGGAAAGAGAAAGGGGTGGGGAGACAGGGAATCAGAGGCATACAACAAATGTTGTTTTTCGAGAAATCCCTCCCACCCCGAGTGTAAGAATCCACGTCAAAGGAAGCAAACACCATGTGTAGATAAAACAGGAAGGTGACAGGTTTGCTTGCTTGCAACTAAGACAGGGTGATGCCAAAGGGCTAGTCCTGGCAGCTCGTTCGCTCTAGGGGGCGGAGGTCCAATTGCCGGCTATCCCACTGATAATGAAAGCAAGGTTAAGTGACTCTCTGTCCTGTACAGAATGGCAGGAAACATCTTCATCACCCATGACTCTTGGAGAGAGTGGTGGGGAGTTGCAGGGGGTGCATTTCCTGCCAAGATTCCAGAAAGGGTGCTCACCCTTTATGGAGGTATGAGCCTGCTGACCCAACACAAGCAAGGCTGCAGAACAAGCGTAGGACTCGGCCCACCCCTTTCAGTCCATATCTGCTTCATAAGCACAAAGCCTTTGGAAAGTAATAACAGGAACCTTGGAAAGATAAGTTACTTGGAGAAAGGTCTTAGACGAGTTCACCCAGCTGCCTCATCAGTGCTCTTTTCCTTCTTTCCATGCTGCAGAGAGAATCTTTATTTCGAAATGCCATGCATTGGAGAAGACAATGAAGTCTGAGTGCCTGTTATGCCGCAGGTTCTGCCGAGGAGAACACTTGATATACATCATGTCATTTAACTCTCTCTACAAAACTGTAGTTTAGGTGTTATGGATGCATCTTTATAGGTAAGTAAGCTGAGGCAGACATTCAAGGTCGACTCCCAATAGCTAGATCTGGGTCCAAGTCCTGTCTCTACTATATATAAGCAGCATGGTATTTGGGAAGTAATTTAACCTTTCCAAGCTCAGTTTCTTTATCTACAAATCGGAGGATATAACTTTCATCATAGGATTATTGTGAAAGTTAAATGAGATAGGGCAGACAAATTTTGAATTTAGTATTATATTATGTCTATGTTTTTCCACGACTACCCTGTTAAACTCAGAAACCAAAAATGACACCGAGTACAATTAAGATGTTTGTCTCAAGCTGCTTTGCCCTAAGCATTCAAATTTATTTCAGAGTAAAATGACTGGGAGAGTATAATTTTATTTTGAACATGGTCATCTTGTTAGTTTTTGTTTTCTTAACATGGAAAGAGTATGCCCTCTGTAGACACCTTCAGAGATATCTAGACACGTGTTTGTTTTTTTTTTAACATCTTTATTGGAGTATAATTGCTTTACAATGGTGTGTTAGTTTCTGCTTTATAACAAAGTGAATCAGTTATACATATACGTATGTCCCCATATCTCTTCCCTCTTGCATCTCCCTCCCTCCCACCCTCCCTATCCCACCCCTCTAGGTGGTCACAAAGCACCGAGCTGATCTCCCTGTGCTATGCGGCTGCTTCCCACTACCTATCTATTTTACGTTTGGTAGTGTATATATGTCCATGCCACTTTCTCTCTTTGTCCCAGCTTACCCCTCCCCCTCCCCGTATCCTCAAGTCCATTCTCTAGTAGGTCTGCGTCTTTATTCCGTAGACATCTGTTTTTCGATTGTGTAAGATTATCCCTTGGTTTGTGAAGGAGCGACAGACAGAACATATTGTGAGGGCTCTGGGGATGAAGCTCACATCACATCCTCCAGATCTCACATGTTGAGTGGTTTAGTATCAAGGCAGCAATCACCTGCAAGATAAAGGACTGGAAGATACACAATTTCCTTAGAAGATGGGAAGGTTTTAACCACATGAAGCCATAAAACTTTTGTGTTACCAAAGACCCAGTTCTCCTAATTACAAATGAAGGAATTAGGAGCCAAGTCAGTCCAGCTCAAATTCTAACAGCCAGCTAAGTGTAGAACTAGGACTGGAGTCCCTCACCCCTAACGCAAGGCTTTTTCTACTTCATCATACTCTCCTTCTTGCATTTTACATCTCTTGCGTCTTCTCTTAGTTGTTCCTCCCCCTTTTCTGGGTATTTTCCCCCTAAAACAGTGGACGCGGTTTGCAGTAGTGCCTTCCCATGGGAAATGTTCATAAAATATTTGTTACGAGGATGAACAACAGCATACTTGGAGGCATTTTATTCCAATGTTTTCTCAAATCTCTGACCGGCTCTTCCTCTCTGGTTTGGGTTTGAATCAGTTAGTTCAAATAGTGTAAACAGCAGTTCACTTGGAGTTAGAAAATGAAGAACAATTGCTCCTTTAAAAAAAAAAATGTTCCATCCTTCCTATATTCTCAGGATTGACCCTCATTTGAGGAATATTAAATATTACAATTGTCATCAAGTGCAGGCATTGACACCCTCAATGACAAGTCTCCGGCAGCGAATGCTTCTCTCCAATGGAGAATTAGATGAAGTGACAGGGTTAATTCCCAGTGGGACACAAGGCTTTGGTGATGTGAAGCTATTGCTCTTCTGGGAGACACATCAATTACTTGCCTGACAGTCCGAGTGGAGTGGAGGAAGGGTTTCATCTGTGCTTAGAATATTACTTCCTTTCAGCACTTACCAAGGCCTTTGATGTTCTTCACGATGTCAGTGGGAGGAAATCAAGGTGCCTTCTTCCAATCCAAATTTGGAAATTCCATTTGGGTGAAGTTTGCAAATGATTGGGTAGAAATGAGCTCCTAACATGAAAAGGAAAGACCAGCATCAGCGTACCCCGTGTAACTTGAGTCTGTTCTTCTGGAAAACCTCACCAAGCTTCATCAGGCACAGAGGGAATTGTCAGCCTATAGAGTGGAAAGGTTAAATGAGTTTTATCGTCTTCTCACTAAAATGACAATTCTCCTGTCAAGTTTCATTTGGGTGATAAATGTCATGGTGGGAAGCCCACAGCCTTGCTCGTCAGCCTGCCCACGAGATGGCCAAGTGGAAGGACATGGTGGGGAGTGGGGAGAGAATGGCAAATACCTCTCTGGGCTCTGGAAGAAGGGTCTCACCTGACGGTAACTGAGAGGTCACTGAGCTCCAAACGTAGCTGTGTTGAGTTCCAGACCAACCTCTGCCATATCAATGTATATCCGTATCAATCTATGTCACCCACCACAGAGAAACCATTGACAAAGACAATGAGGGATCCGGAAGTCTGGATACTGCCATCGCCATCTTCGTTGATTTCCTTTCACAGATTCTCTGAGTATTTACACCAGATATAAAATGGTAACCCAGATTCCAAACAACTGTAATCTGTGAAATCTCTCGTTGGTGAACATGTTTTTTTTCAGTAAGGAAGGGCTGGTTAATGCTTAATATGAGCCAACTTCATAGGTAATACTCAGTAAATTTATGTGGAATGAAAGAAGTTAATTGAACCTAATGTTGTAGACTTTTGATTCCTTCCTTTAAGACCTTGCTACTCAAAATGTGGTCCCCAGATCACCAGCATCCTCATTATCTGTGCAATTGTTACCAAAAGTGCCAAATCTCAGGGCTCACTCCAAACCAACTGAATCAGTATCTGCATTTTAGCCAAGTCCTCAGGTGATTGGTACATACATTAAAGTTTGAGAAGCTCAGCTCTAAGACACTGTGCCCATGGGTTGGATGATTTCCACCAGGTCAACGGTGGTGCCTTTTACGTCTTTTAATCTTAATGATAAAGAATCTCCCAGACCTAGATAACTGAAAGAAGCTGGTATCTCTATAGCAGGAAGCCCACTTGCATTCTTTTCTAGAAAAAAATAGTGTAGCTTCTAAAATAACTTAATGATAAATCTCTCACTCCTCCTTTCAAATATTATTATTCTTTATGTAACAACATGCCTTAGTCCCTTAAAAAGGTTTTGAGCTCCTTGAAAGTAAGGATCATATTTCAGTCATTTCTATATATCTCTGCATTTTACACATAATAACAGGTTTTAAAATACTTGTTTAATAGACTCAAACCTCCAGGTAAAAATAGATATTCTCTCTCATTGCGCTACACACTCTCTCTTCGAAACACTAATCACCATTTGTAACTATGTATTTCAGTGTCTACTTCTTTAATGTCTTTACCCCCTCCTAGATACAAAAAAAACTATATAAGGCTAAGTTTGTCTCATTCACTTTGCTGCTATGTGTGCCAAATAGATGAATGCCCAAAGGTAACAAGCCTACATTTAGATGTTTCAAAGGCCAATCAAGCCATGATTTGCCTTTCTACTTTGAGAAACAAAAAACTTCTGTATATACAATCTTTATGGAAAAATCTTATTTACGCAAGAATAATTGTAAGAATGATCAACCCCGGTCAGTTTCCACCCACTCGACTGCTTAGCAGATTGAAAATATCCATCGCCTCCCTGAAAGCCCGAATTTGGACTTTTCTTTCTCCATCGAACTTCATCTTCAGAAAGAAATCGTTTTCATTTCTCTGAAGTAGAAACTCTCAGTTTCAAGTCCTGAGAACTGTCGGTTTTCTTTTCCTCTCAGAACTACCCTCCTCAAAGAAAACCCTCCTGCATCCCCGACCTGCAGCGGAACCTCAGTCCCCCAACTCCTCTGCCCTCCAGCCAGCCCTTCGTCTCCATTTTTGGCTTCTCTATTGGCCCATGAACCCCTTCCTCTGGTGTTCTGAGACTCTGGGGTTCTGAGTTCTGAGACTTTGTTTTGGGGGGTGTGTGTGTGTACGTGTGTACGTTGCTCTGTGTTTTGTGGTGTTTTGTTTGCAGCCTTTACCATCTGTGGGTGTTTTCTCGATCTGCAATGGAACCACTGACTGTCAGCAGCCGCTGCTGTTTATGCACTTCTCTGCAAAAATGGCTTCAAGCGTTACCTTGCCTGCTCCAGTTTGGGGCAACCACAGTGATGAACAGGCACGAACCCCTTGACACATGCACTTCACCTCCCCGGCGGGGCCGATAAGATCAAGCGTGAAGGCGGTGAGCGGTCTGGCATCCTCAGTGTGCTCTGCACCGAGGTGATGCTGAGCCCCATACACGGGGCTGCTGGTGGTGCCGGTCTCCCCCGGCGCCCCACACCTTCCCCCAGCTGGTAAGAGGCACGCCTGAGTTTCCAGGGGGGGCGGGCCTGAGGGTGCATTTCAGACCCAGAAAAGGGCCTAGAAAAACTGATACCTTGTCACTTTCGTTGTTGATGTCTGTCCTTGGCTATTTCTCCTCCTCTGCTAATAACAATAATCAAGACAAATTTCCCACGTGGTGAGTGTTTATACTGAACCAGGTTCTGGGCTGAGGCGTTTACAAATATTCCCTCCAAGCCACGTCTCTGCCTCTGAGCTCGCGGGCAGAGTCACACACACATCATCATCTAAAGCAGAGGGAGGAGGGCCGGCCGCCCCTGCAGCCCATTCGGGGGCTGGTGCAGCTGGTGGTATTTCTGATAGGATATTCAAGCTTTTATTTTTCTTCTAATAAGGATTCTGTCTGACTCCAAAGAGACAAGTAACCCTTGATTGAGGCAGGATTAGATAGTAATCGTGTTGTGGGCAGGAATCATTTGGATCTAATCTTTATGACAAAAAAGACATACTCAGTAAACTCTAACTGACATGGCCTGATGGTGCAACACTCGATATTAGGAAGCTGACAACCCCGGACACAGGAGCCCGTGGAAATCACTTGTACTTAGGAGAAGACATGGGATCCAGGGCTAGGTGTGGTGGACGCCTCAGGGACTTTTGTTCAGTTGAACTGAGGATAGTAGGTGGCGGGGATTTTTTTCACAGATGAGAAAATCAAGGCAAAGAGCAGAAAGTTGACTGGATCAGGGATACACAGTGAGTGTATAAAAGAAAGTTGTCATGGCAAGGGAACTGTGTTTCCCCTAACTCTATAAAAGACGTCTATCCATGAGATGAAGTTATTCATTTTAATTTTTTTTCAGAAAGATGCTGAAAAACAAAATTATCAAAGGTCACACAGAAGCGTAGAGAAATGCCTTTATTGAACATCTACAATGTTCTAGGTTCCTTAACTTTGAATTGAGGTATTTTGCACTTTGTTTCATAGATGGAGAATTTAAAGCTTGAAGAGGGTGAGTAACACGTCCAGGGTCACTAGACAATAAGTAGTGGGGTCGTCACGGGGATGATGCTGTGTGTGACTGTCACTCACGCTGCCGCCCCACGTCTGAAATGCAAAACAGACAGACAAGGCTCTAACTCAGCCTGATGAGAGCTCGCAACCCATAGCAGGGCCTCTGGTCATCCGCGTCCCAGCCTGAGAGCTGGGCCCTCTTTCCTGGGCATCTTCTGGGGCTGGGAAGCTGCAGCCATTCCCACAGGGGTGTGCTGAGGCCTTTCATCCATTGGCTACAGCCACCTGCTTCTTTCCAGGCTGAGCCACTGTCTTCAGGCACAGACGGTCGGTCCAGTGTGCATGTTTTCACCTTTGGTCCCCAGAGTCAGAGAAATACCGTGCTCCTGAGATGACCCTGTTTGTAACTGTGGAAGCATCCCCTGCCCATCCTCCAAAGCCCCAAGATATCCACCAACCATTGCAGCAGCCCCAGTAGCAGCAAGAATGAAATCAGGGGTCCATAAACCAGGCAGAATAATCTTCCAATTCTAAAAGAGAACCAAGGAAGCAGGAGGAGTGGTGGGCAGAATTCTGGAAGCCATATGGTACTGCTGTACCCCAGAGCCCAGGAAGGGTAATTTGGAGATACTTAAGGAAGTCGCTATGCCTCTATCACTGGGCTCATCCTGTGAAGGGCAACTCTAGCAAAGGGGAGCCTCGTCCTGAGATTGTTGCATTGATTTCTTGTCCCTTTCTCCTTTGGCCTGGGGGTCACTTGGCAGTTGGCCTATTTCCCTCTTTCTAGACTGCCTCCAAATCTCAGAATCCCAGATTCCAAAGTTACAAAGATTGATCACCTTAATCAAAGTCATGAGATTCTCCAAAGGAGTTTTTGTTTGCAAAAAGGGTCAGAAATTACTGGTCAGGAGGAAAGCGGGGAGAGAGCACAGGGGCATCAATCACCCCACCTCCACCGTTTTCTCTGAACACCCAACTTGTTCTGGTCACAGTTTCCTTTGCTTCAAGCATAATAAGAAAGAGGATAAGAGCCATTCACACACACATGAAAGAGGCGTCAGTTTTGACTGTCCCTCAAATGCCACTTTCCTCTTTCCTCTCAACACTCCTCCCTTTCAGAGGAGTGGAAACGTTGAGTAAGTTATATCATTTCCTGGCTTTCAGAAGTTTAGTTTGAGTCATCCTAGGGCCAGAACTTTATTCAAAAAATTTGAGCTGCAAAAAATGCAAGTCTCACCCCCAAGGAGGGTGGCCATTCAAATATTTTAGGTCAGGATGGTCTTGTTTTATTCAGTCACAGAGTTTCAAAGCTGGAGAAGCCCTTAGAGTCTGTCTCTTCTAATTCTGTCTCTTGACAAATGGTAAACAGAGGTGCGGAGAGGGAAGTGGCAGGGATTTTGTGGGGGGGTGGGGGAACGGTCTGCTCTCTGGCCTCAGAGCTCCCAGCCTCACGCGCCCAGGACCATTAGGGCAGCCTCTTTCTTTCTCGTTATGGAGTGTAGCATCCAAACAGGAAGGCTTTACAGCAGCCCGGCAGGACTGTATGTTCTCGTCACCCTCTCCTGCTTGTTGTTCTTGTATTCGGTTACAAATCTGGCTCTGACCCTTGTTGAAAAGGGTCATCGAAAGTGGGTGAGGAAAAAGAGAACATCGGCTTGGTCATGACCCAATCAGCCCATGGTTACTAAGTTTCTCAGGACTGGAGCCTTTTTTTACAAGGTCAAGAAGTAGAAGTGGAGGGAAAGTAGAAAGGATCCAGGGAAGGGGTAGACAGCTGGCCACACCATTAGTTCCAGGGTTACACACAACCCCAGGGGCCTGTGTTAAGCTCACAGCCAAACCCGAGCATGGTGGCAAAACAATACCCACAGAAGAAATTGGTTGCCTAGGAATTCCAGTGTAGATTTTATTCTGCCACTGACTAAAAGGGACAGGAAGAAAGAAGATAATTTGAAAAACAGTTGTTAGGAATGTCCTAAAATAGTTGTTCTTAAATTTTAGAAGTTATTAAAAATGAGGCTTTTTATACCCCTATAGCTCCACTCCAGATATTCTGATACAGTTAAGTGTGGAGGCCAGAAATATCTTTTTCTTGTTATTGGTGGTGATGGTGTTCGTCCAATCACCCAATAATTTTCTTATGGTTATTTTTTTCAATAAACATTTAGCGGGAATAATTTCAGATTTACAAAAATGTATATAGCATCAGGAATTCTATACACCCGTCATCCCATTTCCCCTAACGTTAATTTCTTTTTTTTTAAAGTTTTGGTAAAATACATATAACATACAATTTACCACTTAACCACTTTTAAGTATCCAATTCAGTGGCATTGAATACATTCATATGGTTGTACAAGCATCACCGCCATCCATCTCCAGAGCACTTTGATCTTCCCCATCTGAAACTCTGTACCCATTAAAAAGCAACTCTCCATTCCTTACCTGCCATCCCCTGCCCTGCCCCAACTAGCTCTCTGACACACCACCATTCTACTTTCTGTCTGTATGAATTTGACCATTCTAGGGACCTCATATAAGTGGAAATCATACAATATGTGCTGTTTTGTGACTGGTTTATTTCTTTCTTTTTAAGACTGAATAATAATCCATACACACACACACACACCACATGCTGTTGTTTATCCATCCTTCCATCAATGGACACTTGGGTGGTTTCCACCTTTTGGTGATTGTAAATAGTGCTGCTATGAACATGGTGTACAAATATCCGTTTGAGTCTCTGCTTTCAATTACTAATTATTTTGGGTATGTACGCAGAAGCCTAATGTTAATTTGTTACATAACCATGGCACGTTACTATTCACTAACCTACAGACTTTCTTCAGATTTCACTGATTTTTCTGCTAAAATACAATCTTTTAGTAAGCACCCCAGGAGACTCTGGTTCACTGGGCCAAGGTTTTAGAAATAGTGATTTTTTTCAAATGATGGATTTAGTCCAGGAAACAGTGCTGGCTGTTGGAGAGAAAGTTGGCCTTACACTGAGGGTTTGTATGCTGAATCTTGTCTTGATTCACTGCCTTTCACTGGGCCTAATGTTCCCCAACTTTCAAAGAAGAATGATAGAATAGACGTCTTGGAGTTATCTGGAGCATTCTAGAGAGAAGGAGCTCTTGGATGTAAAGTTGTTCTCCAGGTAGGAATTTCCAGACAGCAGCTGACAAAGGAGAAATTGGTCAGAGTTTCTGAAATCTTAGAAGCAGATTCAATAACAGAGAAAAGCTTTGAAAGGACTACGAAGGGGGGTGAGGTTCTCTACCCCTTGTTTGTCTGGTATTGTCAGAACACAGGGTCCATTCAGACAAGTGACATCTGCCTTCTGTCATCACAGAGGACAGAAACAGAAGAAATGCACTTTGGCTGCTGTACTTTGTACTTTAGACTTGAAGCACTTCTTGATATAACAGTGGGTGACCCAAATCTTTAGTGCCCTGGTTCTGCTTTCCCAGGTGAATGAATCTGCTGTGGTTTCCCAAGTAACTAATGCTAATTTTATTTCTTCATTTACCCAACACACATTTATTAAGAACTAAGCATGTACCTGAGCTTTACTAGGCAATGGGGATGCAGAGCTTGCTTACAAGAACCTCTGCCCTCCAAACACATGCAGGCCAGGGGAAAAATAAGGACACCTCTAAGTACACTGGAGAGCAGTGGTTATTTCAAATTGCAAATGATTTTTGCATGAATTAAGTGTGGTTTTGACTAAATGTCAAGAGTTCTAGGATCCTTTGACGGCAACATTGGGTACTTACAAAGCAGCATGGGAGTATTTTCTGTAGGAACCAGCCCAACATAGCCCTATAGAATGGAGCCTCTAAAGGCGAGCGTTGAGACTAAGTATAGTGGGGAAGAGTATAAAGGTCTATAAACGTGTGAAGCAGCTTCATTAAGACTGCACCAGGCATGTGCTATTCTTCAAGCATCATTTCAACTCAGTCTTCTCATGAAAAAGATGTTGGAGAAAATGTAAAATGAACCCAGGGTCGGTGGACTTCTTTATGATATTGCCCTGGATGTAGTATAGGAACGTGCCATTCATGATGGAAGCACATGAAGCCAAAAACGGGCAACCCAAGAGACTTCAAGGAAGTATTGAAACAGGAAAGCAGGGGATTTCAGCAAGAGAGGAGGACCTGGGCTGAAATCTGGTTTGGATTCTATTAATATCAGTGGCTTGGGAAAAGCCCTAGAGGGCCCTTAACAAAGGGAGAGACGGTCATGACCTCAGCGCTAACATCTTTACATCTATTCAGAGAGGTGTCAATTCCTGGGGACCCCCTGTGGCAGCCCTGACTCAGAAAGAAACTCACCAGCTACTACATCACATCATCTCAGACCACTTCCTGAAGGGCTTTGGGTTTTCCCTAGAAGGCTCTTGTTCATGTACAGATCCTGCCAGGAACAGACTGCAGATCAAGTGCCAGGCGGGCCAGTTTGAAACTGAGGCCTTCTATATAATAAATATATACAACACAACACATAAGTAAAAGATAGCTACAGAGATAAGAAAGAAAAAGGACAGAAGTCATACCTTCCTGTATGTGTGTGTTCATATATACACACATACACATGTAGACACACCCATACTCACAACTTATTTAGCATCTGTGCCTTATAATATACATGTAAAATGTAGATTCAGAAGTAGAAAAATAACACCTCTAGAAGGGGGAGAGAAAAAAGTCATTCCATGACCTAGGTCAGGCTTTCCCAACTTTCTGTGCTTCAGGATAATTACGCAAAGGCCGAATTCTGTAATCAAATAAATTTAGGAAATGTTGGATAAAACAAATTCAAACATTGATTGCTGGACCTCTTAGGGTGGTTAATATGCTAATGGAATTGTAAATCTCTTTTCTCACACTCGTTGCCATTAGATGTGTTTTGTGAAAAGCATCTTCAGTAGTGATCTACAGGGCATCTCTTTGGGAAATGCTGACCTAGGCTGATGCAGTTGCTTTATTAGAACATTAGCTCTGCCTGGGATCCCTGGCAGGCAAGGCAATTAAAAGAAACATGATGGGTTATAGTTTCTTCATCAAATAAAAACCTAGTTTTTTCATATTCTAAGTTAAAATGATTTTTTGGATGTAAGAAGGTCGTTGAACTACATAATGAATTATCTATTTAACAATGGCTTAATGGAAAATGTAGAACAATAATAATTATATAATTAATTATAATAATAACATTACTACTATTATTATATTTTAACTATATTAAATGTTGGACATAAGCCAAGGACATAGCCTGAAAACTTAACTTAGGAAATGACATTTTGCATGGGGGGAAGGAGAGTAGGCCTGTTGCTTTCTGATAATCCTATTTGATAAAAATTATTAAGTTTAGAATACCTTGAACTCCTTTTCCTTGAACACTCATTCATTTATCTATGATTTAGATAGGAGTTGAGATTCAACAATTTACATTTCAAATCTGTAGCTGGGTCCAGAGCTGCTTCCGGACTGAAGGAATAATTTCCACAAGCTTTTGATACTGGACATGCAGATGACAAAGTTTGGGCATTCTATTAGGCTTTTGAGAAAGTGGCCTCTTCTTTCACCAAATAAAAGGACTTCCAACCCCTCCGAGGATGAGCCCTGGGGAATCCTGCAGGCAAGACCAAGACTCTCTCAAGAGCCATCTTAGATTTGTTCAAATGCTCAGAGAGGTGCTTGAGTGGATGTACAGATGAGTAACCATAACACTATGGCATCAGAGTTAAGGAAGAAAGACAGCTTCCCTTTTTGGATGGCAGAGTTTCGTAGAAAGTAAAAAAAAAAAAAAAAAATGTAGAGTATCTTCATCACAGCTGTCTTATCCCCTTGATCTCATTACTCCTTATTAGCACAAACCATTCAGGACAGTTAGAGTGAAAGTCCTGATAAGGAGGAAGTCATCACTTTCAAACTAATCTAGCACATCTGTCTTGAGATGGCGATAAACAAAGAAGGTCTAATTATTAAGTAATCAATAACATTGATCTGTAATTGGAGATACAGCACTAGTTCCTCCCTGACTACCCCTCCCACCACCCCTACCACACACACACACACACACACACACACACACACACACGCACACACATAGGCCTTAACCAAGCAGGGTCTGGTTCTTTTTTTTTTGGTGTACCCATTGTACCCTGTGTTTCTCTTTATCAGAGAATTTACCACATGATGTTGAAATTAACTGTTTATGTGTTCACTAAACACAAAAGGTTGCACTCTTCAAAGATAGGCTTAATATATTATCATTTTAAAACTCTACTGACCAGTGGAAAAAGTACTTACAAATGTGTTGAGTACATTACCTCTAGACAAATTCCTTGGACACTCATTTATGCCATGCTTACTGATGAACTTGACAGGTGTTTTCTTTTTTGATTTAATCCACTCTTTTTGGATGAGTAGCCCATGAGAAAAGAAGTTTCTTAGTCCAGACTATAAAATGGAGATAACACCTCTAAAGAACCCACATGTATGTTTTAGGAGGAATATAATTCTGAAACATAACAAGAATAATAAAGAATTAAGACAAACTAGGTCACTCTCGTTTGTGAATTCAGTGATTATGTGCCAGATAATGGACAAATAAATAATCCTTTTACCATTATCTGACTCCAAAGCCCACTCTATGTTCGACCAAAATTCCTTTGTTTCATATCTGGGAAAGAAAGAGATTAAAGCTCCATGTAAAATGAATTCATTTTCTAAAACCTTCCTTCCTTACCTGCAAATAATATGAACTCCTTCAAAGAGGATTAAGAGACTGGGCTCTTTACGTTTTGATTTGCATCCTTAAATTGGCCCCCTTAAAAATATTTTTAGGCGTTGGAATATTATATTCAAGGACAGCACTCTCCAATACAAATATAATTGACCCGCATATGTAATTTAAAATTTTCTAGTAGGCTTATTTAAAAAGTAAGAAAAAACTTTATTTTAAGAATGTATTTGGTTTAACTCAGTACATCCAAAATGTTATCATTTTAACATGCAATTAATATAAAATTATATTATGAGATATTTTGTATTCTTATTTTTGTACGAATTCTTTGAAATCCAGTGTATACTTTATATTTACAGCACATCTCAATTTGGACGGGTCACATTTCAGAGTTCAACAGCCACATGTGCAGGTGGTTACTATTTTGGACAGTGGCAGTCTGTAAAACCCATCACATCAGAGAAAGCTATCTGTTTTTCTTATGGTATCTATGGTTTTGTTGAGAAGATATTAGTACCCGAATTGGTGGGTCTAATTGTGCTGAGTTGAAATATAGTATCTGATAACAAATATTTATTGAGTTCTTAATGTGTTCTAAGCTTTGTTCTAGGCACCGAGAATGCAGTTGTGAACAAAAAAGTCAAAATTTCCTCCCTCATGGAGTTAACATTCTATCAGTAGGAGACAGACAATAAAATAGACAAACTTATTTAAACGTTAATAAATGGTAAGGAAAAAAATTAAAGTGCGTGAAGAGGAAGAGAGAGTATTGAGGCAGGAATTTAAGGTTTAGAAATAGCTGCCAGGCAGTCTCACCGAGAAAGTAATGTTGGGTTAAAGACTCTCACACTGGCAAGATTTCAGGAACATCATGGTCTTGGGTAATTTTCAATTTTATTTTAGTAAAGAAGATTGATGATGAAATGTATAAATTGATCTGATTTAACTTTTTTAATTAAAGAGTTGTATATATCTATAAAACTGAATGAATCAGGACAAAAATTATTTCATTCAGTAAATAGCTTGTGAAGGATAACCACATGCTAAGTGTTGGGGATGCAATAATGAGTAAGACAAATAGTCTCTTCTCTCCTGGGGTTTGTATCCTAGAGAGAGTATTAATGTATTAATTAAAGACTTATGCTGATAAATATGTAATTAAACATTGAGATTGGTGCCATGAATTCATACCACAAAGGGCCCAAACCAGACCTGAGCTAGAAAAAAACGGATGCCCGAGCTCCCTGAGCCAGGACTAAAGGGGGCAGTGGAAAGAGTGTTCCAGGAGGGAGGAACAAGATGTGTCAGTGCTCTTGGCAGTGAAGTTAAGAGTTGAAACTATAGCTTGTCTGGCCAGGGTGAGGGGACAGTTCTACCAAAATGAATCTGAGATTTAGGCCGGGATCCATAGGGATTTGTAGACCATGTTACAAACTTGGTTTTCATCCTAAGAACAGTGGGATTCCGTGGAAGATGATTCGTTTCTTTTAAACATTTGAGGTCTTATAGAAGGTAACCTGATATGATTTTTGTTTTGAAACAGTCACGATGGCTGCAGTAGGGGGAATGGACTGGAGAGTTTGCCAGAGACCCGTGGGTAGGCGCCTGGCCTTGTCCCCAGGTCAGGACCAGAACACACATCCCATGAGCTCAGACAACCAATTCCTTGGGAGGAAAGAACCCATGGACTTTTAGACCCCGTGACCCTTCAGGTGGTGTTGATGACGGACAGTCTAAAGATCTGAGCCCTTGAAAAGCAGCTGTTAGATGACTCTGTAGGACAGGGCTGTTTTGTAAATGGTAATGTTAGTGAGACACAGATGGGACAGAGTTCTAATCAGAGGAAGTGTCGAGATAACGTAAAGGGAGTGTTGGCTGCTCTGGATCATATTATACTGGGCAACTTAGAATCTTACGTATACGGCGCCTTATAGATTGTAGAAGGCACCCCTAGCCTTACATATAGATTAATGTGTTTTGCAGGTTTCAATTCTGCTTACGATGGCTTCCTATTTTTTTTTTTTATTATTAACGAAAGTGAGTATAGTACAGAAGACAGTCATTAACTGTTATCTCCATTTTTAAATTGATTACTTTGGGTCCACTATTATAAAAATGTAAAGCTGTTAAGATTCTTGGAAAGTTATGGTTGATCAATGCACTTTTTACATTATGCTGGTGCAGGTTACATTCAGTGGCAAAACCGAATCCATTCTAAAAACTTATAAGAGATAATCTAATGTTTTCTTACAGCCTAATAGGACAGAGGACAGGGATTAAGAAGACTTTTATATTAAAATATTTCTCTTGAAACTTTCCATTGATTGAACATAAGCTGAAAATGATGCCATAGAGTTCTGAGTAACTTGATAATAGAACATTTCTTATACAAGAAATCTTATTGGGGAGATTAACAATGATAGCTAAGATTTATTGAATACTAACTAGGGCTAAGCTCTCCTCTATGTCTTTATATATAACCTTCACAATAAACTTACAGTGTAGGCACTGTTGTTATCTTTACAAGAGAAGCAGACTAAGACATACAAATATCAGGTAACTTGCCTCAAATCATGAGCATTATACAAGCTGGGCATTGTACAGAGCTGGGATTTAGACCTTGACTGTGTGATACAGGAGCTCATGGGCTGCTGGTGCCCTCTCTCCCAGATTAGTGTTTTCTCCCTTTAGACTCGTGAGCATAACGTGAGTTACCCCACCGTGGCTCACAAGAGAGTGTGTGTTTTGAACTAAGATGGTGTTGAATTGATGCCCTGCATAACTGTGGACCCAGAAACAGTTGTGGAGTGTCTTTAAAGTTCTACTTTCCAGGGTGTCCTTGAACCAAGCAAACTCACTGCATTTTCTTGTTCATTGGCTCCTTTTGGTGATACCCAGTCCCAAACCTCACCTATTATAAAAATAGCACATGCTGGGAGCAGGTGTGCTTAGGATGCGTACCTGAGCTCTCCCAGGCTTTCTTCAATGTGCAAAGACAAATACCCTTATATAGAGCATTCCTTGTTCAGAGCCCTAAACCCTTTTTTTTCCATCTGCTTGTTAGTTTTCCTAAGCTAAATGCATACACTGTACCTATAGGATATTTTCTAATTAAAATGATTCCAGGCTATTTGTTTTATTTGAAAACTTAGGCTTGTATGATGCTTATATCAGTGTACAGAAAGGAAGAATTTCTCTGAAAGTCCTGTAGGGGTATGTGGTGATGGGGCAAAAAACACTGGGTTTAGTCAACTAGGACAATTCACTAAAAAAGAGTTTCAGGCAGAAAGAGACCCTCTACAAGTTAAAATGCACAAGACTATCAAGGACCTCATTTTACCCCTCTTCTTCCCTTGGGAGGGACTTTAATTAAAAATTCCACGTAACTGAATTTTGATTAAAAATGCTTAAGTTATAGGAAAATCCCCAAAGAGTAGGCAAGCCAAGACAGGCAAAGTTACAGCCCCTTTAATTGCACCATGATAAGTGAGGCTAGAGACCAATGAAATGAAAACAGGGGGAGGTACTGACCTCACCAGATAGCATGGATTGAACTTCTAGCCTCAGTCTGTCCAGAAGATGAAAGTGTCAGCAGCTGTTCAAGGCCAGAGCCAAGAGCAAGACCTGAGTCCAAAGAGGGATGGAGCCAGTTTCTGCTGGGGCTGCTGCCTCCTTTTTCTAAACATTCATTAAACAGAGTCATTCTGTTAATGGTTCATCCATCACTCTAGAGATAGCGAGATGATGCAAACGCTGGTGGAGAAGTGGTTCTTCCTCACAGGGGTGCCCATTTACGCTCTCCTCCTCCCTTCTCACCACCCAGCCTTGTCCCACTTTTCCTCATGGGCTTCCCTGATTAGTTTCTCATAAAGTAAGTCCCCTACATACGAACCTTCAGGTTGTGAACTTTCAAAGATGCGAACGTGCATTCGCACGTCCAATTGTGTAAGTTAGTTCACATGTCTAGAGTACATTGTCATGTGCATGAATCCACTACAAGTGGTTGTGCTTTTATGTACTTTACTGTACCGTACTGTGTAGGGTACAGTAGTACAGTATCTTTATTTCAAGCCCAGGATGTCCGGAAGCAAGCATAAAAGCAGCGGTGATGTAGCTGGTACTACTGTATTTTCAAGGTACCGTACCGTAAGATTAAAAATGTTTTCTTTATTTTTTGTGTTTGTTTGTTTTTTATGTATTATTTGTGTGAAAAGTATTGTAAACCTATTACAGTACAGTACTCTATAGCCAACTGTTGTTAGTTGGGTACCTAGGCTAACTTTGTTGGACTCACAAACAAATTGGACTTACAAATGCACTCTCAGAACAGAACTCATCTGTATGTAGGGGACTTATTGTATTTGATTCTTGCCACTGACCGTGATGAGCAGGTCATCAGCACTCATTCCCTGTAGACAAAGGGCCCACAAACACCGTTACAGCAATTACATCCAGGGCTCCCCTTCAAAGCTGCATCCACTGCCTTTGCCAGGCCTGTTGGCTAAGGAAGGGGAGGCCCCTGGGGTGGGAGACCTGAGGCCACAGCTATTTTCCATGTTCACATCATAACTGTTACCCTTCTGTCCCCTCCCATTTAGGTCTTCATTTCATTTCTATTTTCTCTTCTTGTCCCTTGCTGGGAATTGCTCTGTGTAATTGGGCAACATTTTGGTTTCTCCTAATGAAGGAGTAGAGGAATGTAAAGGTGGAAAAAGGTGGAGGTGCTCAGGTATTAGCTTCTAGGAAACAGCAGAGACTGTGGAACAAGACCTCTAGTTCCATCACTGCCACTTTCTCCCACTTTAAGTTCCCTGCCTGTTATGGAAAATTGTTTTTTGGAAGAACAGGGTCATTTGACTGTTTTGGAGGTTTTTTTCACAAAAAAATTCACATTTTCATTCACAAAAAATCCATTTAAAAAACCCCCATTGACTGTGATGATGGCTAAAAGGCATTCCCGGTTCTAAGGGACCAAACTGAAAGAAGCTGAGGGCAATTTTCAAAGGGCCTCTGGACAGTATAAGACCTGCTGAGGCAAAAGGAAGGAAAGAAAAAAAAAGTTTACATAAAGAGTGTGGCAGGACTTCCCCGGTGACACAGTGGTTAAGAATCTGCCTGCCAATGCAGGGGACATGGGTTTGAGCCCCGGTCCAGGAATATCCCACGTGTCGTGGAGCAACTAAGCCTGTGTACCACAACTACTGAGCCTGCGCTCTACAGCCCATGAGCCACAACTACTGAGCCCACGTGCCGCAATTAC
Organism: Eubalaena glacialis; assembly: GCF_028564815.1. Taxonomy (NCBI): domain Eukaryota; kingdom Metazoa; phylum Chordata; class Mammalia; order Artiodactyla; family Balaenidae; genus Eubalaena; species Eubalaena glacialis. The sequence continues at coordinate 5,884,140 of NC_083725.1, forward strand.
TGAAGCCCATGCACCTAGAGCCCATGCACCACAATGAAGAATAGTCCCTACTTGAGAGGCAGACAGCAGAAGCAAGAAGAACTACAATCCTGCAGCCTGTGGGACAAAAACCACATTCACAGAAAGATAGACAAGATGAAAAGGCAGAGGGCTATGTACCAGATGAAGGAACAAGATAAAACCCCAGAAAAACAATTAAATGAAGTGGAGATAGGAAAGCTTCCAGAAAAAGAATTCAGAATAACGATAGTGAAGATGATCCAGGACCTTGGAAAAAGAATGGAGGCAAAGAGAGAGAAGATGCAAGAAATGTTTAACAAAAACCTAGAAGAATTAAAGAACAAACAAACAGAGATGAACAATACTATAACTGAAATGCAAAACACACTAGAAGGAATCAATAGCAGAATAACTGAGGCAGAAGAACGGATAAGTGACCTGAAGACAGAATGGTGGAATTCACTGTTGCAGAACAGAATAAAGAAAAAAGAATGAAAAGAAATGAAGACAGCCTAAGAGACCTCTGGGACAGTATTAAACGCAACAACATTCGCATTACAGGGGTTCCAGAAGGAGAAAAGAGAGAGAAAGGACCCGAGAAAATATTTGAAGAGATTATATTCAAAAACTTCCCTAACATGGGAAAGGAAATAGCCACCCAAGTCCAGAAAGTGCAGAGAGTCCCATACAGGATAAACCCAAGGAGAAACATGCCGAGACACATAGTAATCAAATTGGCAAAAATTAAAGACAAAGAAAAATTATTGAAACCAACAAGGGAAAAACAACAAATAACATACAAGGGAACTCCCAGATTACAATTTCTTCTCAAGTGAGCAAGGAACATTCTCCAGGATAGATCACATCTTGGGTCACAGATCAAGCCTCAGTAAATTTAAGAAAATTGAAATCATATCAAGCAACTCTTCTGACCACAACACTATGAGATTAGAAATCAGTTATAGGGGAAAAAAGTAAAAAAAACACAAACACATGGAGGCTAAACAATACGTTACTAAATAGCCAAGACATCACTGAAGAAATCAAAGAGGAAATTAAAAAACACCTAGAGACAAATGACAATGAAAACATGACGATCCAAAACCTATGGGATGCAGCAAAAGCACTTCTAAGAGGGACGTTTATAGCAATACAAGCTTACCTCAAGAAACAAGAAACATCTCAAATAAACAATCTAACTTTACACGTAAAGGAACTAGAGAAAGAAGAACAAACAAAACCCAGAGTTAGTAGAAGGAAAGAAATCATAAAGATCAGAGCAGAAATAAATGAAATAGAAACAAAGAAAACAATAGCAAAGATCAATAAAATTAAAAGTTGGTTCTTTGAGAAGATAAACTAAATTGATAAACCATTAGCCAGACTCATCAAGAAAAAAAGGGAGAAGACTCAAATCAACAGAATTTGAAATGAAAAAGGAGAAGTAACAACTGACACTGCAGAAATACAAAGGATCATGAGAGACTACTGCAAGCAATTATATGCCAATAAAATGGACAACCTGGAGAAGTGAACAAATTCTTAGAAAAGTACAACCTTCCAAGACTGAACCAGGAAGAAATAGAAAATATGAACAGACCAATCACAAGCACTGAAATTGAAACTGTGATTAAAAATCTTCCAACAAACAAAAGCCCATGACCAGATGGCTTCACAGGTGAATTCTATCAAACATTTAGAGAAGAGCTAACACCCATCCTTCTCAAACTCTTCCAAAAAATTGCAGAGGAAAGAACACTCCCAAACTCATTCTATGGTGCCACCATCACCCTGATACCAAAACCAGACAAAGATACTACAAAAAAGGAAAATTACAGACCAATATAACTCATGAATATAGATGCAAAAATCCTCGACAAAATACTAGCAAACAGAATCCAACAGCACATTAAAAGGATCATACACCACGATCAAATGAGATTTATCCCAGGGATGCAAGGATTCTTCAGTATACGCAAATCAATGTGATACACCATATTAACAAACTGAAGAAGAAAAACCATATGATCATCTCAATAGATGCAGAAAAATCTTTTGACAAAATTTAACACCAATTTATGATAAAAACTCTCCAGAAAGTGGGCATAGAGGGAAACTACCTCAACATAATAAAAGCCATATATGACAAACCCACAGCAAACATCATTCCAAATGGTGAAAAACTGAAAGCATTTCCTCTAAGATCAGGAACAAGACAAAGATGTCCATTCTCACCACTATTATTCAACATAGTTTTGGAAGTCCTAGCCATGGCAATCAGAGAAGAAAAAGAAATAAAAGAATACAAATTGGAAAAGAAGTAAAACTGTCACTGTCTGCAGATGACATGCTACTATACATAGAAAATCCTAAAGATGTCACCAGCAAACTACTAGAGCTAATCAATGAATTTGGTAAAGTTGCAGGATACAAAATTAAAGCACAGAAATCTCCTGCATTCCTATACACTAATGATGAAAAATCTGAAAGAGAAATTAAGGAAACACTCCCATTTACCACTGCAACAAAAAGAATAAAATACCTAGGAATAAACCTACCTAGGGAGACAAAAGACCTGTATGCAGAAAACTATAAGACACTGATGCAAGAAATTAAAGATGATACAAACAGATGGAGAGATATACCATGTTCTTGGATTGGAAGAATCAATATTGTGAAAATGACTATACTACCCAAAGCAATCTACGGATTCAGTACAATCCCTATCTAATTACCAATGGCCCTTTTTACAGAACTAGAGCAAAAATCTTAAAATTTGTATGGAGACACAAAAGACTCCGAACAGCCAAAGCAGTCTTGAGGGAAAGAAACAGAGCTGGAGGAATCAGACTCCCCGACTTCAGACTATACTACAAAGCTACAGTTATCAGGACAATATGGTACTGGCACAAAAACAGAAATATAGCTCAATGGAACAGGATAGAAAGCCCAGAGATAAACTCACGTACCTGTGGTCAACTAATCTATGACAAAGAAGGCAAGGATATACAATGGAGAAAAGACAGCCTCTTCAATAAGTGGTGCCGGGAAAACTGGACAGCTACATGTAAAAGAATGAAATTAGAACACTCCCTAACACCATACACAAAAATAAACTCAAAATGGATTAGAGACCTAAATGTAAGACTGGACACTATAAAACTCATAGAGGAAAACATAGGAAGAACACTCTTTGACATAAATCACAGCAAGATCTTTTTTGATCCACCCCCTAGAGTAATGGAAATAAAAACAAAAATAAACAAATGGGACCTAATGAAACTTAAAAGTTTTTGCACAGCAAAGGAAACTACAAATAAGATGAAAAGACAACCCTCAGAATGGGAGAAAATATTTGCAAATGAATCAATGGACAAAGGATTAATCCCCAAAATATATAAACAGCTCATGCAGCTCAGTATTTAAAAAACAAACAACTCAATCCAAAAATGGGCAGAAGACCTAAATAGACATTTCTCCAAAGAAGACATACAGATGGCCAAGAAGCACATGAAAAGCTGCTCAACATCACTAATTATTAGAGAAATGCAAATCAAAACTACAATGAGGTATCACCTCACACCAGTTAGAATGGCCATCATTAGAAAATCTACAAACAATAAATGCTGGAGAGGGTGTAGAGAAAAGGGAACCCTCTTGCACTGTTGGTGGGAATGTAAATTGATATAACCACTATGGAGAACAGTATGGAGGTTCCTTAAAAAACTGAAAATAGAATTACCATATGACCCAGCAATCTCACTACTGTGCTTATACCCAGAAAAAGGCATAATTCAAAAAGACACATGCACCCTAATGTTCATTGCAGCACTATTTACAATAGCCAGGACATGGAAGCAACCTAAATGCCCATCGACAGACGAATGGATAAAGAAGATGTGGTATATGTATACAAGGGAATATTACCCAGCCATAAAAAGGAACGAAATTGGGTCATTTGTAGAGATGTGGATGGATCTAGAGACTGTCATACAGAGTGAAGTAAGTCAGAAAGAGAAAAACAAATATCGTATATTAACACGTATATGTGGAACCTAGAAAAATGGCACAGATGAACTGGTTTGCGGGGCAGAAATTGAGACACAGATGCAGAGAACAAACATATGGACACCAAGGGGGGAAAGCAGCAGGGGTGGTTGTGGTGGTGTGATGAATTGGGAGATTGAGTTTGACATGTATACACTCATATGTATAAAATGGATAACTAATAAGAACCTGCTGTATAAAAAAATAAAATAAAGTTCAAAAATTAAAAAAAAAAAAAAGAGTAGCCCCCTCTCGCTGCAACTAGAGAAAGCCTGAGCGCAGCAACGAAGACCCAGGGCAGAGAAAAATAAAAAAAAATTAATTAATTAAGAAAAAAAAGAGTGTGGCAATTAGTTGCTTTGGGACTTCATTCAAAGCCAAAATTTAGTCTAATGTACTTCACTCTGTCAGTTCCCTGTCTGCAGACTTTTCTTCCATCAGCCAATGGCTTGGTCCATCCAGTGGCTCTCAGTCCTGCGGTGGGGTGGGTGGTGGAGGTTATACCACAAAGACCAGGGGAGAGAGCAGGTTGCTTAACAGAGATAAGGATGGGGTGCTGGAAGTGCAGGGGAATTTCTAGAAATAATCCCCAATTCCTTTACTCATTCTCATTTTCGTGGGATTCTCAAGCCAGGCCCATAAGAACTTTTATAGGCACAAGCTGTGTCTGTGATTTAAAGCCCCCCATCTCTGGACCTGGGTTTCTTTGGCTCCCTAGGCAGTGATCATAGCTCACTTTTGGGCGTGTAATATTGCATTCAGAGAGGTAGCCAGATCTGCCTATTAATGTCCCTGACCTGAGGTGCAATTCCTTATTGACCCCTTTATCTCTATATTCATTCACTAATTCATCTATTCATTCAACAACTGTTTACTGATGGCCTGCTCTGTGCCTGGCACTACTTTGGGTCCTATTACTAGAGTGAGACACGGTCCTATCTCTCAAGGAGCATACATTTTGTTACCACGCCTGACATTCCTAGGGCAACGTTCATCTAGATTTGTCCACACGCACGTGGATGCAGTTGGCAGAACAGTTTAATCCGAGTGCCAGCAATTCCTTCCTCACACCGAGAACTCTTTGTGGAGTGTCCAAATCTTCCTTGGCTCCCCTGTGCGTCGAACACACCTCTTCAGCCTGCTTTCGTTATTCCTCCAACCTGTGCTTTCATAAAGTGCCCCTTCATTCTGCTAAACAATTCTTCCTCTTGTGCCTTCGTTCCTGCTCTTGATTTGTGCTTATAATTAACTTATTCTTCTCACGCCCCTTTATGGATAACATCCAATCTGCCCAGTTGCCCTGCAAACTTTCTGCACACGGGGTCTAAGTCTTTTCATGCTTATCTATTATTGTTGAGCAACTAGCTCAGTAGTTTTATTTATTTATTTATTTATTTATTTATTTATTAACATTTCTGGCTTTTTTAAAAGATTTGTTTTGATGTGGACCATTTTTAAAGTCTTTATTGAATTTGTTACAATACTGCTTCTGTTTTATGCTTTGGTTTTTTGGCCAAGGGGCATGTGGGATCTTAGCTCCCTGAGTAGGGATCAAACCCACACCCCCTGCATTGGAAGGCAAAGTCTTAACCACTGGACCACCAGGGAAGTCCCATAACCCAGTAGTTTTATTATACAGGTAGACACCAACCTTCATGCTTTGCATGATGTTATTTTGCAGTCTGACTTCTGCCTGAAGAGAAGCTGAACTTCACTTGCTATTCTGTTTGCCTATTTGATACTTTCTATTGATCATGCTTGAACATCTGAAGTTTTCACCACTGTCTCCCTTGCATGTAGCCGAGTGCTAGGTACAATAATAGGAATTTAATACATATTTCTTGATTATCGATAAACTGATTGACTGGCTGGGACAGAAGTATCAATCCACACAGTCTGTAGTGTGGCCTGTCGTCAGGAACACGGTGCCATTTACAGGAATTCTGGGACCTGCCTTCAGAGTTCTGCAAATGCCTAGTGACCTGCCCAGAGAAGCTGGTGATGGAGAAAACCTGCTACTGATATACAGAATGATGCTGAACATGAGAGAGTCAGGGGTCATCTCTTGCCCTCCAGAATGATTATATTCTGGCAGGAGGGCACAGACTGTATGTTTTTACCATTTGGTTCATAAAAGGGCGGTAGGTTGGGGTGAGAATGAGATTGAAAGATGTTAAACTGCTGGATTTGAAGATGAAAGAAAAGGCCACTAACCAAGGAATGCAGGTAACTTCTGGAATCTGAAGAAGGGAAGGAATTAGATTCTCCCCTAGAGCCTCCAGTGGGATGCAGCCTTGCCAACACATTGACTTTAGGACCGCTGACCTCCAGGACTACAAGATATGAGATTTGTTTTGTTTTAACCACTAATTTTTGGCAATTTGTGACAGCAGCAATAAAAAATGAATACACAGTGGCAGGACCCCATGAAGCCAGTGCTGTGACAAACTTAGTGTCTGGCAATGCATCTATACCATCCAAAACGTCACACAGTGATAGTTCTGAAACCCTAGGGTGGAAGACCTGGATTATTTGAGAAGCGAAGGGATTCCTATTATTTGAGGCACAAATCAAGCTGCTGATTTTTCTAAACATCCGTAGAAAAAAAAGTTCCTCTTGAAGCAGAAGAACGGAGTTACAGAGCTTGAAACTCCACGCTAATTTTGATCACAGAGACCTGCTCTTAAAAAGCCAAAAAGCACTTATGGGTACGGAGGACCCAATGGGCACACAATTTATACCCAAAATGAGGATAGAAAGTGGATAGAAATTAATCTATGAACAATTTTCTATGGGATGAGATGTGATATGTTCTTATAGTCTCATTTGCTCCTAAAATCTTCCTTTTTTGGTTGTCACGGTATCTGGGTTCCAGGACTGTCCCCAATCTCCTTAGTTTTGGTATCATTTACAGAGACTATCCCTACTAGAAAAGAATTTGTTTAAACACACTCAAAGCATAAAGACATCCATTAAATGAGGGAGAGTGATTTTCTTTATAAAAGACACCATGTGTTTCCTACCAATAGGTTTTCAAAGTGCCATTTGGTTGGTGCAATATTGAGTGTACACGTGCCCCAATAGGAGCTGCTCCATCCCAAGACCAGTGGGAGGCCCCCGACCCTCACTTAAAAGCGATGCTGAAGCTGATTCGAGAGTCAACAAGGTTTGTTTACCTGTTCTGTGTAGCTCAACATTCATCCTATTTGCAGCTCACTCTCCTATCTTCTCATGGGAGGTGTTTCCTAGGGAGGATGCTTGGGGACCTGTTGAGATGTTATGCAGGGTACTTACGCACTGGGATCAGGTGTTATGTTACTTCTAAACTCCTTCTAACGTTATAATTCCTTGACCTTAGTCATTCAAATTGCACGCTCAGAGAAGTTCTACCCAGCCAGGCCTTTGGCTGTAAATGATACCAAAGCACACAGGACCCAATATGATCTTCCTCAAGATCTTCTCTCCAAACTCATCTCTTTCAATTCTCCCTGTCCTACTGTGTCCGGTCATGCTGGAAAACTCACCGTGTCTGTCACGTAATCTGATCTTGCTTACCTTTAGGATGGACTCACTGCCAAGAATCAAACCTTTGGTCTGTCTTCACGGGAGGCCCTTCTTGGCTTCTTCCAGGATTTAACGTAGATACCCCATTGTATCTGAAGCTTTTCCTGACCTTGTTAGACTATTCTAGGTGCCCCTGCTCTAAGTTTCCATTGTACCCAGAGTTTATCAAGACTGCATCTTAATCTGCTCTTCCTGCGTGTCTGCCCAGTAGACTGTAAGCTTCTGGAGGACAGGGCTATGCCTTGTTATCTCTATATCCCCAGAGACCAGAATATTGCCTAGCATAAGGTAGGTGTTCAATAAGCATTGGTTAAATTCATGCTTATGTAACAGAAATTTAATTAGCAAATAACTGAATGCCCAAATGCATTCAATTTAGTACTCAATTTAAGCCCAGGTTTCAGTTGTCATGTTCGTACAGCAGTAATGTTGGAGTGTTTAATAGATACGGGGGTGGGGGGGATGGAGAGAGAGAGAGAGAGAGGCATGAAATTGAGAGCATTTGTGTACCAAGATATTATTTTCTACTTTTGCTCATAAAGGGTTGGTTACCTCGCCTTCAGTTTAGTCTCACGCTTCCACAGGCTCGAGACGTAGGGTGAAAGTGTCAGCACAGTGACCCCTTTTCCTTTGACTGAACCACCACGCCAGGAAATTGTAACAGCGTGAGAGTATATCCTCTTCCACAGCACGGAATCCATGCCGGGGCCAGGTGGGCAGCTGTCTGTATGGTATGATTCTACAGGTGCTCAGAGTTTTGTCTACAACTAATCTTTTCTGCCAGCTTGCCATTATGTGTGTCATTTCTGCAACTAAAATCATTCCTTTCACATAAGATGGTATCTTCAGAAGTTCACTTGTTACACACAAAGCAGGTCGCTAAGATGGATATCACAGTCGAGGTTAATAGACATGGATGGTTTGGCAGAACTGGTTCCTAGGGCTGGAGAATTGTGTCCTGGGAGAATGGGCCTCGGGCAGGTTCTTTGTGAAGGATCCAACGTCAGGAAATTTGGGCCTGAAGTACTGAAGAAAGCAGGTGGAGATGGGAGGCCCTGGTGTGAAGCTGAGTTGTGTGCAGTAGCTCAAAGGCTCAGACGTCCATTTGGAAAAAGGGGGAAAGTGGATCAGGACGGACCAGCTTCTCCATGTCATCACGGCATGGTCCTGCTCACTCTCAAGTGGGGTGTTCAACGTTACGACACGTTTTTCTTGGTTGGTACAAGCTATCCCGAGACCTCTTGTTTTCTCTGTTTTCTTGTGAAGGTGTAAAGCTTGCTCTCTCCAGGGTGTGTCTCGTTGCCACAATTAAGAAGTGTAACATTTGACTGCACCTTTGATAACAGAATGAAGCTTTGTGGCTACTTATCTTCTCTGATTGTGCGGAAAGAAAACAAAACAGACAGACTCAATGTTATACAGAAAAGGTCTGAAACCAGCAACGAAGTATTTATTAGAAGAGATTATTAACATGGCAGGGTCACAGAGTTTCATTGCCACAAGCATGTGAGGAGCTTCGCTGAATTCTGTCTCGTGAAATGTTTTACCTTTTCTACTGCTTGACACTGGAGGGGCTCTCCGTGAACATTTTCCCCTTAGAGTAGAAATACTGATGAGATGTCCAGTATCATTAATAACCACAAAGAATTGAAACATGGGACTGGATACTTAGAATCTCCATTCCCTATAAATTTCCAGGTTTATTACCTGAATTGTTAGCCTTTGTGCTTTATAAAACTCAGTAGTTCCTGCTAATTGTCTATTTGCTTATCTATGCCAACCTGGAGTTGGGAGTTTGTGGAAGACCTAATTTTCCAGATGCTCACCTCATGTTTTTTTCAAGTGTAGACTCAAAACGATGGTTCTCAGAAATCATTTGTCTTTCTACAGAACTTATGGGAAGACCAAGAAGTGTTTCTTCTAAGGCAAAATAAATAAATAAATAAATAAATAAATAAATAAATAAATAATGTCTAATGCAAGGAGTGAAAAATGAGCTTTTTATATTTTACACTGACCGCAACACACAGGTGAGAAAATTTGAATAGCTTAATTTTGAAAGGTGCTTCAAAGCATATAAAGTACTTTCCCAAGTATTTTTCTCATTCAGTTCTTCTAAACTTGTAAAATAGTGCTTACCCTATTTCAGAGACGAGAGAATGGGGCTCAGAAGAGTGAAGCAGCGTGTACAAGGCCACACAGCGCATGAGGGACTGAGCTGACACCAGAACTTGACTGTAGATTGTGTACTTTCAACTCTCACCAACAAGAGAGACAAAGGTGGCTTGGCCACCCAAGTATTTATTTCGATGCATTTTGGAACTCCAGGCCAACAAGGAAGCAAACAAAACCCCCCACCAAACACCAAAACATCCCCAAACGCAAACAACCAAAAATGGAAATTAATTTTTCCTTAGAGGAGGCAAACAGAGGTGGGCACCTGGCTGATTTCACACAGTATTAACAACAATCAGCTCTAACTGGCCTCCTGGTCTCCTCGACCTTCCTCAACAAAGCCTCTGAAGCACTAATTAATCAGACAAAGCCTCTGAAGCACTAATTAATCAGACGAAAGTCTGGGAATTTATCTCTCTTCCATCACTATTCCTGCTGGCTACTGATTTAAGATGTGGATGTACTCGGATTATCTAACCGTTAGGGAGAAGTGAATCCAAGTTTCACCGAAAGGGAGATGAGAGCCCAGGGCAATACCTAAGACTATGACTGGCAATTAATTAGACAGATAGCATCTTACATTTGGAAAGGAACTTCCAGATCTAATCCAATCTCCCTTCTAGGAAGGAAGCCTGACAAATAGCCCTCAGGCATTTGCTCCAGGGATGGGAATTTAATGTTTCTCCGCTATTGTTAGGTGGGCCCTTGTTAGAAAGTCTTGCCTCCATGGAATTAAATTCTATCCCCTCCTAAACTCTAAGTCTACATTCTGACCTTCTTCTGCCTTCTGGCGCTTATATGTTTACTTATCCATTTGTATGTGATTTTCCCAATATTTGGTGTCAGCTCTCTTGGCTTTCTTAAAATATCTCTTCTCTAGCAAAACATCCTCAGCTTCTCCAACTCTTTTCGTATTTACTGATTTTCATGACTCTCTCCAGATGGTCCCTTATTTGGATATATATATATATATATTTTTTTCTCTCTCTCTTTTTTAGTGTAATGTCCGTAGCTGATTAGGGTCTGTTTTTCTTGCTTTATCTGACCCAGTATTAACGTACTTTCAATACTTTTACTGGTCATAAGCTCCGTACAGTGGGGCTATGTATATGGTGGTCAGCGATAGTATCAGCTTCCCCATCTCTGTAATGCACTGGAGATTACCAAATGAGAACTGAACTGGTTTTCTTCACGTAATTTATCTCAGAAGCCACACCACCAGCAAGAGGACCAGAGCAAATTGTCCTGTAGAGGCCACAACTAACACAAAATTGTCCCTTAGAACCAGTTTTTGCTTCCATAAGCTTTTTTGTCGATCTAGTATTGCATCTCTCAAAATACAGAGAAAAAACAGGTAAGAGACTAGTTTACCCACAACTTGACAAATAGCCTCTGAGGGAGACTGAGTGACATTCGGAAAGTTGGTAAAAGCCACCAGAGTCAAAGCAACTTCTGAAAAAAAAAAAAAAAGATTGTGGCTATGCTATGCTCAAGCAGGCCACACCTGTTTTCAGAAACCACCAAGTGTTCTGCCGATAAACAGAGATGCCGGCTCTGACAGTCTCTAAGGCAACAAGATACCGATCATCACTGCACAAGGACAAGACAGAGACACTGCTGACAAACAGTGAGCCCCGTGTTCTCATCTACTCAACAATGCAGCAGCAGTTGGGGTAAATTCTGCCTCAAGAGTTCATCCCACACCCAGTCTCAAACCCTAAACTCTAATTATAATGGAGAGAACCCTGCGGTTAGAAAAATACCTGAAGGATCTGGACCCCACTGCTTAAGCAATAATCCTGCGACTAACGTGAACTTGAAAATGAGCTTCTGGGGAAAGAAGACAAGATGCATCTCCTCTCTGTGTTCTCATTTCCTCACCTGCAAAATGATGTTTATGTGGCTAGAATTCCTGAGGGTCTACACTTGGTGATAAGCCAGTGAGTTTGGATGACACACAGCGATCGTTTATCTAGTCTGGCTCCCTTGTGGGCGGGTTGGAGTTTGTTAAGAAATCACCATCAAAATACAACCATGTCCCTGCTTTCTGAGTATTTATGTCTAGTAAAGATGTGTAATACTACACTTCCCCGTTTTGTGATATTTCCAACTTGAGATATTTGAAAAAGAATAAAGCAAATGAGCGTTTTGTAAGAAGTTGGCAGAGATGCAGGATGGATCCAGGAGTTGGAATGGGTGCTTGTCTACTGCTTTTGAAATCATTGTACTGGGGTTACTTATGCCTGTTTTTTTTTTTGGTCCCTAGACTTTGAGCTTCTCTGTCTTGTCCATCGGTGTCATTCCCTCTCTTTCAGGTGGCATGTTCCTCACCTTGTTGGTACTCAAGAAATAGTTGTTGAATTGAATCACTGTGTTGCTTTGAGGAGATATGGCTCAAAGACACTGCAGATAAACTGGAATCTCATGGTTCAGGACATGGGAAAACACACTACAAGGATGGAATAATTAATGATTTAATGAACCTTGGAAAAATAACAGAATCATAAATGCCAATGACAAGTATAAGTTTAGGAAGCCTAATTATAAACAGCAACAGAAGAAGTAACTTAAATGATCAGCTGGTCAGATAGCAGCCATCTTTATGAAAAGGTCTGGCCAGGATAAGAATTGTTAAGTAGAGATGTGTGAGAGGCAAAATATGTAGAACTAATTATGATGATAAATATAGCCAGTTTTATATTGACACCAAGGTGTACAGTAGACATCAAAATAAAATTCTAAATATCACCCTGTCTGTATTTATTTTATAGTCTATTGTCAAAAACTTATAATATATAAACAAGCAAAGAGACAAAATTAAAAATCACACAAAGCCCTACCAGCAAGAAATAAAATAGCTGTTTTAGTATTATACATGCGTATATTTTTTGTTTGTTTTTCTCTACAAATATCACAATACATATCACACATTCATACACACAAGTACATTTTTTTGTTTTTTAAAAGTGAGTTGGTATTATACATTTCATTTTGTAATTATTATTTCACTTAACAGTATAGCAGGGCATGTTTCCATGTTATTTAAATATTCTCTACTTCTCGTGGTTATATATTATTTCATTATATTTATGTATCATACATACATATAATGTATCATACACATACATATTAATGGACATTTAGACTGACCTCAAGGGTTTTTTTTCCCCATTGTTTTTTGGTTATGCCTGTTGTCAAAGCTCCTGTAAATATTGTCTTCTGGAAAGTTCATGCATTTTATTTTCCTTCTAGCAGTATATACTGGGCCTTTTATCTTCTAATTTAAGAGGAAATGTGGCTATAGCTTAAAATGACATGAGACACATCCTCCTAATAATTGAAGAGCTCTTGCTATTAAAAATGAGAAGAATTTAGGGAAAGTGACTTACTGATGGGATTGATCTGCATTGATTAGGTCCCCAAAGTTGATGGTTATAACACTGCCACATTGTTTTTTAACATAAGATTTCGAATCAGGTCAAAATAATATTACCCCAGGATATTTTTACATCATCAAGAGTTAAATGAATATTATCACCTATGAGGGGAAAAAAAATTCTCAAAAGGATGTATTCTGATATTTAAAAAAGTGATCAAAGAGAATCGGGGTGAAAATACTGAAATGTAGGACAGTCTTCAGAGAGCAGCTTCTGCCTGGTGATGGACTCTCCGTGCGGTTTTACCTCTGCTGTCTTTCTCCAAATACTTCCCATAAGCATCTTACTCGTGTTCCATACCCCAGAGACTCCACTGGCTACCATCTCAAAATTTCTCTTTTCCTCTTCTCCTGCGAAAGCCAGGGTGATGGCTCAGCTGGTGAGAACACAGAATTAGTGAGCTCAAAGCTGCCTCATTCGGGTTGTTTAGCTTTGAGTAGGACAAAATAAAATACTCCTCCATAGACCCAGACCATCTGTCTCTCACCCCCCTCAACGGGTCAACAGGGAAGAAAAGATGTGTGTTGGATGGCTCAGGACAACTTGTCACCACAGCTAGAAAAATTACTTGTTATTGAAGCCTGACTTGCTCTGGGTCAGGAATGTCATCACGTGCAGAACACAGCAGCTTTCTCCCCCTACAGCTTCCCCGCAGGTCTTTCCACGCAAATCCTTTGAAATATGATGATCCAGCCAAAAGCTTATGGCTGGCAACCATATTGAGATAGAAACAGAGCATAATTCTTACGTTAAAGTGTCCCCATTTGTAAAGGGGAGAGACTTTATTCATAATTCATGAGTGTTTCATTTCTTAACTAGTGATGTTAGGTTTAGTGTGAAATAATAACTCTTAACTGTCCTTTTTCCATTCTTGGTTTCCGGAAAAGAGGTAAAGCTTAGAGATGCTGAGGCCTGACTGCACAGGCCTGAGTCCTAGCCCCGCCACTTACTAGCTGTGTGGCCTTGGCAAGTCTCTTAACCTCTCTGTGCCTCAATTTCCCCATTTATCAAAAGTGGATGACGAGAGCACTTACCTCCTAGTATCACTGTGAAGATGAAGTCAGCAAATGCACGGAGAGTACTTAGACCAGCGCCTGCCATGTGCTAGACGCTCCTTAAACGTTAGGGGGTCCTCCATTCTGACCAGTGTTTGGACACACGGCTTCGTCAAGGATTGCCATGGCAGACTTGGTGCTGCTTCACCACAGCTCCTGTGAGTGTGAGTCTAGGAATATTTACTGAGAGCTGTAATTCTAAACACTGAAGGGCCCCAAGGCATGAGGGAATACTGTGGGAAACGTGTAGAGAGCTTTCACTTAAATGACTATTGCTTCACCAGCCTTTTCGCACCCATCAGCGCTAGACAAATCCACAGAATAATAAGAAACATGTCTGGCAGTTGGGTCAGAGTCGAACAGAACGCAGCCGCAGACTGGCCCATGCTGTTCAGCCTGTTAATACCCTGAGTCGCCAACGCTTTCCTCTTTCCTCCCGTGACTACACGAGCAGGCCGCGAGCTTGTGAACACACGTGCACACATGATTCCCACAGCCACTTAAAGCAGCCCCTGTTCCTGATCTGGGGGAGCAGCTTCCTTGGGTCAGACGGGGTGATTTTCCTGGTTCCAGGCTCTGGGGCGAGGTGTGAAGGGAGAGGCTGCAGGGCAGGGTCTGGAGCGAGGTCTTGCCTGGAACATGTAAAACACCACCCACCGCACTCCTCTCCCTCAGTTTCCCAGCACAGGGAAGCCAGGGTATCAGAAGGGTTGCTTAACTTGGTCCTGTCCCCACCTAGAGGCGTATCATTTCCTTCTGAGCCACAGGCCATCTATTGCATGCATTAACGTACAGTTTCCCTGGAGGCCATTCCAAATCTGCTTAAGAACATATTGTTCCTGGATTTACGGTAACCGGAGCCAATCAGCTGGAAAGAATCCCGTTTCATTAGATAACACAGTTGGGAATTCAAATCTCTTTCCTTAAACATTTGTCAGGCAGCGTCTCTTCTCACTTAGGTCTGACTTCCTTTTTGATAGTAAATAAGCCAGAATAATGCCGGATTTTCAGCCAGACTGATGGCCGGAGTGGCCAGAGAGATGGCAGAGTGCTTGTGAAAGATCAGCCCGGACCTGAAACTGGCTTCTCCAGAAGGCTTAGAAACAACAGAACCTCAAGCCTAATCTTAGAGTTCATCAGAGCGTGACCACTCTGGATAGCTCCTCCTCCCTGGGCCCAATTCTGATCTCCCAATTACAAAGGAGAAGAGTCTTAAGAAACATTAGGCTTACAGAGCAGAAGTCCTGGGTTTGAGTTTTAGCTCTACGCTTGTGTAACTCTACTTGGACAAATCACAAGCCTTGAGGTTGTCTGCTCATCTTTAAATTGGGACGCTGGGAATGCCTATCCACTGGGCGTGTGAGGATTAGATAACACAATGAATGTGGAGACATTGTGTAGAGGTAAAGTGTAAAACACATATTGAGAGTTCTTTTTTTTAAATTTAATTTTTACTTTATATTGAAGTATAGTTGATTTACGGTGCTGTGTTAGTTTCAGGTGTACAGCAAAGTTGTTCAGTCATACATATACATATATACATTCTTTTTCAGATTCTTTTCCCATTTAGGTTACTACAAGAGTATTGAGTAGAGTTCCCTGTGCTATACAGTAGGTCCTTGTTGGTTATCTATTTTATACATAGTAGTGTGTATATGTTAATCCCAAACTCGTAATTTATCCCTCCCCACCACGTTTCTGCTTTGTTAACCATAAGTTTGCTTTTGAAGTCTGTGAGTCTGTTTCCATTTTGTGAGTAAGTTCATTTGTACCATTTTTCTCTTTCGATTCCACATATAAGTGATATCATATGATATTTGTCTTTCTCTGTCTAGGTTACTTCACTTAGTATGATCATCTCCAGGTCCATCCATGTTGCTGCAAATGGCATTATTTCACTGTTTTTAAGGGCTGAGTAATATTCCATTGTATATACGTACTACATCTTCTTTATCCATTCCTCTGTTGATGACATTTAGGTTGCTTCCATGTCTTGGCTATTGTAAATAGTGCTGCAATGAACACTGGGGTTAAGAGTTCTTAATGCTGATAGTTTTCATTAGGACACATGGATGCAAAACACTGAATCCTAAAATTAAACACTGCTGTCTCTTCAGGGCCAGTTCTGAAGGTGAAACCAGATTATATATAAAACAGACTATGGACATTCTATTGCACTAAACACTGTAGTATTATTTGATGAAGACACAAAAGGCACATTAAAGAATTCATGCTTTTGTGAAAAGCTAAAATGCCCCCTTCCACAGCACTAAAAGCTTTAATATTCTCATTCTCCTTATGTGTCAGCGGAGAATAATTCCAGTTTCATGCCCTTTATCATCACAGTTGTGCCCAGGAGTACAAAGAATCTGGCAAACATCTGTATCCTAGTACAAGCCCTAGGAAGCTTTGTTCTGTCCAAGGCCATTTTACCAATCTCAGAAAACTTCCCGTGTTCCCAAATTTCCAGTTGCCAATGGAAAATGTACTGGATTGTCTCCCTTTGATATTTTGGACTGCTTAAAATAATGAGGCATTATTTCAGTACCACCCTTCTGAACTCGAGATTCCACCAGGAGTTAATCTTCAGTACTCTCTGGAGAGGCAAGCGAACTCCTAAGAATAGGGAAATGGAGACATGACTGTTTAAACAATTAGCACAGAGACTTATCCAAGGTCAGAGAGTGAGTAAGAGGAAAAAACTGAGCTCCTGGTGATCTGATCTGGTCCTAAAGATGCCCTGGGGAGAGCCATCTCTGCAGAAATACTTGCATGGCCAACATTTGCATGAGCAGATGTTTTATCAAACCTACTGTACAGCAAAACCCACCCTTGCCTATCTATTCCTATCTGCTTTTATTAGGCTTTGGGGCTCTAGCATGATAAGACCTCCCATATGGTACTTGTATTAACATTAAATAATGACCATTGTGTTGTATATACTATCACCATAGAAATATTTACTTAGTTGAACACAGACACTGGTTAGGCATGGTGATTGAAAACAAGCTAATCATAAAAACCATTCATGCTCACATCTATTTATAAAATCTGTTTCTCTTGTGTCAGTGAAGTACAGACTTTGTTCCAAACAAACACATGCAAACCTTCTGCACACCCAGGGACATGAAAGACGCCCCTCCCCACTCCCTCCAGCCAGCCAGGCCCTGGGGTGTGGCCTCGTGTGAAAGAGCAGGCGTGTTTCTGGGGCTCGGCTGGGCTCCTCGGAGGCTGGAGCTGGCCCTTGCCTTCTGGGTTCCTTTCTTTTCCTCCCGTGCTGACACGCCCTGCCTGGGGTTCGGGTTCTCAGAGCTGGGTGTGCTCAAAGCCGCTGGGGTGTCTGTCACAACTGCAGAGTTTCCAGCTCCACACCAGAGAGCCTTTTGGAGTTGCTGACGAGTGGCGTCTGGGAAACGGATTTGTAGGAAACACTCCGGTGGTTCTGGTGTTGAGAGTCTGTTTCTTTCACTTTAGAAATGGTCCTCTCCCCCGGGCTGTCCGAGGACCCCCTGTCTGGTCTGCTGCCCTTCCTTGCCCACAGCAGATGCTAGGGGGCTAGAGCCAACACTACTGAAGGCTGCTTTTTGATGCCCTTAAATTTTGTTTCAAGAGATGCCAGTGATTTCCATTAAAGTGAACTCTTTAAGTTGTGTACAGCCAAGTGGGTGAGAATCTGGGCTTTGGAGTCAGTTTGCATCTGTCTTTGCAACTTGCTAACCATGTGGCAATGAAGGAGCCCCTCCAGCCACCATTTGGTTTAAACTTATAAAACGAGGATAATGATACCACCTGCCCCACTGAGTTGATGGAAGGGCAGTGGTCATCATGAGCGCCCGGCACACAGCCCCTGCCGTGAGTAGTTCTGTTCCAGAAATAAATTAGGTTGACTTGGGCAGGTCTTTCAGATCAGGGTGTTTAGGAAGATGCCACCTAAGGGAATGTGGTGGAAAGAAAAGGGCAGAGATGTCCTCTGTTGATACCTGGCCCTGCCACCAAAGGGCTGAATGACTGTGGGCGGGCCCCTGTCCTTCTCCAAGAGAATCCATAAAACGTTATCTGTGAAATGAGTGGATAGGTCTATAACAGTCATTTCCAAACATTCTGATGCCTTTTGAATGTCAAGAAAATAACAAAGTATCTGCTTGTGTTTATACTCGCAGGGTTCATTGACACACAGTGACAAAAGGTTTCTAGATATTCTGTCATTTTAAACACTGATTTATATTTATTAATCCCAGCCCTATTTACATTGATTTGGGAAATAATCGGGCTTGTTTGCATGGACAGATATTACTGATCAGACAACAGACAATGTTTGGGCAGTCTTATAATAACTACAGCCCAATTGATACAATCTCTCCAAGTGGGAGCCACTGGTCTGATGGGTGTTCTGTAACAGATCCCTCTCGATAATGAAGGTGGATCTGGAAGCCCAAATTGTGAAACGCATGCCCTCAGAGCTGCTTTACTTTCTCTCCCCTCACTTCTGATCTTCCGCCAGGAAAGACCCGCAAGGCAGCTCTGTTTACTAATAAATCGCTTCTGAGCACCAAGGGCAGGCAGGTGCTATTCTAGAGGCTTAGGGTACGTCAGGGAAGCAAGCTCCATCCCTCCTAGTAAACGCACGCGTCACTAGTCTCTCAAAAGGGGTCCGAAGTCTCTGAGGTTGGGACACCTGCGGGGACCTAGGAGAAAAAAGGGAGGCTTGCTTAGGTCCCTCACTTCCCTCATTTGCCCCCTTTCACTACTTTTTCAGTTATTTCTTTCTCTACCTTACACTTTTTTTTACAAAATCAGGAGCTGATATTGTGACTAGACAAAGGTCTTTCTCTTTCCAGACTTTAGTTTCCTCATTTATAAGAAGAGGGTTGGCTTCTAGGGCACGAAGCTCCCCTCTGGCTCTGTACTGAGTCTGATTCACTCAGCAGAAATAATAACAGCCCATTTAGCCCAACCGTCTTGTCATTCTCCCCCCGTTTGCCCCAATAAACACTTTGCAATGCCTTAGAAACAAGCCAACACTGTTGGTATAACTTTTTTTTTTTTTTTTTTGGCTGTGCCGTGCAGCTTGTGGAATCTTAGTTCCCTGACCAGGGATCAAACCTGGGCCCCAGCAGTGAAAGCTCCGAGTCCTAATCACCAGACAGCCAGGGAATTCCCAGTGCTGGTATAACTTTGAAGCTATGTTTGTTTGCAGAGTTGAGGACTACTTCTCTCTCTAAATGTCAATCTCTCAGTCCCAACAATAGACACTCATGAACATCTTTTTCCTTGGGCTCAGCCAGGGGACTGATGGAGAGTGACAGCTCTGGAGGCCAAGGTTATGGCATCAAGAGTTTCTGAGACAGTTGAGTATTAGATGCAAAAGAGGAAACAAAAAGTTGCTCCCCAACCC
Organism: Eubalaena glacialis; assembly: GCF_028564815.1. NCBI lineage: Eukaryota > Metazoa > Chordata > Mammalia > Artiodactyla > Balaenidae > Eubalaena > Eubalaena glacialis. The sequence continues at coordinate 5,903,813 of NC_083725.1, forward strand.
CCGGCCCCAGTCACACTGTCTTTTATTTCTCTCACTCGTGTGGCATCCATGTGCAGGTGGGGACCGTATCCCTGGCACATGGTAGGTGCCCAGTTTGAAATATTTGTTGAATGAGTGAGCAGACTCTAGTCTGGGTCATTTTTTCCACTTGGTTCTACCCACCCTTCATCAGCTGGCTCTGCTTTGGGAAAGAAAACACACGACGTTGCGTAGATTCATCTGCACAAAATATGGAAGGTGGCCGAAGCCAGCCTTGTCTCTCTGCTGGTTACTCCACACTCTGCTTCCATTTTGCTCCGTGCTCTTACACGTGAAGCTCAGCATCAGACAAGTCAGCTAAGGGTCCTCTAAGGGAACTAGAGCTTTATGGAGGGCTAATGTCCTGGCCTCGTCCTTATGGGAACTCAGCCGCAAGAGGAACTTCAGACTGGTGGTAATTCACCCAATACACCCTTGTGTGACAAGTGGGGGGCTCTGGGTGGGCACAGGCCAAGCCCACGCTGACTTCCACCTGCCACCAGGAACGGCATCCGATCCACTTCACGTGCCCTGTATCTGGCACTTCCAGGGGAGCCCCCCTGAGATGCTCCTGCCCGGGAGAGGAATCTGATATATAAACGCTTGGAGCAGGCCTAGGGGACGCAAAGTGGTTACATTAAGGATTGGGGTTCTGTTTATTGACAAGGTCACGGCCTCTCCTAGTTATGACCCCCGAGGGACCCCGGCATGGAAACGGGATTTGTAACGTAACACTAACAATAACACACTAGAGACAGCCGTGACAGGGCCCGTCTCTCCTACACGCTGCAGCTGGCTCCCCGGAACGAGGACAGAGAGGGGAGCCAACGGGCAGGCACAGGGGCAGCAAACAAAGGAGCAGGGATGGAGTCGATGTGGCTGGAGGTGCCGGGGCCAGGAGTCCGGCGGGGCTTCTGTGAGCCCTGCAGTCGGAGAGCTTGCCCCACTCGTGAGCCTTCGTGTGCCCCGCTCCCTCCAGCCTCCGGGGAAAGCACTGCTGGCCCTGCATCCTCTCACCCAGCTCCCAGCTCTCCTCTCACCAGACAGACCTGCTCTCAGGTCGCCACAGCCCCGCTCCCCATCCTTTGTTTCTGGATGTGTTTTGTCTTCTGGGGGTTGGGGAGGTAATGGTATGGAGCAGGGAGAGGAAGGGTGCATATCTGAAGTCCTAGGACTCTCTCGTGGGTTTTTTTAGTCCACAGGCAGCCTGGACAAAACTGGAATCGACATTTTCTGCAGTTTCTGCACTTGCCTCTTGCGGGGAGGATTTGGGGGACTGTGACATATTCGTGATGGGACATAAGGGGTCTCCGAAATCACGCCATATTGGAAACCCTCTCCTCTGGTGTTTCATCAGTGGCTTCTCTTGCGGTCCATGTGAAATGAGAAATCCGTGTGACCTCGTGGGACCCGACCCAGGAGGATTTTCCAGTTAGCAGAGGAGTGGAGGGGTTAGAGGAAGAGCCATGGGCTCCGCTATTTTTCCCATCAGGTCTGTACTTTACCTCTCACCCATCCAGCAGGCTAGAAGCACCGGTGAGCAGAGATTCTAGAAGAGCCTGGCATCCCTTCAGGGGTGATTTCCAGAGGAAACAGTTAAGAACATTTTTCTCCATCGTGCGCTCTGGGATCGCCAATTTCCTTGAACTGAGGCATCACGGTCATTGTTGGCAGCCCCTCTGTGGTCTCAGACGAGGCCTTCCGTTCCTGAAATCCTCCAGTATCTCAATTTTCCGACTAGTTTTCTTTTCTGATGCTAATGTTTAACCAAGCCTGGTGTCCCAGTAGTCCTCCCACGGCAGCCCTCCTTTTACCACGTGCTGTTTTCCTTTTGATGGAGAGGCCAACTAACTCAATGCTATATTTGAAGTATTTTTTAAAAACCCAGAGAGGGTGTCCCTGGAATTGCCTATACACGTAGCATCACATTCGCGTGGAGAGGTTGTAATAGTGACCTGACCCTTAGTCACTGGAGCTGGGCATAGCCAAGCTTCACAGACAAGATCAGGGACCTTCATGCACAATCATTTTGCCATCTCACCAATTTTCCACCCTCAATGATTATAACTTAAACTGGAAAAGCTTTCTCTGGGCCTTTTCCTGGTTACTATGTAGAGATTTGGGCCACAGAGAGATACATTTTATGTCTTTGGTTGGTTAATGGTGAGATGAGGAAGGCAGACAACTACATGTGATGTTTTTTCATGATTCCTTTTTCAAAACACACCCGTCTGTATACATAAACTCACACCTACTTCAGCATTCAATTCCCATCTCACTTGTGAACACTTCCTAGACCGCCATGGCTCACAGATGTGCTTTCCACTTCTGTGTACCTGACCTGTATAAAATCTAGCCCTGCGTCATCCTTTGCACTGTTGCATTGATAATTGTCCACCGTTTCATGTGCATTTCCTATCTCCCTCCCTGCAGGCAGAGGCTTTAGGAACGTGCTTATCCTACCCTGGCATGATTCTCAGGTGGTTGGCCCATTCATGCTTCTCAGCACTCAGACAATTTCCATGGTCACGTGGAGGTGTCACGGTGGCTTGAAGTTCAGCGTTAGTTCAGAACGATAGCCAGGGATTGTCTGAAAGACAGTAAGAGAAAAAAGTCCCAGATGACACGTCATTTAGATAATATTTGCCTAATCTTTGCATGAAACCTACATGATGATAGTCTCATATGTGGATCAATTTCTATCTTCTCTTTGTCACTCTCTCTCTCATTCTCTTTTCCTCTCTGTCTCCCACCCCTTTCGCCCCTCTCCCTCTTTCCCTTGCTGTAAAAGTAGAGACAAAAGTTAGCGGAAGTCTCAATTGTCAGACTTCAAAGTCTTTGCTAAACATTTGACATCTGAAGGCTTGTCCCCCTCCCCTGCCTCCTCAGCCTCATCTCGCTTGCATGGGCACAAGCCTCACAGAGATAACCATATCAGGCAGAATAAATGAAGCTTGTTTCCTTCTAAATTTGCTTCCTCCTACACACGGTATGGCTGTGCACCCTGGGGCTGGCGGGCACTCTACCCCAGGCCTCTCCCTACTGACTCTTGGGCGGAGGCGCTGGGCTAGAAGAGGTTGGAGATCTCCGTTCACCAGACAGAAGTCGTGGACCTTTTGAACCAGAAAAAGATCCCACAGAAAGTCTCATGGGACATTCTCATTTTAGAGATGGCAAAATGGAGGCTGGGAGGAGTTCGATGAATTGTCTGAAATCAGAGTTAGATGTGAACAGAGCAGGTGCTGGAAACCAGAATGCTCTTATTACCCAGGCTGGTCTTCTTTCTGCTTGAGCCCAGAGACTCAGAGCCTGTACATTCCAGCAATGACCCTGAAAGCTCAGAGAGTGGACTCCTCCAGTGTCCGAGTGGACTAAGTCCTCCTGAGAGTTCATCAGGATGACACAGAGAAGCCCTGCCCTCGCCAACCTGCCTTGGAGGAGACATGGAGACCCTGCTTCCTCCATGCCTGGGGGTCCGCGGAAGAGGGAAGCAGCTGGTACAGCGTGGGCTGTGCGCTGGATTCTCTCACGTGCTCTGTGGTGCCATCCAGGACCTGACTACTGTCACGTGTCCCCAGCCCACAGAAGGCAGTCGGAGTTGACTCTCCACAGGCAACATGGCGACAAGAGACGCGAAAGGGAAGCTGGAGCCGCTGGGTAGAGGGCTGGGTGTCTGCGGAGGAGAAGCACACAGCTCCCCACTGGGATACCTGGAATATTGCCCCCAATACCCTTCAGAGGGACAGAAAGTCCACTGTTGAAGTTCTTTACTTTAGTTCTTCAGGGCATCTTAGAATGGAACCCATAGAAAAACACAAATGCCTCTCTAAAAATGGTAAGACTTTCCTAGGAATTGGAAGATTGGATAACTTGGGCAAGGAGAATGGAAAGAACCCTTAAAATCTTGACTTTCTCCTCTCGCCACCTTCTAGCATGTACATGTGGACACACACACACACACACACACACACACGCACTTTCCCCTGTGCTGTCTGGAAGACCAGCAGAGGTTGGCAAGTCCTTCTTCCTCTGCCACCATCTGGCTAAAGCAAACCTCTTGCCCAGAGCCACCCCCTTTTGACGCCTGTGAGGGGCAACCCAGCCTCAAATTGCTTGCTCATTTCTGGGGGGCTCGGCACGGATGTTCACAGCTCCCAGCCGACCTTCTGCTTCTGTCAGGCTTCTTGGCTCTAGCCTGCCACCCTCCTCATGGGCACCTGCAGCCCTCGCATGTCACCTAGTTTTGTGCTTTTTTAGTGCTTTCTTGTCGTGCACTCCCAGCCTCCAGCCTCCCTCCGGGCAGGAGTACCTCCCACTCGCTCACCACTCTGCCTGTGTGCTTCCCAGCCTGCGAGGGCAATTTTTCAGAAAACTATTTTTAGAAATAGTAACCTCAGAATAAACACAGCACACCAGATGCTGGTGTTTTTCTGGGGCAACTGAGCTGAGAATCATTTGTTTAAAGAGAAAGGTAAAACAGCCAACCTTGCTGTTCTGGCAGGGCAATGGGCTACAGATCGCTGGGTTTTACTCCCTCTTGTGGCAGGATTTTAGATGACATGATGCCACCTTGACCCCGGCTAGCAAGACTTTATTATGGACAGAATTTTTACTTGACATTTAGGCTTCTAGTTTGATGAAAAGTAAGGATAGATTGCATCCTAATTTTAAGGGTACAAAATGTATTAAGGATATCAGGGCAATTTCTCTGCATCTTTTCCTTATTTCTGGAAGGACTGATCAACGTATAGAATTAAATTTTGAAAATGAGGCTATGGTAAAACTGCTGGAGACCTTGGGTTAAATAAAACGTTTCCCTAAGCAGAATCTGCATGTAATGGGAAACTATTAGGGTAAATTCCGTACTATATGCCTCTTTCCTAAGTAAGGGTCAGTAGTTCTGGCAGCTCCTTAGAAAATGGGATAAAAAGGGACAAGTTAGAAGGGGGATTTGCCAGTCTAGCGTTGGAGAGAAAACACAACAAAACAACAACAACAACGCTTTCTGATTGTACGACCAGGGAGACCAGAACCAAGCGTATCCCTTTCAGAAAGTTTTAACCACATTTCTTATAAGCATATTTCTTAGTGAATTTGGCACAGTTCGCAAAAAGACATCAGAAGGAAATCGGAAGACGTTTGTAGACCTTCTGAATTCTAGAACTCTACAATTCACAGCCATAAGATTCTTCTAACTGGAAGAAAGGTGTAAGTGAAAGGTCATCATTGGCCTAAAGACTTTAGTCCTCAGATCAAAAATGCTTCTCAGTGTAGAAAATAGCCGATGGATAATTATCCAGTCACATTATAAATGGCAGGGCTTCTCCTACAACTGGCTGTGGCTTACTAATGTCCGGGTGATGGCGTAAAACCAAAGGGCTGTGGTTTACAGGAGGGAAAACGTGCAGTAATTGATCAGTCACCTCATGCTCCGTCTCTCAGCCCATTTTGAGTCAGACTTTGTGAATTATGGAACTGCATTCATTCATTCAACAGAAAGCATTCCATTCACAGATAGTTCGGCTGAACTGACAATTGATGCATTGAGTTCTTTGGCTGAAGGGCTGTTGGGTTTCCAGAGTAACAGCTTCATCTTTGACTGCCCTTTTCTCTCTGTTCACTTTCACCAGTTCTGTTCATAAGTTACCTAACTTCTAGCAACTCCTGGTGGGGAGACCAGCGCCGTCCATTCTCCCATGGCCAGGAGCATCAGATGACACCGTTTGTCCCCTAAAGTGGACAGTCACAAAGTGGAAAGTCACAAAGGAGTGTGCACTGCTGGTTTTCCTACGTACACGACTGAATTTCCCTTTGTTGCCAAGAAGGAAGAGACACACACACCATCTGACCCTGGGAGCAAAGTCATCCCTAGCTGAGAACCACTGATCTAAGGAGAGCTGTTAGGAGAGATTTCATTTCTTCTTTTTTGGTCATTCATTCTTTTTTCCCATTTACATTTTTCAACAATGTCTATCATTGTTGAAGCCTTAGAGATCAGTAGTGAACAAAAATAAAATTTCTGGCCACAAGTGACTTATAATCTAGCATAAGTGTGGGAAGGAGACAGATAGTAAACACATAAACGAATACGTCAGAGGATCCATGATGGGGACAAACTAAGAAGAAAACAAAACAAGGTAGTGAGCTAGAGAGTGCCTAGGTTGGCTGGACAAGGAAGTGTCAAGTGTGGGACCACAGAGACTAAGGGCTGGACCTTGCATTTGGCTGGATCTTGAATCTCAGTAGATGACATAGATCATCGTGATGCTGGCCGTTCGGGGGTGTTGAGAAGGAGAGAGATGCGACCAAGGCCAAGGTTTTAGAAGTTTCCTCTGACTGTGGTCTGTATGTAGGATATTTGGAAAAGAGCAAAGCCATAGAAACCAATAAATTGATTAGGAGGTTGCTGCAATTATCAAGAAAAAAGATAATAAAACCCTGAGCTAGGTGGTGAAATTGGAAATGGAAAGGAGGGATGGCAAATGAGGAATTTATAGCAGAACCTTCTCGATTTTTAGATTTAATAGATGATTAAAAAATAAAGCCTTGCATGATTTTGCCACACGAGGATGTTAAAACAAATTAAACACTACTATCAATTTTACTTTATGAAAACAGGACTCTTTTAACACATGAAGAACATAATCTCAGAACAAAGGGCAGTCCTCTGGGTTGATGATTTTTAATTTTGTGTATAATCTTTTAATTTTGTGGACTGCTGTATTTTTCTCATTGCATCACAGACCAGAAACCACTCTATGCTTGTTCTAAGAACGCACCCATAACGTGTTCATTCTGGGCTTAGCTGAAAATGTGATGAGCTATGAGGCTGGAAGAAAAAAATAATGTAAAAGATCACTCCAAATTTTTGTATTCGGGTAAACAGTATTTGAGGGAATCAATAACAAAAAATAGAAAAGAGGAGGTAGGTTTGAATCAAAGGCAATAAGCCTGGATTGAAATCTGATCAATTTGAGATGTTGGAGGCATATCCCTGGTAAGGTATTTGGTGAATTGTTGTAGGCACGGTATTGAGGTTAAGGTTAAAGGTTAGGACCACAAATTCAGATTTGGGGATTGTTAACATGAAAATAATTGAAGCCATTAGGCACAATCTCCAAGGGAGAAAGGAGGAAGGACAGTGGATAAACACAGCACTCTGAAGAAATTTAACAGGCAGAAATTAGCCAGAACTCAAAGGATACAGGAACCCAAAATAGTCAAGAGGATTAACAAAGCAGAACAGCAGGTGTCAAAGAGTGAACTGGTTGTAAGGAAATTGAAGCCAAAACAATAGATTTCATCTTCCTGAATGTAAAAGGAAGGACTGAAGATAGTTCATATGTTAGTAAGATACAGGGAAGATATTTTTTAGAATGATGGAGACCTGGGCATATTTATAGAGGGGGAGAAATTTATGATCCATGAGGAAAAAGTAATTGATGCAATAAAATGCCAAGGGAACCTTGGTGGGGATGTGGAGGGATAAAGTTTGAAGATAAAAGAAATCATCCTATTCCTTAGAAAAGGAGGGAGGATTTCATGGGTGAAGGTGCTGAGATATCAAACAACTAGAAGGGTACAGTCACAAATAAAGAGAAAAGGTGCAGAAGACGCCCTCATAGATGACTCCAATCATATGCTGTAAGAGGTGAGGAAGGACAAGAATTTGTTATAGCCCCTGTAGAAGTCTAGTAAGGAGCTAACAAGATAACAGCTAAAAAAGCAGAACTAAGGAGTGAGGCGTCTGCTGGCTTGAGTTAGCATGAGTTTATTATGGGTCAAACCAGCTCCATGTTATAAATTTTTTGAGCTACTCTTGCCTGCTGGAGAGTAGAAAAAGAGAGAGCAGAGTCAGAAATTAGCACTAGAAGTAAGAGGGAAGATAAGGATAGGAGGGGTCCAGAGTTCCAGGGGGAGAAGTCCAAAAGGTCCATATCAGCATCAGAAGCAGACAGGATGACTGGGAAATCGGGGTGTGTTGAGGGACCACAGGTCACAGTGAGAGGGGTTTCAGCGTGGAGCCTTGTTGTAGCTTCACTGTAGTCAGGAGGGAGAGGCGTGGGGTTAAGATGAACTTCACAGACGTGTTTTGCTCATTAACCATGCACCTGACCATGACGGTTAATAAGACTGGCAGGGTCCCTGCCCTCATGGAATTATATTCTAATAATGGGAGCAAAAGGCAGGGAGAGACAGACGATAAACAAACAAAAAAGGAGAACCTATCAGGAGGTGATGATGATTGAAATAGAAAGACATGATGGCAAGTCATCACCACACATTGAGTGGAGAAGGACGGTCTCTGATTAAAGAACATTTAAGCCAAGATCTGAATGACTAGGTAGAGGCGGACGTGGGAGAAGTGGTCACATGGGTGTGGGGAATCAAAGGAAGAGAGGTATCAAGGGTGACTCCCAGATGTTTGTTCAAGCAACAGGTGGCCCTTTTTACTGAGATGGGGAAAACTATAGAGGAGCAGGTGTTGAAGGGGGTGAGGACTGGCAGAAAATCAAGAATTCTCTTTCGCCACCTGAAGTTTAAGATGTCCAGGGGTGGCCGTGAAAGTGGAGAAGTTCTAAGCATGAAGAGAGCATCAGGGAAGGCCAAAGAGGTTGTGAAGATCAAAGAGTACTCAGAATGAAGCTCCTCAGGTTGTAATGTGGGTCATAAATATCCTCCTTGTTCAGGATCCTTGAGGTTATTTCAGATGAGGGCAGGATTTTGGTTGAGGAAGAAAAACTTGAAGAAGGAACTGAAATGATAAGGAATATGGGCAAATTTTCTTTTTCTTTTTATTTATTTTTAAAACAGCAGGTTTTTATTAGTTATCCATTTTATACATATTAGTGTATATATGTCAAGCCCAATCTCCCTATTCATCACACCACTCCCCCTCCCTGCCACTTTCCCCCCTTGGTGTCCATACATTTGTTCTCTATATCTGTGGGCAAGTTTTCTTGACGGATTCCTAAAGACTAGTGGATGGTGGAGATGATGGGGAAATATATCTGAAAAGTAGTTGAAAATGGTAATTGATGGAGACTATGTATATTCTTGATAATGATTACAATAATATTTTAGCAATTGAGCAAAGATGCTCTTTAGCATAGACTGCATTAAAGAATAATTAAAATGTAGGAAGTGAGCAACCCTGTAATATATAACAGTATTATTGTCTCATTAAGTATAGCAATCTCTTGAGACAGAGTATTAAGAGACTTATCCAGATTATATTAGCAATAATAATAGCAGTGAGGGATCGCAGAAGATCCAATCCAACTTTGAGCATTTCTTATGAGTTCGACCTAAGATTTCTTCTTTTCTGCATCTACTTGTGTGTGTGTGTGTGTGTGTGTGTGTGTGTGTGTTTGTGTTTGTGTGTGTGTGTTCTCAGCACGGTTTTTGACTATTTCTCTAAGCAAACATGTGATTCTAATGAAATTTGCTGAATTTCAAGCAGCCACACGTGTATGAAAGCTGCCCAAGTTGGATATTTGTGGAATGCTGATTTTCCATACATATCAACATTTGGTAATTATCATCAGAACTATTCATACAAGTTTAAAAGTGGAAATAAAATTAAGAGAGATTCAACAGGGACCTCAGATGACCTACTGGGTAACCCTTAGAGGTAATCAGTCCTTTCAGTGAGGCCTATGTGACTAAGCACTCTTCCTAACTCAGCTTCTCCTGGAAATCTTAACAGAAACACCTGCTATTTCTTCTTTAAACCTCCACATGCTGGGTGCACTAGCGAACTACAAGCACATTATAATAAGTATGCCTCAAAATTGTCATAAGTCGGTGTATGTATCCTTTCCTAATTTCATAAGTTTCCCAAGGCCTGCTCCCTCCTGTTTTGTTTTTTTGTTAATCTCTCTCAAAAGCTCAGCATATAGGTTTTAAATGATAGTACCACTGGTGAAGTGCATTGGTTATTGATTGCTGTGTAACAAAGCACTCCCAAACCTAGCTGCTGCAAACAACAAACATTTATTTTCTGTGCGTTTCTGTGGGTCAGGAATCTGGAAGTGTCTTAGCTACATGGTTTATGACACAGGGTCTGTTAGAAGGCTGCAATCAAGGTGTTGGCAGGGCCTGCAGGCACCTCAGGGTTCAACTCCAAGAGGATCCAATTCCAGGATTTCATGCATGGCTGTTGGTAGCCCCTAGTTCCTTGCCATGTGTGCCTGTCCACAGGGCTGCCTCTCCACAGTAGCTGGTTTCTCCCAGAGTGAAATGATTCTGGAGAGATGAGAGGGAGAACCTGAGATGGAAGCCAAGTCCTGCTTATAACCCAAGCTTGGAAGTGAAGTCCCGACATGGCTACAGTTTTCTGTTCATTAAAAGCAAAGTTTGATATTGACATGTACACACTACTATATTTAAAACAGATAACCAACAAGGACCCACTGTACAACACAGGGAACTCTGTTCAATATTCTTTAATAACCTAAATGGGAGAAAAATTGAAAATGAATGGATACTTGTATGGGTATAACTGAATCATTTTGCTGTACACCTGTAACTAACACATCACTGTTAATCAACTATACTCCAATATACATTTTTTTTTTTTTTAAAGCAAGTCAGTAACTGCAGCTAACACTGAAGGAAAGGATGTCGATATTAAAAGGTCGGGGCCATTGGGGACCGTCTTGCAGACTGCCAACCACACACCATGAGTTGTATTGCTTCACATGGCACATGGGGAAACTGATACTCTGTGAGGATTTTGATATGTCCAAATCCATGCCTCTCACAAATGGAGCAAAAATGAATATAAAAATTTGCAAAAGACATCTGATAAAGGACTGTTACCCAAAATATACAAAGATCTCTTAAAACTCAATAATAAGAACAAAAAAATACTATTAAAAAGTGAGCCAAAGACCTTAACAGACACCTCAAAGAAGATATACAGATGACAAATAGGCATATGAAGAGATTCTCCACATCAGTGTCATCAGGGAAATGCAAATTAAAACAACCTATCTAAATAGGTACCTACCACTACATACTTATTAGAACGGCCAAAATCCAGATCACTGACAACATCAGTTGCCAACAAGGATGTGGAGCAACAGGAGATTCCATTCATTGCTGGTGGGCATACAGAGTGGTACAACCACATGGGAAACAGCTTGTCAGTTTTGTACAAAACCAAACACACTCTTACTATAGGATCCAGCAATCATGCTCCTCGGTATTTACCCAAAGGAGCTAAAAACTTATGCCTATACAAAAACCTATCCTTGAATATTTACAGCAGCTTTATTCATAATTCCCCAAACCTGGAAGCAAACAAGATGTCCTTCAGTCGGTGAATGGATAAAGTGGTATATCCAGACAATAAAATATTATCAGCAGTAGGAGGAAATGAGCTGTCAAACCATGAAAAGACATGAAAAACCTTAAATGTGTATTACTAAGTGAAAAAAGCCAACCTGAAAAGGCTACATATGGTATGGTTCCAACTATACGACATTCTGGAAAAGGCAAAATGGTGGGGACAGTAAAAGATCAGTGGTTGCTGGGGTTAGAGGGGAAGGGGGATGAATAGGTAGAGCACAGAGGATTTTTAGGACAGTGATAATACTCTGTATGGTCCTATAAGATGGATATATGTCACTGTGAATTTGTCCAAATCCATAGAATGCACAGCACTGGGAGCGAACCCTGTCGTAAACTGTAGGCTTTGGGTGATTATGATGTGTCACTTTAGGTTCATGCATTGTAACAAATGCACCACTCTGGTGGGGGATGTTGATAATGGGTGAAGCTATGCATGTGTGGAGATAGGAAGTATACGAAAAATCTCTGTACCTTCTTAATTTTGCTATGAACCTAAAACTACTCTAAAAATCCAGAGCAAAAAAAGATTGTAAATGCAGATTAAACTGATTCCCAAAACCCATTCTTTTCCCAGCATATCAAACTGCAATATAATAATATTATATTGATAGTCATGCACAAAATTGTTTCTAATCTGTGAAAATAATTCAATTTGCTGTGAAAATGGCTTAATAGCCTACCTCTCTAGATCTTTATGTATCTAATAAACATTTGCCAACACCCACTCTATGCCATACATTGTTGTGACTACTGCCAATCAAAGGTGATAACACAAAGCCTCCCCATCCTCCTTAGAGGAGCTCATAATTCAGTGAAAAAAACCCCACAAATTTATGACCAAATAATAACAATACAAACTGATTTACAGAACATAGAACTGTGGAACCTAGAAAAGGGAGAGAATAACTGGTTTAAATTGAACATGGAGCTGACATTTGAGAAGGGCCTTAAAAGATGAGTAAAAGCCAAGGAAGAAATATCTCTACCTGATATTCCAGGTAGAGAGAAGAGCATGCTGAAAAATATATGCTCTGGATAGCTTAGTGGTTTAAAATGTGAGGGTTTTTTCTTTTCTTTTCTTTTCTTTTTTCTTTTACAACAACTCATTATCTATATAACCTTGGGAAAGCTTTCAACCTCTGTGACTCAGTTTCCTCATCTTTAAAATGAAATACAAGAACAAAACCTGCTTCGTGGTATAATTGTAAAGATAAATGAGAATATAAAGAGCCTAGAACAGTGTCTTTTACACATTGTAAACCCTCAAAAATGTCAGCTGTCATGACCTGAAAGGACATAACTTTTTGGCATGGTGCTTTGGGAGACCTATTACCACAGAAAACCAATATGTAATTGTGGAATTTCAAGTACCTTATCAGGACTTTTGTTAAAAATTTTAGACTGAGCAACTGTAGGAATTTCTCTGACTTTGTTTCAAAGCCATAAGACTTCCAGAAGTATTTTTTAAGTTTTAAATATATAACATAACCAGAAGTAAAAGAAAGAAATGGAACATTTGTGAAAAATAAAGAAAAAATCCATTGTGATAGTGATATAAGAAAGTTGGACCTACACAGCCAATGGGATAAACCAGACATTGCAAACCAATAATGGTTAGAGATTAAACACCTGTATGGAGTGAGAGTTGAATTTAAAGATCGCATATGTGGCAAGAATTATGAATTTATCTCTCTGAATAAAACCAGGAGAAAGTAAAACATTGGCCTGTCTATAAACTGAGACTGGAAAATCTTTAAGACCTGCACTAAAATCTTAGCTTAGAAGCAAGCCTCTCATTCCAGGCCATGGATAGAAATAGAATTACTTATGAGAAATCAGAATCTTTTTCCTGTACTATGAGAAGACTTGAGGCCCAAACTCATGACAATATTGCAGTGGGAAAAGTCTGAGATGAGAAACTAACCTAAACACTAGGCAAGGTCTCATTAAATATAAAGGGTCCAGGCATAGGAAACCATAAAACTGTCCTATAAAGGCTCTAAACAATTTGGGTATAGAAGGAGCATATCTCAACATAGTAAAGACCATATATGATAAGCTCACATTATACAAGATGGTGAAAAGCTGAGCATTTTCTCTAAAATCAGGAATAAGACAAGAGTGTCCACTCTTGCCTTTTATTCAGTGTAGTACTGGAAGTCCTAGCCAGAGCAATTGGGCAAGAAAAAGAAATAAAGGCATCCAAATCAGGAAGGAAAAAGTAAAATTGTTTCTTTTTGTAGATACATAATCCTACATATAGAAAATCCTAAAGAGTCCACCAAAAAATATTTAGAACTAACGAATGAATTCAGTAAAGTTGAAGGATAAAAAAATCAACATACAAAAATTAGTTGCAATTCTATACACTAACAAAGAAATATCTGAAAGAGAAAGAAAACAATTCCATTTACAGTTGCATCGAAAAATACTTAGAAATAAATTTAACAAAGGAGGTGAATGTAAAATAGATAGCTAGTGGGAAGCAGCTGCATAACACAGGGAGATCAGCTTGGTGCTCTGTGACCACCTAGAGGGGTGGGATAAGGAGGGTGGGAGGGAGGCTCAAGAAGGAGGGGGTATGGGGATATATGTATACATAGAGCTGATTCATTGTTATACCACAGAAACTAACACAACATTGTAAAGCAATTATACCCCAATAAAAATGTCAGAGGAGGTGAAAGATCTGTACACTGAAAACTATAAAACATTGATGAAAGTAATTGCAAAAGATACAAATAAATAGAAAGAAATCATGGATCAAAAAATGAAAATATGAACATTTTAAACACTATTTTGTACACCTGAATCTAATATAATATTGTAAATCAACCAGACAACAATTAATCTTTTTAAATTTTTAAAATTTAACTTCTTCCTTAATGGATATGTTGGGAATGATGTTTTGCTGTAATCTTCTAGATTCTTACTAAGTGTAGAACTGCCATATGTCACTTTTTTCTCATTAGTTTAGGCAACATTTTTAAATTTATTTTATTTACTTTGGGCTGTGTTGGGTCTTCATTGCTGCATGCGGGCTTTCTCTAGTTGCAGTGAGTGGGGACTGCTCTTCATTGCGGTGCGCGGGCTTCTCGTTGCGGTGGCTTCTCTTGTTGTGGAGCATGGGCTCTAGGTGCTTGGGCTTTAGTAGTCGTGGCGCGTGGGCTCAGCAGTCGTGGCTCACAAGCTCTAGAGCATGGGCTCAGTAGTTGTGGCACACGGGCTTAGTTGCTCCACGGCATGTGGGATCTTCCTGGAACAGGGCTCGAACCCGTGTCCTCTTCATTGGCAGGTGGATTCTTAACCACTGACCCACCAGGGAAGTCCAACATTTTTAAAATGTACTATTTTTATGCAAAAAATCCACTTCAAGGAATTAATCCCATAGCAATATTTAAATATGTACACAAAAAGTAATATGAAAGTATTTTTACAACCAAATCAGAAAACAATCTTCAATAGATGAGTGCTTAGACAAATCTAGAACTTCATACTCCTGTGTGCAATGTGACCAAAGAGCGATACGGATGAAAACAGACTGCAGCCATTATCAAATGGAAAGAGCAAGTCTTAGAAAAATGTTTGTAATTCCCTTTATGTAAATATAAAATTTTAACATATATGTCTGTGTATGTCTGCCTGTTTGGAGGGGGAGAGAGAGATGGTAGAGAATTAGAAGTAAACATGCCAAGTTGTCAGTAATGCTTACCTATGGGAAGGGAAGTGGGGATTAGAGTGGTTCAGGGAAGACGTTCATATTTTATTCTATACTCATAACCAGAACCTTTTGCAATAAGAATTTCTTGTTTAACAATTGGTAATGGACGATATGTCAAAAGACAGAAGAGTCAGCAAAAATAGTGTTCAGTATTTATTGATTATTCAAGGAAAAAATTAACTTTGGAATTAATTGGAAGAGATTCCAAAGAAATAAAACAATGCAATTGATTAAAAGTTAAAACCTATGAAAATGGAGTGGAGGTGTAGAGGGCAGCGCTTCTGCACATGGTCCCCCAAGCTACAGGGTTGGGGCAGCCATTTGGCACTAGAAACTCTGGTCTGTAATGCTGGGGCCCAGGCCTCTGCATGTGGCACCCTATGAACAAGTGAAACTAGATGAAGCACAGATGAAAATTATTAAAAAAGATGGGAAAAAAGAAGACCAGAAAAGAGTGGGCAGCCTGCCCAAGGTCACACACAACTACCATGTGGCTGACAGGGTCTTGGTGCTCCGCCCGGGTATCAGGCCTGTGCCTCTGAGGTGGGAGAGCCCAGTTCAGGACACTGGTCCACAAGAGACCTCCCAGCTCCACATAATATCAAATGGCAAAAGCTCTCCCAGAGATCTCCATCTCAAAGCTAAGACACAGCTCCACTCAACAACCAGCAAGCTACAGTGCTGGACACCCTATGCCAAACAACTAGCAAGACAGGAACACAGCCCCACCCATTAGCAGAGAGGCTGCCTAAAATCATAATAAGGTCACAGGCACCCCAAAACACACCTCTGGATGCGGTCCTGCACACCAGAAAGACAAGATCCAGACTCATCCACCAGAACACAGGCACCAGTCCCCTCCGCCAGGAAGCCTACACAACCCACTGAACCAACCTTAGCCACTGGGAGCAGACACCAAAACACAACGGGAATTACAACCCTGCAGCCTGCAAAAAGGAGACCCCAAACACAGTAAGTTAAGCAAAATGAGAAGACAGAGAAATATGCAGCAGATGAAGGAGCAAGGTAAAAACCCATCAGACCAAACAAATGAAGAGGAAATAGGCAGTCTACCTGAAAAAGAATTCAGAGTAATCATAGTAAAGATGATCCAAAATCTTGGAAATAGAATGGAGAAAATACAAGAAACGTTTAACAAGGATCCAGAAGAACTAAAGAGCAAACAAACAATGATGAACAACACAATAAATGAAATTAAAAACTCTCTAGAAGAAATCAATAGCAGAATATCTGAGGCAGAAGAATGGATAAGTGACCTGGAAGATAAAATAATGGAAATAACTACCACAGAGCAGAATAAAGAAAAAAGAATACAAAGAATTGAAAACAGTCTCAGAGACCTCTGGGACAACATTAAATGCACCAACATTTGAATTATAGGGGTCCCAGAAGAAGAAGAGAAAAAGAAAGGGACTGAGAAAATATTTGAAGAGATTATAGTTGAAAACTTCCCTAATATGGGAAAAGAAATAGTCAATGAAGTCCAGGAAGTGCAGAGAGTCCCATACAGGATAAATCCAAGGAGAAACATGCCAAGACACATATTAATCAAACTATCAAAAATTAAATACAAAGAAAAAATATTTAAAGCAGCAAGGAAAAAACAACAAATAACATACAAGGGAATCCCCATAATGTTAACAGCTGATCTTTCAGCAGAAACTCTGCAAGCCAGAAGGGAGTGGCAGGACATATTTAAAGTGATGAAAGGGAAAAACCTACAACCAAGATTACTCTACTCAGCAAGGACCTCATTCAGATTCAACGGAGAAATTAAAACCTTTACAGACAAGCACAAGCTAAGAGAATTCTGCACCACCAAACAAGCTTTACAACAAATGCTAAAGGAACTTCTCCAGGCAGAAAACACAAGAGAAGGAAAAGATCTACAATAACAAACCCAAAACAATTAAGAAAATGGTAACAGGAACATACGTATTGATAACAACCTTAAATGTAAATGGATTAAATGCTCCAACCAAAAAACATAGACTGGCTGAATGGATACAAAAACAAGACCCATACATATGCTGTCTACAAGAGACCCACTTCAGACCTAGGGACACATACAGACTGAAAGTGAGGGGATGGAAAAGGATATTCCATGCAAATGGAAATCAAAAGAAAGCTGGAGTAGCAATTCTTATATCAGACAAAATAGACTTTAAAATTAAGATTATTACAAGAGACAAAGAAGGACACTACATAATGATCAAGGAATCAATCCAAGAAGAAGATATAACAGTTGTAAATATTTATGCACCCAACATAGGAGCACCTCAGTACCTAAGGCAAATGCTAACAGCCATAAAAGCAGAAATCGACAGTAACACAAACATAGTAACACCCCACTTTCACAAATGGACAGATTATCCTAAATGAAAATAAATAAGAAAACACAAGCTTTAAATGATACATTAAACAAGATGGACTTAATTGATATTTATAGGACATTCCAACCAAAAACAACACAATACGTTTTCTTCTCAAGGGCTCATGGAACATTCTCCAGGATAGATCATATCTTGGGTCACAAATCAAGCTTTGGTAAAGTTAAGAAAATTGAAATCATATCAAGTATCTTTTCCGACCACAATGCTATGAGACTAGATATCAATTATAGGAAAAAAACTGCAAAAAATACAGGCACATGGAGGCTAAACAATACACTACTAAATAACCAAGAGATCACTGAAGAAATTAAAGAGGAAATCAAAAAAAACCTAGAAACAAATGACAATGAAAACACGCTGACCCAAAACCTATGGGATGCAGCAAAAGCAGTTCTAAGAGGGAAGTTTATAGCAATACATTCCTACCTCAAGAAACAAGAAAAATCTCAAATAAACAACCTAACCTTACACCTAAAGCAATTAGAGAAAGAAGAACAAAATCCCCAAAGTTAGCAGAAGGAAAGAAATCCTAAAGATCAGATCAGAAATAAATTAAAAAGAAATGAAGGAAATAATAGCAAAGATCAATAAAACTAAAAGCTGGTTCTTTGAGAAGATAAACAAAATTGATAAACCAGTAACCAGACTCATCAAGAAAAAAAAGAGAGAAGACTCAAATCAACAGAATTAGAAATGAAAAAGGGGAAGTAACAACTGACACTGCAGAAATACAAAGGATCATGAGAGATTACTACAAGCAACCCTATGCCAATAAAATGGACAACCTGGAAGAAATGGACAAATTCTTAGAAAAGCACAACCTTCCGAGACTGAACCAGGAAGAAATAGAAAATATAAACAGACCAATCACAAGCACTGAAATTGACACTGTGATTAAAAATCTTCCAACAAACAAAAGCCCAGGACCAGATGGCTTCACAGGCGAATTTTATCAAACATTTAGAGAAGAGCTAATACCTATCCTTCTCAAACTCTTCCAAAATATAGCAGAGGGAGGAACACTCCCAAACTCATTCTACGAGGCAACCATCACCCTGATACCAAAACCAGACAAAGATGTCACAAAGAAAAGAAACTACAGGCCAATATCACTGATGAACATAGATGCAAAAATTCTCAACAAACTACTGGCAAACAGAATCCAACAGCACATTAAAAGGATCATACACCATGATCAAGTGGGATTTACCCCAGGGATGCAAGGATTCTTCAATATGCACAAATCAATCAATGTGATAAACCATATTAACAAATTGAAGGAGAAAAACCATATGATCATCTCAATAGATTCAGAAAAAGCTTTTGACAAAATTCAACACCCATTTATGATAAAAACCTTCCAGAAAGTAGGCATAGAGGGAACTTACCTCAACATAATAAAGGCCATATATGACAAACCCACAGCCAATATTGTTCTCAATAGTGAAAAACTGAAACCATTTCCTCTAGGATCAGGAACAAGACAAGGTTGTTCATTCTCACCACTATTATTCAACATAGTTTTGGAAGTCCTAGCCATGGCAATCAGAGAAGAAAAAGAAATAAAAGGAATCCAAGTCGGAAAAGAAGAAGTAAAGCTGTCACTGTTTGCAGATGACATGATAGTATGCATAGAGAATCCTAAAGATGTTACCAGAAATCTACTATAGCTAATCAATGAATTTGGTAAAGTTGTAGGATACAAAATTAATGCACAGAAATCTCTTGCATTCCTATACAGTAATGATGAAAAATCTGAAAGAGAAATTAAGGAAACACTTCCATTTACCATTGCAAAAAAAAGAATAAAAGAGTTAGGAATAAACCTACCTAGGGAGACAAAAGACCTGTATGCAGAAAACTATAAGACACTGATGAAAGAAATTAAAGATGATACAAACAGATGGAGAGATATACCATGTTCTTGGATTGGAAGAATCAACATTGTGAAAATGACTATACTACCCAAAGCAATCTACAGATTCAATGCAATCCCTATCAAACTACCAATGGCATTTTTCACAGAACTAGAACAAAAAAATTTCAAAATTTGTATGAAAACACAAAAGACCCCAAATAGCCAAAGCAATTTTGAGAAAGAAAAAAACGGAGCTGGAAGAATCAGGCTCCTGGTCTTCAGACTATACTACAAAGCTACAGTAATCAAGACAGTATGGTATTGGCATATAAACAGAAATATAGATCACTGGAACAGGATAGAAAGCCCAGAGAAAAACCCATGCACATATGGTCACCTTATTTTTGATAAAGGTGGCAAGAATATACAATGGAGAAAAGACAGCCTCTTCAATAAGTGATGCTGGGAAAACTGGACAGCTACATGTAAAAGAATGAAATTAGAACACTCCTTTACAGTATACACAAAAATAATCTCAAAATGGATTAAAGACCTAAATGTAAGGCTAGACACTATAAAACTCTTAGAGGAAAACATAGGCAGAGTACTCTATTACATAAATCATAGCAAGATCCTTTTTGACCCACCTCCTAGAGAAATGGAAATAAAAACAAAAATAAACAAATAGGACCTAATGAAACTTAAAACTTTTGCACAGCAAAGGAAACCATAAACAAGATGAAAAGACAACCCTCAAAATGGGAGAAAATATTTGCAAATGAAGTAACTGACAAAGGATTAATCTCCAAAATTTACAAGCAGCTCATGCAGCTCAATATCAAAAAAACAAACAACTGAATCCAAAAATGGGGCAAAGACCTAAATAGACACTTCTCCAAAGAAGATATACAGATTGCCAACAAATACATGAAAGAATGCTCAACATGACTAATCATTAGAGAAATGCAAATCAAAGCTACAACGAGGTATCATCTCACACAAGTCAGAATGGCCATCATCAAAAAATCTACAAATGATAAATGTTGGAGAGGGTGTGGAGAAAAGGGAACCCTCTTGCACTGTTGCTGGGAATGTAAATTGATACAGCTACTATGGAGAACAGTATGGAGGTTCCTTAAAAAACTAAAAATAGAACTGCCATATGAACCAGCAATCCCACTACTGGGCATATACCCTGAGAAAACCATAATTCAAAAAGAGTCATGTACCACAATGTTCATTGCAGCTCTATTTACAATAGCCAGGACATGGAAGCAACCTAAGTGCCCATTGACAGATGAATGGATAAAGAAGATGTGGCACATATATACTATGAAATATTACTCAGCCATAAAAAGAAACAAAACTGAGTTATTTGTAGTGAGGTGGATGGACCTAGGGTCTGTCATACAGATTGACGTAAGCCAGAAAGAGAAAACAAATACCGTATGCTAACACATATATATGGAATCTAAAAAAAAAATGGTTCTGAAGAACCTAGGGGCAGGACAGGAATAAAGACACAGACATAGAGAATGAACTTGAGGACACAGGGAGGGGGAAGTGTAAGCTGTGACGAAGTGAGAGAGTGGCATGGACGTATATACACTACCAAATGTAAAATAGATAGCTAGTGGGAAGCAGCTGCATAGCACAGGGAGATCAGCTCTGTGCTTTGTGACCACCTAGAGGGTGGGATAGGGAGGGTGGGAGGGAGACACAAGAGGGGGATACATGTACACGTGTAGCTGATTCACTTAGTTATACAGCAGAAACTAACACAACATTGTAAAGCAATTATACTGCAATAAAGATGTTAAAAAAAAAAGTATGAAAATAACTCAAAAAAGGAAAAAAGAAACTATAACATTTACAATAAATATGAAAAATCATATATAACATAATATAATATAAAACACAATTTGAAAAGGAAACTTTGACTCCCATTAATGCACAAAATTTATAAAGGAATATTACACACAAGAGAAATAATAAATAAGTTTATAGACAATTTTTGCCTCCATGAAACTAAATAAATGCACATATCATCTTACAGTTCCATTGTATATCTATTAAAATTTCCATGCAATTAAATCAGAATAATAATTCACAGTGCTGTCAAGATGATTATAAAATAGTGCTGATTTCAAAATAAATCATTATCACTTCACAATGTAATTTTGTAGCATATGTCTAGGTTCATACAGCATTTATAAGTATTGATCTCTTGAACAACCATTTTGGGGAAGGGGTTCAAATCAAGTCTTCTAAGAAATTGAGAAAAACTATATACATTAAATCCTCATTTCAGAATGATTTATAAAGTCAAAAAATGTTTAATAATAAATGAATGACTACTTAAATTTGTACACATGTATATGATAGAATATCATATATTCATTTAAATTTATCCTTGTGAAATCTAAGGAAAATTTTAAAAACACACAATATTGTTATAATGGGAAATTAAAGAAATACACTTAAAAATGTAGGCTTACTATCTGCAAATGCAAAAAAAGTATATCTTTGTGTAGGTGAGAATTGGGAAGGAATGAACAAAAGTGAAGGTACTTATTTTGTTAGGATAATAGGCTCATTAGCGTGTGGTATTTTTCTCTTTTAAAGTGTTTTTAGTACCGTAGATATTTACAGTCCTTACGGGGGAACAGGAACTCATGTGTAGCTTTTGTGTTGTGAGATTGATGTTTACTCTATTTTTGCAGAATTCCATTTTTTTTTCTTTTGAAAATAGAGTAAATCTGTATCACTAACCTTTCATGAACTTTCTAATTTTTTGTAGCTTTTACAAGATTACAGATTGCATTTTGACAATCACACCTCCAAAAGCTTCCTATTTTCTGGGAAGAAATTATTCTAGGCATGAATACTAAACGTGGCTACAGGTTCCTCCATCTTTTTCTCTTTAATTTAAATTTCTTATCCCTTTTGCTGATTTTTAAAGTATCTTTTTCAGTTCAAGCACCATTTTTCCGGAAGCAAAATGTTATTTATGTAGTTTTGCCTTTTCTCCACCATCTGATAACATTATATCATTACTCCCAACTAGTTACCTTCTACATCCATCTTCCTGTTCCAAATATAGCTTGAAAGGCCCTTTTGGTTTCCTTTGGCCTTAACCTTCCTGATTCTATTGTTATCAGTCTCTGGTCTCTGACGTGCTGCCGTCCATGGTTTTGCATCCCTCCGTTTCATTGTTGGTGTGCATACTTTTAAAACTTTGCTCAATGCTATGTGGCAGCCTGGATGGGAGGGGAGTTTGGGGGAGAATGGACACGTATACGTATGGCTGAGTCCCTTGGCTGTGCACCTGAAACTATCATAACATTGTTAATCGTCTCTACTCCAATATAAAATAAAAAGTTAAAAAATAATAATAATAAAAGGTAAATTTCTTTTAAAGAGATGTGCACAGGCATGGTGAGTTTGTTCGGTGTCTCTCCTCTTGTTAATTATCCCTAGATCATTTCAGCAAAGGGAGCTTCCTAATATTCGTGACCTGTTTTTTTTTTTTTTTTTTTTTAATAAAATTTCAGGCAGTGATATCAGATCTGATTGCTAAAGTTTTTGGAAGGAGATCCAGTAGAGAAAGAAGAGAATGGGAAATATGACTACCTTTAATTCAAAACAGTTTCCTTAAAGACATGCCAGTGAACAGTAAAAAAAATATGGCTTTATTTGTATAGTAACAATAATTGAAAGAACAGAGACTTTTCTTACCAACTATTTGTTTTACTCCTCTGGGACACAGCATTGCACAGGTGCACACACAGGTGATAGAAAACATCGCAGAGGAATAGTGCCACCACAGAATTCTATGACCTTTTCTCAGGTCACTTGTTTCTAATTGCATTCTGACTCCTAAATCGTTTTCTAATGCAGGGAAACCTGCTTATTTTGTGGATGCTTGTCAACTTCTTCTCTAGCATGTGTCCACAAATCAGGTTGATTAAAAGCAAAATAATGATACAGTGACTATTCTTTTATTTAGAAATACTTGGTATTCTAAACAAAATAAAGCTTTTGTTACTGGGAATGTCCATTGTCTCAGGCTATTCAAAGAGCAATGGATGAATAAGTTGGTTGCTTTTTTTTTTCTGTCTGTCTCCAACATCTTTGTCTTCCTTCAATAAGAGCTCAGTTTAAAATGGTAGACTTGTCTGGGTATGACAAATTTATTCTAATTTTGATGTTTAGAGAGCTTACTCCTAAGGAATATTTTCCAACATTTCTGCTTCTAATATAAATTCACCAAATTTAATACATGTAATAAAGTGCATTTCTGAATATGAAACATTATTTTTGGAGGATTTCATGATAAGGTTGATCACTCTATAGGGCATTGAATCTGTCATAACATCCAAAATTTAAATGTCACCTGAGTTCAACATAAAACCTTAAGTAGAATTTAGTGGGTTAGTGCTATATCTTCTAATGAAAAAGTAGTGACTCATGAAATAATTTCCACCCCTCTGCCAAGATTCCAGCCTAAATTCAGTTTCTTTGGTAATCAGATACATTATTTCCCTCCTTTTAAGCTTGTATAAAAGGTGTGAGTATCTGGGTTACACTGTGTTGCTAATTCAGAGAGCATTGAGATGTTTTATGTGAAAGTACCAGTCAATGGACCTCATAGCCAAAGAGTTGATGGATGATAGGTTGGCATTCTAAGGGTTAAACACAGATACACATAGACATACACTTGAAAGAAGAATATGTTGAATACAAGCACACATACAGGAATATACATATTGAATATACACACACATATATATCTATGGATAGTTCTATAGCTATAACTATAAAAATATTAATATAAACTTTTAATGTAAGATCTGAATATCCTAGTGCTTAGAGGATTCTTTTCATCTTTCTTAAAGCAACTGAGGAACAATCGTCTCTAAGAATGTGTAAACCACCTGAGAATACTAATAGGCACTGCTTTTCATGGTGGTCCAAGGAAGAAAGGAGTAAAAATTCTTTGCTCTTTACCAAATTGTTACCCAGATTTTAGGTGTCACTGAAAAACATTCAATAACCACCTCCTTTCTCCCATAACCCAAAGGAGGGAGGAGAACTGAGTGAGGAGCCTCATGCCTGTCAAAAGAAGCAAGGAATAGAAGGAGGGAGGGAGGAGAAAACTGAGCTCACCTCTCCCCAGGGGCTGTCGGAGGTTTTACTGAGTGAGGAAGGCTTACGAAGGCTGCTGAAATACAGAGAGAAAAAAAGGCAATCAGAGAACAGGTGCAGACCCCTTCACTCGCCTAGCTCAGTGCACATCAAATAACCTTCCTGTTGCAGTGTTGAATGATCTATTTATGGTCATATTGGCAACAAGTTGGCCCCATAATGAATCATCAGGCTGACTCAAGGGGGTGATCCCCAATGTGTGGCAACTGTTGCTTCAAGATGATGGATTTTTCCTATAACATTTCTTAATCCCTTGAATGTTCCTGACCTCCAAAGATGGGTTAATGCCACGTGATGCAGAGCTGACAATGCCTCGATTTTGTATTGCTTCTTCAAATGTCTACTATTAATTTTTTAGTCATTATTTTGCTTTGAGACATGTAGAGTTCTTAAATAGATGCATACTATCTTATTGGAAAATGAGGCTTCAAGAACTGATTACTTCAATTCAATCTTTTTCGAGATGAAGGGACCCTGTCCCAATTTGGCAAGCAACTTATCAAGACCTGGTTTAGCAGATCTGAAAAATAATTATATTGCATTTATATTGCAGATAAGCTGCAAGATAATTGACTGTGTCTAACTGAGTATGACTGCTTAACAGCAAGAAGGGTAGAGAGTAACGGGGTAGGTTTCACTGTAGACCTAGATACCATGCCCAGGAGACCAGACCTGAGTGTGGTACCAGTTGTAGGGCATTTGGGGCAGCCAACCAAAAGCATGTGAAATCATCGCGAACCAAGTTTTCATAAAATAGGAAGGAACATAAAACACCTCTGCTCTAGCTCCACGTATTTCAAATAATAAAATAATGAAATCCCAGAAAAATAATGTCTTGCTTACGATCACTCAGGTTGACAAGGCCAAGACTAGAACTTAATTCTACTGACACTCAGTCCAGATGTCTCTGTACAATGCCTCACTGCCTCCCTGCTCTCTATGGGATGCCCAATGATCTAAATTTTATTCTGTGTATCTCAGAAACACTGTTGACAGTGAACAATAACCAGAGTTATTATTTCCCTCTTGTGTCAAAATTCAAAGACCAACAGAGAATTGTACAACGATCATGGTGTTCTTTATGCCTCTAATCAACTTAAATCAGCTTAGAAACCAGAGTGACCTAGACAGGGGAAGGGAGCAGTGGAAAGTCCGTCTGTAGTGTCAGCATAGTAGATAAAGATTTATGTTGAGTTTGAGCTGAGTTCATTCACATAGACTGGAAAATTTTCTGTTTGGACATGATGCTTTGATTCTTTTTTGGGGGAAAGGGGCATTTTTGGGGTGGCTGAAGAGCTGATTTGCACATGTTATTTAAGATGCCTAAACGTTATTTCGTTTGAACGAGAAAGGATAAAAGGATGACATTAAAGTGCAGATACCTTGTTCTTGCATTTCCTATTGCTGGCACCAAAGCCAGTATTCACTACCCTTGGGGCATATATTCCGTAATGAAAGATGTTATCATTTAAACCCAAATCACTGGGTTCTCATTTCCTGGGGATCTTACAGATTCTGTCTGTGAGAGTTATTGAGAGACAAGGGATCCTCTTGAAGTCTGTCACTTTGCAGGACGCTAAGAATGCCTTCTCATAACTTTACAGTCTGATATTGCTACAGCTATCATAACAACTATTAGAAAAACTACAAAAATGAGACAATAAGAACCTGTTCTTGATTGTACTAAATATTATTTTTTTAAATTATAAAAGTGGTAGGTCAATTGTAGGAAGAAAAAAACCCCACAACTAACAGAACAGAGGGTATAAAATGAAAAAGCAGTTCTATCTACACTCTCCCTAAACCCAATTTTATATATAAATGAGATTATACCATATATGTATTTCCACTTGCTTCCTCCCCGTGCCACACACACTTTTTAATACATTCTCATCATTTTTCTATTTCAATACATGTAGGTCTATCTTAATGCTAACAGCTCAATAGTTTCATTGTATATTTGTATCATAAATTTAATAACATATTTAGCCAGCTCCCTATTGCTGAAATCTGTTTTTCCCCCAATTTATCTCAATTACCAAAAATACTCAGTGAAGGTCCTTCCAGGGACCTTCAGTGATTAAAGTAGGTATAGAGTAAATTCCAAATGAAAAAAATAAAATAAATTAATAAAATTAAAAAATTAAATTAAAAAAAAAAAGAGGCAGAAAGCAACAATGACCAAATACAAGGATCTTCTCAACTCATTTCTGGTGACAGTTGGAATAGAAATGTAAGTCTGAAGGACATTTAAGTGAATTGTTCCAAAACAAACATTATCAGATTTGAAAATGAAATAAATTTTGTAGATGAGAGAGAATTCAGATAGTTCTCTTCCCTACTAGAAAACTAAATCAATTTCAACACAGAAGAAACAACAAAAATAATAAATTGCTAAGCAACAGAGATCCTGTTTACATGCAAATATTGATAGTAATAACAAAAAAGAAACAGTGCATGAATAACACAGGAAATATGATCTGAAAGCAAGATTGCCTATAATAAAATATTTGGCTTTTGTTTTGGACTAGTTTGGTTTTCCACAAGTCAACACCTATTTATGTTGACACCATCTGAATTAGTCTGCCCCAAAGCCAACCTGACGTTTAGCAATCTGCCATCTGTCTAAAAAGGAAGTTTATCTTGACAAAGACAAAGACCAAAAAGGTGTTTTTGTATCAGCTTATCTTTACAAAGGACCTTAACAAGAAGGCCAGCTTTGTGGTACTTCAGACATTTCTTATTAACTCTCAAAATCTAAGGAACATTGGAGCATTAAATATTTCTCCTGTGATATTGGTCCTTTAAGCTATATTGTTTTACTCTTTTATTAGGATGGACTTTTTACCTTCCAGGGGAACGCACAGAGGCTAAGTCACTTATCCTAAATAAATTTACGTATTAATTTCAGAATAGACTTACTCTGCTGATCTAAGACAACTACTTAGGGCTCTAGTATTTAGGATGCTGCTGTTACTGACAAAAACATTACAGGAACGTTTATGCATCATAACATCCATTCATGTACCAGTGTGAAACCTTGAGGTTAGCTGGCCCTGACTCAATTCACACCTGAATTTTTTTTTTTATCTTTAACAGTATTTCTGTTCTCCACCCACCACTATACTGAAAACTTCTTGAAGGAAAAGAAGACAAACTTTAAAAAATTATCTTAATCCATATATTGCCATGCTTTATGAATTATTGGTATGATAAATGTTGACTAAATCTTCAGATTATTGACTAACCTCCTAGCGTACTGAATACACTATGTCTCATTCATAGATATATTCATATATCTATGGGTCCACTTATTCAAGGTTTTTTGTTTGTTTGTTTTTTTCAATAGCAAATACTACAGTGCTACACAATCCACGGTTGGTTGAATCTGTGGATGTGAAACCACAGGTATAGGGGAACCAGGGATACAGAAGAATCTGGCATACGGAGGGCTGACTATAAGTTATACAGGATTTTCAACAGCCGGAAGTTGGGTGCCTCTAACTCCTGCATTGTTCAAGGGTCAACTGTATAAATACTTTGTTTTCTATACTTGATTATTTTAAGAGTAGTTTTTGGTTCACAGGAAAATTGAGAGGAAGGCATAGAGATTTCCCTGTCCACACTCATGCAGAGCCTCACCCTTTATCAACCTCTCCCACCAGAATGATTCATCAGTTACAGTTGATACACGTACGTAGACACATCATAATTACCCAAATTCCACAACTTACATTCCAGTTTTCTCCTGGTGTTATACATTTTATAGGTTTGGGGAAGTGTATAATGACGTGTCCTTCTTTGTGGTATTTCCACTGCCCTAAAAATCCTCTGTGCTCTGAGTATTTATTCCTCCACATACCCCCAAGCCCTGACAACCACTGATCTTTTTATTGTCTCCATCATTTTGCCTTTTCCAGAATGTCATATAGTTGGAATCATACAGTATGTAGCCTTCTCAGATTGGCTTCTTTCAGTTAGTGATAAGCATTTAAGGTTCTTCCATGTCTCTTCATGGCTTGATAGCTCATTTCTTTCTAGTGATGAATAATATTTTATTGTCTGGAAGTATCAGTTTATTTATCCACTTATCTACTAAAGAACACCTTGGTTGCTTCCAGGTTTTGGCAATTATGAATAAAGATGTTGTAAACATCCATGTGCAGGTTTTTGCAAGGCATACGTTTTCAGCTCTTTTGGATAAATACCAAGCAATGTGATTGCTGGATCATATGGTAAGTATATGTTTAGTTTCATAAGAAACCTCCAAAATGTTCTCCAAAGTAGCTGTGCCATTTTGCATCCCCACCAGCCATGAATGAGAGTTTCTGCTGCTCCACATCCTTGACAGCATTTGGTATTGTCAGTGTTTTGGATTTTGGTCAATCTAATAGTTGTGTAATCATATCTCATTGTTGTTTTAATTTTGCGTTTCCCTGATGACATAGGATGTGGAGCATCTCTTTATATACTTATTTGCCATCTGTATATCTTCTTTGATGAGGTGTGTTTTACAGTCTTTAGCCCATTAAATTTTTTTTTTATTATTATTGAGGTTTAAAAGATCTTTGTATATTTTGGATAGCAGTCTTTTAACAGATGTGCATACTTAGAGTTTTAAATGGACTCCTTCATTTTTTTTTTTTAAATTATAACTTTATAAAATTTTCCACATGGTCAATCCAACCTGAAAATGTTACAGCTTCAATTTCCCTCCTGAAGATCCTCCTTATAGAAATCACAATCCTCTGGTTTTAACTTAGACTGGCCTTTTTTAAAGGCCTATTGCACAGCTCCCATCCTGGTACTTTCCTTAGATATAATTTTACCAATTTTAGACTCTCTCTTACTGCTCATCTATGATGGATGAACACCTTTATTCACTTTCTTCATATAGTCTCTTATTTGATGGGTCATAGTTTCAGCAACTTCTCCAGAAAAGCAAGAATGGGAATTAGGCCTTTGTTTTAAAATTTTTTTTGTTTGTTTTTAGACTTTCTTTTTTTTAAATATGTGAAAACATTGTTTTTATGCTCTCAGATGTGTTAGGGTAGTGATTATAAAATTTTAGCCTAAAAATTAGTTTTACTGAAAATCTTGAAGGCCTTGTTCTAATTCCTTTTAGCTTCCGGTAGTGCTACTGAGAAGTCTGAAGATATTTTCATTTCTGATTCTCAGATTGTGGTTCTTTTTTCTTCATTTATTTTCTTTCTTTGTAAGATTTTAGAACTTCTCTTTATCCCTGGTATACTGAAATTCCATAATAATATACATTGGTTTGGATTTTTAAAAAATAGTTTGCTAGGTGTTTAATGTCACCTTTCAATCAAGTGACAGATGTTTTTGAATTACAGAAAAAAACACTTGTAGCATTTCTCTCATACTTTTTCCATTTCTCCCTGAAAATCCTATTGGTTCTCAATAAGATGTTGTGAATTGGTACTCCAATTTTTTTTCAGCTTTCCTATTCCATTTTCCTAGTATCAATTTGCCTAGTAGTGAGATCTCAAACTCATATGTAATAATTTTCCAGGATATTTATTTATTTATTTTCTTTCCTTTTTTTTTTTTTTGAATTTTTGAATTCTATTTTATTTATTTTTTTATACAGCAGGTTCTTATTAGTTATCCATTTTATACATATTAGTGTGTATATGTCAATCCCAATCTCCCAATTCATCACACCACCACCACCCCTGTCACTTTCCCCCTTGGTGTCCACATGTTTGTGCTCTACATCTGTGTCTCTATTTCTGCCCTGCAAACTGGTTCTTCTGTACCATTTTTCTAGGTTCCACATATATGCGTTACTATATGATATTTGTTTTTCTTTTTCTGACTTACTTCACCCTGTATGAAAGTCTCTGGATCCATCCACGTCTCTACAAATGACCCAATTTTTTCCTTTTTATGGCTGAATAATATTCTATTGTATATATGTACCACATCTTCTTTATCCATTTGTCTGTCAATGGGCATTTAGGTTGTTTCCATGACCTGGCTGTTGTAAATAGTGCTGCAATGCACATTGGGGTGCATGTGTCTTTTTGAATTATAGTTTTCTCTGGGTATATGCCCAGTAGTGGGATTTCTGGGTCATATGGTAATTCTATTTTTAGTTTTTTAAGGAACCTCCATACTATTCTCCATAGTGGTTATATCAATTTACATTCCCACCAACAGTGCAAGAGGGTTCCCTTTTCTCCACACCTTCTCCAGCATTTGTTGTTTGTAGATTTTCTGATGATGGCCATTCTAACTGGTGTGAGGTGATACCTCACTGTAGTTTTGATTTGCATTTCTCTAATAATTAGTGATGTTGAGCAGCTTTTCATGTGCTTCTTGGCCGTCTGTATGTCTTCTTTGGAGAAGTGTCGATTTTAGGTCTTCTGTCCATTTTTGGACTAGGTTGTTTGTTTTTTTAATATTGAGCTGCATGAGCTGTTTATATATTTTGGAGATTAATCCTTTGTCCATTGATTCGTTTGCAAATATTTTCTCCCATTCTGAGGGTTGTCTTTTCATCTTGTTTGTAGTTTCCTTTGCTTTGCAAAAGCTTTTAAGTTTCATTAGGTCCCATTTGTTTATTTTTGTTTTTATTTCCATTACTCTAGGAGGTGGGTCAAAAAAGATCTTGTTGTGATTTATGTCAAAGAATGTTCTTCCTATGTTTTCCTCTATGAGTTTTATAGTGTCCAGTCTTACATTTAGGTCTCTAATCCATTTTGAGTTTATTTTTGTGTATGGTGTGAGGGAGTGTTCTAATTTCATTCTTTTACATGTAGCTGTCCAGTTTTCCCAGCACCACTTATTGAAGAGACTGTCTTTTCTCCACTGTATATCCTTGCCTCCTTTGTCATAGATTAGTTGACCACAGGTGCGTGGGTTTATCTCTGGGCTTTCTATCCTGTTCCATTGATCTAGATTTCTGTTTTTGTGCCAGTACCATATTGTCTTGATTACTGTAGCTTTGTAGTATAGTCTGAAGTCAGGGAGTCTGATTCCTCCAGCTCCATTTTTTTCCCTCAAGACTGCTTTGGCTATTCGGGGTCTTTTGTGTCTCCAAACAAATTGTGAAATTTTTTGTTCTAGTTCTGTGAAAAATGCCATTGATAGTTTGATAGGGATTGCATTGAATCTGTAGATTGCTTTGGGTAGTATAGTCATTTTCACAATATTGATTCTTTCAATCCAAGAACATGATCTATCTCTCCATCTGTTTGTATCATCTTTAATTTCTTTCATCAGTGTCTTATAGTTTTCTGCATACAGGTCTTTTGTCTCCCTTGGTAGGTTTATTCCTAGGTATTTTATTCTTTTTGTTGCAATGGTGAATGGGAGTGTTTCCTTAATTTCTCTTTCAGATTTTTCATCATTAGTGTATACGAATGCAAGAGATTTCTGTGCTTTAATTTTGTATCCTGCAACTTTACCAAATTCATTGATTGGCTCTAGTAGTTTGCTGGTGGCATCTTTAGGATTCTCTATGTATAGTATCATGTCATCTGCAAACAGTGATAGTTTTACTTCTTTTCCAATTTGCATTCTTTTATTTCTTTTTCTTCTCTGATTGTCATGGTTAGGACTTCCAAAACTATGTTGAATAATAGTGCTGAGAGTGGACATCCTTGTCTTCTTCCTTATCTTAGAGGAAATGTTTTCAGTTTTTAACCATTGAGAATGTTTGCTGTGGGTTTGTCATATATGGCCTTTATTATGTTGAGGTAGTTTCCCTCTATGCCCACTTTCTGGAGAGTTTTTATCATAAATCGGTGTTGAACTTTGTCAAAAGCTTTTTCTGCCTCTGTTGAGGTGATCATATGGTTTTTATTCTTCAATTTGTTAATACGGTGTATCACATTAATTGATTTGTGTATATTGAAGAATCCTTGCATCCCTGGGCTAAATCCCACTTGATCATGGTGTATGATCCTTTTAATGTGTTGTTGTATTCTGTTTGCTAGTATTTTGTTGAGGATTTTGCATCTATATTCATCAGTGATATTGGTCTGTAATTTTTTTTTATGTTGAATTTTCAAGGGTTCTTTCTTATTCTCTGATAGTTTTTGTTTTATCGTATTCTACTTTTGTTTCATAGATGCCATTCTCCTCTCAAACTTCTGAGGAAAATCTTCTGAGGCTAGATTTTTGGTTTGAGTTTCATGGAGCTTACATTTTTGTGTGTATAGGGGCAGAGAGACAATAAACAAAATGCATAATAATATTCAAAATATGAGAACATATAACTAGGTGCTAGATTTATATATTATAACCAGTATAACAGTGACAAGTGTTATGATGTAAAATTAATGAGATGAGATGATAAGATGAAAAATTGGTCTCCAGCATAATAACATGAGGAGTTCCATTGACCCATACCTCAGTGAATGTTGTGAAAATTATAAAAAAACAACCATTTAAGACCTATGATGTTTGCCCTAAAAGCAAAGAAAAAATGAAGGAAAAACATCTAAGAAAATCTATGAAAATTCGGTAAGAAAGGCAAGAGTCTTTTTTTTTTCCTGTTTTAACATTTTTATTTTATATTGGGGCATAGTTGATTAACAATGTTGTTAGTTTCAGTTGTACAGCAAAGTGATTCAATTATACATAGACATGTATCTATTCTTCTTCAAATTCTTTTTTGGAACCAAGGCTGCTCCTTCTCTCCCACCTTCCTGCGTGGTGAGGTGGAGATTCCGCTCCAGACTTCTGCAGCCAAGAATACAGGGCTCCTTCTTGACCCAGCTGTCAGCCAAAGGGCTTTATGCCAAGAGAAGTAGGACTTCAGAATTTCTCATCCTGATACTCACTGCCCGTTGCTGAGGCTATGTTCTCGGTGCGTGGTGGGGAGGCAGGGGCTCCCTCCTCCTGCACAACTCCCACTCATGAAATGAAGGCTCTGCACTGCACGTCGCATACTGATAATCCTGGGGCCCTGATACTCCTTCCCCTCGTTTTTGAGGCAGTGGATCCATGCCAGGAGAGGCAAGCTGAGAAGTTCTCAGACTGCTGCCTTTTTCTCCACTGAGTTTTCAGCTCCTGGAAAGAAACTGTCACTCAGAGAAAAGACTGCATAGTCTCCACCCCCGGCTCCAGAGCCCTGGTTCAGAGATTTTTGTCAGGGGGAAGGAGCAGACCATAAAACAGATAGCTCTTGATCTTTTCCCAAAGGAACTGACTTCATTTGCAAACGAGGATAAAACAGTTTAGTCCTAAAGGCACTCTCAGGAGCGGTGGCAGTGTGGTGAAAGGCAGCTGGAAGGAGATTCATGTATCTGATGAAGATACAACCCTAGACTGTAGGCTGGCTAGTTCGCAGTAGAGAAACTGGGAATCAAACAGCTGGGAGGAGCCCTCCTGGCATCAGAACAAATATCAAACACTGACCTCAGAAACTGTTCTTTCCAAAGGGCCACACTTTGATTGGATTAATTTACAGAGAAATATATACTCCAGAACATTGTTGAAGATAATAAAACCATCAGCTGGCAATTAGTGAAGTTTAATAGCAGAGTGTGGTCAGGGAAAGAGATTAAGAGAACCCTCCCAGTACCACTGTCACCCCAGGGTGACTGTGGGCATACCCAAAGCTGCACCTCCCTGAGAAACAATATTAGAGCCCTAGCACTATGGGGACGAGGAATAACTCTATTATGTATGTATATAATGTACTCTTAGGCCTACAGCATATAGAATTGCAACATATGTGTAATACTTTTGCCAATAATGTTACAAAGGAAGTGGATGGGAGCAAAGTGGTAATGGACTATGGAAACAGTGACAGATGGTAAACTAATAATTATAACAATATATTTTGGGGTTTGTAACATTAATATATATAATATTTTATTTATGTATTATATATTATTTATTATACATAATGTGTCATTATATATAATATAATATAACAAAAAAGAAGAAGAAGAAGTAGAGATATATAGGGGTAATGAACCAACATATCACTGGAATTAAACTAATATAAATGTGTAGCTGATTATTATAATTTAATACATGTATAGTGAACTTAAGAGCAACCACTAAGAACACCCAAAATATATTGAAAAAATTGTAATTGGAATTAAAATGCTATGCTAAAAAGTATTTACTCAATGCAAAATAAAGCAGCAAATTAGAAACAGGAAACAAAAAAGGCAAGCAACAGTTAGAAAGCAAAAAGTAAAATGGCTGACATAAATCCAACTATATCAATAATAACATGAATGTGAATAAATTAAACAATCCAATTAGAAGGCAGGGACTGTTAGACTAAATGAAAAATATGATCCAACTCTATGTTGTCTCCAGGATACACGCTTTAGATTCAAGGACACAAATAGATTTAATGTAAAAGGATAGAAAAAGACATATAATTCAAACAGCAATCACAGGAAAGCTGGACTGTCCATACTGATATCAGACAAATAGACTTTAAAATGAAAAATGTCACTAGAGATAAGGAGTAATATTTTATAATAAAAAGGTGTCATTTCATCAGCAAGATATAACAATTATAAATACATATGTATTTAATAACAGAGCACCAAAATACATGAAACAAAACCAGACAGAAATGAAAGGAAACATGGATGATTCAAGAAAGTGGAGTACTGAAATAGTTAGAAACTTCAGTACTCCACTTTCAATAATGGATAGAACAACAAGAAAAAAAATCAGCAAATGAATAGAAGACTTAACAACACTATAAACTAACTGGACCTAACAGACATCCGTAGAACACACTACCCAACAATAATAGAATGTACTTTCTTCTTAAGTGAACATGCATCATTCTACAGGATAGACCGTATGATATATCATAAACCAAACCTCAATAAATTTAAAAGAATAGGAATCATACAAATCTCTGACAACAACTGAATGAAATTAGAAAAACAGGGGAAAATATGGGTAACCCACAAACAAGTAGAAATTGAATAATATATTTCTCAATACCCAATGGAAAAAGGAAAAATCAAAAGAGAAATCAGAAAATACTTTGTGATGAATGGAAGTAAAGATACAATGTACCAAAACTTATGGGATGCAGCTAAAGCAGTGCTTAAGGGAAAGTTATTGCTATGAAATCTTTTGGTAAGAAAAAAGAAAGATCTCAGATCAATAATCAAAACTTTCACATGAATTCACCTGGAATAGAATAGCAAACTAAATATAAATCCAGAGAGAGAAGAAAATAATAAAGATTAGAGCAGAAATTAATAAAAAAGAATAGAAAACAATAGAAAGAAATCAATAAAACCAAAAGCTGTTTTTTTGAAAAGTTCAACAAAATTGACAAGCCTTTAACTAGCTTGACCAAGAAAAATAGGAGAAAAAAAGATACTCAAATTGAAACAATCAGAAATGAAAGGGGACATAACTACTGACCTTAGAAAAATAAAAAGTATTGTAAAGGAATACTATGAACCATCATACACTAATATATAAAATGAATTAGATGAAATGGACAAATGCC
Source organism: Eubalaena glacialis (assembly GCF_028564815.1). Classification (NCBI taxonomy): domain Eukaryota; kingdom Metazoa; phylum Chordata; class Mammalia; order Artiodactyla; family Balaenidae; genus Eubalaena; species Eubalaena glacialis. The sequence continues at coordinate 5,939,866 of NC_083725.1, forward strand.
TAAAAATACACAAACTACCAAAACTGACTCAAGAAGAAACAAACAGTCTGAATAGACCAATAACAAGTAAAGAGATTAAAGTATGAGAAACAAAACAAACAAACAGACAAACAAAAAACTACCCACAAAGTGAAGCCCTGGAACAAATAGCTTTACCATTGCATTCTACCAAACATTAAAAGAAGAATTAATTTCAATTCTTCACAAACTCTTCCCAAAAATGGAAGAGAAGGAAAGACTTCCCAACTCATTCTATTACCTTCATGCCAAAACTAGTCAAAGACATCACAAGAAAAGAAAACAACAGAACAATATCTCTTATGAATATGGAGGCAACGACCTAAACAAAATATTTTCAAACCAAATCCAGCATCATATAAATGGAATTTTTCACCATGATCAAGTGGGATTTATCTTAGTTATGCAAGGTTGATTTATAATCTGAAAAATCTATTCATTTAATACATCTTATTAATAGAATAAAAAACAGAAATTACATGACTATCTCAATAGATGCAGAAAAAGATTTAACAAGATCCAAAACTCTTTTGTGATAAAGAAAAACAAACTAAGAATATAAGGAAACTGCTTCAACCTGATAAAGAGCATCTTTGAAAAACACACAACTAACATTGTACTTAATGGTGAAAGATTAGACAGTTTATCTCTAAGCTTGGGAAAAAGACAAGAATGTCTGCTTTCACTACTTCTGTTCAACATTATATTGGGAGTTCTAGCCAGATAAATTAATCAAGGGAAACAAAAAACAATCAAGTTTGAAAAGAACTAAAACTAGCTCTATTCACGGATGGCCTGATCCTATATATGGAAAATCCTTACAAATCTACTAAAAACTATTAGAACTAATAAATGAGTTCGGCAAGGTTGCAGGATACAAGGCCAATATACAATATTTAATTCCTTCTTAATACACTTACTTTGAACAATAAATAAAATAAATCAATTCCATTAACAATAGTATCAAAAATAATAGGACATTTAATGAAACAAGTGTAGGAGTTACATTCTGAAAACTATAATATGTTGTTTAAAGAAATATCTAAATAAGTGGGAAAACATTTTCACAGATTGGAAGACTTAACATTGTTATGATGGCAATTCTCTTCAAACTGATCTACAGATTCAATACTATTTCTACCATAATCCAAGCTGACTTCTTTGTAGAAATTGATAATAATACAATTACAAAATTCATATGAAATTACAAGAGTTGTGGAAAAGCTAAAACAATTCTAAAAAAGAAGAGGAAAATAGGAGGACTCACATTTCCTAGTTTCAAAACTCATACAGAGCATCAGGAATCAAGACAGTGTGTACTGGCACAAGAATATATATATATATATATATATATATATATATATATATATATATATATATAATAGAATTGAGAGTTCAGAAACTAAACCATACATCTATGGTCAACTGATTTTCAATAAGGATGTCCAAAACTATTTATATTGAATAAAGTTTGACAATTGTTCACACCATATACAAAAATTAACTCAAAATGAATAAAAAACTTCAATGTTAAGAGCAAGAACTATAAAACTCTTCAAAGAAAACGGATAAATCTTCGTAACCATGGATTTGCAAAGGATTCATAAGCATAACACTAAAAGCATAAGCAGCAAAAGAAAAAAAAATAGATAAATTAGACTTGATCAAAACAAAACTTGTGCTTCAAAGGGCACCATCAAGAAAGTGAAAAGACAACCCACAGAATGGGAGAAAATATTTGCAGATCATATATCTGATTAAGGACTTGTATGTAGAAGATATATAAAATCTCTAAAAATACAATAACAAAAATATAATTAACCCAATTTAAAAAAATGGGTAAAGAATCTGAATAGACATTTCTCCTAGGAAGATATTTAAATAACCAATAAGTATATGCCATAAGAACATGCAAAGAGCTGAACATTATTAGCTATCAGGAATGCAAATGGAAATCAAAACCACAATGAGTTACCACTTTACACCCACTAGGATGGCTGGAATAAAAATGAAACTTGAATACATTATGCTATGTGAAAAAAAGTCAGTCACAAAAGGCCACATATTATATGATCTCATTCTTATGAAAGTCCAGAACAGAAAAATCTATAGAGACAGAAAGCAGATGCACAGTTACTGAGGGCTGGGTCAGGGGAGGTGGGGGGGTAAGAGAGTGATATTTAAAGGGTACAGAGTTTCTTTTTGAGGTAATGAAACGTTCAGAATTGACTGTGATGATGGTTACACATATTTGTGAATATATTAAAAATTGTTTAATGGTACCTTTTGATAGAATGGAGTTTCCTCAAGAAATTGCAAATAGAACTACCATTTGATCCACCAATCCCACTACTGGGTATATAGCCAAAGGAAATAAAATCACAATATTGAGATATCTGCACTTCTCATGTTCATTGCAGCATTATTCAAAATCACCAAGGTACGGAAACAGCCTTAGTGTCTGTCAATAGATGAATAAATAAAGTGTGAAACATATATATCTCACATTATACTTATATATATATGAATATTATTCAACTGTAAAAAAGAAAGGAGTCCTGTCATTTGTGACAACATGGGTGAAACCAGAGTATATTATGCTAAGTAAAATTAGCCAGACTGGGAAAGACAAATACTATATAATCTCATTCATATGTCAAATCTAAAAGGGTAGAGCTCATAGAAACAGAGTACAGCAGTGGTTCCCAGGGCTGCGGCGTGGGGAAAATGGAAGGAGGTTGGTCAAAGGGTACACACTGTCAAAAGATGAATCAGTTCTAGCTAACTGAGGTGCACCATGGTGAATATGGTTAACAATGCAGTATATACTTCAAATTTGCTAAGAGAGTCAATCTTCAATGCTCTCATCACACCGGAAAAAAAAAAAAAACAACTGTTAGGTGATAGTTGTGTTAATTAGCTTTATTGTGGTAATCTTTTCACAATGTATGCATAAATCAAACCATCACATGTACATCTTTAATATATACAATTTTAATTTGTCAATTATACCTTAGTAAAACTGGAAAAAAAGAAAAAGAACAACTTTTGAAACAACAACAAAAAAAGAAAAAGGTTGAATGTGTGAAAAAAAGAGTGTGGAATTTGACCTGAAATTTCTGATAGTAAATCAAAAAAATTTCTCTTACTCTCAGCATGATCTCTGTCTCTCTCTCTTGCTCTCTCTCTCTTTTCTGGTGGAATTAGGTACTTGGATTTCATCAGTCTTTTTTTTTTTTTTTTTCTTGTTTGCCTTGTGGTCTTTCTCTGCAGCAAGAACTGCCAAGCTATTTAAGGAGGAAATGCAAACTACAGTGAATTTCCCAAGGCACAGCTCAAAGATACTTGCTGGTCCCTGTAGAGTTGCATCTCTATGAAGCCCTGTGGTATTTTAAGGTGAGAATGGGTGACACTCTGAACTTTGCAACCATAAAAGTTATACTGGACTGCAGATATGGATCAGTGGATACAACTTCCTCAGGAATTTAAATATGTCAAATATGCCAAAGGATATTTGATCATACAAGATGTGGAGTGAGGGAAACTACTAAGTGACTCATTCTGGCCATACTCTTGACTTCTTTCAAATACAGGAGGCGGCGGGAAATATCAAAGACAGCTCCAGATTAAGGACTGATCAAGAAATTCTAAAGAAAGGGGGGTGTATCCTCACCCACTGATTATTGTAACATAAACATGAAGAGCACAGACTTTGGAGTCCAAGAGATGAGAGCTGTGTGACTTTTCCAAAGTTATTTACTGCTCTGAGCCTTTGTAACATGATTGAGAATGGAGACAATGATTTACCAATTGGAATATATTGCTTAGTTGCCCAATGCAGGCAACTAGATTTGTCCAAGTATGAGAGTGTTGGGAAGTTCTTTCGGGAGCTGGTGAAACATCTTGTCTGAGATATGTTCATTGAATGAGTTCTACTTTCTACCTCTGGTAGCTTAATTTGCCTCAGAAATCCAAGTGGAGCTTTGGAAGTGTTTTTCTCACTAACAGTCCTTTTAATGCCCATCCCATGCACAGATACTGAGACCAACACGCTTTGGTCCATTGTAGACTTTTCTATGCTTCTAGGTGCCCAGGAGACATTAAAACAAGTATTTGATGGAGTTATTTACCCTTCAATTTCCCCAATGTATTATTTATGATTTATTTTTTATACTGAATAAAGAAATTTAAAAACTTGTTTTTATGGGCTATTTGTTGTTTCTTCCCCACCCCCACACTCTTTTTTTTTTTTCCACTTAAATTATGACTGAAGTCATCGCTTTTCATATGCGATGTTTCTATTGACTTTAAAACTAATGTAATCATTCAAAAATCTGCCAAACCCAGCCCTGAAGAATAAAGAAATAGGAGCAGTCCTAAATGGGGGAGGGTGGGCATCCAGGACTGCTGACTTAGAGAGCACTTCCCCCAGGTGTGACTATATTAAAACCATATTTCACTTTAATAGGGAAGCACTGGACGGGAACTTGGGGGAGGGTGGCCTCTCCTGATGCATGGGACTCCATTTGGGCTAATAAAAGACCACTTAGCCATGAGGGCTCGTTACAATTAAATTGTCTCTAAACAGTTGGTTTCTTGGTAAACCTCCAGAGTAGAGCAGCTCGAGCGTATGTAGCAGGAGGAGCTGAGGTCTGCTCCTGTCCCTGGAGCCAGAGTGCCTTTCAGTGACCCTCGTAAATCTCACCGCATACGAGGTGCTGCTGAATGTCCTTTTAATCCTTTGGCTCAGCAGAGGACCCACGGCAAGGTATTGATCTGCTCTAAATCTTGGTATAACTTAACTGTCTCTGTTCTCATGCTGTCTTATTCTAGTAATGTTTCAAGATAATATTAGCCTTGTTAAGTGATTTGAGGATTATTTCTTCTGTTTCTATTTCCTGAAACAATTTGTAGAGTAGAGACTGTTTATTATCTGATATTTTAATTGAACTTGCTATAAAGCCTGAGCACAGTGACTTTGCTTGTAGACTTTTATCTTTAAATGTGCAACTTGATAAGTTTTGACATATGTGTATACCCATGAAGCTATCACCATGATCAAGACAGTGAAAGTATCCATAATCTCCAAAATTCACTATGAGTTTGACTTTTTTTAGAATCCATGTATAGGTGAGATCATACAATATTTCTCTCTCTGTGCCTGGCTAATTTCACTTAGTATAGTGTTTCCAAGGTTCATCTATGTTTCCACAAATGACAGGATTTCCTTCTTTTTTTAAGGCTGAATAATATTCCATATATATTTATATTAATTATATTTATATATATATGAAAAGAAGTATTTTTTCACATTTTCCTTACCCATTCTTCGGTCTCCTTATGCTGTTTGCATATCTTAGCTACTATGAAGAATGCTGCAGTGAACATGAATATGTTCATTGAGATACTGATATGTCTTTGAGGTGCTGATTTCATTTCCTTTGGCTATACACCCAGGGGTGGAATTGAATTGTTAGGTGATATGTTAGTTATAGTCAATTTTTTACAGAAACGCCGTACTGTTTTTCCTAATGGTTATAACAATGTTAGAACTTCTAATACTGTCCCTCTTGTACTGTCTCTAAGTTTTCTTGCCCTCTATCCTTTTTCTCTCTGTTCTTTAGATTGGATAATTGCTAATGATTTATCCTAATGGTCCTCTGTTTTCTCCACTATTTGGTAAAAATCACCCAGTAAATTGTTTATTCTGGATATCGTACTTTTTTTTTGTTTAACTTTCATCTTATTAAGACACTTTTAAAAAAAATTTTTTATTGGGGTATAGTTGATTTACAATGTTGTGTTAAGACAGAAAGTTTTTAGAGCAGTTTTAGGTTGACACTAAAATTGAGGGGAACTTACCAATACTCCTGGCCCCTGAGACGGAGCAGGACACTATGGTCCTTGCCCCACCCCCATGTCCTCAGCCTGCCTTTTGTCTGTGGAAAAACCTTAGCCAAAAAGTAAGTTTAATCAGAGAAGTGAGAAAATGCAGAAACAAAGGGAAACAGTCAAAGGAGACCAAATAATAATAGTTTAGTCATTAAGCAGAGTCATGGACATTTCATTCCTCCTTAAGGGCTGTAGATAATATTCTAAGTCATATTCTGTGAGCTGTCTTACAGATACTGAAACCCCTACCTGGTGGAAGAAGTTAACTACACGATGACCAGGCTGTAGCCATGACATAAGCTGCCACAATTCCAAGAATTGGCCTCACAAAAATGGGAACAAACCAACCCTGGAAATGAAGATTAACTGTACCTAAAACAATCGAGGTGACGCTGGTCAGACCACCGATGACCAATTTCAAGATGACTGTCAGAGCTGACCGTATTGTTTCTGCTTGTAGCCCCCTCCCTCTGTCTATAAAAGCTCTTGCTCCCTGATTGTCGGGGGGCGGGGGGAGTTGGCCTTTGGACAGGCATCTGCCCTCCCACCCCTCCCCCGGTTGCCAGCCTCCGAAATAAAGCATACTTTGCTTTCCTACCAACACTTGTCTCTCGAGAATTGGCTTTCGAGCGGAGAGTAGCCGGACCTGGGTTCAGTAACACCCCTACACATGCATAGCCTCCTCCATTATCCATACTCCTCACCAGAGTGATACATTTGTTACAACTGATGAATTCACATCAGCACATCATAATCACCCCAAATCCATAGTTTATATTATGATTCACTCTTGGTGTTGTACATGGTATGGCTTTGCATAAACATATAATTGCATATATCCTTCATTATAGTATAATACAGAGTATTCTCACTGTCTTAAAAATTCTCCACATTCTACTTATTTACCCCTCTCTCCCCCATCCCCAACCCCTAGCAACCAGTGATCTTTTTAATTTCTCCAAGGATTTGCCTTTTTCAGAATGTCATAAAGTTGGAATCATACAGTAAGTAGCCTTTTCAGATTGGCTTCTTTCACTTAGTCATATGCCTTTAAGTTTCCTTCATGTATTTTCATGGCTTAATAGTTCATTTATTTTTTGGCACTGAATAATATTTTATTGTCTGGATGTACCAGTTTATTTATCCACACACTTACTGAAGGACATCTTGGTTGCTTCCAGGTTTTGGCAAATATGAATGAAGCTAATTTAAACATCCGCATGCAGGTTTTTGTATGGACACAAGTTTCTAACTTTTTTTGGGTAAATACCAAGGAGTACAACTGCTGAATCATATAGTAACCATATAGTAATCATATAGTAAGAGTATGTTTAGTTTTATAGGGAACCACCAAACTGACTTCCAAAGTGATTCTATCATTTTGCATTCCAACCAGTAATAAATAAGAGACCCTGTTGCTCTACACTCTCACCAGCATTTGGTGTTTTCCGTGTTCTAGATTTTGGCCATTCTAATAAGTGTGTAGTGATAGTGGATTGTTGTTTTACTTTGCATTTCTCTGATGACATATGACCTAGGGTATCTTTTCATGTGCTTATTTGCCATCTGTATATCTTCTTTGGTGAGTTGTGCATGAAAGTTTTTGGTCCATTTTTTAATTGGGTAGTTATTTTCTTATTGAGTTTTAAGAATTCTCTGTATATTTTAATAACAAGTATTTATCAGTTATGTCTTTTGCAAAATTTTCTCCCATTCTTTGGTTTGCCTTCTCATTCTCTTGACATTGCATTTTGCAGAGCAGATGTTTTTAGTTTTAATGAAGTCCAGCTCTTATCCATATTTCTTTCATGGATCATGCTTTGGTGTTTTATCTAAAAGTCGTCACCATACCTAATGTCATCCAGGTTTGCTCCTATATTATCTTCTAAGAGTTTTATAGTTTTGAATTTTACATTCAGTATTGTGATCTTATTGGACCTAATTTTTGTAAGAGAAATAAGGTCTCTGTCTAGATTCGTTTTTCCTTTTTGTGTGTGTGTGTGGATACCCAGTTGCTCCAGCATCATTTGTTGAAAAGATTATCTTTTCTCCATTGTCTTGTCTTTGCTCCTTTGTCAAAGGTTAGTTGATTCTGATTATGTGGGTATATTTCTGGGCTTGCTATTCTATTCCACTGATTCATTTGTCTATTCTTTTGCCAATAGCACTCTGTCTTGATTACTGTAGCTTTATAGTAAATCTTAAAATCAAGTAGTTTCAGTCCTCCAATTTTGTTCTTCTTTAATAATATGTTGGCTATTCTGAGTCTTCTCTTCTCCATAAAAACTTTAGAATTAGTTGGCTGATATTCATCAAGTAATTTACTGGGATTTTGATTAAGATTGCACTAAATCTGTAGATCAAGTTGAAAAGAATTGACATCTTGACAATATTGAGTATTCCTATTCATGAACATGAAATATCTTTTCCTTTATTTATTTAGTTCTTTGATTTCATTCATCAGTAGTTTCGCTCATACAAACCTATAAATATTTTGTTAGGTTTATACCTAAGTAGTTTATTTTTTGGATGTTAATGTAAGTGGTATTGTGTTTTAAATTTCAAATTCTAGTTGTTCATTGCTGGTATTCAGGAAAGTGACTTTTGTATATTAATTTTGTATCCTGCAACCTTGCCAGAATTGCTTATTACTTCCAGAAGTTTTCTTGTCAATTCTTATGGATTTTCTACATAGATGATCATGTCATCTGTGAGCAATGACAAGTTATTCATTCCTTCCCAATCTGTATACCTTTTATTTTCTCTTCTTTTGTTATATTAGCTGGAAATTCCAGTACAATGTTGAAAAGGAGTGGTGAGAGAGGACATCCTTGCTTGTACTGTATCTTAGTGGGAAAGCTTTGAATTTCTCACCATTAAGTATGAGGTTATCTGTGGGTTTTTCATAGATATTTTTTTATCAAGTTGAAGAAGTTCCCTTCTCCTCCTAGTTTACTGAGTTTTTAAAATCATGAATGAGTGCCTGATGTTGTCAAATGCTTTTTCTGCATCTCTTGATATGATTATGTAATTTTTCTTTTTTATCCTGTTGATGTGGTGGATTACATTAATTGATTTTCAAATGTTTTTCTAGCCATGAATATTTGTGATAAATCCCAATTAGTCGTGGTGTATAATTGTTTTTATACATTGTTGGATTCAACTGGCTAATGTTTTGTTGAGGATTTTTGCATCTATGTTCATGAGAGATATTGGTTTGTACTTTTCTTTTCTTGTAATGCCTTTGTCTGCTTTTGGTGTGAGAGTAATGCTAGCATCACAGAATGAGTTAGGAAATATTTTCTTTGCTTCTATTCTCTGAAAGAGATTGTAGATAATTGGTGTAATTTATTCCTTAACTATTTGGTAGAATTAAATTCTACCAGTGAACTCATCTGGGCCTGGTGCTTTCTGTTTTGTAAGGTTATTAGTTATTGATTGAGTTTTTAAAAATAGACATAGACCCATTCAGATTGTCTATTTCTTCTTATGTGGTTTTGGCAGACTGTGTTTTTTAAGGAACTGGTCCAGTTCATTAAGTTATCAAATTTGTGAACATAAGAGTTGTTCATAATATTCCTTTTGATCCTTTCAGTGCCCTTAGGACCTGTAGTGATGTCCTCTCTCTTTTTTTTTTTTCTGTATTAGTAATTTGTGTTGTTGCTCTTTCTCTTTTTTTTTTTTTTTCTTTAGTTAGCCTGGCTAGAGACATTGATTTCATTGCTCTTTTCAAAGAACCAACTCTGGGGTTCATTGATTTTTCTCTATTGATTTTCTGTTTTTAATTTCACTGATTTCTGCTCTATTTTTTATTATTATTTTTCTCTCCAAAAATTTTACTTTCAAATAACCCTATACCATGTCACAGAGAGTGTAAGTGCCTAAAATGACAAAATCCTAATTCTTTTCTTCTGTCTCTTGTATCATTGCTGTCATTCATTTCATTTATATATAAGCATACATAAATCTATCTATCTACTTATCTATCTATCTCTACCATTCACCCTTGAACAACGAGGGGGTTAGGGGCCACAACTCTCTGCACAGTTGAATATCTGTGTATAACGTTACTGTTAGCCCTCTGTATCTGTGGTTCCACAGCCATGGATTCAACCAACCTACCATAATGTAGTATTGTAGTATTTATTTATTGAAAAAAATTTACATATAAGTGGATCAACACAGCTCAAACCCATGTTGTACAGGGGTCAACCGTATATGTTAAACTATAAAATTTGTCTCTTGGTAGTCTTCTCAAATAGTAGATTTTTATATACTTTTGATAATATATATTATATGTAATATATGTAATATAATGTTTACATTTGATAAATACATAAACATACATAATCCAAGACATTGTTGGCATTACTTTTTGAACTGTTATCTGTTAGATTAATTCAGACTAAGAAAAATAAAAGTTTTTATTTTAACTTCACTTGGATGCTCTTTCTTACTTTATGGAGATCTGAGTTTCTGACCAATATTATTTTACTTCTCTCTGAAGAAATTCTTTTAACATTTTTTGCAAGCCAGGTCAAAATTTCCCTTAATTTTTTTCCTGAGAAAGTCTATATTTCTCTTCCAATTTTGAAGGATAATTTTGCAGAATTCTAGGTTTGTAGTTATCTCCTTCAACACTTTAAATATCTATGCACTCTCTTCTTGCTTGCATGGTTTCTGAGGATACGTTAGGTGCAATTCTTATTTTTGTTTCTCTTTAGTAACGTGTTTTTCCTCTGGCTTCTTTCAGGATTTTTTCTTTGATTTTTCTCTAGTTTGAAGACGATTTGCCTAGGTTTAGTTTCTATGGTGTTTTTCCTGGTCAGTGTTCTCTGTTTCCTGGATCTGTGGTTGATGTCTGACAGACATTAATTTGGAGAAATTCTTAGTCATTATTGTTTAAAATATTTCTTCTGTTTTTTCCCTCTGTATCTTCTTCTTCTGGCATTCCCATTACATATGTTACACCTTCTGTAATTGCCCCCTAGTTCTTGGAATTGCTGTTGTTTTTTCAGTCTTTGTTCTCTTTTTAGTTTTCAAGGATTCTGTCTGCTATTTCTTCTAACTCAGAGATACTTTCCTCAGTTGTGTCTAATCTACTAATAACCTCATCAAAGGCATTCTTCATTTCTGTTACAATGTGTTATCTCTAGTATTTCTTTTTGGTTCTTTCTTAGGATTTTCATCTCTCTGCTTACATTGCCCATCTGTTCTAGCATGCTGTCTTCTTTATCCATTAGAGGCCTTAGCATATTAATCATAGTTGTTTTAAATTCCTAGTCTGATAAATCCAACACCCCTGCCATGTCTGGTTCTGATGCTTGCTCTGTCTCTTCAAACTGTGGTTTTGTTTTTTGCTTTTTAGTATGTCTTGTATTTTTTTCTTGTTAGCTGGACATGATGTAGTGGGTGAAAGGAGCTGCCATAAATAGACTGTTAGTAATGTGGTGGTAAAGTGTTGGGGTAGGGAAGCATTCCATAGTCTTATAGTCAGGGCTCAGTCTTTTAGTGAGCCCATTTCTCTGGATTGTGAACTTCACAAGTGTTTATCCATTTTTTTCTCCCCTGCCTAGGGGAGACAAAAATGACTAGAGCTCATTGGAGTTGGGTATATCCCTTCCTTCAGGTCAGTTAGGCTCTGATAATACCCAGCAGGTTTGGCTCTGGTTACCTAGTTTTCCTTGAGGGCAGGCCTTGTGAGGAAAAGCAGAGTGCTCTGGTATATTTCAAAATGGTTTCTTTTTCTCTCCCCATGTGAGAAACATGAGGGGAATTTTCTCCATAATTTACTGTGGGAACCTGGTTGAGTTCCTGGAGGTAAATATCACAATATTGTGCACTCCCTCCCACCTCTGGCTGGGTTCCCCTGGAGTTTTTAACTCTCAGAGTTGTCCACACTAAGCCTTCAGCAACTTGTCAATTACAGTTTAAGTTTTCCTTCACCAACACTGATTCCTTCTCTGGTTTCCCCTGAGTGTCTGCTCTGATAAGCTGTGACTTTCTGTATTTGTTGTCTGATTGTCCAATCTTGGGGGCAACAGTTTGCCCTGTATCCTCCCCTCTTATATGGATCCAGGAAGAGTTATTTATTTTTCATTCTGCTCAGTTGTTTACTTGTTAGAATGAAGTGGTCACTCCAAACTTCTTCCATGTGGAACCCAATATTGTATTTTTTAATTAAAAAAATATTCACTTAGTTCTATTTCTCCAGAGGTTTTGTGTTTTTTACATTTATTGCCAGCATATTTTTCTTTATCTCATAAGGCATACTTGTACACCGACTTTACGTCTTTGTCTACTTATTCACATATCTGTGTCATCTTGGGATTGGCTTTGAATAATACCCTTGGAGTGAGTCTCATTTCCCTTATTCTTTATATGTTGAGCAATTTGTACTGTATCCTGAATATTGTGAATGTTGTATTGTTGAATCTCTGGATTATGATATACACCTTGAAAAAATTTTTTAAAATTATTTACTGAGCAATTAACTCTGTGGACTTAGACTGTAAAATGTGTCTGTTGGTAGTCAGTTCATATAGCAGGTCAGTTATTTTATCATAAACTGAACTGTTTGCTTTTTGCCCCACATACACATACTTAAACTAGAGCCTGGCAGAGTTAACACACAGAATTTGGAGTTTTCTTTATCTGGCTCTTTCTTTTCTGGAAATCTCCCATAGTGGCTCTAGTTATCCATAACTTTGATTTTTTGTTCTTCAGGCCTGAAACATAGCAAGGTTTTCTATAAATTTCTGTTTCCTAACATTCTGTGCATGCTGTGAAGATTTCAGTCACCCACAAACTTAACCAATATAAATAGTAAATCCATCTCATTCTGGTCTGTTCTTTCAAATTTGGCTCCCTTTAAAATTCTGCCTTCAGTTATTTGTTTTATTTATTTATTTATTTTTCTTTTCAGATTTAAACTGTTATAAGCAAGGTGGTAGGTCTGTTTGATCATAATAGAAGAAGAATATATAACTTGATTACTTAAAACCTGTCTAAGTATCTTTGTCTTTAAACTAGAAAGTGTAATCAATTTATTTTCATAAATGATATATTTGGATTTATTATTACATTATTTGGGACTCTATACTTTAATTTTCTATTTGTTTTCTTTTTTTTCTCAATTCCCTCTGTGACTTTGGAAGTAACATACTCCATTTTCATTAGTTTAGTTATTCTGTTCAAATTTTTAGCATGTACAGTGCACTTAAACATCTAAAGTTAATTAATATCCATACCTTCTTCCTAATTGTACAAAGATCTTAGCACACTTTTACTCTGATCTTTCCCCATCCCTTGCTCACATTGTTTTATATAATCCAAATTGGTGATTGGTATTTTTTATCATTATTGAATTTTAGTCAATCTTTACTTTATGTTCATTTATGTTTTTACCTTTCATCCTCATCATCATTGCTCTTTTTCTTCAGATTATTTTGTTCTGGGTTCAATTTTCTTGAAGTTCACACATACACACACTTTCAATGAGGTTTTTTTTTAAAATTTTCTCTTCATTTTATTCTCACTCTTGAATGATAGGGTAGCTGGGTATAGAATTCTAGATTGAGTATTATATCTTCATTGTGAAGAAGTCATCTCTCGGTTCATTTGTTGTGCTTTTTTAGGGGGGGTAAGTAAATTGTCTTTTCTGTTAGGCTGCTTTTATAATCTTTCATTTTTCTTAGGTGACTAAAGTTAACCTTGACATATCTTATCTTTGAGTGTATTTATTTATTTACTGCTTAGGATTTAGTTTTATTATACTTCTTGAACCTGAATGTTAGATATTTCATAACTTGTAAACATTTCACTGCCATTATTTTCACAAAAATTTCCTCTTGCCCTTTCTTTTCATTTTCTCCTGGTATTCCTAGAGGATATATCTTGGTACTTCTCATCCCAGCTTTCCTATTTCTTATCCTCTTTCTTTATTTTTTTTTAATAAATTTATTTATTTTATTTATTTATTTTTGGCTGCGTTGAGTCTTCATTGCTGCACGTGGGCTTTCTCTAGTTGCGTTGAGCGGGGGCTGCTCTTTGTTGCAGTGTGTGGGCTTCTCACTGCAGTGGCTTCTCTTGTTGCAGAGCATGGGCTCTAGGCCTGTGGGCTTCAGTAGTTGTGGCTCACAGGCTCTAGAGTGCAGGCTCAGTAGTTGTGGTGCATGTGCCCAGTTGCTCTGCGGCATATGGGATCTTCCTGGATCAGGGCTCAAACCTGTGTCCCCTGCATTGACAGGTGGATTCTTAATCACTGTGCCACCAGGGAAGCCCTCTTATCCTCTTTCATAACTTCTTTCATGTTTCTCTTGTCTTTGTCTCTCATTGCTCTATTATGAGTAGTTTATTCATATTTATTATATATTACATAATTTATTAGTGCTATATTTCTTTTAGTCTAATCTGCTTTTTCAACCATTTATTGGATATTTTTAAATGGCTATTTTTAATATCTAGAACTTCTAATTTGTGTCAAACCTGCCAGGTTTCTTTTTTTTTTTTTTAATTTTTTTTAGTATATTCTTGTGCTTTTTATTAAAAAAAATTTTTTTCTTGTGCTTTTTAGACTTTATTTTATCTCTTTAATGCTAAGCCTCCCAACTACATTAATAAGCTTTTGGTTATTATTTTATATTAAACAAGATTTGTCTTGCTTCTTAAAAAATAGGAATCCTTTGTGGCCAGCATATTTCAGATATTCCTACATCATGGTTTTACATTGCTTCTAACAGGAAGAAGTGAGAATGGAGAGATGTGATGAGGCATCATTGATTTAGGGTCAAGATGGTGGAGAAAATAGGAATAAAGGGTGATTCAGAAAATTCACCTGGAGCTGCTATCCACCCTAAAGATTGAGGGGCTCTCATTTTCACTTTAAAATTAAATCCTTTGTTTTCTTCTTGCTAAAAATAGAGAATCCCTTTACTCCCTGCTACGCAAAAATATAAACAGCAGCAACACAGTACAAACAAGTTGCCAGCAACTACATTCATCATTTGCAGAGCATGTTTTGAAGGAAAATTAAATTATGAGTAATTAATTTTAGAGGTTCCTAGTCTAGAGTTATAAAAATGTTAATTGGAGTCTTTTATAAAAAGTCTTGAACTTTGAGAACTTGCATATGGAAACATAAAAACAAAAACCAAAACAGAAAAAACCTTGTAGTTGGAATAAAAATTTTAATCCAAAGAACAATTATCCTAGGTCAAATTAAAAAAATAAAAAGGATTCAGAAGCTCCTGGAAAAGGACATTTTCCTTTGCTATAGATCCTAAATTTAGTGGGATTCTACACTACTGTCAGAGGCATAATGTATATTAATTCAGTTACTCATTTGGTTAAGAGTGTTGAGTTCCTGCTACACTTCAGTTATTCTGCTAGACCAGTTCCATATCTGCTTGGATATGACAGTGATCCAAGCAGAAATGGCAACTACTCTCTTAACTTTTAAAATTGCTTATTTTGCATAAGTTAATTATTTATGAAATTAGACATGATTATTTCATCATGTGGGTTCAGTCATTATCAATTAACTATTTAATTGCCCTTAAGGAATTCTGACTATACTATTTACTTACTCCAGGCATACCTTTTCTTTCATAACAAAGAACACATTTTTGCTCCTCCCTACACCTCTGGTCTTACTTTATTCTCCCTCCAAAAGTGTTACTCCCTGTCTTCAAGCCCCACTTTCTTTTATTTGGGTTCTATGATCCATGAACCATCCTGCCCATATCCACTTCACAATGTGAAATTCTAATCATACTTCAGATGTCTTCATATTACCTTACATTGCTCCTTTATAACAATTACTACAGTTTACAAATGCATATTAAGATATGAGACCACTTGCAGTTGGCTGTTGAACAATACAGGTTTGAACTGTGCGGGTCCACTTACATGCAGATTTTTTCAATAGTAAATACTGCAGTGCTACATTATCTGTGGTTGGTTGAATCCACAGATGCAGAACTGGAGAGATACAGATGAAACACGTATATGGAGGAACTGTATATATGGAGGACTGATTATAAATTATATGTGGATTTTCAGCTGTGCTGAGGGTTGGTATCCTTAACCCTTGCATTGTTCAAGAGTCAATCATACAAAGTTAAGATGCTTTTAATTGTAATATAAAAATATGATTCAAATCTTTGCCTAAATAATAAGGGTTCCTTGCCCTTTCATTGTAAGGAGTTCCTTGGTCAACTAATCATTTTGCCCCTTTTCTGATCTCTGGGAGGATCTCTCTTGTCCAATATCTATCTTGGTCACAACTTAAAGGGACAGTAGGAAGGATGCAGTCTTACTGCTTTAAGAGTTCACTTTGATATGAGTTTAAGGACTTGGAAATTGCTTGGGGCCAAGAAATCACAGCCAAATTTGGGATTTTATTTACTGAGTGAAAACTTGGTGGCTTACAACTAAAAGCATTTGTTTTCTTGTCTTCCTCCCAGTGCTGAGATCGAGACCTCATTGGTTTGCAGTATTTCTAGTGTTTATAGAATGCTCTTCTGTCTAATAAATTTCTATGGTAAGAATAAAAAAGATGGCCTCCTGCAGCAGAGTCTAAAAGGCTGGCTCTGGATCAGAGTTGCTGCATTGTAAATTGCAGTGTCAAATGTTTCCTAGTCTCACCACTTAAGTATCTTCCCAAAGATACTTAACCTCTATGTGCTTCTGTTACTTTATCTGTAAATAAGAACAATAATTATTAGTTCTCACAATGATTATTGTGAGAACTAATAAATTAATCCCTATAAAGTATTCAGAACAATGCCAGACACCTAATAAGCATGTATTAAGTGTTAACTATTGTTTTTATCATTATTTGACAGATTTCACTTTATTTTTATGCTTCACAAAAATGAACAGATTTTTATGGTCCGTACTATTAATTAGTTATGATGAATTTGTTCAGAAAAAAAAACTTCCTCATTAAGTCTTGATGTAGGGACAAGTTCAACTGAATGCAAAGTTGACTGAAAACAGTTGCTTCCTCCCCCCAACCAATTAGTGGGAATGAGCACAAGAGAATCTTTTGGAATACCCACATGCGAATACTCCCCAAATTCCTTCCAGGCATAGGCTGCAAGAATGATGGTTACTACTCGTACCCACTGGGTTTGAAGGAGAGGAAGTAGGGTGACACGGCATGGCCTTGTGTCACTGGGGGAAGAATATCTGTTCCAGAAGGAGGATGCCTGCACAGTCATGAACCCTGTCTTTAGCCTCTTAGAAGGCATAAACACTGAACCCAAGTGCATTAGCCCTTCTCCATGCCTTTCCAATCAGCACTGCAAAAATAAACAGTTTATACATTTAAAGTAACCCAAGACTACCCTCACCAATTATTTTATAAGGATCCCTTGGAAGACAAACACGTTCCCCCGCTCCTCAGCCCACAGCAGCCATTCGTCTGCCATGAGCTGTTGGAGGGCTGAGTAGCTTGCTTTCTCGGAGCTCGAGGTCCAGAGCTATTTTGAGGAATAGGGTACCTGTATATCTTCCACTCTCTGGTGTAGTGTCCTATCATCTTAAGTTTCCCTCTCTACAAAGCCTTCCTACCTCTCCACCTGACTGATGTTTCCTATTCCTGGAGTATTTGAGCACCGGTGGTTGTCCCAGGGAAGTAGATGGGGTTGGGGCCCAATGAAGCAGTAGCAGAGCTGTTACTGGAATTTCTTGTGCTCAGAACCCTGGGAATAAAACAAAATCCACCTCTACTGAGCACATACTATAGGCCAGAGACTGTGTAATTTGATTTAATCCACATTAATGTAATGCCTGGTGCATATTATAAACCCTTCCTTAAAATGAGACAACTGAACCCAAGACGACAGAGCCAGTCGGTGGATGGCATGTCTCTGAGATGCCACCTACTTTGTTCCAATGCCATCCTCCTTCTGCTACGACGTGCTGTTTCCTACAAGGACAAGTAGCATGCACTTCATGACTCTCACGTGCTGGGTATGGAACAGAGAGATTAATGAGCACAATTGTCAGTCATCATAAAGAGCCATCCAGGGAGGCATGGATCAGATAGGGAAGCTAAAGTTCATTTTATTCTTCACATTATTCATGGTCACATCACTAGAAAGTGATAGATCTGATATTTAAACTCAGGACTCTTTTCCAGAGCACACACTCTTTCCAATTTATATTGCTCATTATTATTTGAGCAAACAATATTTTAATCCTATCTGATCTCATCTTCTCCAATCTTACCATAGTCAATAGTTGTGAATCTGAGCACATTGTGTTTCCTGCTAAGGAACTAAATTGCTTAACTTATTGGGCAGCTATTTCTGATATTTTTCTCTTTCATTAATCTGGGGATTGTTTTTTTTTCACCTCGCTTCCTCTCTCTCTCTCCATATATATATATGGCTTTTTCCTGTGAAGACCTCATTAAGAAACTACTATTCCTTCAAGGTCATTTTGTCCTTAGTTAAGTGACCCTTCCAACATCCTTTGGGAAATCAAAGTTTTATAGAAATTAGCATAAAGGCCTGGGTTTTTATTAAGTCTGGAATATGTAAGAGTTCTGGGATAAAATACCTGAAGCTCTAACAGACTCTAGGGCTAGACAAACATTTTGTTTCTCATCTGAAAACCTTTGTACTCTTTACCCTCCTGATCAATTGTCGATTAGTGTGAGCTGGGCCTGGGAGGAGGATTGAGTTCATTAATAAATCAGATTATATGAGAAATTCTATCAGAGTTAGCTGAGAAAATGAGTGGATGAAGATGAAGTAGCATTATTTCTAGAAACCCTCCCTGTAAACTTCTTATTAGAGAGAAAGAGACTTCTCTGAATCCAACCTAAGTTTCAACCAAAGGCAGGATCACGGTTTTAGAGGGTCTCAATAATGCTTAGGATTCAAATTTGACATTAACCTAAAATGAGGTTAACAGCTTCAGAGTTGATGCTACATAAAATTCTTTTTGTAGCATATAAAGTTTGTTGTGGAAGTAGTAAACATATTGGGTAATATTTTAAATGCCCAAATCTCTCTTCTCTCAAAATCTATTGACTTTGGGTGAGAAATAAACTAGTCATACTCCCAGATTGATAAGAAACCAAATGAAAAATAGAAGTTGATAATAGCAGGGGTTACTGTTGTCAAATCAGTGGCGGCCCTCCTTCTTCTTAGCTAATAGGGATCCTTTCTTGAACTCTTTTGTAAAAAAAGTCCAGGGCTGGAATGAAGGAATCTCATCGCCTTCCTCCACCAGTGTCCCCTACTCCTCAACCCCGGATTTTACCTTCTCAACCCCTTGTTTTATTGCTTGTCTGTCTCACTAGATCATAACTCCAACATTGCCCAGGTGGGGTGCACGATTTCTCAAACTCTCCTCCATGCTAGTATTCTTCTAACATTTTTCAAGGATTAATTTATTAAAATTTCTTAATACCCCCAATCAGGTAGTGAATATCATTATATCTATTTTGCATGTGAGGAAATCAAGACCCACATAGGTTAAGTAACTTGCAAGGCCACCCAACTAGTAAGTGGATTTGAACAAGATTTGAACTTGGAAAGTCAGTTGCCAGAGTCCAAACTCCAAACTACCAAGATATATTGCCAAAATAAATGGTTGTTGAATGAATGTCTTTAGTCTATATTAATATATTACATATGGATACATTCTATAGGTAATAATTCAGCATATTTGTATATATTTATGTTAAGCATATAACATCTATGTACTATATAGATTTATTTTATATTAAGGCCACTAGCATATTATATATCATCTCAATATTTATCTAACAAAGACACAAACATATGTAACATATATGGTATCTGACTTTATAATTATTCCACAAATATTTGTCAGGGTAATATATTATATATTGTTATATATAATATATACATATAACAAATGAATATTGCATTCTTGATATATAATTTATAAATCATGGATATAGAATTAATACTAATATTTGTTTAATGAATAAATGAACACAATCCCTGTGGTCAGCTTAGCCTAGTGCCTCCTTTACTGTTCTCTTCTTTGCCCTTTGCCTGTGACTCTGGTGTCAATCAAATGATTCATGCTACTAGCTTTCCCTGCTAAAAGACACACCTTGTATTTGGCAATTAAATGAGAGAGAAAAAAGTGACAACAAAGTCCCCTATATTATTTTTTTTTTTAATGAGAAAACAATCTACAGTTTTGATCAGACAATAGACTGCAGCCTAAGAGAGAAGTTTGGGAATGTCCACTCTGTTGATTCAGATCGTGGAATTCAGGCAACATTCCCAGGTTGGAAATTGGGCAAGAGATGACCATTAGAACCAAGAATAAAGGAATTAAGGGTCCTTGATTATATATATTGCCTCATCCAGGAACCAGAGTAGACAGACAGATCTTCAGTGAAATACCTCCAGCTTGGATATAGAAAGATCTCTCTCTCTCTCTCTCTCTCTCTCTCTCTCTCTCTTTATATTTATGTATATATTCCTTTGTTGGTCAAATAAAGTTGTTTGTATTCATGCTGTTGCTTTAAGACCCCAGTCTTTAGTGAGAGCTTCCATTTTCCCAGAGCAGTTCAAATGAACATGCAATTGAAAACAGATGTGGGCTCCAGCATGTTATTGCACAAGGGCGAATGGGGCACAGGGAGGGAAAGAGGGGGAGGTGGCAGGGACGGCGCGAAGGGACCTTCAGCAGCCCCAGGACTCTCATCACTCGAGGGGGTCTGAACTCCGAATTCCACCAGCCTGCACTCTGAAAATGAACTCCTAACAGAAAACAGATGGGGTGGACCTCGAGGTGGGGGAGGGGAGACGGAGGGAGGCCTGATGGGGAAAGTGCGGTGAGGAAGGTGAGGGAGCAAGCACAGTCAGAAACATGGAGAGAGTGGGTTTATTCACATGCCCATGTAAGGAAAGAAAAGCGCTAGAGGAGGTGATGGGAGTTGGGGGTGAAACATGCCTAGAACACCTAGCGCCTCCTGCAGACACAATTTCCATTGTTTTTTGCCCCGCTGAGAAGAACCAGTGACATTAAGACGCTGCAACAGCAGGGATCATCAAGCCAGATTTTTTTTTTTTTTTTTTTTTCTTCTTTTTGCCTGGGAAACATCTCATCCAAACAGACCACTTGCTTTTGCAAATGCCAGTAGTCCTGATAAATCAAACTCACTGGAGTCAGCACAATCCTCATGCTACTTTCCATCAGGGCTTTGTCTGAGCAGAGGCGTGCCAAGGGGTGTCTGCTGCGGGGGAGGAGGGAGCTGGTCCAGTGCATAGTCTGGACAATAATACCTCCTGGGTCTTTCCATCCTGGGAACCAGAGTTAATTCCCTTCTGTTTTCTCGGACCAGCTTATCAGAGATTTGACAGTTCCCAGATTTGAATGAAACTTTTTCCACCTTTCTTTTTCTTTCTCTTTCCTTCTTTCTTTCTTTCTTTCTTTCTTTCTCTCTCTCTCCCTCTTTCTTTCTTTCTTTCTTTCTTTCTTTCTTTCTTTCTTTCTTTCTTTCTTTCTTTCTTTCTTTCTTCCTTTCTTTCTTTCTTTCTTTCTTTCTTTCTTCCTTTCTTTCTGTCTTTCTTTCTTTCTTTCTTTCTTTTTCTTCCTTCCTTCTTTCCTTCCTTCCTTCCTTCTTTCCTTCCTTCCTTTCTTTCTTTCTTTTTCTTCCTTCCTTCCTTCCTTTCTTTCTTTCTTTCTTTCTTTCTTTCTTCCTTTCTTTCTTTCTTTCTTTCTTTCTTTCTTTCTTTCTTTCTTTCTTTCTTTCTTTCTTTCTTTCTTTCTCTCTCTCTCCCTCTTTCTTTCTTTCTTTCTTTCTTTCTTTCTTTCTTTCTTTCTTTCTTTCTTTCTTTCTTTCTTTCTTTCTTTCTTTCTTTCTTTCTCTCTCTCTCTCTCTCTCTCTCTCTCTCTCTCTCTCTCTTCTTCTTTCTTTCTTTCTTTCTTTCTTTCTTTCTTTCTTTCTTTCTTTCTTTCTTTCTTTCTTTCTTTCTTTCTTTCTTTCTTTCTTTCTTTCTTTCTTTCTTTCTTTCTTTCTTTCCTTCTTTCGCAGCTTAATCCTCCCTCTTCAGTAAATGAGAGGAAGAAGTAGATAGCTATACGCCTGGAGTGAATCTAAGTAGTATGCCATTTTGGGGTTTGCTAAGTTGTATATTAAGATTGCTGAGCTAACACTACATGCTTGGGGGATTATTTGGCCCTAGATGTACTTATTTGGCAAAATAGCTTTAAATGTTCTCATGCATACCATATAATCATAAAGTAGTGACTCTCAATGGGAGAGGGGTGTTTGGGAGAGGGATTTTGCCTCCTAGGAGACTTTGGCAATGCCTAAAGTCATTTTTGGCTGTTACTGGAGTGGTGGTTACTGTCTTCATGGGTGAAGGCCAGGGATGCTGCTAAATAGCCTACAATTCACGGGACAGCACCCGTCAACAATGAATTATCCAGCCTAAAATGTCAGCATGCCAATGTAGAGAAAATCTGATTATAAGTTTTATATGATCCATGTGACAATTTGAGGACAAGGATGACATGGATATATAAAATTCAGGGATCATCCTTGAATTTCATTTTAAGGTCATATCTTTAAAACCTTATGCCCCCCCAAAACAAACTGATGATGCTAATGATAAAACAGCAATAATAGCTACTAATTATATTGCATTGTATGCCAAGGCACTGTTTCAAGTGCTTTACATTATAATACACTTGTTTTTCACAACAATTTTATGAGATCTGTACAATTATTTTCCGAATTTACAGGAGAAGAAACAGGAACAGAGAGGTTTAGTAATATGCCTGAGGTCACTTAGCTAGTAAGTACAGGGCTGGCTTCATGGGTATTTAGCCTGTGCAATCACACAGGGCCCATGCTCCGGGGGGGCCCATGCTTGGTTTAATGTTCTATTGTCACTGCCTTAAAATTCTTAATAATTTTATCACTGAACTTGTGTTTGTAAACGAAGGTCAATGGGCAGTAGATCATGCATGTGAGCAGAAGAGGTACGTGTAATATAGGAGTTGCTTGTTGGCTCAAGCTCACTACATTGACATGTAGTGTTCATGGTTTCCCATGAACACAGAATTCCAGTGAACGCACCATGCATGTGGGTTCAGTGAGACTCAAAGCAAGTACCGTGTAAGCATGTTCTATCTATGACTAAGGACGGTCATTGGGAGCCCCAAGAAGTCACACTCTCGATTCAACCAGAACTTGCATTGAGCACAGAAAGAAAGCAGGGGCATTCTAAGAAATGCAAATGTCCAGGCATCCTATTGTATCCCTTCTTACTCATGTTACTTACCTGTATTAGCCAACAACTTATGCTTGAAATGATCACTTAGAAGGAAGGGGAAAGATAGGACAGCCCATAATTTCTTTTCCTTTCAGTCCTCCCTTACTCATCAGTAAGCCAACGGTACAGAGCATTGGTAGGCTGTTCACATATCAAAAAGTGAAATAAGAAACAGTTGACTTACTTTTGTGCCATGTTTTCATGTTTTGGTAAGAATAAAATACCTATGCATATACGACCTATGGAATAAGAATCGTGTAATTTCAGTGATCCTGCATATAATTTAACTGCTCTTATATTTGCATCGAAACTGGTATTGCACAATTTAAAGATGGATGCTCAATGGTGAAAAACTGAAACCATTTCCTCTAAATCAGGAACAAGACAAGGTTGCCCACTCTCACTGCTATTATTCAACATAGTTTTGGAAGTTTTAGCCACAGAAATCAGAGAAGAACAAGAAATAAAAGGAATCCAAATCAGAAAAGAAGAAGTAAAACTGTCACTGTTTGCAAATGACATGATACCATACATAGAGAATCCTAAAGATGCTACCAGAAAACTACTAGAGCTAATCAATGAATTTGGTAAAGTAGCAGGATACAAAATTAATGCACAGAAATCTCTTGCATTCCTGTATACTAATGATGAAAAATCTGAAAGAGAAATTAAGGAAACACTCCCATTTACCATTGTAACAAAAAAAATTAAATACCTAGGAATGAGCCTACTTAAGGAGGCAAAAGACCTGTATGCAGAAAACTATAAGACACTGATGAAAGAAATTAAAGATGATACAAACAGATGGAGAGATATACCATGTTCTTGGATTGGAAGAATCAACATTGTGAAAATGACTATACTACCCAAAGCAATCTACAGATTCAATGCAATCCCTGTCAAACTACCAATGGCATTTTTCACAGAACTAGAACAAAAAATTTCACAATTTGTATGGAAACACAAAAGACCCCGAATAGCCAAAGCAATCTTGAGAAAGAAAAATGGAGCTGGAGGAATCAGGCTCCCTGACTTCAGATTATACTACAAAGCTACAGTAATCAAGACAGTATGGTACTGGCACAAAAAACAGAAATATAGATCAATGGAACAGGATAGAAACCCACGCACATATGGTCACCTTATCTTTCATAAAGGAGGCAAGAATATACAATGTAGAAAAGACAGCCTCTTCAATAAGTGGTGCTGGGAAAACTGGACAGCTACATGCAAAAGAATGAAATTAGAACACTTCCTAACACCATATACAAAAATAAACTCAAAATGGATTAAAGACCTAAGTGTAAGGCCAGACACTATAAAACTCTTAGAGAAAAACATAGGAAGACCACTCTTTTACATAAATCACAGCAAGAACCTTTTGACCCACCTCCTAGAGAAATGGAAACAAAAACAAAAATAAACAAATGGGACCTAATGAAACTTAAAAGCTTTTGCACAGCAAAGGAACCTATAAACAAGACAAAAAGACAACCCTCAGAATGGGAGAAAATATTTGCAAAAGAAGAAACCGACAATGGATTGATCTCCAAAATATACAAGCAGCTCATGCAGCTCAATATTAAAAAAAACAAACAACCCAAACCAAAAATGGGCAGAAGATCTAAATAGACATTTCTCCAAAGAAGATATACAGATTTCCAACAGACACATGAAAGGATGCTCAACATCACTAATCATTAGAGAAATGCAAATCAAAACTACAGTGAGGTATCACCTCACACTGGTCAGAATGGCCATCATCAAAAAATCTACAAACAACAAATTCTGGAGAAGGTGTGGAGAAAAGGGAACCCTCTTGCACTGTTGGTGGGAATGTAAATTGATACAGCCACTATGGAGAACAGTATGGAGGTTCCTTAAAAAACTAAAAATGGAGCTACCATATGACCCAGCAATCCCGTTACTGGGCATATACCCTGAGAAAACCAGAATTCAAAAAGTGTCATGTAACACAATGTTCATTGCAGCTCTACAATAGCCAGGACATGGAAGCAACCTAAGCGTTCATCGACAGATGAACGGATAAAGAAGATGTGGCACATATATACAAGGGACTATTACTCAGCCATAAAAAGGAACGGAATTGATTTATTTGTAGTGAGGTGGATGGACCTAGAGTCTGTCATACAGAGTGAAGTAAGTCAGAAAGAGAAAAACAAATACTGTATGCTAATACATATATATGGAATCTAAAAACAAAAAGGTTCTGATGAACCTAAGGGCAGGACAAGAATAAAGACGCAGGTGTAGAGAATGGACTTGAGGACACGGGGAGGGGGAAGGGTAAGATGGGACGAAGTGAGAGAGTAGCACTGACATATATACACTACCAAACGTAAAATAGATAGCTAGTGGGAAGCAGCTGCATCACACAAGGAGATCAACTCAGTGCTTTGTGACCACCTAGAAGGGTGGGATAGGGAGGGTGGGAGGGAGATGCAAGAAGGAAGGGATATGGAGATATATGTATAAGTATAGCTGATTCATTTTGTTATACAGCAGAAACTAACACAACATTGTAAAGCAATTATACTCCAATAAAGATGTTAAATAAAAAAAAAAATAAAGATGGATGGTAAAATTCTGTGCTGATAAACTAAAATTGTAGAATGACATTAAATCACAAATAAAACACCATGACAAGAAGGAGAAACCGTGGAAGAAAGAAAAATCTTCATATTTTTGTGTCTTTAACGGTGCTTTCTCCCTGACTTTTTGACAAGGGATCCTGCATTTTTAGTTCGAGCTGGGCCCTGCAAATTATTTGGTTGCCTCTGAATGACAGAATCATGATTTGAATCCTGGCAGTGGAGACCTAAAATATATGTTCTTATCTACTAGAATACCCATTGCTCTCATAGGGTCCAATGTGATAGAAATGAGCCAGTCTTTAAGAAGAATATCTTCATTTGTGGCTAGATGCCTCTCAGGGTACAAATGTTACCAGTCTGTTGGAGTGGTGAGGGTGGGGTCCATTTCCTTCAAATAGTAATCTTCGGTTTCTGTGGGTGTCCTGAAGAGCTCTTCCTGTGCTACATGCTCAAAACTGTCTAAGGGAGAAACTGATCTTTTATGGGGTGCACACCAACTTGTATGTTTCAATATCACACTGTTCTGTGATCTATGACTCTAATGGATAATAACTGTAGATTTTGTTTATTGGTCTCTGAGATTTTATATATATGTGTATATATATAATCTCACTTTACGTATGTTATCTCAAATTAATCTTCCCCGTATCTTCCAAAGCTGATCTGCTAAGTGAATGATAATCAGAGTTCTGAGAGCAAGAAGTTGTGGAGTCATTATTGGAACCCAAAGCTGAATGATTTCCACAGCTCATTTAGTTGCCAGAGGCCTCCTTCTCCTCCTCTCTGCTGTAAAGGCATCCATGCCTGACCATTCTCTGCCAGGCTTTCAGTTGAATAGCCTTTGCAAAATGAAATATTATTTAGGGAAGTTCCTGTGATTTTTAACATATCCAGTAAAGCTGACATCTTTGGAAAGCTGCATTTTTATAAGACTTATTAATTTGTAGCATCTTGGCTTACAATCAGACTTACTGAAGTGACTCATAGAGCCCAAGAGAATTACTCAGTAGCATTTTGATGAAATAAGTGAAAATGACCCAGAAATGCTTTCCTCTGAAATACATGAGGGTAAAAAGTTGAAGTGAAAGAATTCTCAAATGTTAAATATGTTCGGGGCATTTTTGGTTTTATCCTGGATGCACTTCAGTGAAGTTGTTTGGCCTTTGCTTCAAACTGTTTTAAAACACCAAGGGAAATGATCAAAGAAAGACAACTCTAAGAAAATTTCATCTAATCGTCATTGGTATACTTCAACATTGCTAAGAAAATCACTTTTATCTTTAGGAATTATATTCACAGCCTTTGATCTAGAGCATAAAATGATGAATAAATTTGCATACACCTTCCTTAGGAGCCATGATGTAAGTATGTATCTTACCTCTTAGACCCAATGACTCAGAGGTATGATTCAATACACACTCCTTACACACAAGATACTGGAGCAACGGAGGGGGTGGTAGAACCTTATGCTCTTCAAAGAACATGTTATCTTCAACTTTTCAAGAGAAATACATAGAAGTGTATAAACCCTTGGGAATATGATTATTCCTTAAATGTAGGGTCTGTGTGTACATCTTATTTGCTTATTATTACTAGTAGTATTATTATTTTGACCAACTTAAGTCAAGATAGCAAAGAAATTATCACAGCCCATAGCCTAAGGAGTCATACATAACTGGGTTTAATTTCTAGCACCTATTTATTATTATTATTTTTTTAACTTGGGTACATTTACCTGACCTTTCCAAACCTCACTTTCTTCATTTATAAATTTAAATAAAAGTAATCTCTCTACTCTACAGGGATGTTAAAAGATTACATGATAGAAATGTAAATTGACTGGCACATAGCAAATGCTCAATAAATCAATATATGGTGCTTATTACATTGTGGGCACAAGAAAAACAACATAACTAGTTATTTTGTCCTTAAATATTAGGAAGAGCTGTGCTGAAATCTGTCCAGTCTCTGTTCATACCAACAAACTATAATTACTAAAACACAATTGCCAAAATGCTACAATTACTTTTGCAATATTATATTTCATTTTAAAATGATAAAATGCTTGGCCAGCCAAGACACATAATTGTGAGTTACTGGATTTATTTATCTGGTGTAGGAGTTCACCAAATAAAATACACCAAATAGTATTGGGAAACTAGAAATAGGCATTTTAAAACTAGAATTTACATGAACCCATATGCAACAAATGTAGTTTTGTGATTTCTTGATTCATGGATAAAAGCATTTCAAATGTCTGCTTAGAGACCCTTGTAATTTACATCAGAACAAGAGCACTGGCATTCAGGTTGAGAGGAGTATTACATATCAATGTTAATATCTATCTTCCCCTTAGATTTCATATGAAAGAGTTAGGAAATAATGTATATATGTTACAGTGTAATATCAAAATATAATGGATTAGCTCTTTTTGTTTTTCTTGTTTCACCAATTACTAATTTTGCTAGAAAACTGTAAAAAGAAAAAAGAGTATGGAAAAGTTTTAATGAGTTCTTTTTCCTGTTAATGTTTAAATCAGAAAAAACACCTAAAACCCCATCAACCATTATAAATTTCTTTATTATAATTAAGTGTATGTCACCTTTCAATCATTTTCTTGAAAAATACTTTGCATGACTTGACTGATTTGGTTGTAGAGACACTGAATTTAGGCGGTTCTAAGGAAACTGAAGGGAAAAATATCAAGGATAGTATCTGAAATGCAAGCATAGTAGAAATTTAAACATAAGGCATATGACTTCCTTTGATGATTTTATAAACAGAAAATCATGTCATTCTTTCATCCTTTTATTTATTTCCTTACCATATGTCACTTACTGTGCAAACTTCTGATTCCTGATTTTCCTATGACCTTATGTTTTTTAGCTCCTGTTTTTATAAATAAGAGCTATCTAGTATCCTGGACTTCTGCAAATGTGTGAATTTTCCAAAGAGTATCATAATTTAGTATCTGCTAAATGCAGCTTGAGAAGCTCCAAATGAAACACAACTTAGGAACTGTGCCCTGAACCTTGTTTATCATTAATCTAGAGACAGATAGCCTTTTCCAACTAATGTGAAAACTCAGGCATTGAAATCCATACACACACACAGAGGCACATTCATGCTCAAGTGTTTTGCTGAATCAGCTGAATGAAATGATGCTTTGGAGGCAAACTAACTGCTCTGTCAGCTACACATCAGATAATTGATGCTATTTATGATAGAAATGAAATTGGAGACTGAGAAATGAACAACAAAAAGTCTTGCTTGGAATTGTTTTGTTTTCTTTGGAAAAAGGGAAGGAGCCAGTGACTCAGTTTGGCATTACACTGACCTCTTCAGAAAGAAATATGCCAGATCCCTGGGTAAAACTGACTAACCTGTAAGTAAATGTAATATTGAGACATATTTCATGATTGACTGTTTCCTGGCAATCAGATTTACTTTAGGAGAAGACAATGGACAAGTTTGAACAGGAGGAAAAAAAGAGAGAGAGAGAGACTGAATACAGTATAAATCTGTTCTAAACTCTTTTAAAACAAACTCAAGAATCATGTCAATATTAAGAAAATTAAAGAATGCCTCCCAGATTCTTAAACATGTATTGTGAACTTGAGATTTCACTTGACTATGCAATATAAATTATACAATGTTGAACGTACGATGTAGGCATGAGGCTATCTTCAAAAATAAGTTAATGATAATAATAGCTGTCATATCTTAAGCACTTCCTATTGTTTTAGATACCTTATGTAATATAACTAAATTAATCTTCACAAAGGAATCAAGGGTTAACAGCATTACTCCCTTTGCAATTGTAGAACAGGAGGCTTGGAGATGCTAAGAATAAAAAGGAATAAAGGAGTCTCTATGTTGCCCTGTACTTGGTAAAACCACAGCACGTTGAAATGTTTGGGAGGTGAAACTGCCTGTAAAGACCCAGACGACCATAATAAAGACACAAGACTCTTCAGTGATCTTGGCATAGGGAAGCCTTCTTCCTTTGTGAATGACGAAGATTTTAGAGACTTAAATTTTCATTCTGGACTCATTGTTTCCAAACTTGCTTTTCTGTAAGGGCTGTGACATGAGAGATGTATCAAAGTGCTGTGTCTGCTGTGACTTGCGACCTGGAGTCATCAACCAGCGCTGGTTGGGTCGGGGTGTCATGAATCAGAACCACCTACGGGGCTTTCTCAAACCGTACAGCACAGTCCTCCAAGGTGATAAGACAATTCCAGGGCTATGAGAGGAAGACAGAGCTGACCATGCTATTATTTCAGAGGGGCTTCAGAAGATCCTAGAGCCACACTGTCAGGACACCTCTGCCCTGACCCACTTCTAAGTGTCCCCTTTCACGACACTGGATTTGCATTAAGCCCAGGGTGAGTCTCTCAATCCTGAAACATTTCCTGAGTAACTTCATCACTCAAGGCCATCGGAAGACCTTTCCTTTCAAGCTTGAGACTCCAGCAGAAAACTGGGGGCATATCCCCCTGAGGAAGCCCCATGGAACTGCAGTGTAGACTCAGAAGCATTCATGAAGAGATGACAGATGATCTGAGACAACAGAGAGGGCTAGAATCCTAATCTGATAGTCATACATCATCTGGAATTAAATATCTTACATCAAAAAATGTTTATACAGGACATTCGGTCATTGTATGTTTATGTTTGTGTCTAAGTGTGTGCACGCCCCCCGGAGAGATTAGAGAGATTCCGTGTATGTTGCAATCATGTTTTTGATTTCCAGGACCTCTTTCTTGTTTTCTGATTGTTCCTTATACATAGCTTCCTATTCCTGTTATAAGTTGACACCTACACTTGAATTTTGAGAACATTGATTCAAATCATATTCAATTATTCAATTAACTTTTTTTCCATTGTGCATATATGTATACCTGCATGTGTGTATGTATTTATGTGTTTGTACAGAGACATCAATTCCTTACTCAAATAAAGAAAAGTTGATCGAATTTAAAAACTAAATTGCTTCTATATGAATACAAGGAACAATGATGTTGGTGGCAGACATGAGGGCTCCTGCCTCTCTTATCTGGCATCTGCTTTTTCATATGCTCTTTCTTTCCT
Organism: Eubalaena glacialis; assembly: GCF_028564815.1. Taxonomy (NCBI): domain Eukaryota; kingdom Metazoa; phylum Chordata; class Mammalia; order Artiodactyla; family Balaenidae; genus Eubalaena; species Eubalaena glacialis. Next base: position 5,970,770 of record NC_083725.1, read on the forward strand.
GTTTTAGCTGGCCACCCAAGGCCACTTCAACCCCCTGTTCCTGCTGAGCTCTTCTGTATAATGGGTGTGGTGTGTGTGGATGACTAGGGAACACGCTGGGACTCTCCCCACTGGCTACTGTTGGCAAGTGAACAGTGTGTTATGAGCATTTCTCAGTAGTACTGGTATCATTGCTACCCTTTCCTGTTATATGTAGAGGTCACTTACACACATTAATTGTTATTGTGTGATCTAATGGTCCGTGATAACTTCTATCATTTACTGAGCTTCTATTTCATGCCAGAAACTTAACAATACAGTCATATTTAATAATCCCTAAAAGCATATAAGGTAGCTGTTTAAATCCCATTCTATAGATAGAAGATCTAAGGTGTGGATATATTAAGAAACTTTCCAAAGACCCCACAGCTAGTAAGTGATAAAACACTGAGTCAAACTCTAATCTGTTCGATTAAAAATCCGCTCCATCCAGACTTAGAAAAATGCGTGTCATGAACTTCCTTAATCATGTATTCAGCAAACATTCACTGTGCACACACCACGTGACAGGCACTGCTCTAGGTAATGAAGACTCTCCCTCTGCCCTAATCACCCGGACAGAACTCTGTACCTCTGCGGTCCCTAGGATGCTCTAAGCAGCGTCCAGACCCTATTCTAAACCCATTGCTAAAGATTAACAGTCATCTGTGATTTAAATTCAGTAGCTTTGATTTCCTATCAGTCCCTTAGAGGAGGATAATATCATTCCCACCGGGTCCCTAGAATTTCCCGTTCTTACTTGCCTTGTGATTGCAACTTACAGTTCTGCCCAAGAAGAAAAGTTATGAATGGTTCTTTTCCCTGTTCTTTTTCCTCCTCCAACCTCTGCCTCCGAACAGGAACAGCTGTTTTCTATTACAAAATAGTCTGACAAGGTGCTGGTCTGGAGCAGTGTCTCTTTGGCAGGTAATTTTGATGAGACCCAGAGGTAAGGGGGTGAGTGTCTCAGATGGGTTTCCGGTCCTGTTATCAGCCCCCTCCAGCACCCCAGACATGGCTGCCGTCTGTACATGGGGCTGATCTCTGGCTTGGGGCCCATGCTTGCTGAGAGCATCAGTCATCTGTCAGGGTTAATCCATTAACTTTTTTCTACTTAAGCCCAGAGCTTGGATATAAGGCCGACATCCAGCCCTCTGGCAGAGAACTTGGTCCTTGAACACCGAGTAACCCTGCCAGTTCTGACTGGGCACTCAAGCTTTGATTTGTTTTTGTTATTTTTTTCTTGATTTAGGAAAGTAGAGTAGCAATTCCAAACATTAAGAAATAGACAGTATAGAAAAAAGGCAAATGCTATGTGAGAAAAAGTTTCCCTTCACAGCCAAGCTATCTGCAGAAGAGTGAGCCCAGTAATGTTTTTGCACAGGAAAATCTTACCTGTGTCTTCAAACCATTCTTTATATTGTCCTTGATTTTCAGGAAAAAAATAGGTACCCTAGCCACAAAGCTCAGTTAAAACCGTCTGAGCTTTATAACTTGGGTTCTATTCTATTTACTGGACTTTTGATGAATGTTTCCAGGAACTGGTTTTCGCTCGCACTCAACTTTACTGTTTAGATACAACAAACAGCTGGGAAGTCTAATAAGATTTATCATTAAGAAAGAAATTGTTCTTGCCCTTAAGTGGCTTTGCTAGATTTGAATGCTTTCTTTTTGCGAAGAACACCGGATGTCAGGAGACTGCGGTGCTAATTCCAACTCCGTGATTAATAATAATACTAACAATAACAAAACATGACAGTAGCATTTAACATTCAGTAGCATTTAATACTAACAATATTTATCAAGCTCTTACTTTGTGTTAACATGGAATAATGTGTGCAATCTGATTTAAACTTCACCACAACGCTGTTAAAATAGGTATTATTATTTTCAGTCCTCTTTTACAGATGAGGAAATTGAGACTTAGAGAGATGAAATAACTTGTCCAAGGACAATACTTATTAAATACTGAACGCAGAATTTATTGCCAGGCTTATCTGTTTCCAAAGCTCTTATCCTCTGAACCAGCCTTCTTAACAATTACTATATAACCTGGGACAAGACATGAGCTCACTTTCCTCATTTGTAAAGCAGGGCTGGGGGCAGGGGCTGCAGGGCATGTTTGTAAGTTTCTTTATAACTCCAAGATCCTTAATGGAAAAAGACAGGATACTGTGACAGACTCTAACCTGTTATATGAAGCTTATATTAGTAGTGATGATAATGATACCGTAATGAATTTATAGACTTCTATGTGAATTACAAAACCCTTTGATTTCGTTACTGCTATGAACTGAATGTATGTGTCCCCCAGTAGTCATATGTTGAAGGTCTAATCCCCAGTGAGAGGATATTTGGCCTTGGGAAGTAATTAAGTTTAGATAAAGTCATGAGGGTGGAGCTTCCATGATGAGATTAGTGCCCTTATAAGAAGAGGAAGAGGCCAGTGTTCTCTCCCTCTCTCTCCTTCTCTCTCCCCCCGCCACCCCCACCCTCACCTCCCCCCGTCTTTTCTCCTCCTTGTGAGGATACAGCAAGAAGAGGGCTGTCTGCAAGCCAGCAAGAGTGCTCTCTCCAGGTGCCTTGAACTTGGACTTCCCAGCTTCAGAACTATGAGAAATAAATGTCTGTTTTTTAAGCCATTCAGTTTGTGGTACTTTGTAGAGCAACCAGAGCAGACTATTACCTTATTTGATTCTCACAATTAATCTCAGTACTGAAATGGATAGAATAGCTACTACTATTTGAGTTTTACAGATAAGAACATTGAAGCTCAGAGGTTTACTTGCTCTGGGAGACTCACAAGTGTCTGCAAGTGTCTTCAAATGCTGCCCTGAGCCTCGATATTCTCCTTCCCTCATGATTCGAGTCTACAGCCTGTGCAGATGTTGAATTCTACATGGGAGCTTGTCTAATGGGACTTTAGACTGTTTTAGCTGAATTCTTTCTAGGTAGCCACACGTATGCATCCAGACTCAAACTTTTTTCTTTACACAAATGCCCTGTCGCTGGTTTCAAGTGGAATATACTGGGGCACAAACTTCAGAGATGAGTTGTAATAAAGATCTGGGACCAAAATTTAAATAGAACTTTTTACTCATGATTCTCTAGTTTTCATAAATTTGAGAAGAGCCCCTTTTCAGGCTCAGAAATATAAGCTCCAGGAATCCTTTCCTCTTGTAGTCCTGCTCAGATATGTGAAATCTCTTCAGTTTCTTCAGCCCTGGTTACTCTCTCTGCTCAGCAGAAATCCCTGCTGACTGGCTCTTTCAAAACCTCAGAGCAGTCGAGCTGATCTTGGGCAGAAACAGCACAAATGTGCCAATTCCCCTGAAACTTCTTCATGGCTGTCTTTCTGGGTTCTGGTGAAGTGGCCTCTTTGGATGGGTATCTGGAGAGGTACTTATTTGAGACCAAAACTTTGGGATCCGATACATATCCGGATGATATTTCCATGCACATGTGTATCCATACTTGGCACTGACGAAGTAGAGAGATGTTTTGTTGAAGCCTTCATTAGAGAAGTCATCTGAAAATTCTCTGCCATTCTCAGCATCTTGATCCTGATGGATAGGAGAGAGATTAGGAGGAGAGAAGGCAAGAAGCTCCATGCTAGATGGAACTTCCTGTCTGGCGGAAGGTCAAGCACATTGGAGCTCGAGAGAGTTCCTTTTGCTCCCCATCTTGTCCTCCTCCAGACACTCCCAGAAAACTAATGATGGGCTCCTCCCGCCCCCGGAATGTGGTTGAGACACGATAGCACACACATCAATGACCTGTCTCATTCCTCCCTTCCTACCGTTTTACCTCTTCCCCCACAAAACACTTAGTGTTTAGTTGTGGGTATGACCCTCGACCTTAAATTCTGAGCCAGACCCCATTTAATCCTCCGTGTTCTCTTTGAGGAAACAACAGAGCCAAGAGGGTCCAATGACAGATACTTTCTGGTCTGGGCTTAATTCCCTTGCAATTCATCTCCTCTGCTTTGACACAGTGTCTCTGGGGGAAGTGCCCCTCTTAACCAGCATAGACATTAAGGCTAAGTGGACAAATTACATGTCCTCCCCCAAAAGGCTCCCCAGTCTGTGGGAGTGAGCAAAACTCAACTTTGCAAACACCCACACTTCTTTCACACCACATATTAACATTCTGGAATATTAGACTCATCTACTTCTCTTTTCTTCAGATACAGATAAGATGAATGCCTGGCAATTAGGTGTGTGGGAAGGGTTGGTTGAGGCTAGAAGAATATGTAACAGATGTTGCAAGTGATAAGGAAGGAGCACATGACGGGACTAGAGTGGGGGCCCCTCTGGAAATTTGGATTGTGTATGGTCATTGGGTCATTGATTGGTGAAATACACACACACACACACACACACACACACACACTGGAAGTCTCAAGAGATAGGTTTCTTTTTTTTTTTCTTTCTTTCTTTTTTCTCCTAGTACTTCTTTTTTCTTTTGCAATTACCCCTCCATCATTTTGTCAGTTTTTCTCACAACTTTATATTACATTGTAGAGTTAGTCACATTAATAGCACTAAAACTAACTGACTTAGGAGACCAAGTACTACTATTTAAAGAACACTTGTAAGTACTTTGCCTTCAGGGACTCTGGAGAGGTCCAAATGGCTTCAAAACATCTTTCCTTAGGGTGCCTTAAATTTCACAACTAGAAATCCATTTCTTTGATTTCATAAATCTTGACATTCTAATGACAGTAAGGACCCTAAGAAAGTGTTCAGGCCTTAGACGAGTCTGGATTCAAATTCTTACCAACCACGTGATATTTACTTTCATTTGTAAAATGGAGACAATAAAGTAGTACCAACCTCTAGGATTATTTTAAGAATTAAAGGAGGCAATGCCTAAAGTGCTTACCACAATGCCTCCTTAATAAAGTCATCAAATCATCATCATTGTTGTGCTCCCCTTAAACACACCTCAACCTATGGTACGTGTCAATGAGCTCCCCAAGGCAAATTCACAAGTGTTATCCACACTAGACTTCACCCACTCCAGTGACAGGATCTCACTGCCTCCTGAGATTGCCAAATGAGTTTTCAAAAGTTATAATTGTTAGAAATGTCTTTCTTAATAATAATCTGCCTCTCTCAAACTGCCATATGTGGATTTCATTAGAAGCCCTGAAGCGAAAGCATACAAGCCAGTGACGTTAATTTACGTTAATGTTCTCCCTTTGTCTTCTCACTTGTTTCTGGTGTGATACCCTTTGGGTGCCCTCACCTTGTAGGCTGTTCTGCTTGTATATGTGCTGCCTCTCAAAGTCTCTTAAATATTCTAGGTCAGAAAACCCTGTAGCACTCCCTAATCTCCTTGAATGCAGGCATGTTTTTCATTGAAAAAAAAAAAGAATGTTAATTAATAAGTATCCATTTATCCATCAACAAAATGGAAAAACTCATATTCTTTCATATTTTCTGTAGACTTGTATAAAAATGAAAGAACAATACAGATGAAGCTGAGTCTTTACAATCTCCCCACTAATTGCATTCCCTTCCCTTCCTGGGTTAGCCATTAAGAAGTATTTGGTGTGTATCCAGTTCCACATATTTACTCTTTAAATGTAATATAACATATCATAATGTAATATACAAATGTGCATGTATGTTAGTTCATATATATATACAAAAATAAACTAAGCTATCTAATTATTAATACTTTGTAGCATTATTTAAATTAAATACATTATATGTAAAGTTTTCTAATATGCTTTTACATTCAGTATTATATTTTAAAGATAGATTCATGACAATACATATATAGTTTATTCTTTTTAACTGTAGTGAAAATGAATTATACGAATATCCCACTATCAGTCTGTCCATCCATCCATCATCCATCTAGCTACTCTATCTATCTATCTATCTATCTATCATTTATCTTCACTATGCCTTGACACTTGGATTAATTACTTCTACTTTTTTTGCTACAGCAATGTTGCAGTGGACCCCTTGTATATTATTATACATTACTCTTTTCAAGTAAGTGTGCACAGTTTCTCTTGGGCAAACACACAAGTGCACACATTCTCATCTTGGATGGCTGTCACAGAGTAAGTAAATTTTGGGATATTGTCATTGCTCTTCGTGGTGGCTCTACTAATTTAAACTGTCGTCAAGTATTAAGTGAGAATTCATACTTTCCCACATTCTTGGCCAAATATCGGTATTTTTGCCAGTTTGATAGGTTTGAAAGTGTAGCTCATTTTTTGAATTTCCCTGATTATTTGCATAATCGAGCATGTTTTTATACGTATTTTGCACATTCAGCTTCTCTTTTCTATTAATGATGCATTGAAAATACTTTGCCCACTTTTTTTCAAATTCTTTGATATTTTTGGCCCTATTGATTTACATTTCTCTTTATATTCTGGATCTAGAATTATATATGCTGAACATCCCTCTTTTCAGGGACCTTTCAGTTTTGTTCACATATCTTTCTTCATGAAGTAGAAGCTTTAAGTGCAAAGCACTCAGATTTCTCAGTCTTTTTCTTCTTCATTTTGACTTTGTGTTTCTTGTTTAGTAAATCTTTTACTGTTCTGAAATCTTAAAGATATATACCTACATTTTGTCCCAATAGCTTTACAGTATTTTTTTACATTTACATTTTAATTTATTTTATTTATATATGAAGTAAAAATCTATATCAATCAATAATTTATATATAATAATGTATCATATGTATGTTATAACTAGCTCCTCCAATGCCATTATTTAAATAGTCCATTCTTTTAGTTCACTAATTCTATCTTCATCCATGTCCAACTTAGACTTTATTCCCTCTATTGAGTGTTTATTTTAATGACTATATTTTTCATTTTTAAGGTTTTGGATTGGTTGGTTTTCACATCACCTATTTTGACCACCCACCTGTTTGGTTCCATAGTACTATTTTTATTTTATGACACTTTTCTCCCCTTTATTTTTCTTAAGAATCTTAAAGACTTTAATGTCATTGTATATGTTTCCATTCCTTTCCTTATTTTCTGAAGTAAATTTCCATTTGAAATGATTTATTTTATTGGCTCTCTTTTCTGAGTAATTTTTTTTCTCATGTACTTTGGCATTTTTACTTGCAACCCACCTTGTGTAGGAGAGGTTTCCCCTCTGTCTCTCTCTCTTTGAACTTATTCCCTCGCCCTGCCCACCCCCCTCCCCCACATTTCTCCTTGCCCCTACAAGCCCCTTTCCTATTCTCAGCAGTGCAGAACTAGGTCTTTTGTCTTCCATTCTCCATTGTGACTGGGACAGCAGGAGCCAGTGGCTGATCCAGCAGACCAACACTTCAGACACACAGCTCTGTGTTAAGCTGTGTGCCCAGGCAAAGCAATGCTGCATTGTGTTTTAGCCTCCTCTTTCTTACCATTGATCCATGTGACAAGGAATTTGGGTTTTGTCCCATCCCGTGCACGGTAAAATCCCACAGGATTTAAATCTATTGTTAGGCATTTTATTTCCTTTCTCATCCACCATGAGGTTAGTCTTAGCTTATGAAGCTAACTTTGCATTTTTTTTTCATTTAGAATATAATTTAAAAATATTAAATATTCAGATGGGAGGGTATGTGCTGACCAGAAATTTGGTATGTTTTATTCTTTAAATTTGTTTAACCACTGCCAAACAAACTGTCTGTCATGAAGTAGAAACTATATCTATTAATCAGTCACAGTGAATGAAGGAATGATTAGAACAAAACCATCAAATTTCCTTTTCTGATACAGCAGTCTGGAATAGACCAGAATAGTGGTCCCTATTCTGTTGTATCAGAATAGATCATTCTGATCTGGAGCTTCTGATTTTTTTCCTAAGCTTTCCAAAGATAATTCTTATACTCAGTGAAGTTTGGGAACCATGGATCTAAAGGAATGTGCTCTGAGTGAAGGAGTCAGAAAGCATGGTATTCAGTTCCAAATCTTTTTCTTAAAATCCATCTAAATTTGATTAAGCTAAGACTTCTGGGCTTTGATTCTCCCAAATGTAAAATTAAAAGATGATATTGTACAGTTCCTAAGAAACCTTTACATTTTTAATATATGTCATTCTAGTATTAGAAAACCAAATTATTTTTGTAGTTTTGGCATCTACATCTCACTCTTGTCTTGGATTGAGATTATAGTCAGTAAAAATCCATAAATATTGATATTTTTGTGTGTCACCAAAAAGCCAACAACTCTCTGGTGTCTAAATAATTTTTGCATCTTAGGAAAGGTCTTTATATTTGTCTTGCTTAAATTTGTTTTAATCTTGGTGAACATTTTTTATTGAACTACAATATACAGAAAGATAAATGAACATATTCCAAGTGTGTAGTTTGATAATTTTCTACCAACTACCCCTGTGTATCCAGCACCCAGATCAAAGAACAGAATATTTCCAGTGTCCCAGAGGCCCTCCCTTTATATTCCATTCCAGTCAACACCCACCTCCCCTTGGGTAATCTCTATTATGACTTCTAACACATTGATTTTGCTCTTTTTTGTACCTTATCTACGGAATCACAAAAATGTACTCATTTGATCAGGATTGTTTTGCTCAATATTTTATGGAGTTATAGATCATTAATTCTCATTGTTGCATAGTATTCCATGGTATAAAATATACTGTAGTTTACTTATCTAGTCTACTGTTGGTGGGCACCTGGGTAATTCCAGCTTTGGCTGGAACAGCACTACTGTCAACATTTTAGTGCGTGTCCTTTGGTGAACCTGTGTTTTCATTACTCTTGGGCATATAGCTAATAGTGATATTACTAAGCAGTAGGTTATGTGTATGTTTAGTTTCAATAGATTCTGCCACACAGTTTTCCAATGTGGTTATATCAACTTAACCTCACACGAGGAGTATATGTGTGTTCCAGTTGCTCCATCTTCCTGCCATACTTGGTATTTTTTATATTTTTCATTGTAGTTATTGTGGCATCTGTATTGTGATATCATATTGTCATCTAATTAGTCCTCACTGATGATTAATGAAGTTGAATATGTTTTTGACATGATTATTGACGGTGTCTTCTTTCGTGAAATGTCTATTCAAGTCTGTCCATTTTTCTATTGGGTAATTTGTCTTTTTCTTGTCAATTTGTTAGAGTTCTTTATATATTCTAGATATAAGTCCTTTAAAAATACATTTATTATAAATACTTTCTCCCACTCTGTGGGCCACATTTTCACTTAGTTGTGTCTTAATTTTTAATTTCCAGAATTTCTTCATTTTTAATTAATTTCAGAATGTAAAATGTAACTTCAGAATGTAAAAGATTCTCAGTGACTGTACAATACAACATTTTTCCTTTTACATCTGGGACAATCAAAGCCCAGAATGGCCTTAGGTCAATTAATCCTAACTTCAGATTTTCTTAATTTTTTTTTTTTTTTTTGGTTCAGTTTATCATTCTTACCTTTAAGTTTAGCACTTTTGTCTCCTGTTTAACAAATATTTGACTATTCTAAAGTTATGAAGATGTTTTTCTAAATTGCCTTACCATTAACATTTAGGCTTACAATCTGCAGTTCATACAGCATTGAGTTTTTGTTGGTTGGTTGGTTGGTAAGGTGTGAAGTAGGACTCTCTCTCTCTCTCTTTACCTGTATCTACATTATCTATAATATATCATCTATGTCTGCATATTTGGAGATATATTGCTGTAGATAGATATGTATATATGTATGTATGTATAGCTGATCCCTGAACAGCATGGGTTTGAACTGCTTGGATTAACCAATATGTGAAATTTTTTCAACAAATGCATACTACAGCACTACACAATCTGCAGTTGGTAGAATATATGGGTGCAGAACCAGGGATCTGGATCTGCCTACGGTAAAGTTGCACTGGGGGTCGACGCCCCTAATTTCTGCTTTGTTTAAGGGTCAGCTGTATATATGTGTGTGTGTATATATATATATATATATATATATATATACACACATACATATACATATCTATTTACACATGTATACACACATACATATATACACACATATTTGCCAGAATCATTTTTGTTACACATTCTGTAGTCTATATTTAGTAATCACTCACTGCCTCATATCTCCCACAAATTTGATCAGTGTGCCATTAAAGTTAATACAAAACACTAATGCAGTTAATTTAAAATCAGATCAGTAAGACATATATTCCCAGAAGTCCTCTGCTAAAATGCAACTTCATTTGGAGAGGTAGCACACTGAAATTGTGTAAGACATCTTAATGCTAGTGGTGATACATAGATCAGAAAGCAAGGTGCTTTTAACAGCTCTATGAGAGTTTCATGAGAAATAGTTCTGAGAAATGGGGTAGTCGTGAGGGTTATCCAGCTTTGAAGCATTGCTGGAAAGGCAGGTCTGGGCAGGATGCGGCAGTGCTGTGTGAGACTCTAGTAAGTTAGAACCAGAGTGACAGAGAGCCCTGAGATGGAAGATAGAAAGGCAGCAAAAAAAAAAAAAAAAAAAAAAAAAAAAAAAATATATATATATATATATATATATATATATATATATATATATCTTGTCTTTAAAATTGTATTCAGGGCTGACTAAGAGTAACTCAGTGTGATGATTTGTTTTTTCACAAACGTTGTAGCAGGGGACACTGAATGTTGCCATCTCACTTTGTCTCAACTTGTCAAGCCAGTCTCTACATGTCACCTGGTCTTTCCTGGGCTCCATTTCTCCTCTTGCATGAAGGGAGTTGGGTGAATAGGTATCTTGTCACACTTTATACTGGAGCCAACTGGAGTTGTAGGGCTGTAAGACCCACCAAATGAGATTCCATTTCCAGGCGTAAATGATCTTCACTGCATCTCAGAAGGCGACTTTGTTCAGCCACTTTAACTACCATACATGTTTGTGTGTGTGCTTGGCGTTTAAGGATGCTCTCTGGGAATGGCATCCATGATAGCAGAATGACCCAGCAGCTGCTGAGTTGACAACCTATATGGGGACAAAGAAGAAGTCTCAGACAAGAAGAAGAGAAGGGGGGTAGAGGCTGTTTCGACCCCTGGCTTTCCACAGTGAGTTAGCTTTACACTTACTCATGTGGGGGGTGTTTGGCCTGTTTCTCGACTAAGTATATGTTCACAGTATATTTACATATATTAACACTGATCATTTTGTTTTTACTGGGAAAATATCTTCTAGAGTAAATTGCGTTAAGATAATTTAATTCCTTCATTAATTTGCTAGGATAATTTAATTCTTTCATTAATTTTCTATTCAGAACTAAACCACTTCAAATTCTAAAAAATACTATCTTACTTTACTGAAATTATTTTCATCTGGATAAGTTCTTTTTAGCATAAATTTACAAAGAAGATCTAATTTTTGTTTTAATCAAATTTTTCTTACATGCAATTGTGAGCTGCCTTTTGTGGCCATGATTTCTACAAAGTCCAAATTTCCCATGTAGAAATTTCAGATCCAAATTTGTGAAGATATTTTTATTTTTCAACACTGTATGTTGTATCCTGGAGTAGAAATACTCTGAATTCCACTTGCAGCTAAGGGCTTACTTGAGCACAAGAGAGGTTAAATCTCCTGACTTAGGGTTTCTTTGTGGTTATTTAAAGGAAATCAGAGACGAGCATCTCCTGAGCTTAGGAGATTGGTTTTTCAGGGAAACATCCAGAGTTAGATTCCTGTACTGAATAGGCTTTGCTTGGCTTCCCATGACCTGCTGATATCTGAAGAATTTTTAAATACTAAGAGGATGACTTCTTGTTTATAATAAAAAAGAATGCAAGATTTGAGGGGTTTATTACTACGGACCAAATAATAAGCCTCTGAATTCTTCATTTTGGATAAAGGTTTCTCTCCCTAGAAACGCTCAGCACTGTTGTTTCTTCTGGACCACATACTTTTTCAATAAGCTTTGGGAGTAGAGAAACAAGACCTCTTTCCATATCCACCTGCTTGAAAGATGGAAGCCAGATAGCAGATCCGGCATCTATACAGATTTGTGGAAACAACACATGATCATTCATTCATTCATGGTTTGAAAAGCACTTCTTGAGCAGCTGGCATACACAGGACTCTGTTCTTTATGTTGTGAGAAATACAACAAACAAAGCAAACAAAAAACAACTGATCATAATACATTGTGTCTCTCTTCAGGGAGATAATATGAGAGGGAATTACAAAAAGATGAATGATATTCATCTCAAGTCAATGGCACAGTCATTACCGTGTGAATTCTCACGGGAGGTGCTCAAGAGTATGGAGAAAATCTGAACATCCACGTGCAAAGTACACACTTTATTTACTCCGGATGTAAATAAAGTCACGGAGACCAAGATACTGAGTGTGATAGTCAGCTGGAGGCCACAGCACTCATGTGGAGGAGAGTTGAGCTTTGAGAATTAAGGTGGAAAAGGTAGATGGAGACTATACTGTGGAATGCTTTGAATGTAGAGTCAATAATTTCTCTTCTCTAATGAACAATTGTAGGTTTCAAGGAACTGGGTTCTTCTGTTAACTGACAAAGTTCTGAGGACCAGATATTTTCTACTGTCTTACCCAAAGTGAATCCTCTTTGATTGTATGATGAAAGCAGAATTTATGATTAATCTGGGGAAATGGGGAGGAAACCAGAAATAGGACACCAACGTGACACAACGAGAGATAATACGTTTTATACACATATTAATCGATTAACCTGCATAACAGCTCATAATAAACAGGGAAGACAAGATAAACATTGTCTGATTTTACAAATGAATACACTGAGGACCATGGGGGTTAAAGGACTTATTAAAGGTTACACACCAAGTAAAACGACAAGCTCTTACTGACCCCCAAGCTTCTTCATTTTAGTGAGTCTTTAATATAACAAATCCATACTGTTCCAAAAAGCCACCAATCAGACACACTCTAAAATTTTCTGTAAACGGTAACATTTATTTGAAAAAGAGAGTGGCTCTTATCTTGATCCACAGAAGCAGGGGTGAGTGGGCAGGATTATGAAAGATCCCTTTGCAGAGACTTAAAAAGTCTGGGAAATATCTGCTGACGGTCTGAATACCACATCTTAAACATTCCTGTACACATCAGCGTCTTAAAATGAAGAGATGTTATTTGAAACCTAGTGAAAATGTAGCCAAACTCACTCAGTGCTAACTTTCCTCCTTTCTAGTAAGTGAGTAATTTATAAAGACAACTTATTTCTTTCAAGCCAAGAGGGGTTGGCTGAACAATCATTATAACACTTCTGTGTTCATAGGATCAAGGCTATATCCTTCCTTATTAGGAAAAGTGGGCTGTCCCACCGTCATTGTGCATTGGCATCTGATACTCTGACCAGGCTCTATGCAATATAACCTCTTTTCTGGCCTCATGAATGAGGCAAATGACCCCTGGGATTCGCCTCGTGAAAAAAAGACTTCTAATCTAGAGACTTTTAGTTTAAGCAGACCCTGAGTTCTCTCTGGAGTCTCCGGAATACTATCCAGAGTTGCTTAGAATTGCTTCTTCCGAGGCTTCTTGGTTGTAAGATTCTTTTCAATAATTCCTCCTACTCTTCCTCTCACCCTACACTGTGCCCACCATTAGGGACACACAGATGTAACTCAAGGCCCATATGCTTTGATGACAGGTGTGCATCTTGTTGCTGAGGCAAGGACAGAATTCTAGTCTCTTGGCAGCAGCTGTGGGCTAAATATTAGAGATGAAACTACTTAGCTCCTGAGTGGTGGGTCCCCTGGACCATCAGGGGTGGTTTGTTTTCTGGCTTTCAATTTATCTTCACTTTTTATTTTCTTCTTGGCCCTTTTTCCCTTCACAAAATTATTTTCTTCTCCCACCTCTTCTGATGTTCTGCTCTCTGCACTCTGGTCTATCCCTGGATCAAGTCAACTGCCAAGAAAGGATCTTCTAAGTCATTTTCTCCTTATTGGGGATTTCAGGGAGTGCAGGGCCAACGTAAAAAGATTTCAGACCCTGGGAAGAAAGCATCTCTTGTTTTGATTCATCTTTGATTAACTTGCTTATTGAATAGCTGAAAACTGGCAGAAAAAAAAGCACATTTTCTCTAACAGCTATTTTCAGACACACCCTGATGTATCTCCTTTCCCCATCTCTCGTTACAGCTCAAGCATATTTCATAAATCTGCGGTCACTTTCAGGCGTGTCAAAGTCCATTTAAAACTTAAATTTCACATTCAATTTTACTTTTTCCTTCTATCCAAATTCAGCCTTAACTTTTGTTTAGAGAACTATTGTGTGTGTGTGTGTGTGTGAAGGAGAGAGAATTTAATTTTCCATGATTCTTTACTCCCTCTCTCTGCTACTTCTGACCTTCTAGAGACAGGGAAGGGAACTTTAAGGAAAAGGGGAAAAATGTTGTGGACAGGTGTAAAGGTCATCTGGCCACTGCTGGGCTTTCTTCTTCTCTGCAGTAGCAGCCCTCCTGGACACCGTCCTGCCTTAGGAATGATCCAGAAAAGAAGCAGGTGTTGATTTCTATACTGGTTTATACCCACCAAACCCCAGCGCGCGCACATCACACCTGGAGGAGTTTCCTCAGCTCAGCAGCGGTTCTGATATCGTATGCTATCATGTGATACATGCAGCTCAGCTTCATCAAGCCAGTGAATAAGTTCTTCGTCTTCTTGGGCCACTTCAACCCTCTCTCTTCAAGTATGGTTAAAGCGGAGGAATAAATCCTTCCTACGGGAAGGAGAGGGGAAAAGCCAGAACATTTTCTCCCATGCTCTTCCTAGTCTAAAAACTCTTTCTAACCTATGAATTCTTCTTTCTGGCCTTTCTCTCCCACCCACCCATGGCGCGCTGTACAGCACGTGGGATCTTATTTCCCCCATCAGGGATTGAACCCATGTCCCCGGCACTGGCAGCACGGAGTCCTAACCATTGGACCGCCAGAGATTTTTTTTTTTTTTTGGCCTTTCTTTTCTAGAAGCTAGTTGCTTCCATGGAAGCTAACTGGCCGGAGGGGCACAAGACTGATTCGACTCTCTTTACTGAGCCCCGGAAGGCAAATACTGTAACTTTCAGAAATCATCCTTAAATGTAGAGCCCCTCTCACCCATTGTTCCTAAATTTGAGACTGAGGGAAGAGGAAAATCCCATTTCACATCCTGTTAATACTCTGTTTAACATTGTTTGTGTTCCCAGACCCAACACAGTAGGAGTTTATTAAATGGCTGAATGAATGAATGGTTAAATAAATAAAAGAAGGGGAAAAGGAAAGTCATTTTGGTACAGGGGTCTGAATATAATAGAGTATTAATAGCAATTCCTTTAAGTATCTATTGTTGCATAATAAATTACCCCCAAACTTCATAGCTTGAAACAACATTTATTATCTCACAGAGTTTCTGAGAGTCAGGATTCCAGCAGCAGGTTACATAGGTAGTTCTGGCTCAGGGTATCTCACAAGATTGCAGTAAAAATGTTGGCCAGGGCTGCAGGCATCTGAAAGCCTGGCTGGGCTGGGGGATCTCTGACCAAGATGGCACCCTCACCCGCTGATGGCAAGGGTCTCCTTTAGTTCTTCACCACATGGGCCTCTCCAGAGAGCTGCTCACAACATGGCAGCTGCCTTTCTTCAGAGCCATAACCAGAGAGAGAGGGTTGGGGGGACCAAATCAGAAGCCATAGTGTCTTCTAGAACCTACTGTCGGAAGAGACGTAATTGTCAATTCTGGCATTTTCTATCAGTCACACAGACCGACTGACTCTGTTATAATGTGTGAGGAGAGAGCACAAGGGTGTGAATAACAGGAAGCAGGGCGCACTGAGGTTCATCTTGGAGGCCAGCTACCACAACAGTCTGTTTATATGCCTTAACTCTTTGAAGGCTCATACATTCAATGACTGAGAAGAAATGGACGAATTCCTTGAAAACTACAAACTACCCAAACACAAGCATGATGAAATGATCGACTTGAATAGTTCTAAGACCATTAAAGTAATTGAATTTATAATTAAATCTCCTGAAAAAGAAACATCCAGGCCCATGTTTCACTGAAGAAGTCTACCAAACATTTAAAGAAGAATTAACAGCAATTTCACACAATCTTTATGAGACTAGAGTTACCCTGATACCAAAACCAGAAAAGAGAATACAAAAAAAGACTACATACCAAAATCCCTCATTAATGTAGATGCAAAAATATTCAATGAAATATTACCATGTTTATGAATGAAGTGTACCATGTATGTGTAAGTGGGCTTTATTCCAGGTATACAAAGCTGAGTCAACATTCAAAATCAGTCTGTGTAATCCACCATATCAACAGATTAAAAAATAATAACCAAATGATCATAATAATCATCATAGAAAAAAGTATTTGAGAAAATTCAAAACCCATTCATGGAAAAAAAAAAAAAAAACTCTGAGAAAAATAGGAAGAGAAGAGAACTTCAACTTGCTAAAGAACATTTAAAAAAACCCTTCAGCTAACATCATACTTATTGGTAAATGACTTTCCCGCTAAGCTTACTCTCTAGGATTAGGAACAAGGCAAGGATGTCTGCCCACTGTTCTTAATCAGTTTAGTATTGGAAGTTCTAACCATTATAGTAAGGCAAAAAAAAAAAAAAAGTGGCAGTTTTGAAAGGAAGAAATAAAAATGTCTCTATTTTCAGATGACACAATTATTTACACAGAAAATTCCAAGGAATCTAAGAAATAATAATTTACAAAATCCTCCTCAAAGTAGTAAAGATGCCAATTCTCCTTATATTGATCTACAGGTTTGATATAATTTAATAATTATATTATTCTAGATAATTTAATTATTATAATAATTCAATATAATAATTGCTGTCTAAATCCCAGCAAGATATTTATAGACATATACAATTTTATTAGAAAATTTATATGGAAAGGCACTAGCCTAGACTAGTTAAAACAATCTTGAAAATAAAGAATAAAGTGAAGGAATTACTCTACTTGATATTAAGGCTTACTAATATAGAGTAATCAAGACCATGTAGAATTGGTGGAGGGGTAGAGAGTTCAACAGAGAGAACAGAACAGATAACCCATAAGTAGATCCACACAAATACACCCAACTATTTTTCTTTTAATTTTATTGAAGTATAGTTGATTTACAATGTTGTGTTTAATTTCTGCTATACAGTAAAGTGACTCAGTTATACATATTCTTTTTCATATTCTTTACCATTATGGTTTATCACAGTATATTGAATGTAGTTCCCTGTGCTATACAGCAGGACCTTGTTTCTTTATCCATTTTATATACAATAGTTTGCATCTGCTAATCCCAAACTCCCAATCCTTCCCTCATCTACCCCTTTCCCCCTTGGCAACCACGAGTCTGTTCTCTACATCTGTGAGTCAGTTTTTGTTTTGTAGATAGGTTCATTTGTGTCATATTTTAGATTCCACATATAAGTGATATCATATGGTATTTGTCTTTCTCTTTCCGACTTACTTCACTTAGTATGATAATCTCTATTTGCATCCATGTTGCTTCAAATGGCATTATTTCATTCTTTTTTATGGTTGAGTAGTATTCCATTGTATATATGTACCACATCTTCTTTATCCATTCATCTGTCGATGGACACTTAGGTTGTTTCCATGTCCCGGCTATTGTAAATAGTGCTGCTATGAATATAGGGGTGCATGTATCTTTTCGAATTATAGTTTTAGTCTGGGTATATGCCTAGGAGTGGGATTGCTGGATCATATGGCAACTCTATTTTTAGTTTTTTGAGGAACCTCCATACTGTTTTCCATAGTGGCTGCACCAATTTACACTCCCACCAACAGTATAAGAAGATTCCCTTTTCTCCACACCCTCTTCAGCATTTATTATTTGTAGACATTTTAACGATGGTCATTCTGAGTGGTGTAAGGTGGTACCTCGTTGTTTTTATCTAAATTTCTCTAATAATTAGCAATGTTGAGCATCTTTTCATGTGCCTATTGGCCATCTGTATGTCTTCTTTGTAGAAATGTCTGTTTAGGTCTTCTGCCCACTTTTTGATTGTGTTGTTTGCTTTTTTGTTATTGAATTGTAGGAGCTGTTTGTATATTTTGGAAATTAAGCCCTTGTCAGTTGCATCATTTGCAAATATCTTCTCCCAGTCCACAGGTTGTCTTTTTGTTTTGCTTATGGTTTCCTTTGCTGTGCCAACTAATTTTTTAAATTAAACTTTTCATTTTGAGATAAATACAGATCATATGCCTCTGTAAGAAATAATGTGGAGAGGTCCCATGTCCCCTTTACTTAGTTTCCCTCATCTTGCAAAACCATGGTAACATCTTGCAAAACCATGGTTTAATATCACACCCAGAAGAGTTCTGTGGCTGCAAAGATCCTGTGTTGCTCTTTTAAGCCACAATCCCCTCCCCCTGCCCCCAACCTAAAGAATGTTACATAAAGGCCTAAAGACTGCATGGCCTAAAGAATGTTACATATGTTAAATAGAATCACACAGTATGTGACCTTTGGAACTGGCTTTTCTTACTTAGCATAATTCCATGGATACAAGTTGTCTGGTGTATCAATAGAGAGTTTGTTGTTTTTAAGTTGCTGGGTAGTACTCCATGGCATGGATGCACCAGTGTGTTTAACTGTTCATCCATTGAAGTCAGATGGGGTGTTCCAGTATTTGGCCATTATGAATAAAACTGCCCTAAACAGACTTGCCAGCCCACACAATTGTGTGATAAGCCAATTCTTTAAAATAAAAAATATATAAATAAATAAGTAAATAAGTAAGTAAGTAAGTAAATAAGTAAATAAATAAATAAAAACTGTGTGTGTGTATGTATATGAGTGTGTGTATACCCATATCCTCTTGGTTTTGTTTCTCTGAACCCTGACAGATACACTAATTTTCTTATATTTACTACTGAAATGTCTGCCTTAGGGAGAAGATGTTGCTAATTTAGTCAGATTCCAGAGCCCAATTTAGGTCAAATTCCCTAGTACTTTGAAATGGTAGAGCTCTTTCTTCTTGTGCTTATATTGTTTTTGTTCCAAACTTGCAAATATTCAAATATTTTACACTTATTTGCCTTCCTATGGGTTGAATGATTATAGTTATTCATGGCTGCCTAGTTCAATAACTTTACAGCTCATTGAATGTCAGACATAGAAAAGATCTTTGAAATTATCTAATCCAAATTCTCTCTTAACAGAGGAAGAAGGTACTAACTGCTAATCTTAGAAATGAGCTAAGCAGACATGTTTTCTCAAGCACAACCTACATTCCATTCTCCCAACTTTTTCCTCAGGCCAGTGGTCTCCTCCCCTCCCTCAGCCCCTGAAAATGGTCTGATTCAGCCATCATAGAGTGAGCCAAACTAGCTCCTGGGATGAGGATAGACAATTGTGGGTGGGGTGGAAGAACTAGCTACATTTTGTTCTGGACCCTTACCATGAGCTAAGGCATCCGGGTCTCCCAAAGCTAGGGTGACCAGCCATATCCTTGGATTTTTGGAGCCCTCTAGGAACTCTGGCACAATCAAAACTAACATATTCCACTTGGATTCACATGTGGTTCAAATGTGCCACTTTCCCTGTCCAAAAACAACAAACTCAAAACATTCAAGACACCTTAACTTCCAGCAACGACTGATAGAATTTGTTTCCCCTCTAAATGTAGTTTTATTTTTGAACTCAAGCCTTGCAGAGACTAATGCACAGATTGTGAAACTTGGCACAGAGAAAGTGAAACATGGTGTCTCAGATTTAGTGCTGAATTGGGACACTGGCTTTCTTCTGGGAAGTGTGACCCTTCATTTTGTACAGTTTCATTCTTTTAGCTGCCACTGGATATCCTGTTGTTGGGGGGGGCATTTTGTATTGGGAGGAGTGAACTTGGGGTATGGAGCAAATATATAGTTATTCTTAATGCCTAGAAACAGACTGAAATGCAGTTTTGTAGATCTTATAAAATTTTCCTACAGAGATTAAAAAAAATAATTGTAGATTCTTGAGTTTTAATCACACTAAGTTTTGTGCCTAAGTCTTTACTCCAAAATTGGCACAAACATTTCTAAAAATAAATGGGTATAGTGTTTCATGGCTAATTAAAGATTTTCAAACACAACCCATCAATGGATTGTGGTATTAACTCCACGAAGCTTGTTGTGTAGCAACTGGGAAAACTAAGGCTACAGAGAGCTTTGTCATTTCCCAGCATCAAATCACTAGCAATCAGTAGCCTTGGGTCTTAATCTAGGTTTACTGATTTAAAATTTTATGTCTTTCCACTGCAGATTTTTGGCCACATAAATATGAAACAAAATATCAAGTCAAGCAGCTGTATCACTCTTTCTTCTCTTTATTTATGGTTCAGGGGAGATCAGCTCTCCTGAATTTTAATTCTCAATGTCTAAATTTAGTATAAAGAATTCTAATAATGCTTTATTTTTATATCTGTGAAATAAATGTCTACCATAAAAGTTGGGCTGCTACCCCAGCATTATAAATAATGGCTATGAAATTCAAGTGCTTACATGATTTATGCTACCTCGTTGGCACTCACCCATGACTCACGACTCCAAGTCAGCAGTTCTAAATCTCACCAGTCCCACCTCTCAGTTGGGGAGTTCCCAGGGTTAGTGGACTTCAGAGCCAAAATGTTCCCTGAGTGAGCTTGAGGGTGAGTGAGTCATTGCTCTGGGATGAAGTTTGACAACCATTCAGTTTAGGTGGAGTCTATTCGGCACCCAGGTCAACAGAGAACTGAAAAGTGACTCACTCTCTAGCTCACCCACCTACATGAATGTTACAAAATCAGCAAGCCTTCCATTTATGAAAGTTTGACTTGTATTTCTAATTGAGTCATTGATCATCTACCTAGGACTTCTGAAGGACAGTATTGGGAATATGAGTCAGCTTGCTTATCACTGTTGGCTTAAGCTGGCTGGGAGGTTAATCTTTACCCAAAAAGTATATACCTGGAAGTTGTGGTCAGTCTACCCATCTAGGATACCCCTCAGCACTTATGCTGTCATGGGTCCCAAAGAAGTTTGCTTTTCATCCCCTCCTACCATGATAAGGGTCCATATTTTTGCTCAAATTTGAGCCCTTTCCCCTTTTTCAACCTGTAAAAACAAACTTTCTTATCCTAAGAAAAAAGATCACAGTAAAAGATGGCTCGAAGACTTTTCAGAAATCAAGTAGCACTTATGAAACACTATTTGCTTACATTACTGTGTCAACGAATCAAAATCATGTGGATTAAATTTCCTTGCAAATAAGTAAGGAGTCGCTAATGAGGAGCTGAGTCTGAGTTTTGCCAGAATTACAGAAATTTAGTAAAGATATGTAGTGTTTCTTGAACCAGATGGACCCACTGTTCCACACCAGAAAGTAAAATAGATCATAAAAAAATGTTCCAATACATCTTGATTAGGCATTCTGAAATCATTTTCAAAACTGACCAGTTGTTGATTTGGATTACAGTTAAAAATGAACAAGTGCAGTCATTTTTATAATTGATATCAACAAATACTATTTAGTTAATAAAAAATTCCAACAGGTACATAAAAAGGTGCTCAACATCAGTGATCATTAGGGAAATGCAAATCAAAACCATAATGAGATATCACCTCATGCCTGTTTAGGATGGCTATAATCAAAAAGACAAGAGATCACAAATACTGGCAAGGATGTGGAGAAAAGAGATCTCGTGCACTGTTAGTGGGATTATAAAGTGGTATAGCCACTATGGAAAACTGTATTGAGTTTCCTCAAAAAAATAAAAACAGAACTACCATATGATCCAGCAATTCTACTAGGAATACATCCAAAGGAAATGAAAACACTGTGTGGAAGAGATACATGCACCCCCATGCTCATAGCAGCATTATTTACAATAGCCAAGACATGGAAACAACATGTGTCCATTGATAGATAAAGGGATAAAGAAGTTGTGATATGTACACATATACATATATGTTACTCAGCCATGACAAATAAAGAACTCTTGCTATTTTCTATTTTTGACAACATGGATAGTCCTCTTGAGGGCATTATGCTCAGTGAAATAGGTCAGATGGAGAAAGACAAATACCATATGATCTCATATACATGTGGAATCTAAAAAAGCAAACAACCCAAACTCATAGAAAAAGAGACCAGATTTGTGGTTACCAGAGGCAGGGGGTAGGGGAAGGGTGAATTGGAAGAAGGTGGTCAAAAGTCCCAACTTCCAGTTATAAGATAAATAAGTACTCAGGATGTAATGTACAACACGATGACAACAGTCAATATTGCTATACGGTGTATTTGAAAGTTACTAAGAGAGTAAATCCTAAGAGTTCTCATCACAGGGAAAAGTATCTTTTTTCCTCCTTTTCTTTTTCTTTTTTTTGTACCTATATGTGATGATGGATGTTCACTAAACATACTGTGGTCATCATTTCACAATATATGTAAGTCAAAGCATTATGCTGTGTATCTTAAACTTATACAGTGCTGGATGTTAATTATATCTCAGTAAAACTGGGAAAATAATAAAACAAGAGACATAATATTTATTATGGTTTATTTTTAATAAAAAAATTTGTAAAATAATTAACAGAAAAACCTAATGATGTAGTTAAGATTCTTCTTATTATTTTGTAAGGCATAAGCACCACACTTTATTTAGCTGAAACACTATTTATTTGAGTGTGAATATAATTACTATGAAAACCTTCAACCATAATTTATGTTATTAATCTATAAAAAAATTTCTTTCTTAACAAAAAGAATTGACAATTTAAAAAACCAGGGACACACATTTAAGAGTCAAAGATACAAAGTACAAGTCATTGACAAAGCAAAGCAAGAATTGAAAATTTCTTCTTCTGAGTCCCCTAGTCAATTTTTTGCCATCTATCTTTATACTAATGGTAATTTTAATAATGACATGTGATATTAATAATGGCACATATGATGAAAATAGTATTAAATGTGCTAATGCAACCTTAATGAAATATAAAAACGTAACTTTACATCCATGCTTAGAAATGGGTTATTTAATTATTCAACAGTGAAATTCATCCAGCTAAAATATATGCAAAAATAAATTCAAAACTGGAGGAATTATGATCTGAAGATGATTAATAAGATCATCCTGTCTTTCTCCAGCCACGTTACCAGTAATATACAAGTAACTACAGACTATAATTTGACTTGTGCTGGATAATGCTGGCCAAAACTCTTGAGAGGAATTGGATAAAACAAATGTTTTTATTTTTATAATGCATTTTGTCCCAAAGCCAAGACTTACAGGATTTTGCTTGGAATTACATTCTGTTATTTGCAAGCAAAGAGTTCCCTTGGCTGTTAGATTGGCAGAGCTAGTAAAATACTGCTCATCTGAGGCTATTTAATCTTAGGACTCTGAAAAGATCCAATCTATTACTGCTGCTAAATTTAACCTCATGTGAGCCAGGCCCTGGGGCATGAGGTGCACCATTCTTCCCAGTATGGAAAGTGAAAGTTTCTTCTGCCCATGGTTTGGTTAACACACTCAAACAGAATCAACATGATAGAGTCTGTCCTTATGAAGGCTGATCCTTCAGCTTTTTGTTACTTCTTTAGTGTCTGCTGTGTATTCAGGCTCCTTGTGAGGTCCTGGGGATACTTCTGCTTCTAGGGAACTCAGAGTCTAGTAGTGGAGAGAAATGCATAACAAATGATGGTGTTAAAATGTGAATCTTATTAGAGAAGTAGACAGAGTGCTATGGTGTTTCAGAATTCAAAATGACTAGATATCTGCGGTTGGAACTGGGGTGGGGTTGTATCATGTATGTACTGCTACCTAAACACACCTTTCCAGAACTAAGTGGCTTAAAACAGTTGGGGTTTATTTGCTCATGATTTTGCTCTGGGGTCTGGGCTGAGGCACACATTTCTTCTATTGGTGTTTCCTGGGAATTACTCATGGTGATTCAGCTAGGGTCAGACCGTCAAAGAAAGGTATTCACATACTTGGTCATTAGGTTGGATTCCCAGCTGGGCATCTCCGTTCTCCTCCATGTGGCTCATCCAGCAGATTAGACCAGGTGTTTAATAGGGTGCCTGCAACTTTCCAAAAGAGTGAGAGCAAAAACTGCAAGGCCTCTTGACCTAAGGCTTGGCAGTTATACAATGGCACATCCACTGCATTTTATTGGAGACAGCAAAGAACTGGTCTATTCCAGAATCAAGAATGGTGGAAATCGTCCCCACCTCATGATGGGAGGAGCTGAAAAGAAATTGTAGCCATTTTAGCCACCGAGTTTAGTTAGTTAGGGAACATGTCAAAGAAAGGCCTTTTAGGGTGAGTCTTTAATGATTTATATTAATTTCCTATGTAGGTGTGTGTGTGTGTGAATGTGTGTGTGTGTGTGTGTGTGTCTGTGTGTTGGAGCAGCAGTTATTCCAGGAAGGACAGAGGAAGCTCTCCAAACTGAGTGATTAACACGAACACAGGATGGTGCAATATTTGTGACATTACAAGTAAACATATCTATAGATGAATACAGAATGTATCATAGCTACCAGGGGTAGGGAGTGACCAGAAGGGGAATAACAGTGAAGGGAGGGACGGAAATGAGTCTGGAACGATAGGTTAGCAGATTGTTAAAGAGCTTATGTGAAAGGCTGAGTGACTTGGAATTTGTCCTCTAAGCATTGGGTAACCAGGAATCGTTTTTATATCAAGTTTCAGGCCTATGTGCCCTGGGAAGTCACTGAATAAGAATCTGTTAAATAAATAAAAGTAGCTTAGTGATGTCGTCAGATTTGTTATTCTTAAAAAAATAGGATGAAATTAAGTCTGTGTAGACTTGGAAATGGTGTGTGGTGGGTGAGGATAAGAACTTCATGCTGGCCCGAACAAATAGCAGCAAGCTATTTTACAGGGGACCAGCTCCTTTCAATGTATTTATTATGAATATTAGGTCAGCTTTATACCTGCAATGTGCTATTTTTGAAAACCTCATAATAGCGGTGAAGGGCTCCTGAGATGTTTAAGTTGATTCATTTTGAAAGATAAAACACAGCCAGAGAGTAGTGACCTCTCAACGTTGTCAGGAAGTAGGTAGGATGAGCAGAGATGGTAGATTGGGAAACAGATGAAAAACAGATCCTTTACATGTGGTGCCTCGTGGTTTTTAACATATTTGGAAGAAATATAAATGCTTTTAGTTTGTTTCCTCATTGGATTTTCAAGATGGGCCCTGAATAGAGTTTAGCAAGACGTTGAGGGAGGAATGTTAAGAGAGTTTGAAAGACCAAAAGCCACAGTGAAGGCTGGACATTCAATCCACGAATATTCCAAACCTACAATAACCGTTCAGAAATTTATTAAATTATCCTGCACTGGGCAGAGCTGTAGTGTCACAGAAGGCTTTGCCACTTAAGCCCTAGTTTGGAATATTGCCCAGACTGGATATCTATTTTTTTTTTTTCTATAATAAAACTCCTTGTCAATGAATCAACCAATCCAGGGCTGGGATGGAGGCCCTAAGATGTATTTTGCTCTCAGCCAGTGCATAATTGGGATTGCTTGTCTTATCTGCCAAGTGAACTGTGGGTCTGCTGGCCAAACGTATGCTGGCCACATGTGAAACAGTATCTCCCTGTCAAGCACCAACCACAGAAAGTCATCATTAATAATCTCATGAGTAGACAATGCGGTGATTGGTTCCAGCTCTTTGCGTGCTGGGTTTCAGGGGCAGCTCTGGCCAATGAGAGGTGTATTAGAAAGCCCCACTCTGTCTGTAGATGTCATTAACAAGTGCAATGGATGGACAGCATCTGGGAGGAAGACAGAGCCCTTCATCAGCTGTTGGCAGAGAATCCTCTGGCTGCCTTTTCCAGCCTAGGAGCATAATATTGCCTGAAGCCTAAAAGACAGGTTTTCCTCTGCCTAATTAAGGAGGTGCTGTAGGAACCAGAGGAGTTCAGGCAGAGCTCCTGGGCTTTCCCAAGTACTCCTTTCTACTCCTAATGAGAAGTGGTTGCTGTCTTTGGCTGATTCCATTTTGGTGGAGTCTCAGCACACTGTATGCATTCAAGGCTGCAGCTACTGAATTTAAAGGAGAGTCATGGGTAGTGACAAACAAGAGGACAGAGAAAGCATCCTGCAAAATACCTCTATTCCTACCGCCTTCAACTCATTTTTAAGGGGTAGAGAATTTAGCAGCCCCCAGTGAGAAATTTCTCAAATGTTATTATGAGTTTCTCTTCAGGAGGGTCATCTGGAACCATGTGATAGCGATTAGATTCTCTGCATAGACTGGCCTGTTTCACACACAGACCAGTCCTTGACCTCATTGCCGTCTCCAGTCCCAAGCAGAATTAGCACCACTTAGCTGAGTTTCCTTAGCAACTGGGTAAGTTACCATGTAACAGTGCATTGTTTGTTTAAAGACTTGCCTCTCACATAACTTTCTGAACAACTTAACTTACTCAGACCAGTATTCTCAGCTCCTCAGAGAACAATCAACACAGAAAATGCTTCACAATATTTGTTGTACTGTTGAATGTAGAGACTGACACTTGTCAATGGAGGGACCCACCTTTCTGCTATTTCAACTTTCTTATTGTTTCTAGTATCTCCAAAATACAAACCAATAAAATGTAAGAACCGAATGACTTAATATTGCAAAGTAATTAAGAGCCCAGATGTTCTAGAATCAGATCTTGGTGTGAATCTCAGGCAAAACGTTGCTTTTGCAACTTTAGGCAGGTTATTTAAAATGTCTATAACCACAGTTTCCTTCTTTGTAAATCAGTTTAGTAATGTTACCAAAATCATATAGTTTTGTGAGAGACAAATAATGTACATAAAGTGCCTGATATAAACACTGAGCAAATATTAGCTATTATTGTTATTACCATTATACCAATTAATTACCATTATCTTCAAGTGTAGGATCCCATATCGCTGTCATTTTAAGGTTGATATTATAGAGGGCTACCATATCGTTTTACCAACTATCCCTTGTAGCCATTGCTGAGTGTGAGAAAAGGTGTGGTATGACCTTTTTCCAATCACTCTTTTATTTGTAAAGACCCTCGAACTCTTTGGAGAAGACACATTATAAAGCTGAAGAATTCTAATTATTTTTGGCACCAGCAACATCACCCACAGTCAAAGTAACTAGGGATTCCACCAAGGATTTTAACAACCTTTAGAAGGCAGCATTTCCAGACATTATCACGTCACCAGGAAATTCAGTTTTCTGCAGTAGAGTGTGGTAATGCACTTAGCCGTAAGGCTCTTATTTTCAAACAATTTGCGTCAGATTCATCTGTGTTAGGAAAATGGAAATAAAAAAAATTTGAGTCAGCTAAAACTGATTGTCTCCTTTCATTGGCTTCTGGGATTCCACTCCACACAAACAACTACAATGCCAGCTGGTATTTCAGCTGGAAACATCTGCGGGACCCTAAATCTTTTCTTGCATCATTTTCTTTTCCTTTTAAATTCTTTCCCTCTTCTGTTGGTGATTGCACTCATTGAAAAAAATTGGGCTTGGAAGAGAGACAGTTATGCCCACAGATGGAGTGGAATAATAAGATACAGAACAAAATATAGAAATAAGGTAATTTTTGGATAATTAGGACAAAAGCTAAATTTACTTAAAATTTTCAGGTAATCACAGGTAAAATAGCATTATGAAATCAATCAGTTTTTAACATGTAGACATCGCCCCGCCCAATGTTTTTGCCACAGCTCTCAATAAAATCCCTTAGTTCCACAAATTATTGATAAAAAAAGTATTGATCAGTGATAAAAGATGCATAACTCATAATTTTCATCTGACAGTCAATTGATGCAACAACGTGGGAATATCATATTATTATGAGAATATAGCATTTTTGATGTGTTAATATTATATAACACTATAGTCATATAATAATACAAATATATTATTGTATTTATTTCAATAACGGCCTTGTGGTAGTAGGGTACCTGTTTCACTGCTGATGTTCCTTTCCCATCTGATTTACGTATTAGAAGAGAATGAATGCGAATCACCAAGCTATCCTTGGGATAGAGTCATTGATCAGGTGTTGCTTGAGCATCATTGGAAGATCACTCGTTCTTTAAGGCCCCTGAACATGAGGGTGCTACGGAGAGTCCGGTAGCAATGAGTTACCGCTCAGTAACCAAGAATAAGCACAATACTTCCTGAAGTCCCTGCCCCCTAAAACGTGTGCAAGTTGAGAGAAAAGCTGAAATAGAGAAATATTCCTACAATAGTGTTTGTAAAAGTGAGCTTCGTAGATCATTGCATCTGAAGTATCTGTAGGATATTTGTTAAAAGTGCAGAATCCAGGGCCCATCCTAGATCTGGACTCAATCTTTGGGTGTGGCTTGCTACGTCAACAGGCCATTTAGGTAACTATTTGGCACATTAATGTTTGAGAATTCTTGACCTGGAAAGTCAGGGATTCTGGGGAAATGGGGAAAATGTAGGGATACAAAGTTTCCTAAGCTATAGATTTTCTCAAATGAACCTGAGAAATGCTTCTTGGGACCATTAGCATTGACTCGTAAATAAAAAGGCCATGAGGCTGCCAATAACTAACTAAATATCCAGTAGAAAGGCAAGAATTACACTGTTTCTGTTAGTACTCTTACCCCCATTTGGAAAATGTTGTCCAGAAAACTCATATCCTGGGAAAAGTGGGCATTTTTATATTTTATCACTTCAAGTCACTGGGCAATGTAATTTGTGATTATTTAGTTCTCTGGACTGCAAAGCTCTCTGTTTGGTTCTTATGTGTTATAAGTCTAATATCTAGTTAGATTCCTTCTTTCACTTTCTTCCTGGAATTCAAATCTTAAAAAAAATGTGGAACAAATTCCTTCCCAGGCTAATGGAAAACAGTCTTCTACAAACTGTGAGTCCACATGTGGGAACTCAGGAGTTTATATACAGATGTATGTGCATGAATGGTTGTACAAAGAATTAGAAACCATTGCCAACACCATCTAATTGGCACTGGTCACCAAGATCCCAAAGGCCCTAACATTGCATTCTTTATTCACATTACAATGAATGTTGTTTATTGTGTTATCCAATTCAAAAGGGTCTCTGCATCCACCACTTTCCCATAGATTGACACTTGCTTTGGAAATCTGTGCAAACATCCTTCATGAGTTTTTTTTTTTTTTTTTTTTTTTTTAACTGCCTTTTGTTTCTGTTATCTGCAGAATCTTTCTGGAGTCTGTAAAACATTAGGAGTTCAAAAAGGAAAGGTGACTGCAAATGTGCTTTGCAGTTTGACCAGATGTGAAGCCAGTGTCATGAAATACATTCAATTATACTATAAATAGAGGGTAATTAATAAAATGTGCAGAATGCTAAGACATATCTCACTCCCTATTACTCAGTTACTATAACCACTCTTCCAGCAAAAGACAAGTCTTGCAGATGTCAGAGAATGGATTTCATAATGGGAGTCTCTTTATAATAGCCTGAGAAAATGCAGCTTCAATTGCAAACCAGAAGAGGCTGGATTTCTTTTCTTTTTTCCCAAAAGTAATAAAAATGAAGACAAGAAAGAGACTTCTATGAAGAAGAAAAATCTCCAATCTAATTAAATATTTTTCAAATCTTGAAGTTAAAAAGCTATTGTGAATAATATTACTGGTCCAATTGGGCTACTATAGTTCCAATAAAATTTAAAATGGGAAAATATATTAATCTGTCATTGTTAGTCAAATTACATGTCTTGTGTGAAACATTTTTACCTTTTTCTCCCCCTGTGATTTCAGGCTCAGACAGTAAGGACAATTTCTCTGTGTCAATTTCTTGCAGAGTCATATGCAATGAAATAGGAATTATATCCAGCATCATGTGGGTAAGCCCCCCAAAGTTAATGAACGAAGTTAAAAATTTGGAGAGGGCAAAATCTATCTACCTATCCAGCTATCTAGCTAGCTAGCTATCTGTCTAAAGGGTACCAGAGATGAAAAATCCAGGGAAATATATAAGTTGCATTTTTGGGTGGCCGAATGTATACACTTTCTTGATAAAGTGCTTTCCAGTGTAAACATTAAACCAGCCACTTAACATCTGCCTGCTTCCACACTGTGAGAGCGCAGGCAGGCATGTAAACAGAAATGCAAACTGCCCAGAACAACATTCCTGCTAAGGACACAGAGATTATTCATCCAAATTCAAAATAAGTCCAGTGTATGTGTTTCTCTGACAGTATGGGCAGAAGCTTGCCCATTCTCCTCTACCTCTCTGTCTCTCCCTCCCCCTCTCCCCCTTCCTCTCTCTCTGTCAGGACAAACTTAAATACTGTCACTCTCTGAGCATGATGATTGATGCCTGGGTATATCTTTCCTGTGGCTGGTCTAGGTTATACCAAGCTCTCATTTCCCCCAGCTGTTTCCGATGTAACTGTTACATAAGATCACACTTGCCTGGCTCGCTCCTTTACTGGAGGAACCGTTGTGGTTCCGTTGTCCCCAAATGTATTTCAGGACAAAACAGTACAATAGAAGCAGGAAGACATGGCTTTGTGAACTGTTGTACAGCAAAGCCAAGTCGAAAGTTAAGAAATTATACATTTGAAATATGTTGAGGTATGGATAATTCTGGACTAAGGAAGACTATTGGTTTACATAAAAGATACCCTGATCTCACCCTCACTCAATTCAAGTGTTTTTTAGACATCTCTGATACTTTTTAATGATTTATCTAACAGCAAAGACTGTCATCAATTCATTGGATTTATGTCCCATTTCTACTAGCTATTTGACAGTATCTTCCCACTTTTTTGTGTATTCTTTTACCACATAGGCGATTCTCAAACACTCTTGAATGTAGTCACTTATAGTCAAGGCTCTAAGACCTACTTTAAAAATTGATGATGGAAGAGGGAAAAGATGTTTGTTCAAGCTGCCATGCACTTCTGAAAAATAAAAAAGATAGAGAGGAAAGGAAGGATCAAAGGGAAGAAAAGGAAAGAGGAAGAAAAAGAAGAAGGGAGAAAGGAAGAAAGGAGGGAAGGAAGGAAGGAAAGAAGGAAGGAAGTAAGGAAAGAAGGAAGGAAGGAAAGGAGGGAGAGAGGGAGGAAGGAAGGAGGAAAACAAGAAGGAAGGACAGAAGTATGGATGGAAGGAAAGATGGAAGGAAAAAGCATCAATACCACTGTCTGTAGACTACAATTACTTATGGAGGAAGCATCCAGAAATAAGTACCATTTGTGGCTGCTTGAACACTGGGGCTGTTGTCATTTGGTTCCAAAATAAATATGCTTCCTGAGTAAGAGACACAGTCTCAAGCTCTGATTCAGTGAACTGGCGTCAGGGTGGAAAAGACCCATTAAGTCATGTCATTGTTTTCTCATTAAAAAAAAGAAAAAGTGATCCCATAGTATTGGTCTCTGGGGCTCAGTCCATTCAGATTTCAAAGTATTCCAGGCTAGAAGGCTTCCACCATTTTCCTCAGACTATTTCATTATCCAGCTGATCTTAGACATAAGGAAGTTTTTCCAGTTATTATTCCCCAGGTTCCCTTTTTTTCTAAATGTCATCCTATTATTTACATTATTTCATCATGCCTCATTTTTATGCCTTGGATTTTATAGCCTTCAATTACTAGAAGGTGGTTGTCATTTAATACTCTTTATCCATCCCTTGGCCAAGAGAACACAAAAGAGTTATTAAGTTGTGCATTACTGCAGCTTTTTAAGCTCTATTCATAAATCAAGAATCCTAAAGTCTTGGGAAACAGGGATATGGTAAAAGGAAATTTATCTTTATGTTTACATTTAGTTTTCAGTTCCAAATGCTTCTATCAACTGAGGTGTCTGCCAAAGTTCTGATCGAACTTTGTGTGTGAATGAAACTAGTGTGTGAATGAAAGAGCCATAGGCTTTCCAGGTAAGAAGGAACCTTCTTTAAGCACGATTTGGACCACTTCTCCTTATTTTGCTGAAACTTCTAAATGTTTCTATCAAGTCATCATTCAGCCTTCTCTAGCAAGAGATACACAGAGATAGAGAAAGATAACCTCCATGAAGCATATTAAGCTAATTTTCAGATGCAAAGGCATAATTCACATCTTCCACGAGACTGAACTACATCTCCTCCCTGCCCGGGAGGAACAATAGCGATCATAAAACTCAGATTCTTTGAGCACTCACTCACAGATCAGGGATTCTGGAAATTCAATCTGCCTTATACAATTGTCATATCCTCATAAGATAGATTTATCACCATTTCAAAATGAGGAAAATAGGATTAGAGAATTAATTCTCTCGCCCAAGTTCTCACAGGTTTTCACTGTTGGAATCACAGTTTGTAATTATGAGATGGATACGGAGATCCATGATAGTTTCACTGTATCACACCTTGAAGTAAGATTACACCTCAAAGCACTGAACAAATACCTAATCGCCATTGGGCCAGCTTGGTTCTTCGTGGAGAAAATTTACTTCTGTGACAAACAGCTAATTCATTAACTCAATATTTAATCAGGACCCAGTATGTGCCTGGTAATCTTTTAGTACTGGGGACACAGTTGTTAACAGAGCGGGCAAACATCCTGTTCTCAGGGAACTCACATTCTAAATAAAATAAATACATAAGATGCATAGTTTATCAGATAGTTACAAGTACTATAGAAAAAAGTAGAGCAATAAAGGGGGGATAGAATTATAAATTAAGAAATAAACACATTTATAGTTTATCAGACCATTTTGTGTGCTAAGGAGAACAATGAAGCAGGGAGGGAAGTTAGATAGGGCTGGAATGGTGAGGGAAATCCTCTCTGCTGGTGACATGTAGACCAAGAGTTAAAGAAGGGGAGAGAGTGAGCCAGGTGGATTCCGTGGGGCGAGCATGCTGGACTGTCAGGTGCCAAGGCTCTGAGGTCGGTTGTCTAGTGTGTTCAGGGAAACACAAGAGAGCTAGTCCAACAGGGGCAAAGTGTGTGAGGGAGAGAGTGGCAGACGACACTGTCAGAAAGTGGTCTGGAAATGTTCTATTGCTCTTTGTAAGCCACTGGAAGAACTCTGATTTTTATTTTGAGTGAGATGAAAAGCTATTGAACAATTTTGAGCAGAAAGACATTATCTTATTTACATTTTTAAGAGTCACTCTGGTTGCTGTTAGAAAAATGTGCTCCCTGTAGGACAGCAGGCATCAAAATAAGGCCAATTAAGACTTAATAGCTAATAATGATTCCACATCATAACAATAGACATTTCTTGGAAGACTTTGGTACTTACTTTATATTCATTATCACATTAATTTTCACAACTTATGTGATGGCTATCATCATTATATCCTGTCTGTAATTTGTAGTTGAGGCTTTATGGAATTTTTATGGCAGTTGATCCAGTACACTTGCGGGGGCATACTTGACTTGAATAAATTTAGTTGTTTTGAAACAAGTTTTAATTAATAGAATATGAATATATTTGAGCTTTTTATGGCAATTGGTATAGTAATTGGAGATGCATAGGAAAACAGTGATTCATAACCCTAAATGCACATTAAAATTACCAAGAGCTTTTAAATTGTACTGTTTGTCCTTGGAGATACTTATGTAAGGATTTGGTTGGGACTCAAGCATCTGTACTACTTTTAAAAACTTTTTAATATCTATTTAAGATAGAGAACACATTTAAAGAAACTCCAATCCCTGCAAGGATGTAAGATCAAAAATATCCAGATATTTTTATTTTGAGTTACATTATTTTTTTTAAGATTTTTTTGATGTGGACCATTTTTAAAGTCTTTATTGAGTTTGTTATAATATTACTTCTGTTTCATGTTTTGGTTTTTTTGCTGTGAGGCATGTGAGATCTTAGCTCCCCAAACAGGGATAGAACCCAAACCCCCTGCATTGGAAGGTGAAGTCTTAACCACTGGACTGCCAGGGAAGTCCCGAGTTACATTATTTTTAAGAAATATATTTCTTAATAAATATATAAATAAATATATTTCTCTGTGCAAATTTGCCATCTACCTCTCACAGGTTCATTGGGTCATAGTGTATGTATTTTGTGGATAAACTTTCTCCTGGCTTCTTCTTTTGCCCAGATTTCCTTACGTTCTTCGAAAAAAAAAAAAAAAAAGTGTGTGTATCTACTTTTACATGTATAATTTAAAAAAGTAAATTAGAAATATAGTAGTCGAACACTCCGCTGATAATTAATTCTTAGATAATAGCTAACCAACTACCTGGACCAACTCAAATGTTTATCAAAGAAAAGGAATATTGAAAAATAATTAACAAATGATCAGGTTTCTGTAAAGAGAGATATAGCACTTTTGGACCTAGAAAATGTAGATGTTTTAAACAATGGGCGTAATGGCAGGAAAGGGATTCTTATGGGAGGAGGATTTCCCATTTTCTCACAGCTCTCCCTTTAGCCCAGGCTGTTTACAAAGACACTGGAGATAATCATTTCTTGTTAAAACTGGGGCTCAGGCAATAGCTGAGGGAGGCTGGAGGAGGTCAGGACCATAAGGCCAGAAATAGCCTTAGGGACAGGCAAAATGGTGAGCCCTATGCAGGGGAAGGAATATTCTACAAATGGGCAGGGATTATTCAACAGAGACCAACTGCTGTAACAAACAAAGCCAACATTTCAGAAGCTTAATGGAGCAAAAGTCTAGCTCTTGTCCTGTCAATGTACAGTGTGTGTCCGTGGTGGTGGAGGGAGCTCTTCTGTCCACTGCCCCACACTTAGTCATTTGGGGACCCAGGATTCCTCCAAGTGGTGGTCTTTGGACTCTGGGATGTTGGAATTCTCTACACGATCCATTACAACTTCCTGAGTGAAGAGCAAAGACAGAGAGAGAATCATATGACAACTTCTAGCGGCCAGTCCAGAAACCGGTATATGTAACTTTCTCCCTCACTCCTTCGGCCAAAACTCAGTCATGTGGTCCCATGCTTTCCTCCCTGAGAGCAAAGGGAGGAAAATGGGTAGAATTATGTGCCACAGGAGCCCAGGGATGTGCCACTAAAGGTAATCTTTATGAAAAGCTATTTCCAAATTATTTTCAAAATTGCAGACTGAACTACGTGGATTATACGCAGGAGATCATGGATAACTGATCTTTCAACATGATCTGATCAATGATCACATCTGAGCTAAAGTATAGAGTCATTGGTATCTGGGAGAATAAGCGTCAACTGCCGGGGATGGACTGATGTAGAAAGTGAGGTCCAGGGCTGGAATCTACCTCTGGGGAGTCCTAATGATACACGTGACTCAGAGCCAGGTGGTGAGCCAGGCTTAGAGGTCTTTCTCCCGTCCCTGTTTTGGGACAAGACTGGAGGCAGAATCTGAGGAGAGATGGAATCAGGAGGTGGATGTTTCAATTTGTCCCAGCTGCAGGGATGGGGTGGGGTGAGGTGAGCAAAGATTCAAGTGGACTTTTATAGTTCAGATGGCCTGGACTCACCCTGTCACTCTGTAGTCTAGATGCTGGTTCTTTGGAGTGCCTGGAGCCATCTCAACTGGGACCCGGTCCTAGTGCTGCACTGGCCCTTTGATGGTGGCAGGTGGTGGGAGGCAGTGTGGTTCAGAGGCTGTGTCCTCACCTGCTCTGTGCTAGTGAGAAAACCACAGCTTGCCTTGTCTCAGAAGCTTCTATGGGCAGACTTCATGGTAATGTACGTTAATATGGTCATGATCTCTTCTTACTGCAAGATGGGAAAATCCTTTCATAGTGTGCCATATCCTGACATTCCCCATAACAAAGAGCGTCACAGGTGTGTGTGTGCATGCATATGTGTGCATGTGTGTGTAAGAGAACTGTAGGAAACGAACTTTAAAACAACGTTTCTTGAGAGATATATGGTGTCCATCCAAGGACGGATTATGAGGTTCTGCTCTAGCTGCCTCAGTATAGAACTAACACGTTGTCCTGAATCACAGACCTCCCTCCACTCACTTCTTATCACACAACCCACTTTCCAAGTTGGACGTAAAAAACCCCAATTAGCGCCCTTTATGTCACAAAGGCAGGGGACCAAATACTAGTTTGGTATTTGTGTATATTTTCCCAATGGGTCATAATATGTTTTATTGTTATTCCCAGTCAGTCATAGAAACAAGCTCTGATCCCCAGGCTTGGAACCAAAGAAATAAATTTTAAAATGAGTCTAAGAAGGAAAAAAAAGATTTAGAATCTAGAAGAGTTACTGTGTTCTTTCTTTCTTTTGCCTCAATCTTATGTTTCAGATTTTTTTTTTTTTTTTTTTTTTTTTTTGGTTTATAAGGGAAGTTCAGTTGAATTTGCTTCAATAGTTTCGTATATACTTTTGTCCTTGTGATAGGAAAATCTATTCTTTCTTTTTGCCCACCAGTCAGACAGTTAGCTAGTCAACCAACGAATGTTTATGAAGATCCTGTCATGTGTAAAGGCATTCTGTTAGATAAAGTTTGGAAGAAGAGGAAGATCAATTTAGATTTATTTTATATATATGCATATGTGTGTATATACACACAAAGAATATGTAGTCATATACCATAGATAATTGTAATATGTAAGTATATATCGTATGGAATTATAGTATATACCATACATTATATATATTTATATATATACATACGTATGTATATATACACACACAGAATATGTAGTCATATACCATAGATAATTGTAATACATAATTATATACATATAGAATTATACTATACCCCATATATATATTTATATATAAGTATATACATTTAGTACCTATTATATAACAGGCATTCTGCAGAGTATCAGATGAGATGGGTTTGTCACTTTGAAACATGGGCAATGACGATAGAAATTGTAAAAGTCAAGTGAAATGTCTCGGCCAAATACTTTTTCAATAACTGCTTGCGAGCCTGCTCCCAAGCATTCGTCTTCTTCATGTACCAGCATGACCCTGCTGGGAAAATGGACCATGCAGACAATGGGAATGACTTTCACAGCAGGACCTAGGCTCTATGCCTGTCTCTAATAATATGTAAAGAAGACTAGGCTGAGTTCAAAGATAGGGAACATCAATCCTTGATAACACACATTTTTTAGGATGGTGAGAGGAGTCAGGAATGTGTGACATGACGTTTAGGGCAAGAAAATGACAGATGTGGCTCCTGAAAGACAGGGCTCAAATTACAGTATAAGCGCTCATTTTCTCCAGAGCTGGAAGTTTAACCCACAGCTCTCGCTGTTCTGAGGGAGGGGTGAGGTTTCGAAACATTTTGGGACATCCTGGCCAGGGGAGTTCTGGGATTTATGAAAAGCCTCAAATCACAGAGCACAGTCGAGAGTGCAGCTGAGTTTTGAAGTCAGAAATTCTAAGTCGTATTTGCTTCATCCACAGCCATAGAGACATGGCACATCCGCCTTCTGTCTCCATCAGCAGCCCTCTCGCCCTCCTCCCACCCTCCTGCCTGGCTTGCTGCCTTGCCCTTGGAGCCTCAGAGGTCACCTTCTTCAGAAAATGTTTTTTCATGGCTCCAAGCCTGGTTAGATGCCCAGCCTATGAACTCAAACAGCACTGCACATGTACCGTGTAATAGCACTCTTCACACCGTGTATCTTTTGCTTGTCTGCCTCAACCTCTGAATGATTTCCTCCGGGGGTACGTTTGGATCGTGTTTCTGGTACAGAGCTCAGTGCCTGGCAATACTACACCCTCCATAATGCCGGTTCACTATCAGATGAATCAGTGCCCTGCGTGTCTTCCAGAGCTCGGGTCTGTGTTAGAATGTGAGGCCTTCTGGGAGCCCTTGCCTCCCGTTCCTATGGTAACAGGGTGCTGCATTTCACTTAATGCAGAACATCTGAAAACAGGCCTGTGTGGGAGGAGCCCAGGAATGCAGGACGATGAATGGCTCATTAGTGTCAGTGAAACGTTCCTCCACGTGCAAAGGCACACACACCATTAGCATCTGGCCCTGAGTAAGTGGGAGATTCCAACAGATGTTGTAAAGTCTCCAGGGCCAGCTTCTCCTCATTCACAAAAATGTGTTCCTTGCTCTTCTCTTATCAGCCTTGAGAAAATAGGAGTGAAAATTTTAAGGAAAATCCCTTAAATTGAACCAAATCCTTCTCCTCATTGTGGCTTCTGGAAGGAAAGAGAAAGGAGAAAAGATGTACAGGGCATCACTGCTCAGACTATATGTGTTGGCCACAGAGCCTGTGTGTGCGTGTGTGTGTGCACGTGTATGTATTTTGCCCTGTGTTAGTTTGTTAGAACTACCATAACAAAGCACTAGAAACCAAGAGGCTTAAACAACAGACATTTATCGTCTCACTTCTCTAGAGGCTAGAAGTCCAAAATCAAGGTGTCGGCAGGGTTGGTTCCTTTTGAGGACTTTGAGGGAGAATCCCTTCCAGGCGTCTCTACTAATTTGTGGTATACTAGTTGTAGGCATTCATTGGCTTGTAGAGGGCCCTCTTCTCCCTATGTCTTCAGATCATTTTCCCTCTGTATGTGTCTGCCTCTGTGTACAAGTTTCCTCTTTTTATAAGGACACGGTCATAACGGATCCAGGTTCATCCTAATGACCTCATCTCAACTTGATTATCTGCAAAGACTCTATTTTCAAATAAGGTCACATTTGCAGATACTGGGGGTTAGGACTGTAACATCTTTTTGAGGGACACAATTCAATCCATATCATATATTAAATGATTTAAGGCCATTTTAAGGTAAAAATAAACTGCGGCACAGAGAAGATAACACATTTCATGATATTACATTGATCTGAAACCGGGTCTGTTCGATTCTGATCTTCTTTTTTAATAAATTTATTTATTTATTTTTGGCTGCGTTGGGTCTTCGTTGCTGCGTGGGGGCTTTCTCTAGTTGCGGAGAGGAGGGGGGCTACTCTTCATCGTGGTGCGCAGGCTTCTCATTGTGGTGTCTTCTCTTGTTGCGGAGCACGGGCTCTAGGCACGCGGGCTCAGTAGTTGTGGTGCGCGGGCTTAGTTGCTTCGCAGCGCGTGGGATCTTCCCGGACCAGGGATCGAACCCGTGTCCCCTGCATTGGCAGGCAGATTCTCAACCACTGTGCCACCAAGGAAGTCCTCCAATTCTGATCTTCTGCCTTTTCCATTATTTCATGCTCTAAGAAACAAAGAGTGAGAGAGAAAGGTATTCTGCAAAGAAGTTTGTCCATTCACAAAAACGGCAAAGCCAAATTAAAGACAGATGAAAGTGGGAAAAGTTATTACCCACTGCTACCCATTGCTAAATTTTTATCTTTTACTGGTTTATTCCTAACTAAAGTTGTATTTCAAACTAAGATGGACACCACTGATGCTAGCCAAAACTTGTTCCACACATTTATTCTACAAATATTTATTGAATCTGTGATTGGCTTGCAGTATTCTTTTTTTTTTTTTAAGATTTAATTTTATTTATTTTTGGCTGTGTTGGGTCTTCGTTGCTGAGCGTGGGCTTTCTCTAGTTGCGGCGAGCGGAGGCTACTCTTCGTTGCAATGTGCAGACTTCTCATTGCAGTGGCTTTTCTTGTTGCGGAGCACAGGCTCTAGGGGCGCAGGCTTCAGTAGTTGTGGCACATGGGCTCAGTAGTTGTGGCTCGTGGGCTCTAGAGTGCAGGCTCAGTAGTTGTGGCACACGGGCTTAGTTGCTCCGCAGCATGTGGGATCTTCCCGGACCAGGGATCAAACCTGTGTCCCTTGCATTGGCAGGCGGATTCCTATCCACTGCACCACCATGGAAGTTCAGGCTTACAGTATTCTAAGAGATAAAAAGCACAGAAGTGAACAAGACAAATCCCTGCCCTCATGGAGCTTACATTCTAATGTACAGAGACAGTTAACAAGCAAATAAGCAAACCTGATTTCGTTCATTTACATTTATACTTGTTTACATTTAATCCCTCATAATAAAATGTCAGGTAATGAAATTAAAGCCAGGTAAAGGGATAGAAAGTTACTGGGAAAGATAAAATTGGCTGGTCAGAAAACGGAAGAGAGTCCCAAGGAAGTAGGGTAAGAGCCATACTGGTATCTGAGGAAAGGACATTTCAATACAGAACGAAGAACAGGTACAAAGGTCCTGAGGCAGGAGCATGTTTGGTAGGTTTGAGGAGTCTAGAAACAAGGTCAGAATGAGCCCTTGAACATTTATTTAATTCAGTAGTGATGGCCAATGAGAAGAAAGGAATTGATTTAGCCAAAGACTAGAGTCAAAAACATAAGGCAAAAAAAAAAAAAAAAAAAAAAAAAAACCCACATAAGGCAATCAACTATACTTCAATAAGAAAAAAATAAGGCAAGTTTAGGGCAAGGAGAAGAATCATGTTTTAATATAGCATAGAGCAGAGGTTATAAAATAAGGAAAATATATCAGTAACAATGACCATTTCAGTCATCATCACAATATTTTTTTTTAAACATCTTTATTGGAGTATAATTGCTTTACAATGGTGTGTTAGTTTCTGCTTTATAACAAAGTGAATCAGTTATACATATACATATGTTCCCATATCTCTTCCCTCTTGCATCTCCCTCCCTCCCACCCTCCCTATCCCACACCTCTAGGTGGTCACAAAGCACCGAGCTGATCTCCCTGTGCTATGCGGCTGCTTCCCACTAGCTATCTATTTTACATTTGGTAGTGTATATATGTCCATGCCACTCTCTCACTTTGTCACAGCTTACCCTTCCCCCTCCCCATATCCTGAAGTCCATTCTCTAGTAAGTCTGTGTCTTTATTCCCATCTTGCTCCTAGGTTCTTCACATCATTAATCATTAGAGAAATGCAAATCAAAACTACAATGAGATATCATCTCACACCGGTCAGAATGGCCATCATCAAAAAATCTACAAACAACAAATGCTGGAGAGGGTGTGGAGAAAAGGGAACTCTCTTGCACTGTTGGTGGGAATGTAAATTGATACAGCCACTATGGAGAACAGTATGGAGGTTCCTTAAAAAACTAAAAATAGAACTACCATACGACACAGCAATCCCACTACTGGGCATATACCCTGAGAAAACCATAATTCAAAAAGAGTCATGTACCAAAATGTTCATTGCAGCTCCATTTACAACAGCCAGGACATGGAAGCAACCTAAGTGTCCATCAACAGATGAATGAATAAAGAAGATGTGGCACATATATACAATGGAATATTACTCAGCCATAAAA
Source organism: Eubalaena glacialis (assembly GCF_028564815.1). NCBI lineage: Eukaryota > Metazoa > Chordata > Mammalia > Artiodactyla > Balaenidae > Eubalaena > Eubalaena glacialis. Next base: position 6,011,892 of record NC_083725.1, read on the forward strand.
GAAACGAAATTAAGTTATTTGTAGTGAGGTGGATGGACCTAGAGTCTGTCATACAGAGTGAAGTAAGTCAGAAAACAAATACCGTATGCTAACACATGTATATATGGAATCTAAGAAAAAAAAAAAAAGGTCATCATCACAATATTAAAGGATGTCAAAACAAATATCTTTTTGTTTTCTCTGTCCTTGACCTCATACATGAAATCGGTGACCATAGTTTGTCAGTTTTGCTCCAAACTTTCTTTCAGCCATCCTATCTTTCTGGTCACCCACTGCTGATGGACGTTCATTAGTGCTCATCCAGACCATTTGGTCATTTATCCAGTTGATCCTTCACACAGTCACCAATTATTTTCTTAAACATGGTTGCATTCCCAAAACACCACTCTCTGCCTCCAAAATATAAACCTATACCCCTTTGCCCACAATTCTGAACCTGTACCCATCAGTCTGGTCAGCACATTCAAAGACCCAAGAGTAAGTAATTCAGAGCAGAGGAATATCTGGGGCCATTGGGAATATATATAATATATTCATTAATTTATTTATGTTTTTCCAGCCACTCCAGGAAATGTCCTGGCCCACTTCCCCTTCCCTTCCACATTTGATGTAGCTCTGGGCTCCTGGAAGACACAAGTGTAAATGGGACCATGCCCCTTGGGCCACTGTCATTTGTTTTAGGAGGTGATGCTTGGCCAAGCTGAGCCAAGTGATACCTTTTATATCCTCAATTTAAATGAAGAACTGGAGAGAATTCATGGTTGTTGCTGTTGTTATTGTTGTTCCAGAAGTATGGTTCTGTAAGATGTAAATTTGGGAGAGGTCATGTTTTCAACACTTAGGTTTGAAGAATCAGAGGAATCCAGCAGAGGGGTGCAAGGGGGGAAGAGAGGGGGAGAGAGAGAGATTCAGATAAAGATGGAGGTAAAGAGAGAGGAGAGAGAGAGGGGGAAAGGAGAAGGAGAAGAGAGGGAGGGAGAGGGGTAGAGAGAGAACAAAGAGAGGAAGAAAATGGGGTAAAAGAAAAAGACTCCTGACAGCATTTAAGCCAATACATTAAGTTTGTTCCCAAAGCTCGGTTGTAGCGCTGTCCCTGGACTTTGTGGGACACCCTTTCCTATCACCTCTTTTGGTTTAATTTGAATGTATTTCTGTTGGTGTGCAACCAAGGGTTCAAATCATTCAATCCTTTTTTTCAATTTTGCCTCCATCCCAGTGTCTGTCTCTGGACCCTTCCACCTGGTAAGTGGGTGAGTCTGTTAGCATCACATCGGTACTTGACAAGTGTGCCTATTATATTCATTATTTTGTCTGCTGAAGTAAAACTTATATTCTTCAAGCTGCTACCATTTGCTGTCTTGAAAGAAAACATACAAGTAGGCTATTTTTAAGTTATGCTGTTGTGTTCTAGGTTAGGAAAATGTGAACGATCAAATTACAAAAGAATTCTTCCAGAACTATTTCTGAAGGCATTAGATCCTTAACCAGAAAGATGTAAAAGTGTTAAAAGCTGAAGTCTTACTGTCACTTTCAACTGAAGAATACAATAAAATGAAAGGAAGACATAAGACACATCAGGAAAGATAACTGTCAGTAGAGGAGTGGGATTCCATCTGTAAATGTGCACACAGATCCTCCAAACATATGCCATACATGATGCAATATCAGGTTAGCAGATTTGGGTAGGATTACAGAGATGAGAAGTAAAGAAATTAGCGTGTCTCTAATGTAAACTCTGCACTAAGCACTCAATATGTGTTTAACACATGTTATATAATTTAATTTCTATAAAACTCTATGACACAGATATGGGTGAGGAAATCGAGATTCAGATCATTTAAAGCACTTATCCAAGACCATGTGGCTATTAGATCTGGGACTGAAACACAGATATCTCTAATTCCAGTGTCCAGTGTTCATCCCTTTCTCCCTTCTGCGTTCCATTTTCAATCTGGTCTGTCTTGATCCTCATTTGGAGTAAGAGTTTACGAAGCACAGTCTGTGGGTTCTCAGAATTCTGAGGGGGTGATGGCAGAGTTGAATCAGATACCTCTACTTTCATCTCAACCAGACATCCCCGTGTAGATATGTTGGGTTCAGTGTAACGAGATTTCTGTGTCATATTCTTTGAAGAAAATATTCCATTGCTTTAAGAAGCTCGAAAGCCATAACCACAAGCTAATGCTAGGTCATTTTGGTCCAGGAATGCCAGTTGAATACCGTCCAGTCTAGGACTTTGAACAGATACAAATCATGACTTTTGTCAGGAAAAAAAGAAAGCTTAGTTCTTTTTAACATGAAGTGTAAATAAAATAGGGTATAGTGTTAAGTATATACATCACAAAACCCCACCTGAAACAGGGACATGGACTTATATTCACCTAAAATGGTGAGGAGAGGAAGGACATAATCTTTATATGACAGTTAACAAATAATAACTTTAAAAATAGGTACAATACCCTTTATTACATCATGTGAAAACTTATGACAACTTTGGCTTCAACTTGCCAAGAGTGTGTCTAAGAATAAATGCATTCCTGTTAAAAACATGAGTTGTAAACATGTAGGAAAAGCTTCATGACATTGTATTTGGCAGTGAATTTTTGGATATCACACCAAAAGCACAAGCAACAAAAGCAAAAATAGACAAACGAGACTACATCGAGCTTAAAAAATTCAGCACAGCAAAGGAAATAGTCAAGTATAAAAAGGCAACCTACAGAATGAGAGAAAATATTTGAAAACGGTATAACCGCTAAGGGGTTAATATCCAGAATATATAAAGAACTCTACATCTCAACAACAACAACAAAAACCCCACAAATAATCTGATTAAAAAATGGGTAAGGCACTCAAATAGACATTTCCCCAAAGAAGATATACAATGGCCAACAAGCATAGCAACAGTAAAGATGCTCAACAATAAAAATCATCAGATGGCTTCCCTGGTGGCACAGTGGTTAAGAATCCTCCAGCCAATGGAGAGCATATGGGTTCGAGCCCTGGTCAGGGAAGATCCCACATGCCGCATGGCAACTAAGACTGTGTGCCACAACTACTGAGCCTGCACTCTAGAGCCCGTGAGGCACAACTACTGAACCGTGTGCCACGACTACTGAAGCCCGCATGCCTAGAGCCCATGCTCCGCAACAAGAGAAGCCACCGCAATGAGAAGCCCCTGCACCACAATGAAGTTTAGCCCCCACTGGCCACAGCTAGAGAAAGCCCGCACGCAGCAGCGAAGACCCAACGTGGCCAAAAATAAATAATAAATAAAAATTAAAAAAAAATCATCAGAGAGATGTAATCAAAACCACAATGAGATATGGCCTTACACTCATTAGGATGGCCACTATAAAAATTAAAAAAAAAATAAAAGAAAGAAAACGACAACTGTTGGCTAAGATGTGGAGAAGTTCGAATCCTTGTGTACCATTGGAAGGAATGTAAAATAGGGCAACCACTATGGAAAACAGTTACGGAGTTTCCAAAAAAAATTAAAAATAGAATTATCAATCCATCAATCTTACTTCTGGGTATATATCTGAAAGAATTGAGAACAAGATCTCAAAGAGTTATTTGCACACCCGTGTTCACTGCAACATCATTAACAATAGCCAAGAGGTAGAAGCAACCTGGATGTCCATCAATGGCAGAATGGATTAAAAAAATGTTGAGTGTGTGTATATATATATATATATATATATATATATATATATATAAAATGGAAGATTGTTCAACCTTTAAAAAGAATGGCACTCTGTCATATGCTACAACATGGATGAACCTTGAGAACGTTATGCTACGTGAAATAAGCCAGTCACAAAAACACAAATACTGTCACAGGTATCTAAAATAGTTGAACTCTTAGAAACAGAAGGTAGAATGGTGGTTTCCAGGGGCTGGGGGAGGGAGAAAAGGGGAGTTTTTGTTCAATGGGTATAGAGTTTCAGTTTTGCAAGATGAATACTAGAGATCTACTATAGGACAATTTATATATAGTTAATACCACTGTACTGTACACCTAAAAATGATTAAGATGATCAATTTTATGGTTTAACAGTAAAAAAAAACTATGGCTAAAAATGGTAAAAAGAAAAAAAATGCTTGTATTCAAGAGGGAGTTAGATGTCAGCAAGATGCAAATTTGGGGTTTCAGTGAACCACATGGTACAAAGATAGTTTGGACCTGACCCACTTTCATGGCTCTGGTTTTCTCTGTATGTAGCTGTCTTCATTGCACAAATCGTGGTTGTTTATTGGGCTTGGGTCACATTAGATGTTGGGCTGAGAAACCAGCGGACACCTTGTTGCAGAACCAGAAGGCTGATGCGTCACAGAACAGCGTTCACTGTGACGGAAGCTATCTTGGGTCTCAGGACAGAAGCTTGGGAAGCAGCTACGCTGATGGTGCTTTGAGGTAACGATTCCAGAGTGAAAAGGGCACAAGAATTCAAGAATATGCAGGTTGAAGTCCTGGCTCCATCCTTTCACTGTTGTATGCCACCCTAACCCCTCTGATTTTCAATATGAGATGGAGTTAATAGTGAAGTTTACAATGAACTTAATAAAAAAGATGTGCGTAAAAATAGCGCAGGGAACTCTGCTCGATATTCTGTAACAACCTAATTGCAAAACGAATTTGAAAAAGAATAGATACATGTATATGTATAACTGAATCACTTTGTTGTACACCTGAAACTATCACAACATTGTTAATCAACTCTACTCCAATACAGAATAAAAAGTTAAAAAAAATAATTGGTATAATACACGTTCCCGTTCTTTCCCTCCCACAATACTCCTCACACTGTCCTCTTTGTTCAATGTCTATGTCCTTCACTAGACTGTAAGCTCAGGGGACCATGCATAAAGTTGGTCTCGCAGACTGCTGTCTCCAACAATGAGCTCAGTGCCTGGCACAGAGATGTAGCTGGACAACCATTTACTGAACGAATGAATGAATGAATGAATGTGTTTATCGTGCTTTGTCAAGAATCATTAAAGTATAAGGAATTGTTACTTGGGCTTTTTCCATTTCTCAAGTATTAGCTGGTTAATCTGTAGTCTGGACAGGATCCCCTTATTCAAAAGTTGTTTACAGGGAATGATGTTGGTGAGACACATCATTCATGATAAAATATTGACTTGACACCCGCTGCCCGCAAAACTGGCCTCCTGCAATCTCCACCTCATGATAGGATTATGACGTCTAGGAAACAGCCCATTTCTTTATAGAATAAAAAGCTCCCTGTGTCTCTCATTGTTTCTCAGCGTAACCTTCCTCTCCCTGCCCCTGGCCTCCACCCCTACTCTTTTCTAGTCTCTGCCCCCTGATCCCACCATGTCCCTAGGCCACTGCTTGAAGTGTGAGCTGCCTTATATGATTTATGGGCCCAGTGATGCCGAGGTCAGAACACAGATTGTTTTGCAGGCATCCCTGAAGCCCCTGTGTGGTGCGGGAGATGCAAGCCCGGAGGGGCAGTCACAGGATATGGGATCACATTTGCAACAAGCAGTGCAAAGTGGCACAGGATATCTGTCACCAGACAAGCAAAACAGTCATTGTTTTCTCCCCACCCTGTGACCCAGGCCTGAGTCTATAAAGAGACAGCAGCTGTGGTCCTGACACCCAGATAAACACTGAATAAAGGACAATGTATTAGAAGGAAACAAGATGCTATGTTGTGAGTATGGGTGGTGACTGAGATTTCTGGGGCTCCATTTCTGTCTAGGGTTGTGTTTATCCAAACAGTGTGGGTGTCGTAAGATTCCTTGTGGTATCTGAACATGGGTCATCCCCTCAATTACTTAATCAGCAACGTGATCCTTAGTGAGTGTCTTCACTGTGCCATGAGCTGGGCTTAGGGACTGAGGCAGACAAGAGACGATGTTAGCGCCTGAGCCTCCCGGCCAGGTGAGCTTGTCCCAGTTCCAAGTCCACCTCTCCCTCTCTGAGCAACCTCAGACAGCTTGTCCAACCTCATGGAGGAGACAAATTGTGAGTATTACACTGAGATAATGGATATTAACACCTAGGGGTTCAATAGTGTAATATACACATATATTTAAGCATAAGACAGAGTTCCTGCCTTTAAGAGTTTCCTTACAGTTCTCTGCTCTTAACTCTGCTGCCTAATAGAATTACCTGGGGACACTTTTTAAAAGTGCTAATGCCCAGGTCCTACCTCCAGAAACCATGAGGACATCGCTAAGGTTTAAAAGCTTCTCGTGTCATTCTAAGACACAACCAGGATTGAGGACAGCTCTGACAAAACTAAATCACACAGGCAGAATGAGAGAAAAGTGTATCACCAAATGCCTGCAGCAACTTTAGTCCCAAAGGCAATATTCTCATCTAAATTAACCAGATGAATTTTGCAAATGTCCTACAAACTCCCTGAACATTACACAATGGTTTCCAGAGGTTGCTTCTAGAATCCATATTTACCTACTTAAAAATAATTTCAACTTCTCTCTAATAAAAGTCTTGGCTTCTTTCACATAACCCCTCTTCTATGGGCTAAAAAGCTTGAGACTTTTATTTCTAGAAGCGTAGTCAGATATTTTCTCTGTAAGCCCAATTCCCATGAAAGCCAAAACAAGGAGGGCAGGAAGAAGGAGAGAGAATATTAGATGCTTTTTGCAACCTCCACTTCTCTCTTCCTCTTGCCCCCCAAACCCAGGCTCACTTGATTCCTATTTTGCCCACGTTAATATCTCCCAAGCCTTGGGCACTTGGGGACATTGTCAACTCCACAGCTACCTTGTCCCTTCACTTCTTCCTCCTCTTGTCACCCTGGCCCCAAACAGCAACCAGCTCTGACCTTGGGTATTGACGACAGCATGAACATCAAATACTTACATGAGTGTTTTACATCAGTCAGAACTTTAAACCATCATCCTCCAGTAATATCCCACCTTCCAACCCAGGGAGTCAAAACCCTTAACAAGTATCAGTAAACGAATCTTCCTGGAGACATGAATGGAGATGAGACAAATGAAATATAAAGAAGTACGTGATTATCCAAGGTCACTGCAAGGAGAATCAGGCGTTCTTAGCTCCCACTTCCCAACCCAAAGTCTAGCTCTCTATTTACAGAGCACGGTGTTACTATAATAGCCTAATTGATTTATAATGTTTTTCTCCATATAGTACCATGTGTGCAATTAGTTACTGAACGGAAATGCAGCTCAGCTCACTTGCCACATCTGCTGCTAGTCAGGGACATACAATTTCATGCCTTATTTTCCAGGCGGCTTGATTAACATTCAGGGAAATCTAGTGACTTGGCCAGAGCTGCAGAAAAAGCTAGGGAGCTCAGGTATAATCAGACCTGGGAGAAATACCTCAAATGGAAAGAAAATGCAGCACCATCTCAAAACACAAGTCAAACATATAGTATTGTGAGAAAGAGTCACAAATGTGGAATGGCTCTTCTCTCCCCCATTCATTTTGTGTGTTAGTTCATTCGAATTCATCTGTATTCACTGAATACTTAGTAGGTGCCCGTTTTCTTTGAGTAGAGAGTGGTAAGCAAATATATATTTTCCATGCTTTTATGGAGCCCGCTGTCAAGTGGGAAACACACGTATTAAATAAATAATCATACAAAGAAAAAACATGAATGTAGGAGTGATGGATATGTATTAAGAGGGAAGTACAGTATCGGAGTCAGGGGAGGCTTCTCTTAGGGTGAGGTGTTAAATGTGAGACTGAAGAATGAGCACAGATTAGCTCCCGAGCTGGGGAAAGGCACTCTATCTGGAGGGAACTGCAGCTTAGAGGAAAGGTCTTGGTGAATTCCTGGAATTGTGGGAAGGCTGGCGTGGCTACAGCTTTAGGAGGTGTGGGAAGTGGTCCAGGGAAGTCTGGAAACAGGAAGGAGCTAGATACATGAAGGCTTTGAGTCTTCTATTACGGATTTTATATGTGGAATATAAAAAAATAGTCAAACTCACTAAAAGAGAGTAGAAAAGTGGTTTCCAGGGGCTGGAGGGTGGGGGGGAAAGGGATAAGGTAGCGAAAGACTACAAACTTTCATCTATAAGATGAATAAGCTCTGAGGATTTAATAGAGAACATGGTGACTATAGTTGATAACAGTGTAGTACATCAGTGAAATTTGCTAAGAGAGTGGAACTTGAATGTTCGTATATGTGGTGATGAATGTATTAATTAACTAGATGGGAGGGATCTTTTCAAAATGTACACATCTACCAAGATGTGTAGATTTGAAAGTGGACATCCATCAAGATGTCCACTTTCAATAGCTCATAATTTTGTCAGTTATATCTCGATAAAAACTGAAAAAAAATATTTTTAAGTGTTAAAAAAAACCCTTAAATTAAGGTTTTTAAAGAGAAGAGATAATATGGTTTAAAACTGTAGACATTTCTTTTATCTACTCCATGGAGAATGGAGACCAGATTAGTAGGACAAGGAGAGGAAGCAAAGATAGGAGTTGGAATCCAGGCGACGGATGGCTGTGGCTTAGGTTTGAATGAAGATGATGAGAGTAAAGTGAAAGGGATGGTTTAGAGAGATACCTAGGAGGCAAAAATCAGTAAGATGTGGTAGATTGAAAGAGGGGAGGGAGAGATAATGGTAAGAAGAATGTTCTGTCTTCTTTCTTAGGCAATTGTGTATATGTAGATGAAATTTACTGAGCTGGGAAAAGGCAGAGTGGGAGATATTAATTTTGAATTCCTGTCATAGAGATGGAAACAAGAGAGTGCAATACATCATTTTGAGGGAACGTATAGACTAGGAGGAGAAGGAGGTTCGAGATTGAGGGTTGAAGAATTCCAACTTTGGAGGTCAAATTGGAGGAGGACCTGGTAGGAAGAAGTGTATCTGGAGAAATAAGAGACAAACCAGGAGAATGTGGAATCCCAGAGGCCTAAGAAGAAGAAATGTATCAAGGAAGGGGAAATTAGCTCTGCTGGATGCTGTGGAATTATCAGATACAATGAGAACTGAAGAACGTCAGTTGGGTTTAGAAGCTTGGGAGTTGTTAATACCTATAGTAGACCAGTTCTGGTGGATGCATGGCATATTTTCAAAGACCCATACTCAAGACCAGACTGACACCTAAGAAGTTATATAAAGATCAACAGCATGCTCAGTGAGTACTGAAGAGGATGATTGGATGGTTGAACGGATGCGTGAATGTAGACTTTGCCTGAATCTCAGAAATTTTTTTTTAACTTTTTCATTTTCTTAAATCCTCTGGCTGGTCAGAATATAATATGGGGGAAATGAAGAAACTAAACAGTACTGGCATTGGGAGTTGTGGCCTTTCCTTGTAGGAGGAGGAAGGCATGGAGAAAAGGATGAAGAGGGAATGATCATGGTACATGTCTACTAGCTAAGACTTCAACATCTACCAGGAGATCTCAACGTATCCTCCATCTAAACCAGCCACTTTCAAACCTGGCTGATCATCAGAATGACACCTACACCCACAAGTATTCTGATTCAACAAGCATGTTCTGGCCTGGGAATTAGCATTCTGCAACACTTCAGTTAACCCTTGGTTTTAAGTTCTACCATAATGTTCCCAGAAAATTCCAACAAAGAGCTACATGACTCTGTTCCTTCTTTTCCTCACTGTTTTATAAAATATGGAACACAAAGAGAACATATTTGTGATTCATTAATAGTGCCAAGTGTCATTTTTTCTCTCATCAGAGGAAACTAAGCCTGAAAACCAAGTGTGGTATAGTCATTTACATACCCAGGTGCTTGATTCACTCCTTATAATATTTTGGAATGAATATTGGGAGGCTATTACCAGCCCCATCAGCTCCATTTTTCAGATGTGGAAACTGAGACAAAAAGGTTAAAGGCACAGCCATTAATAGGATGAAGTAGGGATTTCAATCTAGAAGTTTCTCTCCAAGTTCAGGTTTTGAAGGGGAGCTGTTCACCCTACTGATATTTGAGATGCAGGTATAAGAGGGGACAATCAGCCTGGTGACCTGTATTATAACCTGTACCTTGATACAGAAATACATGTACACATATATGCACACATTTTGAAAATGACTGGCTCTACATCAAACACAGAAAGAAAAATAAAATAGAAACTATCATGATTTCTGCCCTCAAAAGAACCTGTAATCTCAATGGCAAGATGTTACAACTATTTCTAACACAAGGCTGCCAGGCTAAGTGCAAAGTGAATGCTATGGATCATATTAGCTGCCAAAGATTTGGATGGAAATGGATTTAATGTATCTTGTGAAGCTCAGCTTCAGGCCCTTCACTTGTACACACAAGGTTCTGGGATGAACCCTACCAATGTGTTCACATGCTCGTATATTTTGGTAAAATGTGCAATAGTAAGACATTTTTATTGTAAGATATTTTAACTGTCTCTTTCTGCTTTGGCTTCAACTGCATCACCTTCCTCCTCGTGGTCATTCGTGGAGGGGTGCCTTGGACACTTTTGGGCATCTGGCTCAGTGGTGTTTGAGCAGGGGATGTATTTAGTTTGGGTTTAGTGGGATATGTTCAGAATATGTCTCACAGTGACTCCTGTGTGTTGGTAAATCATGGTGAGCAGTCCTGGTACAGGAATGACTTTCAGAAATCCTTCTATTGCCTACGCTGCCAGCTCACCAGCATCATGCACAAGGGTGCTGGGCTAGAGGTCTTCTCCTGTGTGGACATGTCCTATGATGCCTGCCATGAGAAGTCTGCATGTGGGTAGTTGTTAATGAGTGTCTCAATTCAGATATAATTTATAACTAGTCAATGCATAAGAAAACTTAAAATTCCTTGGAATTTGATAGGTCATATACAAAGAAAACCTCACAGAGGATTTTCCAAACTTGACAGCAATCCTCAACTCTCAATTTTTTTAAAAATCAATTATTCATGCTAGAGGAAAGACTGCGTGGTCTTTCTCTTCTCTCTGTAGAAAAATATAATACAAAATTGTCATCCTCTGAAGAGGTGAGCAAAGAGAATAGAGCCAAAAAAATGCTTTATAGACTTGGGTCAGGCAACTTGCTAGTATATTGGATTATATGATGCTTGTGGTATTTGCCAACTTTTTAAATTTTCCAAATAAATATCTTATTCTAAGAAATAATTTACCTTGGAACCTAATTTCATATTATATTTTGTATTTTTTATTTTGCATTTTTTTTTGTTGTTGTTGTTAAAAGCACCCTCCCCAAACAGTCTACCCTTCAGGTCCCATAAAAAATGGATCTGCTTCTGAGTTTAGTGAAAGGATAAGCCACAGAGGAAGTTAGACATGACTTTGAGAAAGTGGGGGAAGGCTTCCAGGTAGAAGAGCAGTTGTACATGTGGAGGCAACATGAAGCAAGAGCCCAACTTGGAAGGCGCACTTGGAAAGTCACAGTGTGCTTAAAGGAAATCTATCCAGGCTAGTTCTCATGGGGCAGTAGTAGTTTCTTTGTTGCTATGGGTTTTGCTCATTTTGTTTTGTTTTAATCATTTAATTGTTTTGCATCTCACTGTTGAAGAGAGCGTGCATCTCCCAGTGCTCCCAGATAGGGGTGCCACATAAAATAGAGTGCCAGTTAAATTTGAATTTCAGATGAACAATGAATAATATTTAGGTATAAATTGTCCCCTGCAATACATAAGACATATTTATACTAAAACATTTTTTTGTTGTTCATCTGAAATTCCAATTTGACTGGACATCTTGTATTTTTATTTGGGAATTCTGAAGGAAGGAAAATGAGTTTTACTTTTGGAAGCCTCTGATTCCAGGCCAGGGGTCTTCATCTGAAACAACTCTCCACTGCACCAGCCACTAAGCTGTGTCCAAAGGAGAGCTGTAGGATCTATGGAGCCTTCTTGGTCCACACAGAGCAAGGCAAGTTGACAAAGAGACAGTGGTTGGTGGAGGAGGGACTTTCCAAGTTAGCGGCAAAGCTTTCCTCTGGGAAACAAATGTTGGAGAGTGAAGTAAAGTCATTCCCCAGTGAAGACCACTATTATGACTAAATACATTAAATCCAAGACCGCATTACTGCAACAGACCTAAGGGATGGAGAGCTGAATTTGTGTACATCCAGGGGTGATTTAGTTTTGTTAATTACTTATGTGTCCTTTGCCTTTAAAAGATGTTTTGAACAAGGCTTGGTTTCCTCGATTCAAAAACAGTTTAACACAGCTGTTTTGTTTTTTTTTTTCAAAACTCACTCCTCTACAATATTGTGCTCATTTATACCCTCCACAAACATGGGTTTGCTGTTGTATGGATAAGGGTCGCTAGATTTAAGAAGTAAAAATAAAGAATGCCCAGTTAGATCTGAATTGCTGATAGATAACAAGCAATTTTTCAGTGTATGGATGGGGTAGCATTTGTTATCTATCAGCAGTTCATATTTAAATGTGTGTCCTGTGGTTTACTTGCAACCCTGCTCAGGATACAAGCTGATATTCCTGATTTTGAAACCATACAAAGATGGGAACTATACCCATTATTTTGTAATAACCTGTAAGGGAAAAGAATTTGGATTGTTACAAATATATATAGAATTGTGTCATATATATATTTATATATATATATGACAATCACTTTGCTGTACACCTGAAACTAACATAACAGTGTAAATCAACTATACTTCAATGAAAAATAAATAAATAAATCCATCCATCCATACATACATACATGCATAAAAGAGTTTGCCCTTCTTTGAAAGTGGGACTATCTGAGTTTTATCCTAGGGGAAAGAAATTGTTGAAAGATAAAAGACCTGCTTCAGAAGGGAGTGAGTTCCCTGTGTTTGGAGACTGGGTGAACGTTTGGTGGGCATGTAATGGAGGTGACACATATTTGAATGAACATATTTGTTGAATATTGGACTTGAGGACATGATGATTTTTCAGGTCCTGAAGTTAGTGTAGCATAGCACAGGCTCTAGAATTGTATAGATTTAGTTTCAACTTCATGACTTGGCCCTTTATTACTGAATTTTTCTGAGCCTCTATTGCTATATTTGTAAAATGGGGACAAGCCTAATGAGTTGTTATAAATATTAAAAAGATAATGCATACAAAGCACATAGCACTGTTATAGACACAACAAATTATAGTGAAATAAATGTTAGCTATTGTCCAAGTCCCTTCAAGCTCTGAGATTATACATGTGCATGAACTTCAGTTACAAAAACTAACTATGAGGATTTAAATAGACCAAGAATTTGGGTTTGTAAAAGAGACAGACTTAATTCAACAGCATGACATCGTACCACGGTAATGACCAAAACTATATCACATGGTCTCTTAGTCAGTTTATGTTTTTGGAATTGGCTCAAAGAGGATGAATTTGCGTTCTACTTTTCTTGTTTCTCTCTCCGCACCCGACACAACATAAAGTACATATTTGGTGCTCAGGAAATAATGTTTCACGGACAAGGGTGCTCTTCTTTGCCATAAATACGAGTTGGGGCTTTAATGTTTATTCCATGAAACGCTTGGTTGGAAATGAACAAGAAACAAATTCAAGGACATAGTGAGGCTTCTCTTCCTTTCTATCTCTCTGCAGAACTTCTAAAATGTGCTTGTGAGCTTAGTTGTGGACAAAGAATGCCTCCTGGCATTTTAAGCAACCCTTAGCAATGGGATCTCGCTTTTTAAAAGGTGCAATCTCAAACATTCTAGGTGAGAGTTGTATGACGGCTTCAGTTTTCTGTCATATTAGCACAGATTAATATTTCCAACTGCCTGCTAGGTCGTTTTTCAGTATTTTGCAGAAACCTTATCTTTTTCTTTTCTTTTCTTTTTTTTTTTTTAGGGTAAGTCATCTTGATTTGATCCATTCTTCTAAAATAGCACTACCAACCACACAGGTCAGCAGATCCAAATAATGAATACTTCGGACACAGAGGCTTTATAAAAATTAGTTTGTTTCCTGCCCACATCAGGAATGTGTACTGTAGGCATAATAAACTGGGGAGATTAGTTTATGAGAACTTTAGGTCCACCCTGAGTGCACAGAGATAAGTTCTAAAAATAAAGCCGAGTTCTAGTCTCCTTTTTTTTTTTTTTTTTTCCCTCCAAGAGTAAATGCTGACCATGAATCTTCTGGAGACATGAGAATAAAGCACAGCGGTTAGTTATCATCCTGCAGTCTCACAGTGCCACCTTTTGGTACGTGGTTTCTCATTTCCTAACAGTGAATATGAGACAGCTGGTTTCCTCTGGTGATTTTTTACAATCCAACTTCCTTGGTTATGGCTTGACATAATTTCCCTGGAGAGTTCAGGCTTAGGGTATGATAATATACCTTGGATCTGCAAAGCATTAAAAGGGAGGATATTGTCAGATATATGATCTAGCCATGGACACAGGCCAGATGCATTTGTAACTAAGAGAGAAGCCCCTCTTGTCCTGGTCCATTCCTAACTGGTTTGGCTTTGCTGTTATCTATCAGCACCTTCCTTAACTTTTGCAAAAAGGCTCAGTTAATTTCATTCTTTGCTTTCCAGCTACGTTGTCAGGAGCTTGCTCGTGGCCATATATAACAGGTGACAACAGTGTTTTTTTCAGAGAAATAAAACCAAGAGAGCGATCGCAAGAACTTTATGTTCTTTTCAAGATTGCTTCTCTGGAATATTTACCCACAGTAGAGAATAGGATGTAATGAATTATTTATCAATGGGGCAGGCTTTACTGTATTAATTAATTAGTTAATTAGGATTTGGGTTGTATTTCTGGCATTAACTGAAATTAGACTTGTGTTACAAATATAATAAAATAAAGCTATTTAGGCCAACCTGTTGGAGGAAACTTCAAAACACCTAGAGACAATGAGATTTTATGTTTTATGCTTTTGGCTGCTAGTTGGAACCCTTGAAGGAAAAACTGGCTGAATTCTCTAAAATTAGGTTTACGGCATGCCTAGGCCTTAGAATTCCAAGTCAACCATTTGGGCTGGATTTCTACCCTGTCCCAACAGCTAGTCAACTCAATGAAAGTACAACTCGTGTTGTTTACTATCATGTGCCCAATAGAAACAGTTGTATTTTTCCTCCTCTAATTTTCAATCAGAAATTTCGGCTTGTTAGAGAGACATAGTCTAGGTTGGCATCACCGTAAAGCACTTGTTTTATTCTGAGTTCTAAGAAGAAAATGGAGACATGTTATAAGTAGTAACTCTGGTCTCTACTTTTAGTTTGCAGTTTAGTAGACAAGATGGGAAGGACATTTTGGTCAGAATGTTTGAGTTCCTTCACTTATAAAAACCCTAACCATCCGTCACCTTTGAGGTCAAATTTTATTTACTTCAAAAAGCCCCTCTAATTCCCGCAATAGCTGTCTCTCTCTACTCCAAATCTCTTTAGCTTTTTTACCTTGACAGTGGGCTGTGCAATAAGGATGGAAAATTCCTAGAGATATCAGACCATGTTTTACCTACTTTGGTGCTTTACGCCTAGTTAGCTCTCAGTATGTGATTTTGAATAAAATTATGATGGTACACATGGCAGAAGCATAAGAACATTTCCAAAAATGCAACAGCTTAGCTCAATGTGGTATAAACATCTCTGGGAATATAAAGCCCCAACCCCATTCAGTAGTTTCTCTTTTCTCTTGCCCAGTCTAAATTCTGCTGCCAAAGCAGCCTAAAAGCAAATTTGAGCATGTTACCCTCCTCCTTTAAAAGCTCCGTGCCTTTTTCTGGCCTCCTGGATAGACTCCGAACACCTTAGATGGGTCTAGCAGGCTTGTGCTGTCTGTCCCCAGCTCGCTTGTACGATCTCACGTCTCACCATTCCACCCCATTTGCACGTTGGTCTACTCATGCTGAATTTCTCTGTTGTTACCCCTTTCTGAAATATTCTTCCTTCACTTTCCTGCCTGGACAACTTTTTGCCATCATTCAAGACCCAATGTAAATATTTTCAACCTCTGTTTAGAATTTTCCAAGGCTCCAAGGCAGAGTAAGCCTCAATTTTTTCTGGGATGTTATGTAATTTTGTTCATTATTTTATTATAGCAACTACTATGTCTTGTGTCAAAACTTTTCTACTTACATTAAATCACTGACTAAACTTAAGTGACCTGAAGATAGGGACCATAGTGATTTATTTAAATTTTCAAGCAGCTGGTCCAGTGTATAATACGCGGTGAGCTTCCAAAAATGTGTGACTGATGAATAAATCAATAATCCTGAAGGGTAATGATAATAACACCGGATGAGGACTTGGCGGACCTGTTACTTTCTTCTGTGAGATCTGCGGCAGTTTAACCTCCCTGGTCTCAGATTGCCCAGCGTGCACGGGCAGTATTTCAGATTAGGTGACCTCCCTTCTGATACAGGATCTGTGAGGTTTTCACTCCTGAGTAAAGTTCATCAAGGCAGGCTCTCTGGGAACTTCCAGATTCAATAGGTTTAAATTCATTAGTCAGGAAAGACACTTCCAGATTTGGTAGCTCCGGATATTTGAGGGTAAATACCAAGTTAGTAATCAAAGGATTGGAATTTCTGGAAAGAAATGGATTCTAATCTGGAGCTTCTAGTTTAGAGAGACTAAAATATTAGATACAATGTCTATTCTTACTTGAGGTTAATTAGTGGATATCAGAGAGTAAAGGGATGTATCATGCTAACATATGAATAAGTGAACATTCTTTTATAAGCCATCCACATTCAGTGTCAAATTGAATTCCAAAAAAGTAAAATTCACACATACTTTTCAGAGGGTTGAATTGCCATTTTCTTAGACATTCTAGACAGGGGTCCACAGGGCAGGGACTAAGCTGCAGTTGTGTCATACACTTTATGCTTGTTTTCACCTTCTATGCCTCGATTTAAAAGAGATCAGAAATCGAGGAAATAGAAGACCGTGCCCCCGCCCCCCGGGTATTCAACTTTCTGCTCAATATCTAAAGCTGGATGATCCGCATATCAAACTTAACATGGCACAAACCAAACACTTGATTGCCCAAACGTCCCAAATTCATTTCCTTAAGTAGTACCTATTTAAGTAAATGCCATCACTATTCATTTAACTGCTTAGGACAAAACCTTAGAAGTTATTGCAGATTCCTCTTTCCCTCAATCCCATCAACCAATTCATCAATCAGATATAATTTTAAACCCTATTCTGAATCTCTTCTCATCATCTTCACTGCAACCACTCTTTCCCAAGCCACCATTATATCTTCCTAGATTTTTGCAACGACCTCTGAAGTAGGTTTTCTGCCTCCACATTTGCTCCCTTACCTAGAGTCCCTCCAACAGTTAGCGGCCAGAGTGGTCTTTCTAAAGCTTAAATCAGATCGTCATACTCCCCTACTTAACAGTTGCTAGTGGCTTCCAAATATACTTTGAATAAAAAGCAAACTTTTTTATGACCTCCTTATCTGGGCTTGCAACGTCCCCAACCTAATCTCCTGCTCTTCCTCCTGTTGGTTAACTTTGACTCATCCATGTTCGCTTTTGGTGTCTTAAAACATACCAAAAATGTTCTCATATCATGGCATTTGTACTTATGGTTCCTTCTACAATGAACACTCTTTCCACGTGGCTGCCTGTTTCTCACCATTTAGGTCTGAATTCATGTCTCCTCCTCAAGGAGAACTTCTCTGATCTCCCATGAAACAACCTCTCCTGTTATAGTTACTCTCTGTCAAAATTACCCTATTATATATTCTTCATAGCACTTCCAGAACTTTACTTACCCTATTTATTGTTTTTGTTTTCTTTACTTATATATTGCAGTCCTATGATGCACTCTCCCTGTAGGAGATTCACATCCAAGAATCCCTTCTTCTTTTCATCTTTCTCTTCTCACACTGGAAGTCCTGCTCCATCCTAGACGAATGGCACGTGGCTCTTGATTCTCTGGATGCTATACTTGGCTCATCCTGAAGGGGGAGCACTGCACTGCTTGGGAGGGTTTTAGGTTTCATTGGCTTTTTTTTTTTTTTTTTTAAGAATAAATTATCCACAAAGGGAACAAGCAGTCCTTTTTTGCCAACATTGACCACCCCTAGCTATCATACTCAAAACCCTTCTCACCTGGGTGGGATGTGCATGGGTAAGAGAGAAGAGGAGAAAGAAAAGTTCTACCCCCCCCCCACACACACACAAATAAATTGAAGAAATAATATTCAAAATATTCTGAGTGGTTATTCTTGAGTTTGGGGATTCTGGGTGACATTAATTTTCTTAGTTTTAATTTCCTTTATCTTCAGGATTTTCTAAAATGAATATTTTTTTCATAACCATAAAATAAATCTTTTTAAAAGATTCCATTTGAGAGAGACTATATAAACCTTCAAACTGCAAAATATAAATAACATTAGCCTCAATCTACCTCCGTGTTCGGATACCTAACTGTATTAGTCCAGTGATAGATACAAAAAGACTTGTTGATTAGCAATGAAAATACAAAAGAACATCAACAAAAATATCTATTCCGGAGAGAAGTTGGTTAAGAGTATTCAACATTAGCCTCTAAATTAAATATGGATGAGATATTTTCTCTTGATTCATTCCACTTATTATTACAACTGAGTAATAACAAATTATATGTATCAAGAAATTTGGTCAGAAGGGATATTATTTTAGGATCAAAGTAAACCCTTCGGCGACAATTCAGATTCCAATTGTGTGAGGCTATTGGACTTTGGAGAGGCGATGGCGTTATTATGCTACTAGTTAATGTTGAGTGTCTCTCGGGGGTTATAGAAGAGTGGCTGCTGAGAACCAACAACACCCCTGGTCCAACCTGGCCTGCAGCTCTACAGGAATCATTTGATCATCATTTAAATACACAAGTTCTATGGAATTCAATAGATTACATGCAATCATTTTGAGAAGATATTTTAAAATTTAAGGTAACGATGCAAGCTTTTGGGTTCAGACCTTTGAAGGTGTCACTCTTCATGACTGGGGCAGAAACAGAAATGTCAGTTTTGCTAATTAGGTTGTTGTTGTTTCAGTTACTTTACCACTGGCCTGGGGAATCCAAACTCCAAAAGATGGCAAACTATGACTAGCAGTTGGCATTCACTCTTTTTTTTTTTTTTTTTTTTTAGCAAATTAAGGCAGTGTGAATTCAACCTAGTGATGAATTTGCCTTTCCCCTTCCAGAGCATCATCTGTACCAAATTGTACAATTTTGGCATCTGCCTTGACAACTCTAGCAAACAATCATTTTGACAGGAAACCATCTGTGTCGAACAATATACGCAATGTCTACATAACACAGAGAGGGAAAGAACAGTCCCTAGGAACAAATAATTGTCTGAAATGACCCTGGAGGTTGGTACTTAGAATCTCAGGGGGAAATATATGCCAAGAGTTGAACATCTGAGACAGATTCCTTTCTAGAATGGTTTCGGGGAGAAAGACTCTCCCTTGAGGATTGAAATGATGAGAAAGAAATATTTAATAAACAAGTACCGCCCCTGGATTAAGAAGCTGGCTCAAATCCTGTCTGTTCCATTAACGAACTCTATTTCCCGGGGTAAGCCACTTGACCTCTTGGTATTCTGTTCTCTTTTCTGCATTAACTAGTTGTGTGTTTCCTTGCATAAGTCACTTAGCATTGGTTTGTCTATATAATAAACTTCACCATTTCTGGAAATTGTCTCTCCCTCTCCTCCATGAACTGCCCCAGCTCCACTCCAAACAATGAGCTTGTCTGGCTAAAATTCATTGCTCCAATCAGATTCTTTCCTCTGTGTTTGGAATAGGGACTAAGAGATTCCAACTCAGAATTGTCTGTCTATTCTCTTGAATTGACAAAAATTTGAGATCTCTTAGCAGCAGCAATTTCCCATCGTATGTACCAGGAAACTGAAAAAACAATTCTGGACAAAACAAAAGAACAAAGTAGATGAATAGGCAAAGAGAAAAAAAAAAAAACAACTCAGATTATTCACTTGTTCTCAAAGTCTAACTTTACTCTTCTCCCTGGATTTTAAGAGAAATTCTAGGATTCTTATCATTCATTCCTTTTTTTTTTTTCTCCTTAAATTAGTTTGTCACTTGCAACAAAGGGAAAGCCAATTAATTTAATATTTTATAGGAGTTTGGTATTTGATTTCCTCCAGTCTTTAATGGGATGTACCACTTATAAATCTTTGGTTCTCAATGAGGAAAATAAATGACCCTATACAAAATCAGCATGCTAAATTATATGAGCTCTGTCATCCCATCTTGCTCTAACTTTCTACCTACAATTTTGTTTCTATTAAGGTCAAAGTTTTGGTTGTGGTTAGAGAGGAATACAGACACAATAATACATCATCTCTGTCTTCATGGAAGAGTTGTAGGACATCCACAAAGACAGCTACAAAATCTTTCAGCTCTTGATGCCAGCTCTAAAAGAAACTGGAGCAGGAAGTGCCTGCTCCATCCCAGCTTTACTATGTGATTCTGAGTTCTCATACTTAGGTCTGATTGTACCTTCAGTAATACCAGAAATTGCAAATGAAAAATAAATTTTAAACAAGTGCTTTATGTTCCTTTGTAGCTGGCAAGATTTGACTGTTTCATATCTAGAGCTGGCTTTGCTGGGAGCATGAATTGTCTGATTGTTGTAATAAGATACCTGCCAGAGATGGATCTAATAGCTTGCAACCCATAGGAACTTAAAGACAATAGCCATCATAACTTAAAGACAATAGTCAAGCTAAAGACTGGATGAATAATCAAAGGCTTAGTGATAGCCTTAGGAGTCAGGACCCTCTGGTACAATTTATCTGCTCAGTTTCTTCTCTGTCCATTTTCAATCTCCTGCCTTAGCATCTTTGCTTGTGTAGTTTCTCCCATGGGGTATGATTCCTGTTCTATGAGTCTCAATTCCAACTTCATCTATCGAAGGAAGCTTTTAGTCTACTTGATCGCACAGTGACTCTTCCCTCCTCTGAATTCAAAGTATTTGATATTAACCCCATTCATTTGAAAATCATGTGGTGCCTTGTGAGGATAATGCTAGCCACTCTATAACAAATAAATTCCAAAATTTCAGTGGCTTAACCCAAGAGAAGCTTATTTCTTATTTATGACATAGTACGGGTTTATGGCCATTTGATGTCTTTCCTCCAAAAGGTGATTCAGGAACCCAGATTCCTTCCATCATACTCTCCTACAATTTGCCCCAAGGCCTTAGAGCCTTCCATATCCATCCAATAGAACAGAGACACCAAAGCACCTCAGCCTAGAAGTGACAAATTTTCATTTTTCTTATATTCTATTGGAAAAGAACTGGTCACATAGCCTCTTCCGCAAGTATGATGAGAAATGTAGTTCCTGGCTGGATACCACCTTCTTAATGCAACTCTGAACTACAGAAGTGGAAGCTTGAAGGGACTTCCCTGGTGGTCTAGTGGCTAAGACTCCATGCTCCCAATGCAGGGAGGGGCCTGGGTTCCATCCCTGGTTGGGGAACTAGATCCCGCATGCATGCCTCAAATAAGAAGCCCGCATGCCACAAGGAAGATTCCCGCATGTGGCAGCTAGGAGCCGGTGCAGCCAAAATAAATAAGTAAATAAATATTTTTTTTTAAAAAGAAGCAGAAGCTTGAATTTTGGTTGATGGCTAGCTCTCTTTTCCACACATTTCTTGTACTTAACTGCCTCTCTATAAGCACTATTTCTCATTTCAAGCATTAATATTCTTGATGGTGATGCAATAATATTTCTCTCTCATAGCATATAACATACTACCGTGAGCATATTTTGTTCTTATTTAATGTGTCTTGATTGGTTTGTACTAAATTAGGAAAGTATTGAAGCATTACAGTGATGCCAAATTTCCCCAAAGTGCCTGGATATTATCCTGTTATCTGGTTTGATGAAAGCCAGAAACAAATGGATAAATAGAATGGAAACATTCTCTTTAAAATGTGGTATTGTGCTTTATTCAACAATATTTATTTCATAAACATTTATGGAGCAATTACAATGTGCTAAACATTACACCAGATGTTTTGGCAAAGGAGATAAATATCTTAGAGTTCCTGACCATGAGAGTTTATAGTAAGACTGACAAGAAAAAGTCATTTATGAACGTACAGACTGACAAAACTACAGAGGTGTATGCACAGAATGGAATGGAGTTGATGAACAGAGCACAGGGGGGAGGTGTCTCACTTTACAGGTTGATCTACTGTGATGAGCTCTAGATAGAAGCCATGAGACCATTCTTCATCATGATCAACGTTACCAATAAAAAAATAAGATTGACATAGCACAATATCAAACACTCTCGTGTGTATCATGTTGTTTTCCTCCACTGCGATCTTTTGGGAAGATTCAAAAAACCAAGGCTCAAGGAAGCAAAGTGAGTTTCCTAAGATAACATAAGGAATAAATGGTGAAGATTGGAGTTATCCCACTATTGTAATAAATTTGTACTTGTGTATTAGGTACTTTCTTCAAGCATTATACATTTTAGTATATGGAAGTGAAGAGTCACAATGACAGAGCCAGTGTTATAAATACATCGTGGTGTCCTCAGAGCCTGTCACCTTGTAGGTGCTGAAGAAATAAAAGTCTTAATGAATGGATGGGTTGGCATTTCACAAAGCTGCATGTACCAGTTTAGATCACGAGGGAACAATTACCAACCTGTTCTTTTCAGTAGGTGTGCTAACTAGTAACTTGATTGTACACCTCCCTGAAGGTTCCAAAATATGAGGAATTGAATTAAGGTCCCAACTTACTAGCTTTTCTTTGACGATGGCAACAGTTCTGAATGAGACAGAGTCCTTCACTGAGAGTACAGAGAGTATGGTTCACAAAGCAGTGTGGAGTCCACATTGGTTCCAGACCAGCTTGTCAATAAGAGAGCTGGGCTGGCATAGAGCAGTGTTGCAGCTACACCTACTGGACTTTCCCTAAACCACAATTGAACTCTCGATAGAAATATTGAGAGTATGACAATCTAAGAACATTTAAAAATTTCACGCCAATCCATCTTTCTCATTAACGACCTGCACTTGCACATGTGGGAAATAAGATAACTTCCTATGGAAAAAATAGTCATAAAAGGTTATCTTACTTTCCACATGTGTAAGCATAGCTTTTTATGTAGCAGAAAGATGATTTAACATTAAATGTTCAATTTGAGACCAAAATACAGTAAGGGATGCTTCTATGTTTACCACCCAAAGCAAAAGTGGAATCACTGATAATATACAAATGCAAAAACATCGGCGTCTACAAATCTGCGTTTATTTATAAAATATACTCATCTGCAGGGTAGTCTGTGTCTCTTTGCTTCTGGTTCAAAAAGAAAGGTCAGATTTAGTCTTCAATGAGATTGCTGGGGAGAGCTCTCATTTTGAAGCTCCACATGCCACCCCCAGCCAGAACTCAGTTTGTGCTTTTTTTCTCTTTTTTTCCTCTTCCTTTCTCTTCCAGATTCTTCCACCTCCACTGCGCTCCCTGTCCCCGCATAAACCTGGGGCAAACTGTAGTCCATAAGCAGCCATACCAGCCACAGCATCTTGGATTCGTTAAGAGCTTTGCAGATGAGCTCAAACTCATTTTTCATCTTATTCCTGAAGTCATCAGATTAAAGCTTGTCACATTTTCTGGACACAAAGCTCCAGGAATGTTTTATTCATTACCTGTTCTCATCTTTGAGACAAGCACCTGCAAACCATTTCAGGGTTGGGAGACATCTCTGAAGTTTCAACCTACCATGCGTAGGTTTTTGCATCTTTCCTTGGGCCAAGAATCCTCATAGCAGCTTGGTTCACCCCAGCTACTTGGTGACCCATCTAAGTCCTAGGGCCAGTTGTTCACAAGGATGTTCTTGCTGCTGGCATTTGAGGACAAATTGAAACTAAAATAGCAAAAATTCTTTATTAACCTTTTACATCATATGACTTAAGTTTAAACCATTTTCTCAAAACACTTGAGAATGAGGACAGAGAAACGAAAGCAGGTGGTGTTGAATTAAGGGCTGCTGGCCTGATTACTGTTCCAACAGCCTACGTATCCCCTCATAACTCACTGATAGTGACCATTAGTGGCAAAACACTGGGCTGCACAGGATTAAAGCATGAAGCCTGGTTTTGTCAATACTTCCAGGTAACCTTGGGCTGTTGCTCTATTTCTCTGCCTTCGTGTACCTACTGCTGAGGGAGGATGATTCTAAGCTGATCAATCGCTTACAAAAAATGCCTTCTTCATCAAGTGCTCAAAGAGACACCATGATATAGATTGTGGATCCTTTTTAGAATGTTTAGGGTAAGAAATGAGCAAAAGTGTTCCAAAACTAGATGATACGGCAAATCAGTGGTAGAAGGAAATATACCTCAAGTATTCTGATTCCCAGTCTACTGGTCTTAGGTGAAACTTGGTCCTGCAATACAGTCTTCTTCAAAAACAAAGAATTCAACATTTTTGAAGTAATTTGAAATGTCAGAGGAAAATCAAAATTGGTTTAAAGTTTAGAGATAACTGTGAACATATGCTAGCAAATTCTATCGCAGGTGTCTATATATGCTTATCTTTGTGTTGTGTGACAAGGCTATGTTTAACTAACTAGCTAACTCACTAACTAAACACATAAATAAAAGGGGAAAGGCCCCAGAAGTTCAAATGCAAATTATCTGCACAAAGAATTTCATGGGGAAGAAATATTGGGAAACAACATCCTCTGTAGAAGTACTACGTCAGACATCAATTGGTCGGTCATAAAATAACTTGGACACCAAGCCCAGGACCCCTTATGGGGTCATATCACTTCAGAAAGTGATGGAATATTTGGCAAGTGACACACAAGGATGGGAGTTGAGCCAGCTACCCACAAAGGATTGTTTTACTCTATGCCAATCTCACTTTCTAACGACCACATGCTGGACAACAGCAATTTGCTCCTCCTTGCCTGCTGGTAAGATAGACATCATGCCCTAACACAGAATATACCTTCCCTGACATGGCTAATGTTAAGAGAAATAGTCACAAAAGCTTGACCACTTCATAGATGTTTACTGAGAGCATTTATTGGGGTTTTAAGGTATACAAATATGTATGAGATATAATCTCTTGTGACCAGAAATTTACAATCCAGTTGGGAGAAACAGCAGTTCCTGAGAATTTAAGCAGCAGTAGAGAAGTAGGCCACTGTACAAGTTGGTGATGATAATAGCAAAGGAGCACGACAGGTAGAAAAGACAGGGGTTTAGAGGATGCTGCCTATGGACAAGAAGGGTTGAGAAGATTTCTCAAAGGAGAGTTCTAAGCTGTGTATTGAAGGATGGGTAGAAGTTGGTGGCAGAAATAAGTCCAGTTGCGGTAATAGAAAAAATAAAATCTCGGTTGCAAGAAAAGTCAGAGATGGGAACAAAAAGGCCATCTGGCTGGATTCAGTGATTCAGACGCACATGCTCATGTTCACTTTTACACTAAGCCAGTTAGATCAGTAGGGCTGCTGGTTCGCTGCAGAAATCTGCACTTACTCCTCAGTGCCTCTTTTTTATTTATTGTTCTAATCACTGGGCATAATAGCAGCCAAGTCATAGGAGGATGGTGTTGTGACAGGATAATGGTCTCCGGCTTTGAAAATAACGTCTCAGTTTCTCTGAGGCCTCTTCTTTGGCAGCAGGAGACCATTAGCGTGTCACGTTGTCCGGCCCTATTGACATTATCTTTTAATTGTCCCTGAAGACCCATCTCCCAGGCAGTATGTCTGAGATTTTCAGCGCACTGGGCTTTCTGGACTGACATCCCAATCCACTTTATCGTCTAACTTCAGAAAGTGTAAGGGACAAAGAAGATTAAAGGCTTTTATGAAGGGAGAGGAGCATCACGGGAAGAGGCAGGGAAGGCTATATTCATGACAACAATTAAAGACAAAGTAAAGTGGCAAGACAAGCAAGTTATTCTGCAAGAATTCCATGAACAGATGTGTGTGTGTGTGTGCGTGTGTGTGTGGCTATATGTAAAGGCTAGGATACCATGTTAAATAGGCTATTCAAGACAAAAATCAAATTTCTAAACTGAGTGTTTTGATAGTTTTGTATAAGACGTAATTAGAGAAGCAGAATGATGCCAATCCTGGCATATTGGCTCTGTCCTCAACTTTTCTTGAGAGACAGAGCTACATGTCTGGGTGGTCCCTCCTGTTGGCTCCGTTGTTTCCGTCAAGTGTCTAAAGTGTTATTATTCCCAGGAGGCTGGCCAGCTGTTCTCTCTCTCCCCTGAGGACAAAATTAAGTAAACAAGCTTAAACTGTATGAAGAGGCTAGAGGAGAGTGAGAAAGTAATTTTGGACCCTGGAGGGTTGAGATCTGAGCGTCAAAGACAATGGGAATTCCTCTTTGTTAACAGCTGGTTCTGGTATGGGAAGGGGTGGGTGTAGTCTGGTTCGGAACCTGCAGGCCAGTGGGGGTCAGAGTAGACCTTCCTCCAGTTGAGTTAGTCACTGGTGGGATGGGCTGTGTCTGGATTTGTGACAGAAAGGGATGGACGTTATAGGGGATTCAAGACAGAGTGGGAGGTGGACTCAGTGTCCTTGAAGGTCACTTCTCTCCCACTTCAGGCCTAGGAGTCAGCCTTCATCATCTTACTGGCCAGGAGCTTCCCTTAGAGATCATCAGTTAGGAAAATGAGCTCTGCATAAATATGTGTTTGTCCACGTGCAGTCCCAGCACCCGGTTCACAGTGACACCAGGGTAGCTGTTTGGGGATGTGCTCCTCCTCACCCCAGCTCTGGGAGCCATGGCTCCCTGCCCATGCTTCCAGCTCACAATAGCATCATGGCTGCCAGGCTCTGATTAAAGGGCTCCCTGGGGCCTTCCCTTGTAGCCTGTCTTCTTCCCTCCAGCCCCTCCCTCCCCTGCATTCCAGAATCCCCTCCCTCTTCCTGTTATTGTCCTGCTCCTTTCTGATAAGATTGCATTTGTCCCCATGAAGAGGAATGTTTCTTTCCTGTACGTTAATGCTTTTCAAAGGCACACTAATGAAAAGATCTCTATCCTAATGCCAGATAATTTATACTAAGTGTTAAGGGATCTGAGAGAGGAATGAGAGGGCCCAGGAGGTGGGGGAGGCCTGATTCTCCTTTAATCACTTAGGAAACATTTGACAGACTATCACCAAACTCGTGATTCTGGTTTCCAAATGCAGTTTTGTTTTGGCTACGGGGAGAGGAATTGCATTTTACAAGGTAGAGATAATAGATCAGCTGGAAAGGAGAAAGAAGACATGAGTTCCAAAGTTAACTTTTCTACTGTGCTTCATTGCTTACATATGGTGTGCGGGCATGTCCCTTCATTCTTACCTCAGCTTCCTTGTTTGTGAAATCGGGCCATCTACCTACTTCAGGGTTTTTGTGAGGGTTAGTGACATAGCCTGTGAGACATGCTTTATAAGTGGGAAGTATAAATATAAGGTAGTTTGATCACCTAAATATATAAATTGTGACTCAGGGTGAGATGCATCAACTCTAGGAAACAGGCCCTATAAAGGGTTTGAGAAAGTCAGGCATCATCTTTGTCCTCCTATCCAGCTCCCAGCCAGTCGAATTTTGTTTAAAAACACTGTAGAAGTCTGTTCAAGCCCTACCACATGGAAAAGGGTCCTTAGCAATCATTGTATAGATGACAAAACTGAGGTCCCCCCAAAACAAGAGAATTATTCAAGTTGGTGCATCTTTTAACAGCAAAGCCAGCACTAGAATTCAGTGGAGGTTTGAGATACCTGGGCTGGGTTCTTTCCAGTCAAACATACAGTTTCTCTCACCAGGAATATGACTGCTGTGTTGTCCTTCAAAGACATGTTGGATATAAACTGAATAAGCCACGGACCGACTATGGATTCCCTAGCATGAAAGCAACGGGCTTAGATGCAAAGTTACAGCCCTTGTATTTCAAGGCTGTTGCAGATATTCTGAGCTGATCGTCTTCTAATCTGTCTTCCTGTTTCTGTTGGCTCCGTTGACTTATCCCTCTCTTGGCCCCGACTGAGCTGCTTGGCTGGCTAACTTACCAGAAGTTGCTCTGGAGGGCAGTGCTTTGGTCCGTTTATCAGTGGTTCAGAGAATTTGACATCCCTTAGTGCAACGGCAAACCTTGTCTCCCTACCTGGAAATAAGAGAAAACTATTTCCATAGAAGCCATAAGAACATAGGGAAAAGCCATTGATTCATATGAAAGTGAAGCTGGAGACACGAAAGAGTCAGGAATTCTCAGGGAAAAAAAAAAGGGTCAAGAACAGTGGTCCTCAAACCTGGAGGCAAATTAGAATCATCGGCGGAGCTTATAAAACTTGTAGGTGCCCAAGCTCCAGCCTAGACTGATAGTTGACCAAATTTAGCATCATCAGGAACACTTGGAGGGCTTCTGAAAGCAGGTTTCTGGAACCCACCATAGAGTTTCTGATTCAGTGGGTCTACAGTGGGGTCTGAGGATTTTCAGTTCTAGCACATTCTTAGATGAAGATGTGCTGCTGGTCCAGGGATCTCATTTTGAGAAACACGTACCTAGACCAACTATATCAAAATTTCCAGGTACAGGATCCAGACATCTGCATTTTTTAAAGCTCCCTGGGTGACTCTAATGTGTGGCCAAATTTGCCAACTGCTGATGATACAGGGCAATGCAGATTCTAGAACAAGTAGCTATGGTGGCCCATTCACACTTCTAATCTTCTCAAGAGGATGCCATCCTGAGTCTTCTCAGGAGAGAGTTTCCTTCTGATGATTATTAGATGGGAAAGACACTAAGAATTCGTTGTCCCAAAATATTCCTTCCTATGCTTCTTTCATCCCTTCCCCGCCCATTAATAAGTTATCTAAACTTCATAAGTTACCTATGCTTACTCTCTGTGCCTTAAAGGCATTGGAAAGGTTGGTCTGAATTCCTGATGGATGCCTGAAGGAGTGAAGTGAGAAACTGGCCACAGCTTCCCACCCCATCCCTGTAGTCTGAAGAAAAGTATAATAGGACACCGTAACTGTGAAATGCCAGAGGTCAATTGCTTGTCCTCACGTGGTTATCGGTCGTCCTGGTCGCACTCAGGAAAGCAGCATCTCTGGTCGTGGGGAAACTTTGCATGAAGTATGTAATAACTTCTCACCATCTGGAGTCAGTGGAATGACACCTGCTAAAATGGAATCCGTAGATATTAGCCTGAATTTAGTCATTCATTAAAGAGATCTAATAATTAATATTGATCTGTTCTATGACCAAGCTCATTTCATGCATTTTCTTATTTAATTTGAGCACAGCAACTTAATAAGACAGCCATTTGGTTTCTATTTTATAGAGGGGGCGTGGAGGTTCAGAGCGATAATACAGTTCACCAAAGTTTGTAAAACTGCGATTCCTACTTAAGTCTGACCTAGTACGGCACTGAGAGCTAGAGATTTCTGTCCAAAGACAGATCAGGAGGGGAGACTGGGCATCAACAGGGGGTTAAGGTAAGTCAGGTACAGAGGCTGGAACCACCATGGGTAGGGCAACTGCTAAAGAGGCTTGAGAATGAGGCCAAGCTGGAAAGAAAGGATGGCTCTGAAGACAATGAAGCCAACTTCATAATTTGGCATAAGGCCTCCTTCTTGGACTAAGATAGTTAACAAAAACAAACAAACACTACAGTAACACAAGCTTGAAACCATTATTGTCACTAGCGAAGATATTGTTAACATGATTTAGTCATTTATGCACACACACCCATAATAGATTTGCGAACTCTGGAGACCTGTTGCAGATACTGATTTGCAGCTTGGTTTTTTGTTTGTTTGTTTGTTTGTTTGTAATCTATCAGTAATTCAACCTGGAATTTTTGTTAATGTTGATAAATATTTTTCTAAAGCGTGATTGTTAAGGAGTGTGTTTTATTACACTGTATGTGTGTGCCATACTGAACCAGTTCTCTATTGTAAGGCTTTTGCTTTTATCCAGGTGTACTTTTTATAAAACAAAGTTACAATGAAGGTTACATAAAATTCCTCATCCTTACTTATTTTTTTTAAATTGAAGTATAGTTGGTTTACAATGTCGTGTTAGTTTCAGGCATACAGCACAGTGATTCGGTTATACAGATAAATATGTATCTATTCTTTTTCAGATTCTTTTCACTTATAGGTTATTACAAAATATTGAGTAGAGTTCCCTGTGCTATACAGTAGGTCCTTGTTGGTTATCTGTTTTATATACAGTAGTGTGTATATGTTAAAGTAAAATTCTTAGAAGTTGAATTGCTAGATCTTACATATGCCTATTTTTAAGGTCTTTGATACCTATTACCTAATTCCTCTACAGGGAGTTTTTATTTTGTTAAACTAGTTTTCCACCTACATTGTCAGAGGGTGCCCATTTCTGGCAGCCTTGAAAACACTGACTATCAATACTTTTAAATACCAGTTGGGTAGGTGAAAATTGGTGCCCATTGAAATTTTTATTAGCAACACATTCTCCTAGAAAATTAAAACAAAAACCCTTTATTTAACCAAATAGGATTTCTACAGTAATCTCAGGGTTTATCAATCCCATTGTAATCACAAATTTTTGCTTAAATCATAATTTAGACATATTGACACACTTAGCTGCACTGTCTCTTCATGCTTCTCTTTTACCTTCACCTTCATCAACTCTGGACTTTCTGACTTAGAACTCCTACATATGGAGTGTGTGTGTGTGTGTTTGTCAGGAGAGGGTTATTTCCCCCCCATACCTTGTGTTTTGGAACTAAAAAGAAGACTGTATTCTCCATAGGAAAACCCACATTTCTACTTGTCTTCATTTCTCTACCGTTCTCCACCCACTGTTAGTCACCTCATTTCCCAATTAACCCAGGCATCCTTGATTCTGCGGGTAAAAGGCAAAACCGAGCGCTATGCAGACATTATATAATACCCCCATGAGGGCGTCAGTATTTGACAGCCTTCAATAGGTTAATTTTTCAAAGTGGTAAGCTGATATTTCTGTATAAAATGCACATCTGCAGGGTAAATGGTATTAAGTGTTGGTGAATTATGGTCCCAGCCTAGGGGTCACTTGGGCTTCAATGCTACAAGCACCTTAATGCTTTTTTGAATGAAGGCTCCACTAATTGCTTCCATATGATTCTCCCCTGGCCCCTCCCCCCAGCCTCCATCACTGTCCCCAGCCCCTCCCCAGTTGTGCCCTGGCACAGGAATAATGACCTATGAAATTGTACCGTATTGATTGGGGGCTGATGTTAGAACAGAACCTGCCATTTTTCCCTGGGATTTGCTTTGACTCTTGAAGTTCAGACAGCGTCGGGGTCAAGTCCCAGAAGCCCTAAGTCCTCCCCACTCCCCATTCCTTTAAACCACTGGGAGTGCACACTTAGACTGCAAAGGGGCAGACAGATCATTAATTAGCTCGGCTGCTAGGCTGTCTGGTGGGAGTGGGATTTGAGGGCATTTTAAAGGGTGTGCTGGCATGTTGATGGGGAGGAGGAAGAGGGAAGGAGTTGTAAGCATCCCCCAAATACACTGTCAGAAGGGTCGCCTGGGTGAGGCAAGCCCGTCCAGAAATGAGTCTTCTGAGGTTTGCCTGCTCCCCGCCCAGATGACCACGCAAAGGCTGAACCCTAACAGGTTGGAAGGAGCACTGAGAGACAACTCAGGCTGGCCCCCCAGATGGAGGTTAAAGTTAAAAACATTGTCAATTTGGCTAAAAGAGCATCAGCAGGAGACCTGGCAATGCACAAACATGGAGAAGCCCTGCACGTGTTATGTACCTATTGCACGTCAGGCGCTTCCGTGAGCGTCCCTGACTCTACCCAACTGGCTCCTTTGGGAGGCAGGTATGAACACACCCACTCACGGCAAGCTGCTCGCCCAAGATTACCACTGGATCTCAGAGACAGTGGGTCTGGACTCACATTCAGATCTGCCCGGCTTCAAACCTGTGCTCTCCAGCACCATAGCCTGTGGTATGTGTCCTGGAGTCACGCAGACCTGGGCTGGAGGCTATTTCACTCACAAACTGGATAACCCAGAGACACTCAATTTTCACATCTGTAAAGTGAGATGCTCTTTCTATTTGCCATTTACAGCTGTTGTGAGAATGAAAGAAGCATGCGTGTGAAGCGGTCAGCAGAGTGTAGTGTCTGTGTAGCATTCTAAAGATGTTAGTCATTATTAGTCATTTTTATTGTTTTTACTATTATTATGTTTCCTCCTAGCAGCCATGCATCCCCACAGCCTCATACTCCTTGACAGTCAGCTCTAGAGCTGCCCATTCCAGCCTCCTCTGACTTTAAGCCCAGCTTCTTCCCCTGATCCAGCTTGAGGTGACATGGCATCTCCTGAGTTCCTATAATGCTCCCTGCCCTAGTCTCTTGGCAGTGATACGCGCTACCCTCTCCCTTTAATTGTATTATTGAACTAGTATTTTTATTTTATGGCTGTTTAATTTCCCCCATGTTTATGGCCTATTCTCCCCCAACTAAATTGTGAGGATCTCTGAAGAGCAAAGGTCTCACATTTCTTTGAGTTTCTTCAAAAAAGTCTGAGAATTCTATCTTAGTAAATAGCAATTTAATAAAGAGTATCAAATCTTGTGTTAGATACCCTTAAAGAAATTGGGTGGAGTTTGTTTTTATTTCCCACATCACAGGTCTGGTCTGTAGTCTATACTCTGGCCACTGCTGCCCCTACTGGCATCTAAATGTGAGTCTGTATTTGGTAGTGTGATTCTCTTTTGAAATAATTAGATGTTTTTAAAAAACAAAACAGAAAACCTAAGTAAATGAAAGAGCTCAAAAAATGGATTCAGCCAAACTAAACTGTATTTGTTTTTAAAGGTTCTATTCTCTCCACCATGGATTTGGCTTTGTAGCCAAATAGTTGACATTTATGTATCTTTATGCAGTACAAAGTCATACTGAATGTGTTTACAGTTAGGGTTCTTTCAGACATGCTTTATAGAATCTCAACACAAACCAGTTTGAGAAAAAAAGGATGTTAGGGATGAATCAAGAAAACAGAACAGCTTTCAGAGGTCTTAAAAACTAGAATCTGAACCATCTTCCTCTTCCTGCCTCCCTACTTCTTATTCCACCCTCCCTGGTGATAGATTTATTCTGTCTTCTTTCAGCTCTGAGATTATATTTTTAATGCTCCACAGTCAAATGAGAAAGAAGTTTTCTCCAGCAGAAAACTAGCAGGAAGAATTCTCATAGAAACAGGAATAGGGATATTATAATTAGCATAGTCTGGGTCCCATGTCCCCCCCGACTCCCACCCTTTCTATAGTCAGAATGGCCACTCTTCAACAATCTTCAGACAGCTAGCATGAAAGGTTAAACACCTGAATAATGCCAGATTGTTTTGTCTTGCGCTCACTCATCACGTTAATATTTACCAAGCATTTATTGAGTGCCAAAGAGCGAATGAACAGGGGAGACGGTTACTACCCTTATGTAGCTAGTATTCAAGTGGGGAAGAGTGGGGATTAAATAATTGCTAACAACAGGTGAGGTAAGCACTATGGAAGGAAAAGTTTGGGTGGTCCAGGAGCACCAACCCCAGGGAAGAGATGGATTCCAGGACCAGGATGAAGTGAATTGAGTTATAGTTGGCCTGGTGAAGAGGAAGGGAGAGAGCATTTGGCACCTGTGAGAATGCCTCGAGGAGAAAAAGCAAGCCTAGTTTGAGAAGCTTAAAGCAAAAGGCTCGGGATGGCTGACCCCTGGGAGGCTTGCCCTCTTCCTCCAGGACCCCTCACACAGGGTCTTTACTAGAATCCCTGAGAGCTGTGCTCAGTCCAGCTCCTCGGTCAACCTTTCTAGGTGTGTGTGTGTGTTGAACCCCTGAGTTTAGAAGGTGGAAAACCTTGCTTCCTACCATTCTCATCACAAAAGGCAACTCACTGTTCACTTGAATGTGCGTTGGGCAGTGGAGGTCTCTGAAACCCACTTAGACAGCTGAGTTTGGAGAATGTGGAGGCCAAGTTGTTCTTTTCCACATCACCTTTTCATTTGTTCATGGAGCTTCTCTGTCCCAGCTGAAAATCACCTCATCCTTCTATTAACCACGTATTACCCTATTTATATCTCTCTTGTGATATGCACTTTCTACCTAATGTTACATCTATGTGTGTTCCCATCTTCTCTCTACAACTGCTCCCTGAGAACAGGATCAAGCTGATTATCTATGTGTCCTCCATGTCTCTCTCTACAGGGCATTTCCTGGAGTAGGTGCTCACAATGAAATTAATGCTTCTATGGTAAAAATTGTATTCCAGGTACTATTCTTTTTAATCCTCATAACAATTCTATCAGGTAAGCAATTTATCAACATTTTTCAAATGAGTAAACTGAGACACAGAAAGATTAAGTAATGAGTGAAATGTCACAGAGCTTATAAATGCTGGAGTCAAAACTTGAACCCAAGAAATCTGGTACCAGAGTCCAAGATCTTATTATGCTAAACTGTCTATTGAGTGCCAAATGAATTCATGAATGGATGGATGGATGGATGGATGGATGGATGGATGGATGGATGGATGAGTAAGAACCAAACTGGAGGCACAGAACCCTGGAAATGGAGCACTCAGGAAGAACTATCAGTAGAAATACACAGGACTGAGGTGTCTTAAAAACCACAGAGGTAAAGCTGGTCAGTTAACCATGGTTGTTGTAACACGCAGTGGAAAGCTTGGAAAATACTTTCCCCGGGGTGCATATCAGCTCCTCAAATCTACATACAGACCTTACCAAACTGTAAACATGGGGTTTGCAATGATTTAGAGTAATCTTGAATTCTACTAAACTGCAAATAATTTTGTAA
Source organism: Eubalaena glacialis (assembly GCF_028564815.1). Lineage (NCBI taxonomy): Eukaryota > Metazoa > Chordata > Mammalia > Artiodactyla > Balaenidae > Eubalaena > Eubalaena glacialis. Next base: position 6,046,622 of record NC_083725.1, read on the forward strand.
TTCCCCTTTCTGCTTATTTCCCCAGATTCCTCAAATCATTCTTCAGCACTCACCTTTGCCATGTAAATATCACAAAATAATCATAAATATTTTAAAGATGCCATAGAGGGGAACTTACTTGCCTAAGAAGTTAGAGGTCTAGTTTAGGGGTCTTTTCCATTTTGTTGAAAATAAATGATGTTTCTGAAGAGTTTGTTGTATAACATTCCAATATCTATTTAATAATTATTCAGCTGGGAAGGATGAGCTAGGAGGATGATGGTTACATAGAACTGATGGATATTTTATTTGAGGTGTAATATAGAATCATCCCAGCCATGGATCTTTGCTCCAGAATCCCTCCAAAATCTCAGATATCTGTGGATATTGCCTCTGAAGTTTCTCTAGCACCAAATCACTCTGAGTATTCTCGTTTCCAACCTCTGCCATGGGGGACATAGGTAGATGTCGGGTGCTTATAGACACTGTGTGTCAGCCATTGCTGGGAATGGCCTTACTTCCCCTCACTATCAAGCTCCACTTATCAAGCTGTAAGGGCCAGATTATTTATCAAATCAATTCCCATGTTTTGTACGTGAGTCCCAGATCTGTATCACCAAGTCTGTACACCTATCCCTGACAGAGTGGCAAAGGAATTTATGATGTTTCTGACTAGGGAGAATGAGAGGAAACAAGGAATTTTAACTAAAACTATCTAAGCACTTCTGTTGGAAGCTACTGACTCTTAAACAACTGGTGAAATAATTTAAGAAGTCAACCCTAAGAAAACGGCATCTTGGAATAAAGCAGAAGTAGGAGCAGGAGGGAGGCTGCCAGGTCTACTGCTAGCGTCACAATTCCATAGTCTGCATTTTATTACTAGACCCTGTGGGGGGGGGGGGGTTCTAGTTAAACTCACTAGAGCTAAAGGATTACAGACATTCCTATCTAATTTATGGCTCTGCAAACTGCACTAATTTGATTGAAAAAACACATATTGTTGAGATAATTTACATGTTTTACCGTTAAACATGCATTATAAACTTATAGACCATTGGCTTTTTTTTTGGGGAGGGTGGGCCTTATTTATTTATTTATTTATTTTTGGCTGAGTTGGGTCTTTGTTGCTGCGTGTGGGTTTTCTCTAGTTGCAGCGAGTGGGGGCTACTCTTCACTGCGGTGCATGGGGCTCCAGGCACGCGAGCTTCAGCAGTTGTGGCTCGCGGGCTCTAAAGTGCAGGCTCAGCAGCTGTGGCGCACGGGCCCAGCTGCTCCACGCCTGTGGGATCTTCCCAGACCAGGGATTGAACCCATGTCTCCTGCATTGTCAGGCGGATTCTTAACCATTGCGCCACCAGGGAAGCCCAGACCATTGGTTTTTATTATTTACTTCTTTATTCATTTATTTGTTTACTTTTAAGTGCCTTTCCATGTATATTATCCATTTTGCTATTGGAGAATGAATCTTTCTCTTATTTGTAAATACTTTTTATGATTATTGTTTATTAACTACATACCTACTATGCATATAGTTTCCTGTGCCCCAAAATACCAGTCACATAGTTCATGTTTGATAAATGTTTGCTAGCTAAAGAAAAACAAACAAAAACAAACAAACTAAAGTTTATGTTTTGGGGAGTATGGCAGAGATTGCTAGTTGTCAATACAGCAGTCTAAACATAATGTAGCATGTCTTAGTTTGCTGCAGGAACAAGTGACTTCCAAAGCTCTGTGGCTTGTAATAAAGATGATTAATTTCTTAGTCACATACATATGAGCTCTGCTCTGCACTGGCTCTGTACCATGTCTTCATTTCAGGACCCACACTGAAAGAGCAGTCCCTATAGAGACCAGACACCTCATGTGTTAGGGAAAGCACCTTACAGCATCTGCTTTAGTGTGTTTCAGCATCTGCTCAAACAAAACATATGTCAGGCCAGCTGTAATGGTGCAGGGAAAAACTCTGTAAGATGAGTCCAGTAGAGAGGAACAGTAAGTATTTAGAACAAATAAATACATTCTCCCTTTCTTTCTGCAGTAAGTAGATCTCTGAGTTTTATCTGGGCACAAAGCTTCCCTGCCAAAGACAACATGTGTCAACCACACTTGCAGCTAGGTGTGGCCATGCATTTCAGTTCCTCCAACGGAAGCCTAGTAAAAATGTACCTTTCAAGGTAAGGAGTTCTCCCTCCACTCTCTTTCCGCCTTCCTTATAACTAGAATACAATTCATTTTGATGAATGAATGAATTAATTAATTTAATTAGTTTTGCTTTTATGGATGTTGCTTTTCGTGTCTTTGCCTAACCTAAGGTCACAAAGATTTTTTTCCTATGTTTTACAGCAAAAGTTTTATACTTTTAAATCATATTCTAGATACATATTTATTTAGTTTTTTATGTATGCTTTGAGGTAAGGATCTAAATTCATTCTTTTGCCTATGAATATCCAATTGTCCCAACATCATTTGATAAAAAGACTACTCTTTACTCATTTCATTGCTATAGAACCCTTGTCAAAAATCAACTGACTATAAATGTAAGAGTTTATTTATGGACCCTTAATTATGTTCTATTGGTGGGTATCTGTTCCATTGGTATAATTGTATACCTTTTTGCCAGTACCACTCTGTCTTAATTGCAGTGACACTATAGTAAGTGTTACAGTTTGGAATTATAGGTTCTGCCACTTTGATCTTCTTTTGCAAAATTGTTTTGGCTATTCTGAGTCCTTTGCTTGTCAATGTCTGTAGAAATCCTGTTGGAATTTTGATAAGGATTACATTGAATCTATAAATCAAGTGGAAGACTTTGTCATCTTAATAATATTGAATTTTACAGTTCATTAATATGGAATTTTGATTTCTGAATTTCAATAATTTTGATTTTTAAATTTCTCTCAGCAATGTTTTATAGTTGTAAGCGTACAAATCTTGTTCTTCTTTTGTTACATTAATTCCTAGGTAGTTCTATCTTTTTTATTCTACTGTGAATAGAATTGGTCTTTTAATTTATTTTTGAATTGTCCATTACTAGTATATAGAAATACAACTGATTTTTATATATTGATCTTGCCTATAGGGACTATAGATATAGTGATTAATATATACTGTATTGCTTACTATTTTCCTATTTGTTACTCTTTTTTTCAAACTTTCACTCTTTTTCTGACTTCTCTGGTTTTATTTGAAATTTTTAAAAATTATTCCAATTTTTCTCTTCCCTTAACATATCAATTACATTTATTTTTTTTAAAAATTAAATCTTAAATTGCTCTAGAGTTTTCAATATACATTTACAATAAGTCCACTTCCTAATACACTGTCCACTTCGTTTGTAGTGTGGGTATAATTGAGTATTCCTATTCATAATTGGTCTACTTATAATTGAGTATCCTACTGTTTCTTTTCATCCCTTATAACATTGCTGTCATTTATTTAACTTATATGTATGCCATAATCACTCTAGATTGTTGCTATTATTAATTTAAGCAAGCATTTATTAGACTAATAAGAATAAGTTAAATAGAAGATTTTATTTTGCCTTTATTTTCCTAGAATTCTCTTTGTGTAGATACAAATTTCTGACCTATATCATTTTCCTTTCCTCTGAAGAACTTTTAATCATTCCTGAAAGGCAGGTCTACAGTTTAAATTCTTTCAACAGTTTAACTATTTCACTGCATGCTTTTCTTGCTAGCATGGTTTCCAAACAAAAAGTTCAATGGAACGTTTAAACTTCTTTCTCCAAGTGTAAGTATGCCCACCCTTATCTCTGGCTTCTTTGAAGATTTCTCCTTGTTTGTGGTTTGTGCAATTTTAATATTGTGTGCATAAGTGTACTTTATTTATTTATTTTTTTAGTATTTATCCAGCTTGATATTCTCTGAGTTTCCTGCATCTATGGTTTGATATCTATCATTTATTTTGGAAAATTCTCAGCCATTATAACTTCTCAATTCTTTTCTTCTCCTTCTGGTATTCCCATCACACAGATGTTACATAATTTTAATTGTCCCATAGTTCTTGGATATTGCCTCTTTAAAAAATTTTTTTTCTTGTTGATTATCAGTTTGGGAAGTTTCTATTGATATATCTTCAAGCTCACTGATTCTTTCCTAGGTCATGTCTAGTCTACTTGTGAACTTATTAAAGGCATTGTTCATTTTTTTTAGTGTTTTTGATTTCTAGCATTTCCTTTTAACACTTTCTTAGAGTATCCATTTGTCTTTTTTACATCGCTCATCTGTTCTTGAATGTCACTTTTTCATCACTTTTTTCTTTAGAGTCCTTAACGTATGAATCATAGGTGTTTTAAGTTCTCCTTCTGATAACTTCAAAATCTCTGCCATATCTGTATCTGGTTCTGATACTTGATCTATCTCTTCAAATTGTGTTTTTTGTCTTTTAGTGTGCCTTGTAAATTTTTGTTGATTACTGGCTGCAAATTATTGGGTAAAAGGAATTGAGGGAGATAGGCCTGCATTTGTGAGGTCTTATGTTTTGGAGGCTAGAAGTTAGACTGTGTTAACTGTTTACTGTAGCTATAGGTGTCAGAGGCTAAACTTTTCTATGGTGTCCTTTTTTTTTTTTTTCTTTTTTATGTCTTTGGGATTTCCTGGGAACTTTTTCTTAAATACGTTCTGAGACTTGTACTTCTTTTATTTACAATACCTGTTACTATACTGGAACCCTACTGATATGGTAGTAAATGTGGGGGATGGGAAATTTTCTATAGTCCTGTGATTAGGTCTCAGTCTTTTAGTGAGCCTGTGGGCCTATTGTGATCTTCACAGTGTTTCTCAGTCTCTCTCCTCCTTCAGTGACACAGGGAAGCTGGAGAGGAATGCAGTTGGGTGTTTCTAGTTCCTCATGTGGAATGCTAGAGTTGGCTTAAGTTAGGTATTTCCCTTTCCTTTGGTTGGTTAGGCTCTTGTAAAGCACAAAGTGGTTAGGCTCTGATGAAACAATTGCCCTTGAAAGCAGGCTTTTGATAAAGAAAACAGTATGCTCTGGGCTTATTTCAAAATGGTTACTTGACTCTTCCTCCTGAAGGAAGCAGCGGGGGGATTTTTCTCAATTCTTCACCCTAACAGCCTGGTGGGGCACCTGGAGGTAAAACTCATGAACGTGTGGTGATTCCCCTAAGACTGGAGCACCTGGAGTTTTTAATTCTCAAGATTATATACTGAGCCTCTAAAAATGCATTAATAACAGCGTAAATTCTCCCACCACGGTACTCACTCCAGAGGTAAGTGTCTGTTCCACGGCTGCTCTGGTAAGCCATGATTGTCTGTTTCCACCGATCCCTCCAATTTGGGGGCAGCAGTTTGAACAAAGTTCATCCAAGAGGGCCCTGGACAATCTGAGAGCTCTCTGAAGGTATGGAAATTGGACTTCTAGGTTCAGAGTCTAACCATTCAGCTAAAGCACCTTCATTAAGTGGGGTGTTTCATTAAGTGAAGACTCACTACTGTGGGGATAGCAGTGAGGTAGCACGTGTCTGGTACAGGATACAAAGATGTTGCTAATGTTACCATGGCCACTGTTTGCTCACCAGCCAGTGCTCTGCTGCTGCATAAAGATCATGAAAAGAGGATTGAATCTGATTTAATTTCCCAGCTTAAGACATCTGTAAGCATTATAGAAACGCTGAGCACATAATGGGGGTGGGATTGGGGGTGTTTTACTTGGATATATTGAACTTCTGGACTTCTTACTATTAGGGTCATGTGGTTACTTGATTACTTGGTGAATGGTCTGGAACATTCTATTTTTAATCCAGAACTTAGTAGAGGGATAGTCCACTTAAATAAATATGTTGTAATGAATTGAACTTTTAAAAATTCACCTCAAGTCAAATTACACAGCTCTGTTTTTGACAGATGAGGAGCAGGCATATACTACAACAAATGAGACACGAGATGTAGGTAGAAACCATACCTTGTTTTTACTCGAGGCAAGGCATGTTGAGGGCAATGCTGGCTTGGTTATAGGACAATAATCCCTTGGGTCAAGAGACCCCATTTGGGTGAAGTTTTAGAACACCAGATGGCACGAGTAAGTGTGCAAAGTTAAAACATCTGCAGGTTTTTCTATATGGAATGAAAAGCAAATAAAATTTTAAAAAGCAATGAAACTCATAAAGTTTATGGATTGGCTTTGAAAGGGGACAGGCAAGATATATGGAGACAGTGGAGAAGTTAAAAATGAGTACTTCAAAGAGATCAACAAGTGTTTTCTGGAAACTTCTTTTCCTCTTTTTATTTAAGAGGTTCTTTTTTTTTCTGTTTCAAAAGTAATTATAGAAAATTCTGAAAACACAGAAAGAAATAAGACAATATAAATCCTACTGAATCTTAAGACTGTTCCCATTTCAGTGTATATTACTACATCTTTCCAGCAATTTTTTTTCCTAATAATGGGACATAAGTCAGGGGTATCAAGCAAGAGCTCATTGTGGATTTAAATATTTGAACCAAGAGCTGAATGGCATTTTAGTGTTAGCACACTGGAGATAGTACCAGCAAAGAGAATATAAGTTTGTAAGAGCTTTGACTGAGGGTTCATCTGGAGCTTTGTTGCCTCTGAGGGCATCTTCAGTTTAGTCAGGGCCCTTGAAATTTGGGAATAAAGAGACCTCTTAGGTAAAACAAGGAATTCCCTCATCTGGCATTTTTTGGAAAGTATGTTCCATGAACAGCCAATGCTAAAGATGTCAATTAGTGTTCGCTGGAAAACACAAGTGCCATGGTCAAGGAAGTTGAGAATTCAAATGGGTTGAATGAAACCAAACAGATTTCTCTACTGCAGAATTTCTCATATCGTTTAATATGCTAGTATGTAGTGCTAATCTCTGAGACAAGAAGTAGAGTATGTAGTGTTTCTCAAATACTGACCGAGAAGGTGATTGTAGAAGGAGATAGTATCCAGAGTACCCACTTCGGGAAATTCTACCCTATATCCATGTGGAATGATGCTTTGCTCATGTTTCTAGAGACGTAGGGGGGGAGAGGTCAAACATGCTACAAAGGATAGTCATGAGATGGTGTAGCAGAGCTACCAAGATGACTTTGCCGGGCATGGAGCAGGGCACCAGGGGCTCTCCATCAGGTGCTCAAGAATTATTAAGAAGATCAGCTGGGAAAGCAGTCTAGGGGCTATTGCCCTGGAGGGAGTTAGAGAAAGAAGGCAGTGAACCAGGCATGAGTCAAAGAGGACCACAGAACTAAGGCAAAGCAGACGCTGACCCAACCCAGCTCTGCATCTGCACTTTGCCAGGAGAAAACAAAGCCAATAGGTTAATCAGAGCCTCTGGGAAGCTAAATTACTCCTGGGTTATCTCATTGGGGTTAGAAGCTGCTTTTTTGCCGTTGAATTTATTCACAGCAGAGGTTCCTTTCTTGGTTTTAAAGAAAGCATGTCTTAGGAAAATTACCTTCTAAATTGGGCTTTGATGATCCAATTCACTATCCTACAGAGGACTGTGTTGTTTTTAACTTCTACTTACACTAACAGTATAATGCTCACGTGGGAAATAAGGCAAATTATGCAGTTTAGAGAGAGGTTAAATAAATGAAGTCAAGAGTGTAGCAGTAATAAGGCAACGTGTCTTCAAGAGGGTTGTAACTATTATTTCATGAACATATACTATCTGTAAAGATGGTCAACAGGTTGGAAAATGGGCCCTGTGATTCCTATTCAGAGCAGAAGCTTTAGGTCAGGAGGAAACTTTACTGTGGAGGAATTGGCAGAAGAAGAAACAGTATGGACTTTAGGAGACAGATCTGGGTTTTAATTCTGCTTTTCTTGAATTTCTTTTGCCTTGCACCCAGGCCAGGCCTGGAGTCCGGCCATATGTACACAGCCATAAATAGCTACAAGGTCCCAAATCACTTGCCTTATGCTCTACGTTGGCTCATTAGCAATATGATGTGAGCAGTTTATTGTTCTCACAAAGCTTCAATTCCTCATCTGAAAAATTGGATTAGTGTTATTTAACTCATAGATTTCAAATGGGATAAATTTTAAATATACATAAAGTATCCAGCAAGGTTCTCAAGTATATACTAAATGACAAGAACTCACAGAGCAAGTCATTGGCAGGTCAGGCTTATCTTGCCTTCTTTGGTGTTCAAGTTACAGGTTATCAATGCTGATATTTTCTTTAAAATGACAATAAAAGACCTTGATTATCAGTCACTCATGTTCCAGGGAAAAGCAATTTAATCTGAGATGGCTGTATAACTTCAGAAAAATTATTTAACAGCTCTGTTATCTGTCAGGTATCTTTTGAAATAATTTCATCCCATCCTAGAACGAAATAGATTTGGACTTAGGAGACCTGAGTAGGAGGCTCAGCTTTTTGCACCTATGGACGAAGCCCCTGAATATTTCTGAATCTCTACTTCCTCATGCATAAAATGCCAGTGATATTTGTCCGATCTATTTCACAGTAATGTAGTCAGGAAAAAATTAGATAAAGTGCTTGGAAGTACTAGGCAGGATGTAGCTTTAAGTTGATAGAAATGGAGAAAGAGAATTCACAGGTCTCTGCTGTGGGAGACTCCATTAAGATGCAGGGACCTCGGGCTGGAAAGTAAGAGGTCACAATTCTCATTCTAACTGTATCTGTCTATGTTATCTTTGACATGTAGTTTTACCTTCTTGTTCTCCATTTTATTATCTGGTAAAAAGTTTGGGGAGTGGAAGGGAAGGAGAGTTGAATAGGATTCTAAGATTTCTCACTGCTCCCCATTCTAAGAGTCTGTGAATATCATAAATTCTCCTTTCTGCCACCATTGTAAAGAAGGAGTCAACATTTATAAGTCTACTTAGATTGACTTTTTTGTGGAGGGATACTGCCAGGAGCATATAGTTTGATAAACTGGCTGTGTTTCTGTAACATTACATCTTTTATATTTTCTTTCAGAGGAAACAAATACACAGGTTGGCCTCGTTCAAAAGAACTTTTTGCCCACATTCTTGCTCGTCAGATACTAAGTGCCAAAGAAGCAAGCGATCCTACAAGAATTTCACTTTGGTGCTACTGAGGACAAAGGGGTAATTTAAAAATTTCACCATCACGGGCAGGTTCAACACCTAGTTTGAAGCACGGAGACTGATTAATTGGGTTGTCACTTCCAACAGTTCTGAGCTTTGGCCTTTCCATGTGCCAGAAGAAAAAAAAAAAGAAAGCAACATTCCTGTACTTAATTTTCACAAACTTGAGCCAACAGAATGTGACAAAGGCTGGCTATTTCTCAACCATGAGTTCCTTCTCCCTATAATACTTAACCTCACTCGTTCTTTTCAGTTGTCAAATTGAGGTAACATGTAAAACTAAAATATGAATGCAAGAAACCACTCCCATACATATGCTCCCAACATAAAACACACACACACACTCATAGATAGATGTAAAGACATACAAATAAACACTCACAACACCACATACTCACAGATTTGTGGAACAAGGATGTATTATTCTTTGTCGCTCTTTTTTTGGTTTTTTAAGAGACAGAGTTTTTGCTTCCATTATATGTTTCTATTTGTCTTCTTATTTCATAATTAACTCTTAATAGTAATATTTATGATGATGGTAATGACAACTGGCATATAACAAGTGCTAATTATGTGCAAAGCTTTGCATTAAGCTCTTTCACACAACACACTGTATGAGATCAATATCGTTGTTATTGTTTGAACTTTATAGATGAAGAAGCCAAAGCCCAGGGAGACCAAATCACTTACCCAAGGACACACAGTGTTTGAACTGGTTCTCAAATCAAAATATGTCTGATCCCAAATCCTAGGCTCTTGGCTACTCTTTTCTACTCCTTCTCACACAAATGCCCACATTTAAAATCTCAATCCACCAAAATTTTTTTAAAGCTAAAAGTCATTGAAGCCCTAATCAAGCAATACGCTTAAGCACCTGTTGTGAATCTTGAATCGAGCCACCTCCTAGGTATGAAGCAAAGAGTTAACAGAATCCATTCTTAGTCTCAAAGGAGGAAGGAACAGTATATTACAGGTTGAACTGCATGAAATTACTGATTGTTGACTATTTTTAACAACAGAAATGGCAATTTAATGTGGATTTATATATCCAAAGCATTCTATGTTTTGCACCAAACCAGGATATTTCAAACAAGAGCCAGGCAGGAAATGTAAGTACGTGAAGCATTAGACAAAAGGCTTTGGAGATGTGTAGCCATGAGAAGACCTGGAGAGGACAGTCATTGAGAAAAGGTATTAATATAAAATAAAAATAAAAGTAAAAACATAAACCAATCTACTGACCGAAAAATACATGTTGTCAGGTTTCCATCTCTCCTGTAGAAAACAAATCTGCTAGCAATTAGGAAAGGAAGAATTAATTGACAACCAGGATTTTCAGAAAGCTGCACAGAAATGTAGAACCTTGAGGTAAGCCCTTTAACAAAGGTAGAATTGAAATAAACAGAATTACAGAATTATACAGTGCAATGATCACAGAGCATTTAGTATTTTCAAAGTATCTGGCCCAATAATATTTTAGTACAATATAAGAAAATATGAATAATCTCAAAATGTATATAATCATCTTTCGGGAAAAAGTAACACCACTCGCAATGCAGTCTCATCAGAATAGAGTCTACCCATTATGACAATAAATTAACAAATATTCATTGAACACTTTTATGTGCTCAGTGCTGTGCCAGATATTGGAAAGAGAAAAAAAGAGTACAACCCAGAGTTCTTATGTTCACAAAATCAACAATTTGAGGTTTTTTTAAAATTAATTAATTTATTTTTGGCTGCATTGGGTGTTCGTTGCTGTGCACGGCCTTTCTCTAGTTGTGGCGAGCAGGGGCTACTCTTCATTGTGGTGCGCGGCTTCTCATTGCGGTGGCTTCTCTTGTTGTGGAGCACGGGCTCTAGGCACGCGGGCTCAGTAGTTGTGGCTCGCAGGCTCTAGAGCACAGACTCAGTAGTTGTGGCTCACGGGCTTAGCTGCTCCGTGGCCTGTGGGATCTTCCCGGATCAGGGTTTGAATCCATGTCCCCTGCATTGGCAGGCAGATTCCTAACCACTGTGCCACCAGGAAAGCCCAACAATTTGATGTTTAACTATCCCTGAGTTTTATTTTATATTCTAGCTGGTGGTGATATCAAGGAGAAAAGCCCAAATCCTTCCCGGTGGGGAATTTGCTTCTTCAGGCTTTTGTTAAACTATCGGTCTTTTTTTGTCAAATGGTGTCAGCACTCTATGTCCAAGGCCCTGCCTGCCTAACTGGGCAGAGATGACGGCCCAGCTCCTCCCAGCAGCTCTTCCCCAGGGAAGTTTGAGCCCATCTCACGGTCATTCCTGGGAGGGGGAGGTGCAGTTCAACCCAAATTAAGGCAATGCTGGGAGTGACAAGTAAATGAACGCAGGGCTACTCCGGCTCTGTTGCCCTTTCAGAAAGTAATCAAGTCAAATTATCTATGAGAAGAAGCTAGGCTCGTGGTTGAGGGGGTGTGCAAATGAAAACCAGATTCAGACGGAGGCTGACTTGAGAAAGCCCAGGAGCTTTATTTAAGAGAGAGAGAGGAAAGAGAGAGAGAGAGAGAAAGGAATACGTGTTTTCTCCCATCCCAGACTCTACTTACTTTTAAATACTTGGCTTCCTCTCTTGTTCCTTTCTCCCCATCTCTGTTTGTTTCATTCTCCAAAGAGAGAGTAGAGTGAGAGCTCTGGCATGAATGTGCCTGGGCTCTGGGTGACCTTCCAGCATGATGGGAATGATAGGAAGGGGTCGGAACTGGTTTTGGTCTGAAGGTGCAGACTGCAGCTTTTGGTCTAGACTGCAGGTCATTGGTGGACCCTATAAAATACACGTGAACTCTTCAGGCCGCTGGTCCTCCACCAGACAATGTTACTCCCCAGGGTACATTTGGCAATATCCGGAGACATTTTTGATTGTCATAGAGTTGAGGGGTTTTGCTACTGACATCTATTGGATAGAGGCCAGGGAAGCTCCTAAACACACCACAATGAACAATGCAGTCCCCCAGGCATAGAATTATTTGGCCCAAAGTGTCAATAGTGTCCAGAGTGAGAAAACTGCTTGACTTGGGACCAAATAGTAGTCTAGAAGTAAAGAAATGGGAGATGGAGGACCCTTCCCAGCTGCCCCTGTGGAACCGTGGAGCCCTCTTCTTTATTGTGTGCTTGGCATCTCCTGTGCCCTCATTTGAAACTGGAGGCTAGACCTGCCTTAGAGCTGACCTTTCCACTGATGATCTCATCCCCGTGGAGATAAAGCCATAGTGATGTAACCCCTCACCTGTGGGCTCTCTCACTGAGCTAGTCTTTATTCTTCCATTTACACCTGAGAACCATAGTTCCCTTTCTGAACAGAACCACCTCCAAGAAGTACCACTCTAGCAGATGTTGGGCACACATCACATCACCTTCTTCTCCCCTCCCCTCCCCACACTTAGATGTGTGTCCAGGTGAAATCAGGAGGACTTTAAAGAGGAAAAGAGGCCGAGATATGGTCGTGTCTATGAAGTGTGTGGATGAAATGGAGAAACCCAATCACTTTTTCTTAAGGCCACATACTACTTGGAAGTGGGTCTCTCAACCCCAGGCATTGCTAGATAGCTTGGTGTTAATGAACAAATGTTCACACCAGGCAATACGGGATTAGGGAGTTCAATAGCAGGAAGGATAGCATGGTGTTGGTGTCACTGTAATGTCCCTTGGTGCCTGATTCACTTTATCTCCTGACACAAGTCCCTTCATATGCCCATCTTTCCTGGTGATTGGCCCCTCTAAATTGCTTTTACTGTATCTAATAAAATTCACAGAGTCAATCTCTGCTTCAGACTGTGTATTCTTGTGAGGGGCTGACCACCATTTCTATTTATAATAGAACAAACACGGTTCAGCTGGGCTGATTGTTTCTAAGTTCCAGAAGGACAGATAGAGGAAACTGCTTATCTCTGGAGCCTACTCAGGGTTTGTGACAATGGAGAAGTGAACTCAGCGGGAAGAAGTGATGGTGTGGGCCCAGGTTCTAAGGGAGAGGATTCCATAGAGGGCTGTGGCAACATCAACATATTCCAGTAATCAAATGGTCACTTATTTGTACCTGATCAGGTGTATCTGGGAATGGACATTCCAACTCTTAGGGATCTCCTTTCCTCACATTGAGTTGGGAGGCACAGCAGCTCATGCCAGATTTTATTAGCGGTCAATGGGAGCAAGAAAACATAGCTTAACCTTAGAAGAAGATAATATTTAGGTGCTAATTCTTATTTTCTACCTTCTGTTCTTTTTTCCTTAGCTAGTACTCTCCCTCTCTCTCTTTTTCTCTCTCTCTCTCACACACACATTACAAAAGCCCTAGTTCAAAGGGATTTTACTTTGCCGTGGCAAAAATACCATTTCACACTTCCAAGAGTCTGAAATGCCTGCAAAGAAGCTCAGAGGGTGGCTTGAGTCCTGACAGGCTCAAACAAATTGATTTTTGGATGCAGTGAATGTAACTCAATCAGAAGCATGTGGATTATATTTCTGTTAAAATCTACACCAATTTTAAATGAAAGGAAGAAGCATTAGATCAAAGAGATGCTAAATTTTGTTCAGCCTCAAAAGACTGTGGGCAAGTTCTTCACGTCACTTGTTTTCAGTGTTTACTCTGTAGGGAAAAGAGGGTCCACTAGATAATCTTGTGGATTGTCTCTAACTCTGAAAGTCTGTGGCTTTCTGAGCCAGAATTCATCCTGTTCAGACATTCTTTCAGCTTTCTTTTATGGTGAGAATGGGGCTCATGATAGGTCCATGAGGTCGAGACCTGAGACTAGGTGTGTCCTATTGGACAACTCCCACTGGCCTTTGCGTGTCATAAAAACAAACAAACAAAAAATAAAAACAAATGAAATTCTCCAACATGCAAGCCATTTGGAACTAAACACTTGTTTCATTTTGTTTTCAAGGGGGTGGGGGAGGGCAGCAAGGCTGTTCAAAACAGCCTCTACAAATTCTGATGGAGCATCAGGAAATTGCATTGTTTTAAAGGGCTGAGTTATGCTTCATTGAATGAAAAGCACAAGGAGTTGAGGAATTTACACCACATACTACCCCGCAGCCTTTTGTTCAGTTAGCCTCTGCTGGCTTGCAAGGAATAGTGGCCTGAGTGATTGCAAACAGATGTGGGAAAAATAACAGTGTGGTCTGAACAGGGGGGCAGCTAATACATGAAACTACACTTTTATGGGGCCACTCATATGGCCTTAGGAGATGAGAAGATGGCATTCCACTTTGCTACAACCATTTTAAACTGGTGGAGAAGACGCTGCTCTGTCCATATGGACTCTAGGAACAAATAAAACCGCAAAGAAATAGCTGGGATAAGGGAAACGTCAGTTGCAACCCTGGATAATCAGCTACAATATCAACACTTCCTTAATTTATTGAAGAAATAATTATGGAGTGCCTATATGTATCAGGCACTGTGCTAAATGCTGGGGATGCAACAGGAAATAAAGCAGAAGTGGTCCCTGCCCTCAAGGAACTTATAAAGAAGGAATTACAAAACAAACCCTTAAGGGCATAATGTGACAGCTTTTTGCTAGGGGCTTGGTAAAACTGTCTTATTAACCTCCCACCGAGCTGCTGTTTTTTATAGTTGAATAAATAGATGCTCAAAGAGGTGAAAGAGTGGTCAGCTTGTCAATAGATTCCAAAATCTTTCAGATTCTTTCAGCCTGCCACGCTTTCACCCACAACATGAACTTAACTCCTCTGGGACTTAAGTTTCCTCATCTCAGTAGTGAAGAGATGGAAGATAATCACTTAGAAAGTATCTTCCAAATATAATATTCTATTTGGCCGCTAGCAAATTCCAGGGGCTCTTCTTCCATATTTGAACTTCTTAAAATGTTTGTCCTTTTTTGGATTCTTTGACTTTTTTCTTTCCTAGATCTATTTCTTATTTCTTGGAGTGTTCTTCAATCTTCTTTGCTGGATCATTTTCTCTGGCTCCTTTGAAACGCTGGCGTTGCCCAAGATCTCATTTTCGGGTTATTTCTTCCCCTACTGTCTACTTTACTTTGGTGAGATAATCAGTTCCAATATTCCTAGCCCTCTCCCAGGTGCTGATGGCCCCAAGGGTATAGGTCCAGACACCACCTCTATTCTAAACTCAAGACTGATGTTTGTAACTTCCCCCAGAACATGTCCATGTGTTGGAGCACAAGCGCCTCACTCCTTGTGATGGGCATGATGGCTGGCACTCAGCATCCATTCTAATCCTCTTCTGGTTTGCTTGTCAGTACTTCAGAGGCTGGGACCCATATGCAGTATTTTCCTGGGTGTGAATCATGTCCTGTCCCACTCACTAGAAGAACTTGCACAATATTTGGCAGGTGGGAGATAGGTGGGGATAGCTTGCTGTTGTTTCTGATGTTACTGCTGATACATAGGCGATGCTGTGACATTTCGGTTTAGTTTTGTTTGTTTTGTTTTTTCCTGCAGTAACATTGCAGTTAGTAACTTCATGGATGTTGAAAGGCATTTTGAGAGTGGTGGCATCCTAAAATTTGTATCACAGATCCATTTGATACAAGTTGATACAAGTGATTTTTTAAAATATTTTATTGAAGTAGAGTATACTTACGGAAAAGTACACCACAATGCACTTACAACTTGATAAATTTCCCAGTCTGAGCATATGAACACACATGTAATGGTATCCCTATCCAAAAACAGCATGAAGAACAGCATCCCAGAGCCCCTCCCCCAGTCACCACATCTCTCTCAAAGGGATAGCCACTGTCCTGACTTCTGGTTTTGGACGTTATATAGATGGAATCATATAGTATATATTCTTTTGTGTCTGACCTCACTCAATGTTATATTGGTGATATTCAATTACATAGCTGTGTGTAGTTGAAGATCATTTATTCTAATTGCTGTTCACTTCCCATTGTATGAATATACAATAATTTATATCTAAATTCTACTGTTGATGAGCAATTGGTGGTTTCCTTTTTGAAACCAGTATAAGTGGTGTTGTCATGAACATGCTAGTACATACCTTTGGTAAACAACTGCATGCATTTGTTTTGGTTGTATACAAAGGAGTGGAATCTCTAAAATGCATGTTTAGCTTAAGTACACAGATACTGTCACACCAGTTTCCAAAATGTAATTGGCTCTACCAATTCACATTCCACTGGGTGAATTCCATGTATATGGATGCAAGTTGTTCCCTATCCTTGTCAACACTTGTTATTTTCCATCTTTTTCTATTTCAGCTATTCTGGTGGGTTCTAGTGAAATCTCACTGTGATTTTAATTTCTGTCTTCTTGGTGACTAAGGTGAGCATCTTTTCATATATTTATTATACATTTAGATATTCTCATTACATAAATGCCTATTCAAATCTGCCTTTTTTTCCCACAGACCTGTAAGAATTCTTTATATATTCTTGATATTTGTGCTTTATTGAGTAGATGAATACTACTGTGCTTTGACTTTTTCATCTTGCAGTAGTGGTTTTCAAGAAACAGAAGTTAATTTAATTATAGCAAAATTTATTAGTTTCTTTTAATTTATGGTTATTATTTTTGTGACCCATTTAAGAAATCTTTACCCAATTCATGGTATGATATTCTCCTGTGTTTATTTCTAAAACTTTATTGTTATATCTCTTATATTTAGATTTGCTACCTAACTGGATTGGTATTTGTATATATTGATAAGTAGAGATAAAGTTACATGTTTCTTCATTTAGCTGTCTGATTGACCCATCACCATTTATTGGAAAAATCATCCTTTCCTCCTTACTGGTGGCATATTTGTGATACATCAGGAGCTAAGTATGTGCAAGTCTATTTCTACACTTTCTATTCTGTTCTATTAGTCTATCTGTGCACTAATACTACACTGTCTTAGTTATGAGAGCTTCATAATAACCTTAATATCTTACAGTAATTCTCCTAGCTTTATTTTTATTATTCCTGGCCCTTTGCATTTCCGAATTTTTGCAGATATCAGCTTATCAATTTGCATGCACACATACACATATACCTGCTTGGATTTTAATTGGGATGGCATTGAATCTAGAGACAGTTTGTGAAGAACTGGCATTTTTCCTTGTATTGAGTCTTCTGACCCATGAGCATCATACATACTCCATTTATTCAGGTCTCATTTAATTTATCTCAATAGTGTGTCATTGTTTCCAGTGTAGACACATTGCACATATTTCTTCAAATTTGTTCCTGAGTATTTGATGCTTTTTAATGCTGATATAAATGGCATCATTTAAAATTTTGTTTCTTATTTGCTGTTGCTAGTTCATAGAATTGCAATTGGTACTGCACATTGACTTTGTATACAATATTCTTGCTAAATTAATTTATTAATTCTAATAGTTTTGTATTCATTTGATTTTTTACATATACAATCACATTGTCTATAAATAATACCCTACTTCCTTTCCCATAATTATGACTTATTTTTTCTCCATTGCATTGGCTAGAACCGCTAATACAATTTTTAATAGAAGTGGTGTTAGTGTAAATCTGGTCTCGTTACTGATTTCAGAGAGAAAAAGTACAATATTTAACCATGAAATTGAAGGATTTTAAAAATATGGATTCTCAGCTTAAGTAAGCCCTATTTCTAGCTTGCAAACAGTTTTTCTCATGGATGGGTGTTAAGTTTTGTCGAATAATCTTGCTGCATCTAATCTATCAGCATTATAAAATGATTTTTTCCTTTCAATTTAGAGAATTACATCAACTTATTTTCAAATGTTAAACCTCCTTGTATTCCTGAAATAAGCCTCAATTTGTTGGGCTGTATTATCTTCTTTATATATTGTTAAATTTAATTTGCTAATTATTTTTAAGGATTTTTTTCATCTGTGTTTAAGAAGAAGCTTGATCCGTAATTATCAATTATTATTGTCAAGTTTTGGAATCAAGGTCTTATATAAGAAGTTGGAACATGCTCACTCTTTCTATTCTCTAGTAGAAATATTGGAATATTTGGAAGAATTCACCAGTTGAAAGCATCCATTTCTATTTCTTCTTTGTCGGCTTTGGTAAGTTAAAATTTTTTAAGGAATTTGTCCATTTCATCCAAATTGTTGAATATACTGGCATATGTGTTTATTATATGCCCTGATTATTTTTAATAAGATCTATAGTTCTATACATTTTTCATCCCTAATTTTATAATTTGGGTACCTCCACCTCCCTTTCATAATCGGTGTTGCATGCTATTAGCTTTTAGGTCTAAGGTTTTTCTTTCTCCTGCTGTCCTTTTAGGTTTTGTTGTATCATAAATCGAGTTGGGAAGTAATCATTCTTGATAACTCTGTAAAGTTTGTATACAGTGAAAATTGTTTTTTCTTTGACTATTTGGTGAAACTGGTTCACAAAATCAGCTAAGTATGTAGATTTTCTTGTGGGAAGGTATAAAGTTACATACAGATTCATTACTTGAATAGAAACAAAACAATTCAGATTTTTAATTATTGTGTTGTTAATTTTTATTTTCCTAGGGATATAGTACATCCATATAAATTTCTGAACTTGTTGGCACAAGGCTGTTAATAATATCATCTTGTTATATTGTTGATGTCTACACTGACTCTTTTTCATTTCTAATGATGATTATTTGTGCCTTTTATTTTTGTCTTGTTCAATCTCACCACATATTTGGTTTAAAATTTGTAATTGTTTCATATATCAAATTTCAGGTTTGTTGATCATATTTGTTTTCTATTTCATTAATTTATGCTTTTCCTCTTATTTTTCTCCTTGCTTATGCACTGAACTTTTTAATATTTAGTAAGTTTGTTTTGCTTTAAAGTGTATTTTATCTCATATTAGTATAATTAAACCACCTTTATCTTGGTTGAAATCTGCCTAGAATATTTGGGCTGTATTTTTATTTTTAACCTTTCTGTATCCTTATGTTTTAGATGTATATATTATAAATAAATAGCTAGAGTGTTAAAATTCAAATGTGATAATATTTGTCTTTTCCCTGAAGCACTTTATCATTTATGTTAATTATAGGTACTTACAGATTAGCATACTTAAATACAACCAGTTATTATGTGCCTTCTATTCATCCCACCTTTCTGTGTTTCTTTCCTTTCATTTTTTGTCCTCTTTTTATTAATTATGTACTTTCTCCTGATTCTATTCTTACCTATACTAGTTCAGAAAATATGAATTTTATTATTTTTGTTTAATGGTCACTCTAGTAATGACAACAAGCACACATAACTAATCCAAGTCAGAATTAATAGCAGCCTCTCCCTCCTCCAGAAGGATCTTTGGTTTCCTTTATTTTAAAACAGCTTTACTGAGATACAATTCATGTACCATACGATTAACTATTTAAAGTGAAGAGTTCAATGTTTAGTATTATATTCACAGGGTTGTGCAACCATCACCACAATCTAATTTTTGGGATGTTTTCCTCCCCCTAAAAGAAACCACTTACTCATTAGCAATTATTTCTCACCTCCTAACACCTTCCCTCACCCCAGACAACCATTAATCTACTATCTGTTGGTATAGATCTGCCTATTTTAGATATTTAATGTAAATGGAATCATACAATATGTGGTCTTTTGTGTCTGGCTTCTTTCATTTAGCATAAAGTTTTCAAGATTCATTGGTACTGTAGACTGTATCAGAACTTCATTCATTTTTATGACTGAATAATATTCTATTAGAGACATATCACATTTTACTTATCCATCTGTTGGTTGATGGACATTTGTGTTGTTTCTGCTCTTTAACTATTAAGAATGTTGTTGTAAAACACATGAAAGGATGCTCAATATCACTAATCATTAGAGAAATGCAAATCAAAACTACAATGAGGTATCACCTCACACCGGTCAGAATGGCCATCATCAAAAAATCTATGAACAATAAATGCTGGAGAGGGTTTGGAGAAAAGGGAACCCTCTTGCACAGTTGGTGGGAATGTAAATTGATACAGCCACTATGGAGAAGAGTATGGAGGTTCCTTAAAAAACTAAGAATAGAACTACCATATGTCCCAGCAATCCCACTACTGGGCATATACCCTGAGAAAACCATAATTCAAAAAGAGTCATGTACCACAATGTTCACTGCAGCTCTATTTACAATAGCCAGGACATGGAAGCAACCTAAGTGTCCATCGACAGATGAATGGATAAAGAAGACATGGCACATATATACAATGGAATATTACTCAACCATAAAAAGAAACATAATTGAGTTAGTTGTAGTGAGGTGGGTGGACCTAGAGACTGTCATACAGAGTGAAGTAAGTCAGAGAGAGAAAAACAAATACTGTATGCTAACACATATATATGGAATCTAAAAAAAAAAAAAGGTGCTGAAGAACCTAGGGGCAGGACAGGAATAAAGACGCAGACATAGAGAATGCACTTGAGAACACGGGGAGGAGGAAGGATAAGCTGGGACGAAGTGAGAGAGTGGCATGGACATTTATACACTACCACATGTTAAAGAGATAGCTAGTGGGAAGCAGCCACATAGCACAGGGAGATCAGCTTGGTGCTTTGAGTCCACCTAGAGGG
Organism: Eubalaena glacialis; assembly: GCF_028564815.1. Classification (NCBI taxonomy): domain Eukaryota; kingdom Metazoa; phylum Chordata; class Mammalia; order Artiodactyla; family Balaenidae; genus Eubalaena; species Eubalaena glacialis. The sequence goes on from NC_083725.1 coordinate 6,067,198, forward strand.
GTGGAATAGGGAGGGTGGGAGGGAGACCCAAGAGGGAGGGGGTATGGTGATGTATGTTTATGTATAGCTGATTCACTTTGTTATACAGCAGAAACTAACACACCATTGTAAAGCAATTATATTCCAATAAAGATGTTTAAAAAAAAAAGAATGTTGTAAACATTCATGTATAGGTTTTTGTGTGAACATATGTTTTCATTTCTTTGGGGGATATGACTAAGAGTGGAATGGCTATGGCATATGGTAACTCTATGCTAATATTTTGAGGAAATGCTAAACTGTTTTCCAAAAAGACTGCATTATATTACATCCTCCCAGCAGTGTATGAGCATTTAAATTTTTCCAAATCCTCATCAACACGTGTTATTATCTGTCTTTTTGATGATAGCCATCCAAGTGGGTGTAAAGTGGTATCTCATTAAGGTCTTGTCTTACATTTCCTTAATGGCTAATGAGGTTGAACATCTCATCATGTGTTTATTGCCTATTTGTATATTTACTTGGAAGAAATATCTATTCATATCCTTTATTTATTAATTTTTTATTTGCTGATACCACACTGTCTTGATTATTAGAGCTTTGTATTAAGTTTTGAATTTGGGAAATGTGAATCCTCCAACTGTGTTCTTCTTTATCTAACATTATTTAAACTATTCTGAGCCCCTTGTATTTCTTTATGAGTTTTACAATCACATTGTTGACTTCTTCAAAAAACCAGCAGGCATTTTAATAAGGATTTTGATAGGAATGGTGGCATTAACCTGATGTGAGGGTGGAGTTTTGGCCCTCTGAGGTCAAAAGGTCAGCCATCGGACACTTGTGCAGGACCAGTTGAATGGTACGTGGCCTTGACCAGTTTTAACTGGTCAGGACTAACTCCGTGTTCCTGAAAAGCAATGTAAGAGATCCTTACTATAGTGACTCATCAGTCAGAAGTGTTATCAACAGGGGGTGGTCAAAGGAGTCTTTTGATGTATTGTCTAAGCTACATGAAGCTTGGAGGGTATGTGATTTGTAAGAACAATTAAAGCAAGCTTGGTCAGTGAAGGCAAGTTACAGGATATTATTTATTAAGCAAGTTATAGTTTAAGGGATCTGACTGATGACTGCCCTTGGTTTCACCCTCAGCCGTCACTGTCTGGAATAGGGCTTCTGCAACATGGGTCTGGAGGAAACGAGAAATGAAGGCAGCCTGACCTTTCTGGGGTGAATATGTTAGGCCCAGACTGTAATCTGCAGGGAGAGAGACCTCCTGTCTTGTGGGTCTCACCTGCCCAGAGTAGAGGGCTCAGGTAAAGCTTCTATAACACAGACGTTGGGAGGGAGGAGTAAGAGAGCAGGACATGGCTCAAATGCAATAGACTGGCATCATTCTTACCGACACTGGGTAGATTTTCTTGAATGAATTTTTCCATTTATTCTATGTCCTTAAGACAATTTCCAGATATTTTAAATTATTTTTAAAAACAAATTCATCAGTTAGATTGTTTTGCTGGGGAGAGGGTCTATTGAACTCTTTATTCTATCATTTCCCAAATCCTGACCCCCTCTTTAGTTCATTTTAAGCTTCATTCACCTTCCCTTGCTTTGTATTCTAATATCTTGCAGTTATATTTTTAAAAACCCACTAGAAAATTTTTTTCTAATACAGTTGTCTTTATATCATCCATGTATTTATCACCCTTTCTGCTATATATTAATTCTTATATCTCAAACTGTTCCTCTCGGAACACTTCATTCTGCTTAAAGAATATTTTTAAGAATTTCCTTTTGTGAGGTCTGTTGATGGCAAACTTTCTCAGACTTCATTCACTTGATTTTTCTTGAAAGATATTTCCACTAGGTAGAGATTATAGGATGGTAGTTATTTTCTCTTTTTTATATTGAAAATATTACTACCTTTTCTGGCTTTCATTGCTGTTGATATGGAATCCACTTTCAACTAACTGTCGCTTCTCTCTGTCTACCTATCTATTTCTTGTCTTTGGAGTTCTATGGTTTTACTGTGGAGTACCCAGTTTTGCACTTCTTTTCATTTATCCTGATTTGGATTCATCTGTCTTCTTGAATCTATTGTTTTGTATCCTTCATTGGTTTTAGAAAATTTTTAGCTAACGGATCTTCAGATATTGTCTCCAACCTATTTTGGTTTCCCTTCTTATTCTTGGTCTTTGATAAGACCTTCTCATTCAGGTCTCTTAAGCTCTCTTTCTACTCCCATTTCTCTGTTTACCTTTACAGGATTTTGGACAATTTCTTCATCTCTCTCTTTTAGTTTAATTCAACAACTGTGCTTAAACTTTAGTTTAACTTATACTGTTTTAAACTGTAATACTTATGTTTTTATTTCTAAAATTCCAGTAAGATCCTTTCAATTTTTCATATCCATTTCTATATTTCTTTTTTCTTGCATATATTTTCAAACTTGTACTTTTATTTCTTTAAAATATTAAGCATAGTCTCTCCCTCCCTTCTCCTCCTCTTCCTCCCTCTCTCTCTCTTTCTCTCTCTCTCCCCCTCCCTCCTTCTCTCCATCCCTTGGAGTATGTGTCTGAGGATTCCATTTTATGAAATTTTTACTGATCTATTTCTGCTGGTTTTTTATTTTTTTTGCTAGTCTCACTCAAAAATACTTCACTTACTTGTAAGTTTAGTTATTTTTGACCATGAACTTTTTATTTTCCCTAAAAGATTTTTTAATACAAATTCTTTGACACATTAACTGTCTCTTGGTTCCTTCAGAGTAGATTTCATTCACTTCTGTTAGGTACTTGTGGACACTATACAGTCTCAAATCACTAAATGCTGAGTTTGCGATGCTGTATATTACCTGGGTGTGTGCATATGGACTACAAATCAGCATGAGGCTAGTTTTTCCAAATTCTTAGAGGAATATTTTTCTTCCTTTCACTCATTGCCAAGTTTTGAGATTGCTTTTTTTCCCTTAGCCTTGGGACAGTGATGGTGAGAGGCAGAACATTTCTTGCACACTCCACTCGTGGTTTCAGGCATCCACTGGGGGAGACTACTATACTGTTTGTCTAATTGTCATTTAATTGCAAATGTACCTCTCTCTTTCTCTCCTTTAGGCATTTAGATTTTCTGTTTATCACTGTTGTTCTGCCAATTCACTAAAATATGCCTAGGAGTGGACAACTGTCTTTTTATTTCTTTATACACACCTGGACAATTCCCAGCTAATATCTCTTCAAATAATGCCTCTCCTCCATTCGGTCTATGTTCTCATTCTGGGACATAGTTTAGGTATGTTAAACTTCCTTATTTTATTTGCTGTGTCTATTTCCCTCTTATATATTCTCTCCCTGTTTTTCTGTGTTCCATTATGGTCAGTTATCTGGATCTACCTTCTAATTTACTAACTCTCTTTTAAACTTTCTCTTTTTGTAACCCTCCTATTTTGTTTTAATATAAATTTATTATAAATTATATTTGTTATAGGAATAGAATATTAATATAAACAAAAATTTAACATAAATATAAAAGTTCTATTAGTTCTTTTAAAATCTAAGGATGTTATATGTTCTTTTAACTTAATTGTTGTTTTATTGTTTATTTCTTTAAACATTTCATACATTTTATATCCTGTACTAGATATTCAATATCTTAAGTTCTTAAGTGTCTAAATTGATGTTATATTTGTTTCTGCCAACTATTAGTGTCACCTTGTTTCTTTGGATTCCTCATAATTGATGAGTATTAACTCAAATTTGGCATTCTAGGAGCTAAATTTCTGAATGGTTTACTGTAGAAACAGTTTTCATTTGACTCACCCAAGAGCTGGGGGGATAGTATCAATCCAGGACTGGTTTAGCTTCTTATTGGACAAAGGATTAATGTGGGAGTCCCTATTCTCCACCCATGGTGAGAGAGCTAGAACTTATTTTTCCATTTAGGCATAAACAGTGGCATTTATCTACAGGTCAATTCCTGATTTTGCATTTGCTTATTAGTTTCTGTTGATGTTGGTGGTGGTGGTTGGTTTCTGTTTTCTTTTGTTGCATTTGTATATTTTCCTTACTTGTTTGAGAGTACACATTTTTATTTTAGAAGTTTGTTTATTATAATTTATTTAGGCTCTGCTTTTATTGTTATAGGAAGATCTATCAGAGTTTCTGATCTGTGTATATTAATGGAAACGTCTGTATCTCCCTACACTTGTAGAAAATGGCCAGCTTCCATAATCTCTTCATTTTATAACCTTACTAAATATTATTTGGTAAATTTTTATTTTACATAATAATTTCTATCTATATTTTTAAATTTAACTTTGGTGAAACATTAATCCAAGATAACTGAAGGCAATAAACCCTTAGGCATAAAACCACCAATTTCTCCTTATTATAGTCTGTATAACTACTACGAGACAAAGATTGACTAAAGTGACTTACTTGTGTTTAGTAACTTGAGTTGACACTAGCCAACTTACTATGCTCAAATTCTACCATTTGTACAATATCTGTGAGTAACACTTGATCTTGAATTAGCTAATGAAAATCAGTAGAATATGTTATGATTAGAGAGAGTATTGTATATTCTAATAAACCAGACCAAGGTGAAAATTCTTTCTGACATTTACTAGGTATATTATATTGGGCTTCAGTTTTTCCCATTTGTAAAATGAAGGTAATATAAGATCTATCTTGTAAGATTAATGTCAAGATCATGCATTTAAACACGTAAAACACCCAGCAAGATACTTGAAATATAGTAAAAATTTTTAGTAGACTTTAGCCATGTGTTATTATCTCTGATTATCAGGCAGTTCAGGAATGGGAAACAATGTAGGTCAGTCTTGAAGGAAATGGGGTTTGGAAAGTTAAGTTCAAAAATCTTCAAGGAAGACTGGTCACCTGCTAGAGAGTCAGGCAACATTTATGAAGGCACCAGCCGTCAAAAGGAGAGGCTACGGGTGTGAGTGGTGCAGAGAGATTAATTCCACAGTTTCTCCGGGGCTAGTCTAGGAAAACAAATAGCTTAAGGTCTAAGGTTCCTTGGGAAGTATGTTCATACAAAAACAGTACTCTGATGACTTTCTTCAAGTGATAGAGGTTAGGTTCACATCTGAACAAGCACCTGGTTGATATTGCCTTATACTCATTTCTGCCCTTCCAGTCTTTGAAACATAACCCTGAAGAGGAGTTACTGTAAATTCCTATTTTAAGATGTAAAGGTAGGTGGCCATAGCCACAGGGGGAAATGGGGACAAAAGAAGAAAGCTGAAGGACACAGAAGTACCTTGGAGTGTGTGTGTGTGTGTGTGTGTGTGTGTGTGTGTAAAGCTTTGGGGATACTTCTAGATATGACTAAGTACAAAGAAAAGCATATCAATGATTGTAACTAGAGCCAGAATAGTGGCTATTTCTAGGGGAGATGGAGTAGAACAGATTATAGGACAAGGGAATCGAGTTGTTTTGGTAGTGTTGTTTCTTACCTTTTGTGGAGTTACACTTACGACCATTTGTTAAACAGTATATACGTGTTTTATTCACATTTCTGTATTATCTTGTGTTTCTAAATTTGAAAAATGAAAAGAATTAAAACGTCAAAATTTAAAAATATTTAATAGCACTTGTTATTTTGTAAAAGTATATTACACATAAAGCTAGTTTTTAGTTATTCTCATGTGATTATCATCCTTAGAATGATTGATGAGGTTCTGATCTCCAGCTGGTTTATCCTTGATAACTGGTATACTTCCATGCTGTTTCCCATACGTTTAGATGCTGGAAGCGATGCCTGGCGTTTACCCATTAGCCAATTGAAAGGATAATATTCACAATCTTTCTTATACCAATCAATAAAGTAATCAACGTGAAAGATTTGTTATTATAAATCCAAGAAATCCTTATTATTGAGTCACGTCTATCCTACACCCTCTGCCAACTTGCACGGAAGCCCTGCAGTGGGGAGGCTCAGGCGTCTGCTCCAAAGGGAGCCTGGCCTAACCAGGAATTTGGGAATGATCTATCAACAGAGACAGGAAACAGCTAGATTCCCTAAGTGCAGCTTTTTTACTAAACGGGTTCAGAGTGTGTCACCTCAAAAAATCATGCCACTCTGGCATAGGGATTATTTTGAACTGAAGGCAATTGAGAAGAAATGGAGTCAAGCTCTCTGCCCTCCCCCTATTTGCCTAAATACAGGACATAAATTTGTAAAGGTGTCCCGCCTACCCTCTCTACCAGGAAGGACAGAAGTTTATCACTGGAGACAACTATAGACCCTTATCAACCCAGAGATGGCAGCAGAGAAATCTACAAAAAAAAACCTTACAAAGTAGGCCTTATCTTCTATGAGTTCCCCTATAAATTTACCTTTCCACAGTTTGCCACCGAAAAGCCTAAACCCTCCTCCTTCCTTTGTCTTGTCACTCCTCTACAAAATGATTATCTTTGTCAAGGTGCTATATAAGCCCCAAGTTTTAATCATGCCTTTACCTATCACTGAGTAAGCCCCTGTGTATGCATCATGCACATGTTAATAAACTTCTGTTGGTTCTTCTCTTCTTAATCTGCCTTTTGTCAGTCTGATTTACAGGACCCTAGTTAGAGAATCTAAGAGGTTACAGGGAAAAGTTTATTTTTCCTCCCTTACACTACCTACTCCTAACAGATGTCCTTTCAATTCCCATTTTGCTCTAGTTTCTGGAGTTGTTTATCTTTTTGGTTTACTACAAAGATAGGAACCTATGGCTGGGGCCCCCTCTTGCCCCCTCTTACCCCTCATTGCCCCTCATGTGGAGTGTTTCTCCTGGCTTTTATTCCTTGGCTCTGCTCTTGGAATCAGTCCTTCCCTCTCTCAGTCTCTCCACTCTTGCTTTTTGAAAGAATTTGCTCCCCAAATTAACAGCCTACTTTCCCCCTCTCTTCTGAATTATTCATTCCATCAGTACACAGGCTGTAATAGTTTCCATCTCAAAAACAAAAAAAATCCTCCCTTGACTCCTAGTAAACCCTACAACCCCATTCTGTCTCATTTCTCTCCCTACTTCACATCAAAAATCTTTGAATGATTTGTCCATGTTTATTCCCATGACTTCCTTAAAATACTGCCGCCCGTTTATCCATTCTAATCAAAATTTCTTCCCACCACGGTATTGAAACTGTTTTTGTCAAGGTTACTAAAGACACCCATCTCACCAAATCCAATGATCCATTCTCTCTCTTCCTCTTTCTCAGTTTCTATACAGCATTTGACATGGGGCCACTCGTCCTTAAAGAACTCTCTTCATTTGACTTTGGGAACACCTCACTTCCCTGGGTCTTCTCCAAATGGCTCTCCATTCCTTCCCATTTTTCTTTGCTGCCTCCCCTTCTCTCCCTGACTCCTAAGAGCTGGACTGCTCCAGATCAGTCCCTAGTCTACTGCTCTTTATATGCTTTTTCTCTTTCCCTCGGCAGCCTGACTTCATAAACCATCGCTATGGCGATGTAGCCCAGAATGACATTTCTAGCCCTAAACTCTCTCATGAATTCAGACTTGGAAATTTAATTGCCTCCTTGACATCTCCATTTGGTTGTCAAATTAGACATATCAAACCAGTCTTACAAAAACAAAACTTTCGTTTTTCCCTCCTAAACTTGGTCTTTGCTCTACTGCATCCAAATCAAGAAACACTTCCCTCATCCTTCCAATGACTCAGGCCAAAAACTTTCTCTTATTCGCTGAATATAATCCATCGGCAAGTGTGTCGGCTCTCTCTGCAGAGTCAGTTATGTCTCCAACTGCTTAGCAGCTCTACAGCTGGGTCTTGATCCAGGCTGCTCTGTTATTACCTGGTCTCTCCTCCAGCGGCTGCTGTCTCACCTGGTTCTCTCTGGCCTATCTGACCCTGCTAGTGATTCCCTACAGATCTTTCTACCCAGAGCAGACGCAACTATTTTTAAAAATGAATACCATGTATGTTTCTTTCCTTCATAAAATCCTTCAACGGCTTCCCCTTATACTTTAAATGCAAATTCCTCACCGGGGCCTAGAAGACATTATATGGCCTGTCCCTCACCTATATCTCCTACTAGTTTTTCCTTTCTTCATTATGTTCTAGCAACACTAACCTTCTGGATTTTTCTTGGATACGCCAAATCTCTGCCCATTTTGCAGCCTTTACACTTTTGTTGTGCTCTCTGTCTGGTATATTCAACCCTAATCGTTGCATGGCTCACTCTTCTCTGTAGAGGATTCTTTTCCAGGCTTTCCTCTAGAGTTTTTCCTTGACCTTATTTAACATACAGCTTCCCCTCCACTCCTGATGCTCTGCTTTTCTTTTCCAGTAACCTGGCTTTTACTAACTTCGTACATACTTACCTTGCTTTGTACATTCTTAGTACATGATCAGTATGTATCATTATCTCAAATTATATTATAATCTATTTTTTAATGGACTACTCTCTTCTTTAAAACATAAACTCCAAGAGTATTGTGTAACATGCAATAAAAATGATACAATTTCTTCTCAAAAGACATTACAGACTCCTGATAACTCCACAGTGATCATTTAGATCTCTAAGTTATATTAGACCCAGAGACCTCTTGCTCCAGGGAGAATAGTTTCATTCCCCGTAGTGCTATTCAGATAGATATTGGCCAAGATATTAACCTCTGACTACATCCTTGGACAAGAAAATGGAGTGAAATCAGCTGGGTCTTAACTCTCCCCAGGACAACTGTTTTCCAACCCAAGGAAAGGTTTATTTATAGGTGCACTGAAACATCTTTCTTCCCTCTATACTCCTTGGAAAATACTGAAACAAGGTTGGTTTGAAAAGTTGGCGAACTATTTTAATAAGTCATCTTCAGGTTTGGATTTGAAGGTAAATTCATCAGAGTAAAGGTCAGACCGTGTTCCCTGAAGCTACTGGAAACCAGACTCCAGTGCTAACCACTGATAAACAAATGGTTTAAACCAAATAGCTCAGAGGTTAAATATTTCCATGAAAAATATGCCTCGATATTCTAGGCGACTCAAAAAATATAAACATTTTTCTCACTCACTAAACCAAACATTTGGCCCACTAATTTAAAAAACAAAAACAAACAAAAAAACTAAAACCAATTTAAACTAAACTCCTATCTACCTTCCTTTGAATGAAATAGTGATTTTTTTTTAAAGTGTAAGTATCCTCAAAAAAATTATAGAAGTTCAGAGGCTACACATAGTACTAGAAAGCAAGTAATATATTTGTGAGGTAAAAATCTTTACCACTTTTGGTGCTCAAACCACACTCTATTAAAACTCAAAATTTTCAAATAGAATATATGAACAGGTTTCTCTGTTGAAGTTTACATAGTGTTAGCCCTGGATTAAATATTAAGGAATCAGGAAGGAAGTAGAATGAGGAGAATCTAAAAGCCAAAGGCAGTCCACTCTCATAATATGTTGCTGGAAATCGCATTGTACTGAGTTTTATTTTGGGGTAAATGAGGAACTCCCTCTCACATTGATCACCATTTACCTCATTTTAAATAGGAGAATTTCAAATGGACTCTCCTGTGATCTTTTTCTAATAAGAAAGATTTCTGGAGGAAATCTTTGAGGTACACAGTGAGTCTTCTTAAAAGGTAAAAAAGAAGCATTTTTAAAAGTTTATTTTTTCTCTACAAAAGCTCTGAAACAAATCTATTTCATACTTTTTTGTCCTGTAACACACATCCAGTAACTAAAATACATTTCTGAAATTTGAACAGTTATTTGGGAAATACTGCAAGTATTCACCCAATGTGAAAGTAGGGTGTATTACTGTGCACAAGTATTCCCAGACATTATTATGTTCCTGACACATCAAACCCTTAATAATGTTTTATTGAATAAATGAATAAACCCTGTGACACATAAACTCATCAAGAAATAAAGCATATGTTTCTTTCCAAAAAAAAGCAGAAATAAATCAGTAGTTAGACCATTTTTATTTCTAGTTATGCCATAAATGTATGTCAAAGTCTTGATCAAACTATATATATTCTTTAAAACTTAAATATCCCTTTTAGAAAAATTTGTACATTCATATAATTATGACTTTAACGTTTTTTTCTAGAATGTCTTTCATGGCATATATAGAAGACGCAAAGATTAAAGGTACAATTCCACCTTCAAGGAGTTCGTATCTGGAGAGAGAAAATAACAGGTAAACATAGAATTATAATATAGTGTAGTGGGCACTACATGAGAAGCACGAAAAGATTTCTATGACAGTACATCAGTAAGACGTCTTACCCATCCTGGGGAATCATGGCAGACTTCTAAGATAAAGTGGGGGTCTAAGTCAAAATTTGAAGGACAAATAGTAGTGGCAAGGAAAAGAATGAGTGAGAGAGGAAAAGATATTCCTAGGAGAGGCACAAATACAGGAGTAAGAGAAATCACAGGGTAGGGAAATGAAAATAGTTCTACAGTGGCTGAAATATTAGTTGGAAATAGAGAAATGGCAAACTCAAAAGCCTTCCATGCTCAAATGGAAAATTTAGAAGTATGAAGGGCGCGGTATAAAAGAACGGGAAATAATGAGAACTATGGCAGCTGGAGATTGCAAGCCAGGCTAAAAGCATTTATAGTCAAATGAATAGACAAGGAACTGCATAAACAAAGTATCTGCAGGTTGGAGATAAAGTCTGTGGATCAGTAGTGTGTGATTCCATGTTAATGATTTGATTTTAAAAGGCTTTGCATACAATGGTAAATCATTTTAACTTTTTCAGACAATGGGAAAACACTGAAGAATTTTAAGTAGGGCAGTAACATAATATTTATAATACAAAATAATGGCAAAACTACACTCTAGGCTATGGAGGGGATGGTAGGTTACTTGAGTACGTACATCTAAAGGTCCATGTCCACAGTTCTCATCAAAGTAACCAAAAAATACATATAAAAAAGAAAAACTCTGACCTTCATTCTGAAAATTAGAAAAAGGAGAATCTTGATCCTAGAAAATTTAAACATTTGCTTGCAACATAATAAATATTGAACTGCAGTGGAAGAGTTGGCTGGTTATTGACTGTCCACTGGGAAAGGAAGACTTTGTCTCAGAATCAAATGTTAAACAGGAATGTTTAACAGGAATGTTGTCAGGAGAGACTGTGGGAGATGAAAAAGGAAAATTTTTACATTCAGTAATTGTAATTGATTCAATGAACAAGAATTTGGATTTTGATTAGAATTGAACACATGACATAAGCATAACTTGAAAAATGCTTGCAAAACTCAGAAAAAAAAAATAGGAGCAAAAATAATGAGAGACTATATAGTGTATATTTGTTTTTGGATATTTTATCTAAAATTAGAATTTCAAAAGAAACAAGCACAGCAGATAAAGAATGAGAAATTCTAAAATAAAAAAAACAAAAACAAAAAAACTTTCCTAATCCAAAGATTTGAGTTTTCATAATAAAGTGGATTACTAAAACCCAGATTTAAAAAAAATAGAAGTGTTAGAGGTTTTATGTGAAATTTTTAATAGTGGCAACGTCTTTAAGAATTTAAATAGAAAAAACTATGCTTATAAATGTAAAAAATTCATCTGATATCACTCTTCTCTGCAACATGTTATTTCAGAAACAATGGAGTAATGATACCCATAGGTCTTTGGGTAGAAAGAAGATGACACAAAAATTCTACATGAATTGAGTGCATAAATGTGGGCAGAGAAAAGAATTTTAAGTTGTACTAATTCTGAGAAAGCATTCTGCTCAATTCTGGAACTTTCTAAATCAAAACTACTCAAAGAACTACTTTTGTTGACTAAGAGATGGATTAAGATAAACTCAATAACGAGAAGGTTTTGCTATTATAGGATTCATAGTGAGCAGTGGTACCAGAAAACAGTAAATGATTGCTGTTAATATGGCTACAATAATGAAATTTGTGTCAAACAAAAGTTTTAAAATAAAATATACATTATAAAGATATAATAAGAAAGATCTAAAATAAGAGGTGGTAGTAACCAAAATTGAAAAGGTGTGGAAGGGAAGTTGGATGTATTACTGATGTCTTACTTCAAATAAACAGAAGTCAATATATTTTTTACAAATATAATTTTACAAATTGAAACCGGTAAGTTTGAAAATATTTTTAAAATCTTAAAACCAACTTTTAATAGAATTTTAAAAACAATGCACTAAATAACTTTGAAAATGTCAAAGGAAAGCAAAAAGCAAAGGAAACACTGTTATAAATGACATGAATATTAAAAGAAGAAAAAAAGAGAAGACATCAGAGAAACCTAAAAAGCAAGGTATCACGCAAGTAACAAAAACAAAAACATAATTTAATTAAAAACTTCACATAGAGGCAAGGCCCACTTGGGAGAAAAGACAAAAACAAAATAACAAAAAAAAAAAAAGCCCCACAAACTTGTGTGCTATTTACAAGAGATACAAAATAAATAAAAACAAAACCTCAAGTCCACCCAAAGAAGAAAGGAAAATAGGTAATACTAATGGCATCCATAATCAAATTCAAAGAAATAAAGTTGTTTAAAAAAGTTATTTTTTATTAAACACTAATATACTTTGAAGATATAGTAGGCTATAGTGGCCATTATCTTTTATGTTCTCAACAAGAGCTAACTTATAAAAAGCAAAAGTAAAGAGAAATAAAAGGATTTGGCTAAATTGTAATTATAACAGAGGGTGTACATTATTCTCATTCTTTGTCACATCAAGTAGGAAAGTAATAAAAAGGGTGGTTTGGGCTTCCCTGGTGGTGCAGTGGTTAAGAATCCATCTGCCAATGCAGGTGACACGGGTTTGAGCCATGGTCTGGGAAGATCCCACATGCCGCAGAGCAACTAAGCCCGTGAGCCACAACTACTGAGCCTGCGCTCTAGAGCCTGCGAGCCACACTACTGAACCCCGTTCACCTAGAGCCCGTGCTCCACAACAAGAGAAGCCACCGTGATGAGAAGCCCATGCACCGCAAGGAAGAGTAACCCCACTTGCCACAACTAGAGAAAGCCCGCACACAGCAACGAAGACCCAGCACAGCCAAAAATAAAATAAATTAAAAAAAAATTTTAAAAAGGTGGTTTGAAATATACTCTTAGATATGCTTATTTGGATAATGGGAAGTTGATTTATGAAGAATTTTACTTAGCATTCTTATTTCAACTTTGTGCAGCTCACAGAGGAGCTCAAAACTGAGAGCAGAATAAAACAACTATGCAATCATGTTTGCAGTGTTATACTGAAACATGGTGGTTTAACTTTCCTCTCACAGTACCCATGATTTGTTAGTAATCACGTCACATGTCACTCTCTAATAATTTCATATATCAAGTTCCTAAAATATGACCTTTTCATTTATTTCTTTTCTTTCTGTTTTTATTATTTTATTTTTGTATTAAAGGTTGAACAATGTAAGTTATGGGTACTATACATTATATTTTGTTTACATGATCTTAGGTGTATGGTAAGTGATAGCTACCAATGAAAGGAGAAAAACAGCCATAAAATAGAGTACTTAATTAGATGAAAAGTATCTATTAAAATTGTGTTTTATTTGACTGTTGAGGGAATTCTGTCCATTTAATAAGATTTGGTAATAATTTAACAAAAATTAGCATTGATATGGGAATTGCAGCATGCAGTTTTTCCCCATTGAAATGAATACTATTGACCTGAGATACTTAACCTATTACAGGGTTTTCATGAATTTAATATGTTTGAAAGGCAGAGAAGAAAATATGTGTACCTACAGTAGACATCCATATTTTCCCAAACATTCATAGAGCATTTACGAAATGCTTGCACTTAATTTTAAAAAATCATTATATTCCCCAAAGTAAATAATATTATTTTCTCTGGACACAGTAAATTCAAACTGGAAAGAAACATTGAAAAACAAGCCAAAGCAAACTTAGACCTTAGAAAATACTGTCCTTGTATCTTTGGATCATAATGAAAAACAATTCTAGAAATACATACCAGTGAGGAAACAATATTTTAAGTGCCTATCAAAACATCTAGAATACAGACATAGAAATGTTAAGATAAATCTTCATATTTCTAGATACTTTTATTCTTACCTAAAAAAAGGTGAAAATAATGAAACTAACCATTTGGATAAAGACAGAGAAAAGAACCTCAAATGAGTCGGGAAATAACAGAAGGAAATTTCCTCACTTTGGCAAGAAATAATAAAGAATAGCAGAAAGGGTAAATATTTGGGAAAATATAGAAATCATTCTATCTTTATGTTAATATAATGTTACATTCCTAAAGAAGATTATTGACAGATTAAATATAAAAACACCACAATATTTTGTGAGGTATATAAATATGTAGAAGCAAAATACATGACAACAAGGTTACAGTGTGTGGGAGACAATTGTAACTAAGATGTTTACATTGTGACATAGTATAATAGTTGAAGGTAGATGTTGCTATGGTAAAGGTGCATAAGGTATTCTATTGAGCAATCACTAAAAATAATAATATATTTTTAGCATATAGCTAAAAATGCTAAAGGGGGTAAATACGAAATCCTGATTCAAAAAGGGGCACAAAAGGAAGAGGATCAAGAAACTGATGGGACAAATAAAAATGAATACCAAGATGGTAAGATTAAACTCAATCACATCAATAATAAAAAGAAAATAGACTAAATATACCAATTAAAGGACAAAATTCATCCGACTGGATACCAAAGCAAGATCCAGCTAAATGCTGTTTACAAGATACACACTTTAAATATAAGTGCAGACAGTTTGAAAACACAAGGGTGAGAAAAATGTATAATATATTTTATATAAATATTAATCATAAGAAAGTTCTTATAACTACAGTAGAGTCAGGAAGAGTAAATTTCAAGATGAAGGGCAATACCAAAGATAAAGAGAGACATATGGTCAAGAAGATACAACAATCATATGTACATATGAAGCAAAAATAACTCTTTAGATATAAAAACAAATGAAAAGAATTAAAGGGAAAATTAGAAAAATACACAATTATATTAGATGATTCTAACACTATTTGGTTAAAAATAGTAGAAAAATAAGTAAAGATATAGAAGATTTGAAAAAAAATATTCATCCACCAAATTGTTCATTCAACCCAACTGGCATTACAGAAACAAAGAAACAAAATCAAAAAACTTCAAAATGCACACTTCTTGCAAGTGTGCATGCAGTGTTCACCAAGACAGACCATGCACCAGTTCATAACACACACACCAATAAATTTTGAAAGATTGAAATCATTGAATATGTTCTCTAACCACAACATTATTAAAGGTAAAACCAAAAAGATATCTTTTAAAATCCTTAAATCCTTGAAAATTAAGCAGCCTATTGTTGAAACAATCAAGAGGTCAAAAATGAATATTTTTTGGACTGAATTATAATGAAAAGCCAGCATGTCAAAATTTGTGAGATGCAACTAAAACAAGGAAATGTACAAGAAAATGTATAGTTTTAAGTGCCTATGTGATGTTATTCATACCAACTAGAGTGGCAGCTGAATTCAATAAGACTGACAATATCAAAGGTTACTGAGCAATTGGATACCTTGCATAATGCTGATGAGGGTGGTACATGTCTGGAAAGCTGTTTGACAGTTTCTTATAAAATTAATTCTACTACTCAGCTTCCACTTCTGGATATTTATTCAAGAAAGTCCTCAAAAGGACTTTCCTAAGAATATTCATACCAGTCTCTTCATAATGACTAAAAACTGATAGCAATCTAAATGTCCATCAAAAAGAGAATAGGTAAAAAATTTGTGGAATCATCACATAATGTAATACTACTTGACAATAACTAAGAAATGCTATAACCTGGTTGAATCTAAAAAACATTGTGTAAAGTGATATAAACCAGACAGAAAAGAGTATATACAATATGATTCCACCATACGTAAAACTAACCTATAGTGATAGAAATAAGAAAGTCATTGCCTCTGGATATGTGGGTTGAGGGTGAAAGGTAAGAAAATTGCCTAGACAGGGGCAAAATGAAACTTACTGGGATGATGGAAATGTTCTATATCTTGTTTTGGGTGGTGGTTACACAGGTGTATATAGCTGTCAAATCTCGTCAAACTAAATCCTAAGACCTAGGTATTTTATTGTATATAAATTATAACCCAATAAGATTTAAAAAATATATTAATGGAGATTTTCTATATCAGTCATTGTCAAACTTTTTCTGAAAAAAGGCCATTTACTAAATATTTTAGGCTTTGATGGCAATAGTGTCTATGTTACTCAACTCTGCCATTATTGCAAGAAAGTGGCCATCAACAAAGGTAAACAATGGGCATTGCTCTGCACCATTAAACTGTATTTACATGTTAACTAAAATTACTATGGTGATCTTTTTGCAATATACATAAGTATCAAATCATTGTGCTTTACACCTGAAAGTAATATATTGTTATATGTCAATTATACCTCAATAATATTCTTTTAATTTAAAAATTAAAAAAAAAACCACACCTATATTTACAAAAGCAGGTGGCAGGTTGGTTTTATAGGCCAGAGTTCCCACCTTTGTTCTGTATTCTTACTTATTTTTTCTGATTGATCAGTTAATTATTAAAAGAGGTATTAAGGAGAGGTATTAGTGAACTTGTCAAATTCTTCTGGCTGTTCTGTCAAACTTTATGTATTTTGAGGTTTTTTTTTTATTACATGCATACATTCTATGTACTTGTAAACATACTGGTGAATTGACACTCCAAATTTTATTGTTGTTGTCAGTGTGTTTTTTATCTGTAGAACAGTAAATTATTGGCCTTAAGGCCTAAAACTAGTTAAGCCCTGTTTCTAAAAGTAAAACACTACATTTTTAAAGTAAAATATATCTGATATATATTTTTCAATTTTTTTAATTTTAACTTTTCTGTGCCTTTGTATTTTTAGAAGAATTCTTTATAAACAGCATATTGCTGGATTTATCTTGAACAAGTTTGAAAAAAATCTCTTTTAATTGGAAAGTTTAATCTATCTATCATATTATTTTGGTTTCTCTATGTCCCTCATTTTATGTTTATTACTTTCATTTCTGACTTTGTGTGCATTTATTGAACGTTTATAATCCATTTTGCCACTGTACTGTTTTATAAACCACACACTAGTTCCATTCTTTGAGTAGTTTCTAAATACATGCGTATTTTACAAAAAATCAAATTTTAGTCATTGCCTCTGCAAAATAGGTTAATATAACATATTAACTTCAATTCCATTACTCCATCTTAGCATTTTACCCTTTTTCAGTATTTTAATACTATTATGTTTTATCTCCCAAATTAGACATGATTGTTATTATTTTGTAAGCCAATTTATTATTTTTCTTATATCTCAAAATCTCCTTTAAAATTATTTCCTTCTACTTGAAGCATTTCTTTCAGAAATTATTTATATGAAAGTCATTTGAGTCAACTCTATCAGTTTTTGTTTTAATAAAAATGTCTTTATTTTACTCTCTTTCTTCAGTAATAGTTTAGTTGAGTCTCCCTCAGAACCTTGAAATCATTATTTTACTGCCTTTTTCCTTCCACCTTTGCTGTTGAAAAGTCTTCTCCAAGTCTGTCATTTCTTCATAGGTAATTTGTTGTTTGTTTGTTTTTTATTCTAGGAGTCTATGATATCATCTCCTTAACTTTCATTTTTTTTAATCCTTCTTAGGATTCATTGGTCTTCCCAAAGCTGAGGGTT
Source organism: Eubalaena glacialis (assembly GCF_028564815.1). NCBI lineage: Eukaryota > Metazoa > Chordata > Mammalia > Artiodactyla > Balaenidae > Eubalaena > Eubalaena glacialis. Next base: position 6,084,869 of record NC_083725.1, read on the forward strand.
TGTTTTTTTTTTCCTTCCATCTTTTCTAAACAGTCTTTCTCTTAGCAAATATTGCTTTTCTTCCATTCTTTCTTGATCTTTAACCAACTATTTGATAATGCTTTTCATTCCTTCATCCATCTCCTTACCTTATAGTCAGACTTCATATTTTGCTCTCTGTACAAAATTCTGATAATTTCCCTAGATTTATTTTTCAGTTCACCAACTCTGAAATATTGTCTAATCTGCTATTTGAAATATCCACAGATTTTAAAAAATTTCAATGAAATGAAATTTTTCATTACTATAATTTCCTCTAAGGTTATTTTTAAATCTTTCTATAATTTATTTGTGTTTTAAATTCCCTGTTAAACTATTTAAACTATTTTGATTTTGATTACAACTATTCCAATATATGAGGCTCTTGGAGGTAAAAGTGTGCTGTTTATTATTTTGGCTGTCACTCACGGTGGCTAGTTTCCCTCTGTTTTGAGATCTGACATTGGAGGGGGGTTCTTCCCCTGACCTCTTGTCCTATGTGAGTTATAATTCAACTTCTGCCTTACTACTAGTGAGAGCTCAGCCTCCCTGGTTCCCCTTATTACTCACTGGAGAAATAAGTACCTAAAGAAAATCAAGCTTTATTTTTTTTTTCCCCAGAGACAACAAATTATAATCCTGTAGTGCTGAAAGAATATTTCTCCCTTGACCACGTTTTTAAAATTTTAAATTTATTTTGCCTCTGGAACGAATACCTTGTCACATTATTCATGTGTGCTGTGTTTGGCCTTTTCCTACCCCTCCAGAAGGCAACTGCATGAAAATGTTGGCATCACTGCTCTTTGCTACTGAGTAGGAATGACACTAGCTCTAATTAGATTGCCTTTATTATAGAAACGGACAACCCTAAATGGCTACTTGTGCGTGTTTTTTAAGCAACGGTTTCTCCTACAGAGTGACCTGCCTCATTATCTTATCTAATCGTATCTGGGCTTCTCAGTTCCCACCTCCTCAAGTCGCCATCACCTCTTCCTTGGGTTAGAGCTGATCTCTTGACTCCCCTCAGACACTCCTCAAATCTGTTCTTCTTACAACCACTTCAAAACCCAGTTCTTAAAAATATATATTTTTATTTGAGATGACCATTAAAACCAAGAAGAAACTGAAGGCTTTACCAGGCACTTGTTTAGTCATACAGTAGTCTCAGTCTAAAGAAAAGGTCCTGGGCGGAAAGAAAGAAAATTAAAATGGGGGTGAAAAAACATAATGAGGAAGAAGAAAAAGGGTAAAGGGTTGCAAGATGCAGGAGAGAGAAAAGACAAAAGGAGCACAGAGAGCTGTTTGGAGAAAACACTATCCATTTTCATCAACTATTCTTTTTTTTTTTATTTTTCCATTATGGTTTATTACAAGATATTGAATATAGTTCCCTGTGCTATACAGTAGGACCTTGCTTATCTATTTTATCTAGTTTGCATCCGCTAGCGATATTTGGCATCAACTCTTCTTTTAGTTAGGACCCACGAACTGAGCATAGGAATGGTGTGGAAATCACAGGGTGGGAGAAAAGGAAAAATGAATGCCTCTCTTGCTCTAAGCAGGAATGGTGTGGAAATCACAGGGTGGGAGAAAAGGAAAAATGAATGCCTCTCTTGCTCTAAGCAGGCGCAGGTGTGATAAATCACATGCAGCCCGGCAGTATATCCCATTAGACCTTGCCTGGGCACAGGCTTTTGGGGCTTGGACAGGGTCCAGTGGCAACCCACGAGCACCACAAACCTCCCAGGCTGTGCTGTTTGCTTGAGCGTAAAGCTGTTTGCGAGAGCACAGGAGGGTGTTTGAAACAGCTGAGTTGTTTGGGGGCTGAACTGGCTTCTACTCAGGAAATCTGGGGAGAAAGAAGGTGAGAAAGAGTAGGAGGAAGAAATATACATGTATTGCCTGAAGAGAGAAACAGGACTGAGGCCCTGACACGATCTGATCCCTCTAAGTAAAACCCTATTTGCAAAACATGCATGGTTTTCAGAATTGACTAAGCTAAAGAAGTGTAGAGTATAGGGTCACACCTACCTGTCATTCTCTGCTGTCTAGACTAGGAGAGGGCAGATGAGGGACTCGGGAATAAGAGCAGAGATATGGGGACAAGGGAGGAGAAGTAAGAACGACTGGATTCTTCTGTATCTCCAAGTTGCTCCTTCTAACTCGGGAGGTACAACAGTGACATTTGTTGCACCTCCTCCAATGCAGTACATATTTGTCAAACTGAGCATTAATTCCAAATACTTCCTGAGGGCAAATCAAGAGCATCATCAACATATTCCCTGAGAAAAGGTTTGTGGGGGAGAGGAGGGGGGTCTCATCCAACATTCGTACATTCTTTCTTTTTCTTAAGCATCTAATGGATGTAAATCCTGCCTCACGGAAACGAGAGGCACAGATTCTGAAGCTTCACTGCTTGGGTTCCGTATCCTGGCCCTGCCTTTGCTAGTTCTGCTATCTTGGATGGGTTACTTAACCTCTCCTTACCACAGTTTCTGCATATGTAAAATGTAAGAATTCATTTTGTTAGTAAATATAAGTTCTTGGAACAATTCCTGGCACATAGTAAGCAGCGTGAAGTGTTTGCTATAATAATCATGCCTCCCAACCCCCAATGTCAAGTCAAACCTGGTTCCAAGGACTCATTCACCAAAGTCCTTAAGATATCTAATACCAATCACTTTGGTGGCTCCTTCTTCTTTCCATGGTGGTACAAAGACTCGGGGATTATGTGGTCCAGGTAATACCAATCACTTTGGTGGCTCCTTCTTCTTTCCATGGTGGTACAAAGACTCGGGGATTATGTGGTCCAGGTGAGGATGAGCAAGGAGCCATATGGCTGTTAATCCATGCTCATCCCAGTCATCACTCTTCTGCCACACGATGCCCTGGTCAAGCAGGTCAGGGCTCTTCAAGGTCATTGAGTACACAGAGATGCTGGTCGTAATCAAGTTCATTATGTGGACCCTTACCGCAGCTCTCAAGGACATGATGCTCAGTGCCCAGCCTCCGCAAGCTCCAGAGAACCATCCACAAGCTGAGGTCCTGGCACCTCCAGGTGGTGTGCAAGGGAGGACAGGTGTTTGCCATTTTATATCCCATAGCCTGTCCTTCCCAATGAGCAGGATACAACCTCTGACAAGTCCTTTCTTCCTCTAATAGCACAAGTTTACATCCCTTTCTCTTGGGGAACATCCATCCCAATCCTCTTCATAAGTCTAGGATTAAAGCAATAAGGTTCTGTTAACAACCCCATGGGTCTGTGGGAAGCACAGACCTCAGCAACGCAAAGTTACCCTCTTAAGATATTTTTGCCTATACCATTAGTCCATGGCAGAAAAAAATACACTGCTTATCAATCTTAAATCACTAAAAGTGGGGAAATTACATATTATGTTACTCCTGCTAATGTAGTAAAAGGTAAACAGAAACACCTCTGAAGTATTAATGCCAAAAATATAGTTTGTGTGTTTGGGGATGAATGGGATACAGAGATGACAGGAACACAACCCTTTCCCTTACAGAATGTAGCTTCTAGTTTGGATGTCACAATCTTTAAACTCAGCAGGCATGCCTTAGAATAATGGCATGCAAATACAGAAAAATTCTGGCAAGCCACCGTGAGCCATGTTGCTTTTATAACTCATACATCTACTCATCCCCTGATCTGCTTTACTCCCTCAACTGACCCTTGTGATCAGATCTGTGGGCAACAAGATAGCCTCATACTTGAGTGGTTTCTTCTCCTATTGGTATTTGTCCCCAAAGTCCCTATTAATCGAAACTGAAGCTCTGAGAACAAAGCTCCGGGAAGGAATAGACAGGTGCCTACATTTTCATAGGAAATTCACTAAGTTGCAGCCAAGGGAGTTATTCAAAAACCCAGGCTAGGGCACCACAGTCAGAGCTAGGAACACCAGTGCATCCCAAGAAGACTTTTATTTACGTCTGAATACAATCTCCATCTCTAAAAGAGCTGCCTGACTTGCTTGCAGGCTGCTGTGAACATTTTGGTGGGAAACTGCTTCGAATTCAGGGTAGCAACACACAGCTTCTTGCACCTCCCCTCCTGACACCTACCCAGGAGCCACTGAGAGAGGATTCCTGAAAAAGAGGGCTGGCCAAAACCTTTTAGGCTTTGTTGCTATGGTAAAATGGCCTTTCCTCTCTGCGGCAGATATGGGAAAGGAAATACAAGGAAGTTTAAGAAGATGTAGTTTAAATAGCATTGGATTGATTCCAAATGGCTTCATTTTTGCATAAGAGAGTCCCAAATCAGATCTAAAACATAATCACTGCTAGAGTTGTAGGTTTTCCTTCTAGCTATCAGATTCTGCTAATTATACTCCAAAAGGTGAGAGAGATTTGCTTTGTTTCTTGAATCAAAGCACCAGTCTTTCCTAAAATCAGTGCCAACCATTTTCAAATTCCTCATGTGAATCAAGGAATTTTCTCTACAGAGGCAATATAGTAGAGTGGTTATGAAAATGGCCTTTGGGTCAGAACAAAAGCTGAGTGAATAAAAGTTCTCTGCTTACCTTGAGTAAATTACTTGCTTCTCACTGCTTCACAGGTTTGGATCAGAAGTGTGTTCTAAAGGCTAAATGCTATAATGAATAAAAAGTGTTTGGTACAGAGCCTGGTACATAATGAAGGGTTAATAAGATAATGATCATTATCTCTATGCTGTTGGCTCACATCTAGTAAGTGTATTTTCCATTCTGAATTGCTAGACTCATTCCCACTCAGGAAAATAAAGTCATGAAGATTTTATTTATTTATGTGTTATTTAGTCAGCCACATGGTTAACATTTGGATCACAGACTTTGCAAATATAATTAAAGCCATGGATCCCCTTCTCCCAAAAGAAGAAATACAGTACCAAGATACACCAATGTTCATAGCAGCATTATTCACCGATGGATAAATGGATAAACAAAAAGTAGTATATACATACAATGGAAAGAAAATACATTCCTTTAAAAGGAATGAAATTCTGACACATACTACAGCACAGATGAACCCTGAAGACATTATGCTAAGTGAAATAAGCCAGACACCAAAAGACAGATATATGATTCCACTTATTTGAAGTACCAAGAGTAGCCAAATTCATAGAGACTGAAGGGGAAGGGTGGTTGCCGGGGTCTGGGAGAAGGGGAGAATTTGGAGTTATTGTTTAATGGGTAGAGAGTTTCAACGTAGGATGATGAAAATCTTCTGGAGAGAGATGGTGGTCATGCTTGCACAACAATGTGAATGTCCTAATTGCCACTGAATTGTACACTTAAAAATGGTTAAAAAGGTAAATTTCATGTTATGTGTATTTTTCCACAATTAAAAAATAGTAGTACCAGGCGACACTGGTTTAGTAAGTCTAGAGGAAGACAAATATTTTTAAAGCAGCTTTATTGAGTTATTATTTACGTACATACTGTAAAATTCACTCACTTTAAGAGAGCAATTAGTTATTTTAGTAAATTTATACAGGTTTGCAACCATTACCATAATCCAATTTTAGAATATTTTCATCACCTGAAAATCTTACTTTGTGTACTCTAGTTGTGCCTTTTCTACAAATTTCATAAAAATTAAATCACACAATATATACTATTTGTGTCTGGTTTCCTTCATTTAGTATGTTTCTGAGATTCATCCACATTGTTGCATGTATCAGGATTTCATTTTTTTTTTTGTTACCTAGTAGTATTCCATTGTGTGGATAATTGTTTATCCACTCACCAGTTGATGGACACTGGGGTTGTTTCCAGGTTTCGGCTATCATAAATAATGCTGCTGTGAACATTCATGAACAATTCTTCACGTGGACATAAGATTTTATGTCTCTTGTGTAGATATCTAGAGTACAGTTGCTAGGTTATAAGGTAAGTGTACATTTAACTGTTTAAGAAACTGTCAAATTATTTTCCAAATTATGTGTACTATAGTTTACATTCCCACCAACAATATATGCAAGTTCTTGCTTTTGATGTTGTTTTGTTTTATTGTTTTCATTCCATTTGATTCCATTGGCATCTGATGAGCATCTGTGTATGTGGGCAGAAAGAGTATATTGAAACCAGTTGATTATGTATTTAGTTGTTACCTAAAATTTTGTGGTCTATGTGTAACCACTGATAAATAAATTCTTATTGCTCTCACTGTCCTTTTTTTCAAAAGATAACAGAAATTTTGTATTCAATCCTACAAGTTTTTTCTTACCTTGCTCTTTTAACCTTTCTCTTATCCCAGATTCCGGGGGTCTGTAAGTCTGAGTTACACCAACTCATAAGGAAGTGTTTAATAGCTAATGTGCTACTTTTTCAGGATTATCTCGATATTTAGGAATAATTGTAGATTGGGGAAGAACATGTCTAGTTTCAAATTCTGGCTCCACCACTAACCATCTCTGTGTCTTAGGGGACATTATTTAACCTCTCTATGTGACATATTTTTTTAACTTAAAGTGTAGATAATAATAGTTTTACCTCATAGAGTTGTCATGAGAATTGAAAAAGAAAACACATGTAAAATACTTAGAACAGTGTCTCATATATTATACATACTTCATTAGAGGCAGAATCTAGAGATATTGTGGGTTTGGTTCCAGAACATTGCAAGAAAGCGAGTCACATGGATTTTTTTTTGTTTCCCAGTGCATATAAAAGTTATTATACAGTATATTGTAGTCTATTAAGTGTGCAATAGCATTATGTCTCAAAAATGTATATACCTTAACTAAAAATACTTTATTGCTGAAAAACGCTAACCATCATCTGAGCCTTCAGTGAGTCATAATCTTTTTCCTGGTGGAGGGTCCTGTCTCCATGCTGATGGCTGCTGACTGATCAGGGTGGTGGGCGCTGAAGGCTGGGGTCACTGTAGCAATTTCTTAAAATAAGACAACAATAAAATTTGCTGCATCAGTTGACTCTTCCTTTTACAAATGATTTCCCTGTAGTCTTTCAAAATTGGAGTCAATCCCCTCAAAGCCTGCCCCTGCTTCATCAACTAAGTTTCTGTTATGTTCTAAATCCTTTATTGTCATTTCAACAGTCTTCACAATATCTTCACCGAGAGTAGATTCCATCTCAAGAAACCCCTTTCTTTGCTCACCCATAAGAAACAACTCCTCATCCGTGAAAATTTCATCATGAGATTGCAGCAATTAAGTCACACCTTCAGGCTCCACTTCTAATTCTAGTTCTCTTGCTGTTTCCACCACATCTGCAGTTACTTCCTCTACTGAAGTCTTGAACCCCTCAAAGTTATCCATAAGGGTTGGAATCAACTTCTTCCAAACTCTTGTTAAAGTTGGCATTTTTGATCTCTTCCCGTGAATCACGAATGTTCTTAATGGCATCTAGAACAAGAAGATCAGCATGCAAGATTTCTTTGGTTCTCTAATTTCTTTGTTCCTTCACCCTAGAGGCACTCGTAACATATGATCCTTTATCCTTCTCTGCTACTGCTGCTGCTGTATCTGCAATCCAGACACACACATGCACACACGCACATGCACACACACACATGCACACACACACATGCACACACGCACACGCACACACACACATGCACACACACACGTGCACACAGTATGGGATTGTAAGATCTAGTACCTGTTCATTGGAAGGATGCAGGTGGGATAAAAATTCAATGGAAAAAGAGAAATGTTCTAATGATGCAGATTAATAAATGAGGATATTAGGTAAGGATGATTTTGAGCTTAATTTCACAGGATAAGTAAAGATTTAGAGTATATGCAGGTTTATATAAAATGATGGGACAAAGCTGTGGATGACTATTCTTCTTCCCACCCCCTCCTCAGGTGGTCACTATAGTCAATCTAGGCTCCAAAGACAGCAGAGAAAACCACCACCTTGTTATGGAACAATTCTTTGTAGCCTTACTCTCAGTAGAACTCACAGGAATTCAGGGATTTAAAAAATTCAAAAGTCCAACCATCTCCCTTTACTAATGAAAAAAACTGAGGTCTAGTGAAGCTAAATGATAATTTTGAAAAGACTGATTTTAGCAGAACTAGGACTAGACTGCTGAAAAACACTCTTTCTACTAAACCATGCTAGGTCAGCCAATCTTAGCCTCTTTAAACCAGAAGGAATGGTCATGAGAAAGGAAATAAGCAGCTGCAATTTTCTCTCCTATATCAATCTGACGCTTGTATTGCATCAGCTCACGAGCTCTCTAAGGGTAAAGGCCATACTTTCATTTAGGGGACAAGCTCTCTTGTCCCCACTGGAACCCAGTTCTGATATTGCACCCCGATAGGACTGTGGCACCCCCTTCATGCACACACTGCAAACATTAGGCAGCCTTAACTTCTGACCTCCCTTCATTCCACCCTCCTTTTAGGAGCATCTGCAAAAAGCCTCGTCCCCCTCACTATCCCATCCTATTGCCCCCAGCCTCTAGCTCCTGAAAATCCCTGTGGTGGGAGGTTTATGACTAGGTCAACAGCAATAAGAGCAGCAGCTTCTCTGAGACCCAGCCCGATTCTAGTTCTTCTGGGCTTTGTACCAGAGCATTTCTTGGTTAATGGCTTCTATGAGAACCCAGTGTGACTGAGTAACAGGGAAGGATGAAAAACTTAAGTCTTGACGTGAAACTTTCCTCCAAGATAGACATTACATGGAAATATTAAAAATACAAGGATACATAGCCTGAAAATACAAATGTATTATCCAAACACTAAAGCAGAGTAATTGACAGGATGAATGCCAAGGGGTGTTTAGACTTCTGGTAGCTCTACAACTATATTCCAGATCTATTGTTCTCTTACATTATCATCAATTTGGGAGTGCAAATCCTTCTAGTCCAAATCTGGGTTCATAACACTACACAAAAGAAATAAATACAGAAGAAGGGACTACATATAGTTAACATTTATGAAGCACTTAACATTTGCCAGACACTCTTCTAAATCTTTTTTTTTTTTTTTAATTTTATTTATTTATTTATTTATGGCTGTGTTGGGTCTTTGTTTCTGTGCGAGGGCTTTCTCCAGTTGTGGCAAGTGGGGGCCACTCTTCATCGCGGTGCGCGGGCTTCTCACTATCGCGGCCTCTCTTGTTGCGGAGCACAGGCTCCAGACGCGCAGGCTCAGTAATTGTGGCTCATGGGCCCAGCCGCTCCACGGCATGTGGGATCTTCCGGGACCAGGGCTCGAACCCGTGTGCCCCGCATCGGCAGGCGGATTCTCAACCACTGCGCCACCAGGGAAGCCCTCTTCTAAATCTTTTACCTAGAGTACCTCATGTATCCTTCATAACAGTCCAAGATAAGGCAGTTTTGTTATCTCTATTTTACAGATAACGAATCTGAAGTTAGGTAGTAAGTGGTACAGTGAAGCATGAGCCCAGGATGCCTGGTTATAGAGCCGGTGCTCTTATAACCACAATATCATTGGTGCACATAATATACCTTAAATGCTATTCGTGGTCCTTGAATTTCTATAACCAGTGCAACTCTTGCCTCTGCTTTCTGTCTTCTTCATTCTTTTTGCTATTCTATCTCTGACATATTTCCTCTTTCATTTTTTTCCCCTTCTGTGTCTTATCACTACTGTGATATCAGTAGACATACTTTAATCTTGGGCTCATAGGCGACTGACCCTTGCCTGAGTGCAATGTTGGTTCTCTTTTTTGAGATCTGTATGTTAGATGTTTCTCTATCCAACCTTTCATATATATTTCTTCATCTGTTTCCTCCTTTCCTCCCTTCCTTCCTTCCTTCATCAAACTATCAAGTTAAACTATATGCAAAACTGATCTAGATCAGTGGTTCATATGGGGTCAATTTTTGCCACTGCTTACCCCACCCCCAGAAAGAACACTTGGAAATATCTGAAAACCTTTTTAGTTGTAACAAATAGATAGGTCAGAGAGAGTGTTCTACTGGCATGTAGTGGGTAGAGACCAGGGGGGCTGCTAACATTCTACAGTTAACTCGAGAGCCAACCAAAACCAAAGAATTACCGGTCCAAAATGTCAGTAGTACCGTTGTTGAGAAACCCATGACAAGATGGAGAATAAGCAAAGATGTCACGAACAGTTCATTGTCTAGAGGAAGGAAAGATAGACAACAAAAATATGACAGTAGTACATATGGTTAATTGCTGCAATTAAAATATGTTCAAGTTAAGAGGTACAGAGGAAATAAGTGTGAGAATAAAGGAGATTGCCTAAGAAGGCTTCACAGGGCATATAATAATACAACTGGGTCCTAAAAGTTCAATAGAATTTTCCCATGGTGACAAAAGGAAGAACTCTGGCAATAGAAAGAATGAGGGATAAGCACAGTCATTTGGGGGAAACTCTCAATAATTTGGGTTGCTGGAGAATATATTACAAAGACTTTAGGTTCTACATTACAAGTTTACCCTCTATTTTATAGAGAGCAGAGAATCATCTCAGGGCTTAAACAGATATGCACAATCAGATGTGCTCTGCGGACATTACAGTTCACAGTGTAGACTCTGGCTTCTGTGAAGAAGAGACAGAATGCAATACTAGAGAGGAAGATATAACTAGAGCCTGGGAACACAATATTGAGGACATCAACCGTGACAGTGGGATCTGGGGTGGAGAAAGTGAGTGAAAATAAGAGAAGCTTAATAGACAGACCCAACAATGTTTAATAACTAACATGTAGATATTGAGAAAAAGTAATTGAGAAAGCTCCCTAGGTTCTGGCTTAGACAGTTATGCAGAAACCATGCAATGCAATATAAAGGGAGGAGCTGGGGTTTACGGGGTAGTGGGTGGAAAGCATCTTTGAATTTTTAAATTGAGTGTATTAAGTTTGTGGAAATTGAGAGTCGTAGAAATTGAGGCATTCAGGAAGTTGTTGGTTAAGCCTGGAGCACAAAAGAGAGGTGGACGTTGGTTGCATAGGCAGGTGGAGAATAGGGGGAGATGGAACTGGGACATAGGGAGGTCCCTGAAGGGGACAGTCAGCACTTCACTACTCAGTGTTGAAGGAAGGAAAGCAAAGCAAGCTCAGACCTAAGTGACCTTGGTAGCTATGGCTTTCCATTCTGATGGTGACGCCCCAATAGCAGGAGTTTTCAGAAAGTAAAAGATGCTGAGTCAGGCTGGGAGATAGCATTAAGGTTCTGATTATGGGTGAAGAGTCAAGTGGCAAGAACTAGACCCATGACTCAGGCCTAGACAAGCAGGTTGTTTTGAGTAAGAACTCTGGGCTCAGCAGGAACTGAACAAAAGGACAACAGACCAAGATAGAAGAGCAGGCTGGGCTAAAAAGTTAAGGTTGATTGTGTACACAGATAGTGGGGCTCCAGCAATAAAACCAGCCCTAGAACCACCAGCTGGTAGGTTGGCGAGTATTCCTTGCTCTGTGGATAATGGACTCAGATAGTGGGCAGAGCTGAATCTCTAAGAAGACAGCTTTGGGGCAAACAGCTAATGGGTCTGGGAAGGCAGGGCTAGCACATGTCACCCAGCCAAACCACGTGGAATCTGAGGTTCAACCTGCATCAGAAGAGCGCTTTTCAGAAAGAGTCCCCTTCCATTATGTCTCATGCTTGTTATTTAGACTTTGTAACTTAGTGCCACTGGTACCTCCGTGTCTTTTGATCTGCCTTGTGAAACTGCATAACTCCTAAAGGGTACCAGCTCAAGATTCATCTTGAATGAATCTATCTCTGACAACCCTGGGAAAATTCAATCACTCTGTTCGGGGGGGACCCCAAATATAATTTTCCCATTACCTTATTATAAATATGTTCTCCTGAATTGCAATTATTAATTTACATGGCATGCTGTATTTTTCTTGATATTCCTGGTGCCTTGGGAGTAGTGAGAAATCAATACATATTAGTTGGTTAAAACTAACAATAATGATGTTCTCTTAATCTATGTGTTGATTTGTGTGTCCTTGCCATTGAGTTTATTTCTTAATCACTGGTCTATCCCTTTTTCTTAAATTTGTTAGTCATAGACATACACATACACACACACAAATTTGTGTTTATTTAACAATGAAAAACATTCCATCTCTATGCAGCTGGTACTTTCTTGTTTTAATAAGCTGTCTCATAACCATCATCCTAATATTATTTGACTGGTGCATTTGGGGGATAAAAAATGTTTAAGCTGAAATTCTCAAATTATATTTGGCAGAATATGACATGTTTTCCCTCTCTCAGCACCAAACTATACAGAAAAATACCTGATCAAATTTCTAAAATAATGTAAGTGTTTTAAAAATGATGTAGAAGTGGTCTCGGCTTGAGCCTGAGCTGTACCCACCACTGGGACTCAGGTATGTTTGGATTTGACTGGCAAATTAGTGGGACAGGCAGGGCTCTGGCATCTCACTGAATGTGAGAAAGGAGCCTACAGGAGGAAGGATAGGTGTGAAATGTCCAGAGGACTGAGTTCCCTGGACCAGAATTAGCGGCTCCTAGTTGAGCCCTATAGGAGACAAGGTGAAGGTATAAGATAATCAAGCTGTTTGCACAATGTCATGGTCTCCTGCAGGCTCTAGAGCACGAGTTCTGCATCAACGCTCTGGTGATGCAGTCTAGGAGAGGAGATTCTACTGAAATTTGTGCAAAATCCAACATAGGCTTGCTGAAGTAAGAGCTCTACTCTGGCATCAAGAGGGCATACAGATTTTCTGGCACGGATAGAGATGCTCTGTGGTGGGCACTGTTGGAAGGGGCAAGAGTGTGGCTTTCTGCACTGGCTTACCAGGAAGCAGACACTGAAGAGGGTACTGAGGCAGGAGAGGAAGAATCTCACTGATACCATGTGGCCATTGTAGTCCAAGAGATTGTTTGCAAGCACAGGTGACAACCCTCCAAGTCACTCCTGGAAATGACTGGATTCGATTTTGAAGGCTTTTGGAGATTTTGTGGGAGCAGGTGGGAAATGGCATTTATGAAGCTATTACTATTGAGTCTTTACTAATTATAATCACAGCTGGAAAAGCCTGTAGAAATATACATTAAATTATTTGATATAGCTGCATTTAGATTCTAATCTATCAATAGATATAAGTGATAGGTTAGTTTTCTCCCTCACTTAAACAATTTGTTCACTTATATTTTTATTTTTTCCACTTACAGTTTTATTTTTTCACTTATGTTTTTTTTTCTTCCCTAGATGTTTTTAAATGGGTATTTGGAAATATTTATCCATTTATTCAGTAAATACCTTTTCAGAATCTATGAGACATAATGGGTAATTTATAGGAATCCGGATCAGGCAGATACGGGCTTGAATTCTGTCCTTGCTACTTACTAATTGGGTGACCGTAGTCAAATTTCTTAAACTATCTGTACCTCAGTTTCCTCATGGGAATAACACACACATGCAGGCACCTACACACAGCTACCTTATTGAGTTGTTGGGAAAATATACGTAAGATACTTTGACATCTGACATAGAGTAGGTGCTCATCAGTGTCATAATTATGTCATAATTATAATTATTACCACCCTCAACATTGTCAGCTATTCTGTGCATGGCATCATGTTATGCCCTGTGAGGAAAACAGAGGAAAAAACACCTCCCAGTCATTGTCAAGGAACTCTAGTCCTCTTTTTACCTGATTAAGTCTTTTTTATTTTCTGGAACAATCACGTTGTCATTGAAAGATGGACTTTCTATCTATGATTCTTCTCTTCACGTCAATCCTTCCTCCTTGGCATTTGTGAATGAAGAACAGAGCCTTCCTTGTGAGTCTCTTTGGTCGGTAAAGTAGGGACCATATGGCTGTGCTTTTGCTTCACATGGCTGTATTTCCTCTCGTTAATGTTTTCCTTGATTCCACTGGGGAAAATGCTGATAGAGATGGAGAAAACAAAAGCCTAGAAAGAGTGAAGTCTGTGCCTTCTCACCAGCTGTATGCAGCGGTGGACCTTTTCCCCTCTGGTGTTCTCCAGCTCTCACCTGGGACATGTTCAGGACATCATTTTGGTTTTAGGGAAAGGATACACGTGAATTAATGTTTAATTACACTTATGAAGGAATTGGTCAAATAATCAAAAAGGAAGAGTAAAGAAATAGAGGGCTGTACATGCAATAGGATCTCCAACTTCTGGAGTTTGCTAATTCATCTTCGTGGCTTCCCTGTGATAGGAAACTGAGGCAAGAGGTGGAGGGTGAGTTAACCAGGGTCAGTTAGTGAAATTCTTGCAGAGTCAGGAGCAGAAGTCAGGCCTTCTGAGCAGCGAGTCCCGGGCCCCATCACTTGGACCATCACTGTCGGCAGCTCTGGTCCAGGAGCATTCAGGAGGCAGCTGACTGATGCAGGAGAAACAGGGTAACATGTTGTCTGACGAGTCACTGTGGCAGACTTATAACCACTTTTTAACCAAATAAATCTGTTCTTTTCCTCTCAAATAGCATAGGAAGTCAAGGAATCAAATGAGAGGAGCCGTAGCTCTGTTCAGAGAAAGAAGAAAGGGTGAGATGTGGAGGGAGTGAACATTGACTCTGCATTCTTTTCATATTTACCCCTTGAAATGCTCCCTAGAGCAAAACCAAATCCAGGCTTTAACATATGTTATTTTGCCCGATGCTCACAAAATCCATGAGCTGAATCTTATATTAATTTTACAGCTGTGGAAACTCAAACGAAGAGAGGTGAAATGATTTCCCAGTATCACACATGAGAAGGTGAGGAAGAATTGAGTCCATATCTTCTGATTTACCTTTTCTTTTACTCTGTAACTGTAGTTCCTAATAATTTCATGAAATATCACAAAATATCTTCTAATTTTCTCTAAATATTTTAAATATTTCATGAGATTCTTTACTCCAATTTATAATAGTTATCCCCTTTCCTGAATTCCTAAGCTCTCACTATTTAAATAGCTTGAGATTTCAATTATATTTTGTCTGGCCAATGAGAATAGAAGTACCGAGGGCAGGAGCTGTGCTCAGCGTGCCCTTCTGTCTTTCAAAATCCCATGGGCATGTACCGATTCATAATAGGTGTTCAATAAACATTTGTTGAATCAAGGAATTCTTTCAGATACTTGTCTATTTCGTTTCTTATTGTCCTTGTGTCTCTCATTTTGAGCAGTTTTCCTGTGTTAAACGCTACGCTTAGCACAATTCACCCATTTTCTCATTTAGATACAATTATTATCTTCCTTTTATGGTTAAGGAAGCAGAGGATATGGGGTTCCTTTTCATAAAGTCACAAAGTTTGAGCCTTCATCAGCCTGATCTCAGGGGCCAATCTCTTAATCATGGCAGTATTTTGCCTCAAGACCACCTATCTGTGTGGTAATGGGACCTAACCCCAAGAGCGCTGGCTTCTTGGTTGTCAAGAGTCATTATCAGACCCTCCACCAAGGGAAATTAACCAGTCAAAAAGCTGTTCATTCCCTCCCAATGAGCTCCCTCCACCTGGACTAACATGGTAGTTCCCCAGGGTCACTTTCTACCCTGGCATACACACTGCAAGTAAGAAACTGGGGAATCAAACTCCAACATTAGTGCCATAAATATTCCACCTAATCACCCTCCTAAAATCAGCAGACCGAGACCCCAGAATGCTAAATTCTTCTCTTCATTCCCCTCTGCCTCTTCTGAGGCTTTCATTTGAGCCTTTCCCTCCCAACTCAAACCAGATATGTAAGGATGGCATTATGTTTCTTCATAGCTAATAGCTAGACTGTGAAATCATTCAGCAAGCAACTCCCAAGCCATGGGAATCCGTCGTAACAAATTTCCTTCATTTTTATAACCCTGAAGATAGAAGAGGGGCCAGGAGGTGGATGAAGGAGAGGGATATTGCCAGGTATTTTTAACTTTGTCCCTGGGTAGTTGAAGTGAGAGCAGCCCAGGTCAGATTAGAAGCAAGATCTCCTTGGAAAGGCTGGGGCATAACAGGGGCCTGGTCGACCCATATTGGATTGATTATGAAGCAGGAAGTGAAATCTGACATGGCTGACACTTAACACCTTCACACGCATCCTGTCTCCTAGACGATGAGAATAAAGATATTGTATTTTCAGTGGCACTGACATTTTTATACCTCTTAACGAAAGGGGAAACAACTCTTTGGGCCGGGTTGAAAGGATAAGGAAGCAGAGAATGCCTTCAACAGCCTTTGGGAAAATAGGTGATGTGAGTAGGAAGTTGTATACGGAAGGAAACATCAAATCCTATATTTTGGGTGAATAAAGCAAACGAGTTTGCCTCAGCCTGGCCAAAGAATGGTTTGGGTGAGAGCAAAAAAAAAAAAAAATGAAATAGCAAGTCAAAATAGAGAAATCCAATATTGATTTCTTTATCACCTGAAATAGTTGAAACTTTTTTCAATGTTTTCACTCCCAGTGTATTCAACAATTTCCAGAACTGAAAATATTTTCAAAATTGCATTAACTCTTTAAGGCTACTTGAGGATACATGGAATTGAAGCACAACTGTTAAGTGTCTAGATCAACAGCGCATCTTGACTTGGTAAACTGACAACCACTTACAATAACACAGTCTGGGGATTTGAACAGACCCCCGGAATCACCCCTTTCAGCAACATCTGCCCCACCTCTAAGAGCTTTCCTTCTGAACATCTGAAGGCAGGCAGGGAACTATTTCTACCAGCTCTATCAAAGAGATACCTCTACTTCCCTCAGTAACCTTTCTCCATGCATAACAGCAGGAAATTATTTTTTTTATTCCAAACTTAAATCTCTCTTGTTGTAATTTATGACCGTTTCTTCATATTTCATATTGGGTGAAAGTGGGGAAGAGCCAGCCCACTACTATTTCTTTCATGGTAAGATATGTGGTTGATTCAGTCACACCATCCATTCTACTGTCTCCAGAGGGCTGGATGGGCAGGACTGTATCTATAAAGAGGAGCCACAGCCCCCAAATATGATGGGGCTCAGTACATCACTGGGGTGGTGAGACAGGGGTGGTACCATAGGAAACACCATCAAGTATGATTATCAACAACAGCAGTAATAGCTACGATGACGTCTGGCACCACAACAACATTTCATAAGGTTTAGGGTATTTTCACATAAATCATCTCATTTGACAGCCATTTTAATTCTTACTTTAAAAAAATACTTTTAATTTATGTGCAACTCTTACCTCACCATCACAATAGCCCATTAAAATTTCCAGAGAAAACAGAAATTTCTTGAGACTCTCTAATATCTTTTTTAATAGATTTCATTCTTCTCTTCTCCAAAGTAGGTTATCCTCATAACCTCATAGTCTACTTTCAGTTCTTTTCTGTGCTCTTTTCTACATTTGTGTGATTCTCTTTTTCTTCTTTCCACTTTCATTTTGTAAGGTTGCATAATTCTTTTTGTAACTGTTGTTTTCCTGCTTTATATCCATTAAACCTGCCCCACATCTCCCTCACAAACCTTCGTACCACACACACACACACACACACACACACACACACCAAAAAACAAACAAAAAAAAACAACAATAGCAAAATGAAGAACAATCTTTTGATTACCTGGATCAAAAATTTCTTATGTTTCACCAGCGAGTACATGTGATGGGTTCTGCTTCCCCTCATTATTATTAAGAAGATACTCTTTTTCTTTTTTGGCTGTGGTTATTCCTACCACTCCTGTGTGCCTGCACTTGCTTGTGTGTGCATGAGTGTGTGGGAACTCCCTCCTAAGCTCACCTTACTATGCTACAGAGACAAAGCATGGGTCCCCACTTGGTGGAAAGTATTTGAATGCATTATTTAAGACAACTGGCATTAGGAATTTGATCAGTTTTAACTTAGTTTTTGGTTGAGTTAACAGCTACATTGTGGGAAGGTCATAGGATTTGGAGTCAAAAAGACAAAAAGATTTAGGTCAAAAAGACCTACCCCTAACTATGGGACCTTGGGTAAGACTCTAGGGCTCCCTGGGCATCTGTCTCTTTTAGCAGCAACATAAAAGCTGTTCTCTGTGCAATTTTACTCATTATTGGTTCATCTGATATATTTTTTTTTCTATTTAACCTTTGCACATGGAATTCTAGTGGTTTTAGAACACCTATGACACACAGTATTTCTGCATTGTCTTGGAAAGGAATTGTTTGATCAATCAGATCTTTATAAAATAAGTAACCTTGATTTCCTGCTTTGGGGTTATTCTATATTATCTCTGTAATTAAAAAAAAAAAAAACCTTCTCCTTTCCCCTCTGTGCCCTGGCTGCATTGTCTGTCACTTCCATTATTCTGTCCCGGCTTCATGGCAAGTTTCCTGGCTTTCTAACAGGAACTTACAAAGCTTATTGATCCTCACTTTACAGTATCATCCTCTTGCTTCTCTCAAAAAAATGTCCCTAATGGCTTCTTTCCTCCTTTATACTAATTGTTTTTGTCTTTCTCCCCCTTGCCATTAGCAGCCAAAGGTAAATCCCGTCCCCCTTAGCCTCTGCATTGAGAATGGCCAGCTCTTCTTCAGGAATTTCTCCCCACCACTTAGTTTCTAAGCTGCCATGGCTACTGCTCCATTATTTTACTCTTCCTTCTTTGATTAATAACCATATTGTGTTCAGCTGTTGTTTACCTTGATTTTTTTCTCCTTCTCTTGAAGGAGTTCAACACAAAAGCTCCGCATCACCTCTCCTTCAGGCCGCCTTCCCTGGCTATCTTGTCTCCAAAGCCCCTCGCCACCACCCCTTCTCCCTCACTCCTAGGGGGCTGGAGTTGGAGATTTGATTCTTCCTTAAACTCTTCATCATTCATTGCTTTCATCCTGTCTTCACGAACCTCTTCCATTTTTGGTCTTTGTTTTCTGCTATTTCTGCTCAAATTTCCTCACCTTTTTTTTTTTTTTCCTGTTCAAGAATTCTATTAAATGATTCCACAGCTGGAAATATCTATTCACCTCTTTAAAGCTGGTGGCTTTATATTTTTTCCTTCAAAGCTTTCTCTCCCCCTCCCTCCCGCCCTCCCTCATTCCCTCCTTCCTTCCTTTCTTTCTAAATCTTCGTTGTTTTCTGAAACTTTTGGAAGGAGTACAGGGCATTCCTTATGTCTCTTATACTTTAAATTTGTTCTTGTTTTAACAAGAACTTGCTCACCTTTCGTGTACTTCTGTCAATTTGTTCATGTCTGAGAAATTTAATTTAGCCTTTACCAAAGTGTGACTAAAGCAGGTACTATTATTCATTTAACACTCCTCACACTCCACCTCTGTGTCCATAAATCCAATCTAGTCTGTTTCTCCACTTTTCTTGGCCAGCGTATGTCACTGTTGGGTCATTTTCACAAGCAGCCAGCCCATTCTTACCAGGTGTGTTAGAAATCCACTGACAATACCATTTTTCTTGCCGTGTGTAAGATTTATAATGTACATAACAATAACTATTATCGATACTATTTTTCAGATAAAAGTAATATTTAATGAGAATTTGTAGTGTTAGGCATTGTACTAGATATTTTCTCACATTAACTCTTTTTATAGCTGTAAAATATTTTTTGAGGCAGGTAAGTAGCCAAACAATTTTATAGGGTTTTATTTTGTAGATATAGATTTTATAGATAGAAACAAAGGATTGACAAGGGTCATTGCTATTGGGCAGCAGAATCAAAGTTCAAATATATGTCTCCCAATTTCTCCTGTGTCACACAAGTCATTTTTTACCTTAACGTTTTTTGTCATTAAAAAAGATCATGAAGTCATGAACACACTGAGAAATGGAGACAATAATACACATTATTGATTAAACGTGAATGTTTTACCCTATTTCAGAATTGTCATTAGTTGTAGTGCTGGTATGTGTTGTAGCAGTAACAGTAGTAGTATTTTACATAAATGAAATATTAAAATTACAGTTGAAGACCTCTATGCACTCCAGTTCAACCCTCTTATACTGAATTTGGTGAATTATTATTACTCTCAGCCAATAAAGCCAAGATATAGTGTTGTGGTGAAAGAAGCATTTAGTGTTTATTGAATGATTTTATTTGTGTTTTTGTTTGTCTTGCTCTTTGTTCCTAAGGATCATGTGTCTTTAATTGTCTTATTACATTTCTCTCTGCAGCATTCATAGATGGCTGAGGCCGGGGGCATGTGTGGAAGTTAAGGATTGCTCTACTCAATACACTGGTAGAGATGGGAGGTCCTGCAGTTCCCAGAAGCCGGAGAGTCATTTGCATTTCGTAGTGCTACTCGTGTCATTCCTTATTTAACTTTCGTGATTTTCTCATTTTTGAAGAATGGGATAAACTGGGTAGCTTCTTTGAGTTGAGTTTGAGACGCTCTTAATTGTTTACTGAACCCACTTTCAATGAACTAAGTGTAATTGTAAATGTGGCTTTTGTTTTTCCAACTTATGACCAAAGTGAAATTAATGGAGGAGGTGGTACCCTATTCCCAACTATGGAATTGGGTCTGGGGAGAAATAGAGTATGTGCTGTGTATTATTAGAATGCCTGTGGGCAGGGCTAACTGGGACCATCCCCAGATGTGCTAGTAACTGAGGACTAGATGATTATGCTTCTAAAAGCCACAGACCTGAGCTCTTGTATTTCAGAAGACTGATGGAGAACTTACCCAGTCAGGGTTTCCATAATTTATGAAGGATATTGGGAATTTCAATAAAAGGAAAACATTTTCACAAAACTAATATTACAGCAAAGCATCAACAAATAGTATCTTTGTTATAATAAAGCTAATTATTATTGTATGCCTACTTGGATCAGACACAGTGGAAACTACTTTGAATATATTTCCTCATATAATCCTCATAATTGCCCTATTAAGTATTCTTAGTCTCATTCTATAAATAAGGCAACTGAGGCTTAGAGAGTTTAAGCAATTTATACAAAGCACCCAGTTATTAGCAAATAGAAAAAATTCTGTCTAAATCTGGTGATAGGTGCTGAACTTTCTCCCTGCAGAGGCTGTCAAATCATAGTACTTAATGGATAAAAGTTATCAAGCAAAGTAGGAAAAAATTAAATGAAAAAGTGAAAGATTTGTCGGCTCCTTTATGTGTTCCTACAGCAAACAGTGCATATTAGCCATCCTGGCCAACTTATATTGAATTTTCAGTCATTTGACCTTTTATCTGTTCTTTATCACATCACATCATTTTAGTCTTGTACAGCGCTAAGTACTAATAAAGGGAAGTTCAGAATAAAACATTTTTTTCCTCTAGCTTAGTAGTTCCCAAGCTTCATGGAACTACCTAGCATGTTCTTTATTTTTGCACAACACACCTCTTCCCAAAGGAGTTATGTGAATGTTTGCTTTTGTCTTCCAAATAAAAGATAATAGTGATTACAAAATGAATACTGTTTCAAGAATGTCCTTATGCTCTTAGGATATTGAAGACAACAGGTAAAGTTAGTCTCTGCTAGCACAATGCCTGGTACATAGTAAATCATCAGTCAATGCTATTTAATATCATTATTATCTTTAGTAAAAGAAATCATGACAAACATAGCTGCAACAGTGCGGGCACGAGATATATGGAGACAAAAACCCATAATGACAAAACTTTGACTTTTGATCTAGTTATCTTGGCACAAAAAAAATGACTAGTTTTGAGTATATGGCAAATTTTTTCTTAGGCAAAAAGACTAGTTTAATATTTGCAACATGGAATTTCTAGTAGAAATTACACTAACCATTTATTATATATATAATATTTATTTATTATAATAACTATTATTATTATAATAACTATTTATTTCATAATAACTATTTATTTCTGTTCTAAAAGATAACCGTTCATGAAATGAAGGAAGAACCTCTGCTTTCATAAGAACTTATATTACATGAAAATATTGCCTGAGGCTCAGATCCTGTGAACAGTCATTTTCATAGGACTTACCTAGAATTTTCACACACGTTATTCTAGCCTTTAAAATGCTCTAATAGGGTAGCTGCAGCAATTTACAGACAGGGAAACTGAGCAGAGGTTAAGTGAGTTACTCTAGGACATGGAACAAACAGCTCACATTTTCCATCTCCAAATCAGGGTGTTTTGAAAATTCAACCTCCCATCTGTGGGTGTGGAGCACATTACCAGCACTAATTACCATAATAAACTGTGGGAAATCCAATTCAGAACAATGAATTATTAGGCTTGGATAACAAACAATTAATCACTACCAAATTAATAAATGTGTAACATTTGTGTTTTGTTTGACTAGAGTTTCGCTTGTGTGCTTGGCCAAAGCAATGTACCAGGCATTGTGCTAGTAGAGACAAACTCCACTTTCTGTCTTCAATATCCTAACAGTGAAATTCAGATCTCCTGCTGTGGGGAGTGTAATTGACTAACCACTCTACCTGCTGATCTTTTGGACCTCCCACTGTGGTCTCTATGCTCTTGATGAACTATTTTTTTAACATGCAAAACAAAACTGTAATTTAAGGGTTACGACTTACATAGTATTATTGTAATACATGCTATTTTTTCCAGAAATTGAGCTATCATAATTGTTTTGGTGTTTGTGCGTATAGGATGTGCCTAGCATTACATGTTGCATTTTACTGCAAATTTCCATCAAGACCATAGCTGAAAATTGTGTTCATCCATCACAACATTAAATCCCACAAAGGTTTATTTTATCCAAAACACTTTCTCCCTCATCTAAATTAAAATCGTCTAAAGATAAATATACCCAAGACATTGATTTGGGCTGAATAGAATTTTTTCACACCCGATTGTACAGAGCAGAAAAAGGAAACACAGGGAGTTTAAGTAACTTTGCAAATATTACTTGGCCAAGTTGGTGGGGTGTAAGAAGGGATTTGAACCAAGGTGGTTCAGTTCTTAGCCACTCTGCATTATTACCTCCCAAAGTCTTGCCAATCAGTTAAGCAACAAGATTCTAAGGAATAAGATTGGAAGTTACAAGACAAGAAAACTTTGGTTTCAAATTCTGACAGAGAAGATTTTCAATATAAAATTCTTTACCCAGACAAAAGATCAGATGTGGTGATAAATATTTCAGGTATGCTGAGATTGAAAAATTAACTTATTACCACCTTTTCTCAGGATGATATTAAAACAACAAAAAAAATGATTTTCAACAAAATTTAAAGTAAAAAGGAAACGGGAAGAAGGTGTTACATCCAGCAAACTGGCCATCCAACACAGGTGGTCATTAAAAGGAATGTTCTGGATGGTAGCTGTATAGATCTAGAAACAAAACAGTACGGACTAGAACAGAAGGACAGGAACCGATGTCTTTGGGAGTTTGCCAGAAAAAAAGAGATGTATTTGAGTACATGGAAAATAATATTGATAGGCCTGTAGGAGAAAGATTGGAACTCTTGAAAAGGTATCAGTTAGTTTGTTCATAGAAAACTGAACAAATGAAAAATTATGGTAATGATGAACTCCAAAAACAGCAACAACAATAACAACAGCAAAAGGTTTATAAGAAAGGGGGGACACAACAGCGAACAATATTTGGAAGGTTCTAAGAATATAAGCTATTAATTTACCTAAAAGTTGTGATATAATTATGTTGGAAAGCTGGGAGTAGGTGAATTTAGGATGACTGGTGTGGAAAAGCTAAATCCTTATCTCCAATGGCAGGTTGTCAATACAGAAGGTTTAAAATTAAAAACAATACGCAAGGCTACTAGAATCACATGCTGTTCAGAAACATGGAAGCATCAGTCATGTGAAATAGCTAGAAGAGTTGAGAGTAGTTGATTTTGGGATAAAAAGATCTGAGGAATGGGATGGGGTAGGATACTCTTTCACTTTAAGACTTTAAGACTTATTTGACATTAAAAACTATTTACAGTTATTACTGATATAACATTAAAATTATTTAAAATTTTAAAATAAAAATACTTTTGCTACATGTTTCCCAATATATCAAGGAAGATTCTGGAGCATGAACAGAACTGGGGAGAAGAGAGAGCTGTCTTTCCCTCAGACCCCAGAAGTGGGTCTTCTGTATCTTTGCCTCAGAACTGTTAAGATCAAGGCGGACAGACTCTGGAGGAAGGAATGTGACACATGAGTTTGAAACGTTGGTTATTGGTCCTCAGATCATGAGCCATGAAGAGAAGGTCACCAAAGGTTTTTTTTGTTTTTGTTTTGTTTTGTGCTGCTCCCATCAACGCAGGCACAGACCTGAGTTCCTTGAGCTTCAGCTCTGCTATGGACACGGGGAGAGCTGCCTGCCCCTCAGTCCTGGCTCCCTCTCCAAGAGCGAGGAGCTGCCAGTTGAGTCGGACTGTGGACCCATTAATCATGCACGTGACATGCATTCTCTCTCTTCAATCTCTCTGGGTGACTGAATGAGCCAACGTAGCCCTGACTATTTACGGCAGGTTTAGTGCTCTGCATCAGTCTGTGTGACCATCCTTGGATTTCCTGCTTTTGTGACACTGATTATTAGGAGTAAGGTCCAAGATTTTGATTTTGGCTTTGGGGCGGGCACATGCCAGATTTATGACTTAGCTCAATTTGGACATTGGCTCAAGCCAGGTATGCCAGCTTTTCGAAGAGCCCTCTGTCAAGGTGGGGACCTTCACCCAGCTTGCAGTAAAGTAATTTCCTTTTTCTTATTTGTCTACTGAGCCTTTCGCATCTATCCCTTGGCAACCCTACTGGGGGGGAGGTGAGTAGATGGGTTGCAAGGCAAGATTCAGGCAATCCTGGGTCCCTGATTCTAATAATCATAAAAAAAAAAAACACAAAACACTTAAACCTACTTACCTTCGCTTCTAACAGCAACCATGAAGAACAAGCAATCACACTTATTTTATACAAAAAAGAGTTTTTATGTGTAAATGTAAGATGCCAAGAACACATTGTTTATAGTCTGTTCTATCACAAATCCTACACAAAAGACCAACCCTTGCTATTTTTTTTTTTTTGCGTTTTTTTTAAATTTATTTTTATTTATTTATTTTTATTTTATGGCTGTGTTGGGTCTTCGTTTCTGTGCGAGGGCTTTCTCTAGTTGTGGCAAGTGGGGGCCACTCTTCATCACGGTGCGCGGGCCTCTCACTATCGTGGCCTCTCTTCTTGCGGAGCACAGGCTCCAGACGCGCAGGCTCAGTAGTTGTGGCTCACGGGCCTAGTTGCTCCGCAGCATGTGGGATCTTCCCAGACCAGGGCTCGAACCCGTGTCCCCTGCATTGGCAGGCAGATTCTCAACCACTGCGCCACCAGGGAAGCCCCAGCCCTTGCTATTGATTAAAGACCTAGGGATGCTCATAAAAGCCTCTTCAAGCAGCTGTGGAAGTCTATTGAAATTATATTTTCATGTGCTTTTATAATAATAGTAATAATAATTCATTTTCTAGTGATGAAACAGGAACAAAAGAATGAACAAACAAAACCAAAAGAATAAAAATGTAAGGCTTATATTAGGTAAGGAATTAATAAATACTGGAAAAAGACCCAGTGTTCCAGTTTGCCAGTATTAGGCTAAGAGTTGTAGCTTTTGTAACACAGATAATTTCATTTTAAAAAATGAGGATCATATTCTCTCAGATTGTGGAGCTCTAATCTTTTGCAGCTGAATCATCACTTAAATTCAGTAGATGAGACACTAGCACAGGGTTTTTTTTCCTATAGGTACTTGCTAAATCCCTGTGAAATAGTATTACATGGATTTGTGAAGGGGTTGGATAGAAGTATTTATCTTAATTTCCCTAATTCTCAGAAAATCAAATTCTGTCATCTAAACATCAGTTTTCTCAGTAATTTCCTCATGAGAAGCTGGGAATCCCAAACTTATCTCTCTCACCTAAAATTTTATTTATATTTATTTATGTTATTGAAGTACAGTTGATTTACAATGTTGTGTTAATTTCTGCTGTATAGCAAAGTGATTCAGTTATACAAATATATACATTCTTTTTTATATTCTTTCTTAAACTTCTTTATATATATGTTTTAGGATTTTATTTTATTTTATTTTTTTATGGCTGTGCCTCGTGGCTTGTGGGATCTTAGTTCGCCGACCAGGGATCAAACCCGGGCCCAACGGCAGTGAAAGCATGGAGTCTTAACCACTGGACCACCATGGAATTCCCTGTATTCTTTTCCATTATGGTTTATCACAGGATATTGAGTATAGTTCTCTGTGCTGTACAGTAGGTCCTTGCTGTTTATCCATCCTATGTATAATAGTTTACATCTGCTAACACCAAACTCCTACTCCATCCCTCCCCCAACCCCTTCCCCTCTGGCAACCACAGGTCTGTTCTCTATGTCTGTGAATCTGTTTCTGTGTCATAGATAAGTTCATTTGTGTCGTATTTTATATTCCACATACAAGTGATATCATATGGTATTTGTCTTTCTCTTTCTTACTTCACTTAGTACGATAATCTCTAGGTCCATCCATGCTGCTGCAAATGGCATTATTTCATTCTTTTTTATGGCTGTCACTCACCTAAAATTTTGATTGCAGAAGCAGATCCAACTCAGAGTGATGCTCAGTGGAAATAGGCAACGTGGGATGGGCTTGCTGGTAACGTCTCTAACTACAGGGTCTCTAATTTTTTTGCTGTGAAATTATTCAAGTTGAGTGGTTTTTCTCTTGGAAGCTCCTGTTACTTATCCAGCTTCATTTTTTAAGCCTAAACATTTTTACTGCAAGGAAGTCATTCAAATGTGTTGAAATATTAGTCTCCCAGTGAAGACTCTTAAAACAACATATTATTTCAACACTCCCTGCTTCAAGGACCAGTTGTTTCAACATTCCCTGAGTCTCAACCCGTATCACAGCCAAGCCTTTCTTCTGCATGTGTCTGAAGATTTACATTTCCATCCACTTAGAAGGGGAAGTCTTTGATTTCGGTCCAGCCATGATGGAGGCAAGGTTGGTGCTGGTATCTGAACGTTTGTTCTCTTGTTGGGTGAGGCGCCGTTCGGTTTTCCTACTAGTGGTTTCATTACTCTCATTACATTCATTGTTTCATTCTTTCCTCATACTGTTAATATTTTAGAAGAAAAGTAAACACTGATTACCATGAAAATCCACGTAGAAGTTCTACTTATATTGACTCACATAAAAATCTCAACTCTCATCCAAAGCATGTTTATCAAATGACACAAATGATCATTAATTCTTTTCCTCAAATAATAAGAAGGTTACTCTTTTATCATAAATAACACCTTATTCAGAGTATGGCACCTTATTCAAGATTCAAAATGTATTCTTTCAACTCCCGAATGTTATTCGTTTTACTCATTGACTCCTCATAATAAGTGTCACCAATGAATTTTGCTTTACCTTTATTATGATAATACAGTTAGGTAAGCTAAACAAATATTATCAAGCAAGGAAAATATAAGTCGCTATTGTAGACACCATGGAGGAAATGCAGACCAGTAAATGACAATGCCTGCCCTGCCAGGTTGAATAACTAATACATATAATACTGTCATAAGTACTGTACAAATGTATGAATAAAATACTCGGGGAATATGGAGGGAGAAGAGATGGATTCAACAATTTCTAACATACACGTGAAAGAGATATACCAATGCAGCCTTACAGAAAAACCACCCTCATGAAATCCTCTCACCTTTTCCCCACTTGTTCTTACAAAGACAATCTATTTTGGGAGCATGTGAAGTTCTTCAGCACCCTCTGTCACCACTCACACTCAACTCTCTACAAATTACTGTCTGCACTTTGA